>NC_091503.1:17677970-18322073 GCF_947461875.1 Haliaeetus albicilla | reverse complement strand
TATCGAAAGTAATAGTAGACACACATCTCACATGTGATTGGCTGTGAATAATAGAGACCTGAGGAGAACAATTTTTTGCCATTACAATAGTTTTTTGCAGCAGCTCACAGTACCCTCTTCTGTCAAACATTAATGAGAAATCGATTCAAATCAAGGTGGCCCCATCTCACAACATTGTTCTTTATCTTCAGCATAGAAAGTCACTTCATCAGGTTTCACTGAGTACCTACCTGGCTCAAAGCTAGTATAACTCTTTACTGATGTCACCTAAATATTTCAGGGCAGAACGTGGTGGGCCTGGACCTACTTGGTCCTCATGTTTGATAATACTCTGGAAACTTCAGCTGACCCATCCTGCCTTTGACTTTCTCACCAGCCAAATTCACATTGAGAAATAGGGCTCAAACTAGCTCTGTCAAGGAATGCCAGTGCTGTCTAAATGATCTAAATGACTTTCCGGTTGTAGTCACATATGGCATGCATTCACAAGGTTTCTTCAAACCGGGAGTGAGTACTGTGAGAACTGATCTTCAGTGAGATCCTGGCATGTACTCCCATGCTATTGAGAGCAACAGCTTCAGTGCTGCTTCTACACCCTTTCTAACCACACTGAAATTACCACTTCCCCCAAATTTTACTTTTTAACTGCGTCCTTTAATTATTTTACCCTTCCCTTTTTTTCAGGACAGATTTCCCTATGAAAGATTGTCCTGGAAATGTATGATATAAATAACATTTTCTGGGTGTGACAGGCTCTCCAAATAGCTGACTAAGCCAAAAAAGAACATGAAGAAAATTTTTTTTTTCTCAGTGTGATAATCAAAACTAGTCATCTCTTCCTCTTGAGTCAGCCCAGCTATGTGAGGGTGGTAGGCCAGAAGCTAGCCTCATTCAACATTTCAAGGGAATCAAATTCTCTTCAGCCTAGCTTCTCTCTTGCTTCTTTCTTCCTTCTGTTCTGTTGCCTCCTCACGATGTCCTAGAGTAATTAAGCCTGTCCTAGAAACCCAGCTTAAGAAGGTGAGTTTCTCCTGCGAAGAGCTTCCTTTCTGCTATTTTCTTCACCACACCTTCAGTTTATTGCATAGCTGTTATACAGTGCATCTTGCTCTTGCTTACCTCTTGGAACACATTGGAAGATCATTATTTATCTATGGGAAAACAACTGATAAATAGCTGGCCTGCTATTCTTCCATGGGAAATTCATATTTCCCATATGAAAATTAGATACTGAACAGAGTGGGCCCCAAAACATTTCCATCTGTTTAATACAGTTGCATCCCTCAAACGCTACTTCAGGAAGGTAAGGTGGATGTGGTCCTAACTTCATCCCTGTGACTGCCATCCCTCCATAGGCTCCTTCACAAGATCAAGGGAGAAAGCCAGATGCCTCCAGAGGAAACCTCCTCTCAGTTCAGGTGCATCAGTGAGCTATGTAAATTAGGTAGGATTGAACTAGGCAGTTTTTTCCCACTGTCCCTCCACATTGCCAGTAGATCCTTCCTGCACGTTTACCCCACTGTCCTATTTCTGGCCTCTCCATATCAACCTGTCCTCCTGGCCCATACCCACCGCTTTTATCATATACACATGGCATGATGTCTTGGGAGCAATCTCATTTCCTTGGAGAAGATCCCCTAGACTCTCTGCACTTAACCATTTCTCTTAAAATTAGGCTGACTGCACCTCTCCTTTGCTCTGCCCTCATTGCTTGCTTAGTGGATGCTAACTAATCTGAAAATGTGTCTGCTTCTAAACCCTTTACTCAGTTGGGAAGCATACTGGTACTTCAGGATGAATAGCATCCTGAGAATAAATTGCTCGGTATTGAATTGCCATGAAATCAATACCAGGCTGAGGCCTTTGGGCTGATCACCCTGCTCTGCTCATCTCGGTGCATTCCTGTTGCCTTCATGTTTTGGAAGGCAGGTCCTCGTTGGGAGTTTCATGGGACCCTTCGGGTCAGAAAGTATCTTGCAATAAGAGGCTGTACAGACTGAGTCTCTTTGGTCTCATTTTGCTCTTGCATTATTCCTACCTCTGCCTCGTTGCCTCTTTAAGATGTAGCTCCCTAGAATGCACAATGATTAAGACTGTCCTCCAGACCTACTTTCAGAAACCGTATTTTTGAGGTAGATTCCTCTTTTCCTCTGGGGCTGTCAACTTACACAAGCTTCCTGTTAGTTTACTACACAAACTGATGACGCAAAGTCATCCCCAACCCCTTTTTCACTTTACAAAAAGTTTCAGTTCTCCCTCCAGTGGAAGACTGCATGTTGCATCTAACTTCATTCAACATTAATTAAGGAACGTTTTCATGCTTATTTCCAGCCCTAAGGCCTTCTTGTGGCCTGAAGAAAAATATCCCTATGGATCACGTGTGCATTACCCAGGCTGAAGGTCTGGAGAACTTCCAAGTTTGGTACAACAGTGAAGAACTAGGCTGGACAAGAGCAGGATCTCACTGTATAAGCAATGAGCATGTGCCTTTTCCTTCACTCAGTTAGTAACAGGTAGTTACAGTTAATAACATCTCATTCATTTCTTTCTGTAACAGATGCTGTGATTCAGTCCAAGTGTTTCTCAGTCTGCAGGACACCAGAGGGGAATTTCACTCTTGGGGAGCAGCACCTCTTTTGCCTGTGGTGAGGACAAGCCTTGGTGGCCAGACCCCAGACAGCTTTGGAGTAACCACATTGAACCGCATAACAAAACCTCACATTTGCGTACAAGCTTTCAGGGGAAAACAGAAAGTGAAGCATCAGTCAGCACCTCCTATTGTTCCAGCCTCATGCATGCACTTGGGTTGTGGTGTTTCATTTTTCTAGCGAGGGCTCTCTCATCAGAATAATCAGGCACGGGAAAAGAGATTGTACTGAAAGGCAGGAGTGTGTGCAAGTAAGGTTTCCAGATACAAGGCAGACTCAGGGCTTCTAGGCTGTGTTTTCAAAAATTGGTGAGTGGCAAAGACACTGGGTCCAAGCCTGAAAACTTTGTTCCCAAGAGTAAGCCAGGCCCCGTTGGAGTGCTCCCATTTTGTTATCACAACTGCAAAATGAGCAAACACCAGCAAGAGCAGGCCAAGGACTTTCCTTCAAATCCAAGCGCAATTATTGCACTATTCTGCTAAGTTGTCCTTCGCTTCCAATGGCGCAAGGAAAATGGGGTCCCAGATGACCCCGGTGGTGGTGCTGACGCTCCCTGCGAGCTGGGCTGCTGGAAGCCAAGTGCTCGTAATCCTGGGCACTGACAGTAAGCACCATCCTTTCTGTCTCCTGTTCAAAAAGGACAGGCATTCCTGTGAAGGGGGCCATCAATTTAGAATTCAGCTAGACTTTCCTTCCAGTTGAAACGAAACGTTCCCCTCTCTCTGTACGGCCACTGCTGGTGACGGCCATTGTCCCTCTGACACCTGCAGGCCTCGGAGGACCCTCTTGCTCAGGGAAGGCATGTTGGATGGCAGGACCATTTCTGCAGCTTGAGCAAGCTTCCATCGTTGATGCTATGCCGACTTGTGAGAGCTGAGGACACAGTTCTCCTAGGTCTTCTCTTCATTTAAGTATCCTTCTATACTTAGGTATAATTTTTGCACAACAAAAAAAAGAGAAAAAGGAAGCTGTCAAGTGACTGTGTAGGAGAAGCATGACTTCTGCAGTATCTTGACTGCTCTGTAAAGGAGTCTGTTGTAAAAGAGCTAGCAACCTGCTCAAACAGCCCGAGGATGAGGTTTTGTTGGGTTCTTCATCATCTGGCGGTCACGATATGCTCTTGCAATACAGGCCTAGGACCAAATTCTGCACATGAGATCCCACCCATAGGGACTCTATTTGGCCAAATATTGACTGGTTCCTTCAGATCAGTGAAGCCAGATTAGCACTCAACAAAACCAGAAAGTACAGTCATTGCTGGGTAGGGTGAACTCTGGCCACTTAAAGCCATATGCAGACGAGGCCATAGCAGAATTCTGTACCCCAGCTCTTGGTGCTCTGCTGTGCTGTAACCAGACGGCCGCAGGTGAAGGAGACGTGTGCCAGCAGACCGCCAGGAGCTCTGCTGCTGGGAGAGGCAGCACGGCCCTGGGAACAGACCGGCTGGGCTCCCTCGTAGAGTCTGGACACTGGGAGCCATAAATGAGATTTCTGTTCCACTGCCACCCTGCAGATGCTGTCATTCCCCATGATGCTGCTTATCATCCAAAATTTTCCTACCTTGCCTTCCTGCCCTTGTTTTTGACAATTTTCTCTTCCCGGAGACACCATCCCAAGTGGCTGAGAGTAGGATCTGGAGACCGTCCTGCTTCCTACTCAATGTTCATCTGGACTGGCCTGCTTATCAGATGCTCTCTCTCTTCCCCTACCAAGCCGCACTCCTGCAGCAATGCCTGACTTTTTTCTGGGCAGGGTGCTGGAAAGAGACGGAAATGAGCATTTGCAGACACTTTGAACTGTCTCCTGAATAAATGGGAGAAAACTAAAGGATCCCCAGACTGCAGGGATTATTGATTTTATAACTATTTCAACAGCTCCATCAGCGGTGGCATGTAAAAGGAGCTCATCATTTATAAATTGACTCTTCCAGGGATCAAAGGCTTGTCAGGGCAACAATTAGTTCTGGTAATTTATCAGCTGTTTGAGCTTGTCAGGTGGAGAGAGAAGGGCAGTTCTGCATCAGCTCTCCTGCAAAGTTGTTACTGTAGCCAGAGCCAGGTAGGATGTGCAGGTCAGTCATTTGCTAAATATTTCATGTCCTCCGATGTTTTGTCAGTCTTTCCGATACCTGATCCAATTTGGTTAGGCTGTCAGGTGAAAAGGAGGCATCTCTTAGCACACTAAAGTCACCCAGGCCAGAGGTTCTTTGTCTCCTTAACAATGCCCCTGTCAAATCCCTGCCGAGCAGCTAAACAAATTGGAATGCAGCAAAAAGAAGGAAAAAAAAACCCAACCAAAACCTGTGGTCTGTTTTTAATTAGCGTATAAACCATTCAGAGCTCTCCAACTGTGCTGTCCAGAGACGGAAAACTGAGGGCAAATATACTCTTTCCTTGTAGACCTCATAGTAAAAAAATCCGTGTAAACAACATGAGCTTATTTGGACAGACTAGAAGACTGGGCAAAAGCAACTGTTCTGTATCACAGTGCCTGGGCAGGGTGCTACGAACAGCAGCACCCTTTGCAAAGCATCCTTTGCAAGGGCACCTATGGAATTTGGCTATCCTGACCAGAGCTCTGCTAGATTAAAACTGGAATAAAAAAGACAGACATTGAGGCAGAGAGCCTCTTGAGTCTGGAGTTTTCTGACAATGGGAGGTGGATCTAAAATGTGTTGTACAACATCAGAAAGACCTTTGTTACATTATATTACATTATATTACATTATTACATTACATTACGTTACATTACATGTGCGCACACTTCCATGCTTAAAAGTACATAGGCAGAGTTGGTAAAAGCTTCAAGTTTTCCGCGATGTACCCTGTTGCACATACACTTTGCAGTACCTGATAATGTAGTTATACAATCACATACTTTTTTAGCAGAATGGTATCTTTCATATTTGCTATGCGGCTGGACTCAGTTCTGCACTTTCCTATGCTGACGACTTCATTTTTCAACTTTTTTCCAAACCTTCTTTCCATGTATAAATGCAGGTTTAATTAATTTGTAGTGTGGACCACCAGAAAATTTCCAATGGAAGTGCAAACTGTTCCAGGAATTTCATATATGCAGATTGTTGTAACACACATATGAACTTGCATCCCTTAATCATGTTTCATGACTCTTCATATGTTCATGGATGACAGGCTGAAAAAATAGCTATGATCACAGCTTCATACAGAAGCAGCTCACAAAAGCTGTGGTTGGTCACAGGGACAGCACAGAAATGCTTGAGAGAAGAAAAATAAAGAGGTGGGGTAGGAAAGGCTGTAGTTTTCTTAGAAAGTTGACCCCTGTGCATGTACAGACATTTATAGAAAAGTTTGCAGAGAAACATAATTACTCAGCAGAAAGTGGTTAGTTCAAAGGATAAATTTTTACTGTATAATAATATTCAGGCAACTTTCTGACTTGCCTAAAGGATCAACACCGGAACCAGCAATCCATAATCCATTGCCAATTCAGGGCAAAGGACGGCACTCACAGGCACTTCGCTTTTCAGCCAGGTGAAAGACATCCTTGTGCTTATGATGAAGCAGACTCAGGGTGAAGTAAAATTAAATTAACCACCTTAATGCACATTGTTTGGAAGCCACTGGAAAGCACATCGCTGCAAAATATCCAGCTGGATGTGTACCAAGAATGATGTAATGATTAGCAGAGACCCAGGAGGAAAAGCAGGAGGCCAAGTCCTCAGGAAAAGCTGTAAGATTTTAGAAAGATAGGGGAGTAAAATTTCAGGAAAAATTATGAAAAGTTTCTTCTTATGAATAAGTGGAAGAAACATGGACCTCTGTAGAGGTATGTGTGGATTTCACAGTTGTATGCTATTGCTGCACGACTGATCCACCGCAAAACCTCTGGGCTGGTGAGATCAGTGGTGTTCCTCCAAACTCACCTGAATGATGCCAGTTTAGTCCATCCATAGGGAAGCTGGGATGAGCGGACAGCCCTCCCGACTGAGATAATTTCTCACAAAAATCTGCTATAAGATACTGTCAAAACCTGTGGGGTCATCTTGAGACGATATGTATCAAAAAAGCAGCTGCCGTCGCACAGCAGCCTGCATGGCGTTACCCAGGGCGAACCCGCAGCCACGCGGGAAGGGTGGTTTACGTTTCCAGGGGACTGAGCAGGGCTGCTGGTGTGGCTTGTGACTTGCAGCCGCCCCCTCTCCCATCCCCCGAGGAGCATCATGCAGGGTAGCCCAGCGACGATCACTCATTTCAACAGCATGGGTTCTTTGATCCCTGCTTGCCTTGCCGCATAACGAAGTCAGCTACCTGAGAGATGTGCTGGGCAGCCCACGTGTGAGGAAAGAGATGTCTCCCGGAGGTCAAATGAGACTACAGTCATGAGGGAAGAACCCAGAGGGCACTCTCAAGGCACCTCTCCTGCAGATAATATCATGGTTCTTGTTTTTTGCTCACTTATGCTACTGGAGGGATGCTCACCGAAGCCGGTGAGCATGTTCAGGGTATGAGAAAGTGCAGGAGAAGCCCTTACTTCCTTAAGGAGGGAGTTTGGTCCTGTGAAGCATCTAGCACCTTGGATCCTTCCCAGCTCCCAGGCAGTCTGTGCACATTCACATGATTGCATTTTTGTGAGCAGCTGATGGCCAGAGTTTAACTCTTTGCAGGGCTGAGCCTTGTTGTTGGTTAAATCACTTGTAAGAGGTCTTGGCTACTTGGAAATCCTTCCACAGGCAAATACACAACTTAAAGGCCTGCACATTTCTGATAAGAATACAACAGGCACCATTTGCTCAGTTCTTCTGTCCACTTTCGTTTGCTGTTTAGTTTGTGAATATCACTGCTTTATATTCCTGTTAGAAATAAGAGAAGACAAAAATAAGAAGCAAAAGAAAAACAGATCTCTTGCAACAATAGGACTGAAATGAAGACGAAAAAGATGACAAGAGGAGAAGCTCTGGTCTGTCAAAACATTCAATGCATGTGGCTACCTTTGCACAAGAAGTCCTTAGGGCATTGGCTAATTTTTCATGATTGACACTTCACCAAGTGCTTGGCTGAATTTTGTCTGTGAAAAGAGATGGAGAAAGCACAGGAAAATGTAAATCCAACATATATGACCAAAATACAGTGCTGCTTTCTTCTTGCCAGACTAGAGGTTGGATTTGTTTCTAGTGACTGGCACATAACATACATTTTTTCCTTTAGCTAGAAAAAACTTAGGTTTAGGGTTGGTTTGGGTTTTTTTCAGTTTCCTTGGGGGGAAAAAAACACAACAACAGTGTAGGCTTGAGTTACAGTTGGTGAACTCAAATCATTTCTGCAGCCCCCAAAATAGTTGGAGAGGTCAATGAAACCACAAACTCCATGGGGCTCATCCATTTCTGAATGCAGCTTTCCTAAGCCAGAGGCAAACTGCCCCATTGCTTACCAAAGTGATATTTATCTAATTTGTTACTAGCAAATGCTTGCGGGGAGAAAAAAAAACAACAAAAAACCTCCAAACCCAGACCAAGAGCAGCAAGAGCCACTGGAGCCCTGTGCTAGCATCCGCAAACCAGTGTTCATTTGCCCCCATCATGGCGATATCAGAAAGAACGAAGCCTTTCTGGGTCAAATTCTGCTCTCGTTTTCACTGGCATAAACGATGTCTCTAAAGCTGAGGGAATTGTTGGCTGACCGACTGACCTGGTGGACTTCAGGCAGAATTCAGGTCTCCTTGACCTGATCAGAGCAGAGGAACTTGTCCCAGGCACACCGCTAAGACATACCAACTGATTGTTTAACCATATTGAGAAATAGCAAAATAGGTTTCCCTATCATTTTTCACCTAGCTCAGATTTGATCAGAGATATAAAATAAAGACAGACACGAACACCCATTCTGGCTAAGTTTCCAAAATGTCGTTTGCACGATGTTTACCTCAGGAAAAACGATCCTGCCGCTATCTTCGTACTTTATCTGCGGCTCTCTGTCTTCGCATACTTACACTCAAGCTTCATACTTACATTGCAGCTTCCAAGCATTCTCCTCTAATTAATCAAAAACTCCATCCCTTTGTTTCCTAGGTCACGAAGGAAGAACAGTAAATTAAATAAAGTTATCGACTGAGCATGGAAGCTGGATTTCTACCCAAGGAACCTAATAATAGCACCATGATGCAGGCGAAGTCAAAATTGATATGGTTTTATATACACAGAGGCAAACAGTTGAGTGTGAAGAAAGTAAACATTAGATAGCATTCAAACAGCGGTTTATCCAGCTCACTCTGTGTTTGTAAATACAGAAGTGTGTTGTGGTGGCTAAATTTGTCCTAATGTAAGGAAACATGAACAAAGAGGCTGGTATTTGGTAACTTCTATAGGCCACATTAGGACATCCTGCATGAATTATTTTGGGGCAGTTCATGATAACGTGGTACAGATTAGAGTTGCCATTTCTGGAAAAATTAGGTCAGAATTATGTAGATAAGATGGAAAGAATTTCAGTAGCATTGTAGTATTTTCCTGACCTGAAGCCTGAATCACAGGTCGAAGCTTTGTTTTATTGTATACCTCATTTTGGTATATAGTCAAAACAGCCTTTATCCAGTGAAAATAAAAATAAACCAGCTGAGCAAGAAAGAATTACACACAGCATTGAATAAAAATAAGTACAGCAAGATTGATTTTGGAGAGAAATAGTTGTCTCTTCCTGTGAAACTTTTTGCAATTTCAGAAATGGCCATGCCAAAGCCAGGAAAAATCAGAGAAGGGAGATAAAGCTTGGTAACAGCTTGGGAATGGGGCCTGTCATTGCTCTTGATCCGAGGTGGAATTTCACCCATACGTCAGGTGTATTTTGGGACCATTAGAGTATGGCCATGCTGGAAAGTGGTGGACTCTCTTCTCTATATGCTTCCCTTCATCCTTCTCAAATTTCATCCTGGATTAGAAGAACCCCTCACTTAAAAAGGAGACAGATCATGGCCATGAAAGGTTTATTTTTTAAGAGAAGTGAGATTAGTTCTTGTTACAAGAATGAGAGCCCTGACTCTGCAGCCCTGCCTCTGCAGTCAGCACAATGTTTCCATTGGCTTCAGGTAGAAAATTTTTCGCTCAGGTCGTTTATTATAAGTAAGAATGTACTTTTACACTGCTCTGTGTTCAGTGCCATAAATACCAGCACATACCATGCCTCTCATTTTTCACCGGGGGTTCTGGCCTGAGTTATTGAATCTCCTTCTGCCATGGAGCTCGCTTTGAGAAGGAGCAAACATCTGGGACAGACCCTGGTACTTGTATGTGAGCCAGCCCCAAGATAAAATTCTTCATATTCCCTTTCGCTTATTCAGTGAGACAATCAGACTGTTAAATTCTGGTTTTCGGTCTAGCTCATTAATACAAACCATGGTAAGCTGCAGTCCATGCTCCTATGCCAGAAGGCAAATAGCACGGGGGCAGGGGCAGGGGCATCCCCTTCTGCCCCCGCCGCACGCCAGCTGGCCCTGGAGCAGGTTGGGCAGCACGGAGCGGCTTCTGCGGCTCTTCCCAAAGCCTGCAAGCCCCCGGCATCAGGGCATCTCACCCTCCTTGTGCTCTCTGCATCGCCGCTCGGGCTCGGTGCTGTGTGGGGCTCTTACTCCACCTCGCACGGCGCCGGGGACCGTGCCTTCCCCAAAAGGCTGGTGGGTGCCCATCGCTACACAGCGCTGCAGCATGGGCAAGCAGCGGGGTCAGTGTGGGGGGAAGGAAAGGAGGATGAAAGCCAGCTTTCGAGTCCAGGCATGAGCAGCCTAAACCCTAGAAGGAACAGGTTTATTTTTAGGATGGTGTCTCAAGAATCCCTTAAGCAGCTGGCCAGGAATTTGGGCTACTAAAGCCCACCCCCAGCACCATTTAGCCCGGCCACCTACAAAATCCAGATAGCCAGCCTTAGTAACAGCACAGGGGCTGCTCCTCCGCTCCCAGAATCGCTCCTCTCCTCCTGCTCTCTCCGGGGAGAGAAAACGGGAGCAACTGGGACCGGGACTGGGATGGGCAGCCCCTTCCCCAGCAGGGGCACCCCACAGCACCCGCTCGCCCGCTGCTTCGGCTGGGTGAGAGGCAGCACCGCGACTGCTTGCTTTGTTTATTTTCCCTGCCAAAGGCAACCACCAGTACGGGAAGAAATGGAAAACCAGGGAGCGTTAGCGAGGTCTCTTCACACCTGACAGAGGTCACCGATCCATGCGCATCCCGAGCAGTTAGCACGGGGATGCAGAGATCAAAGGGCGGCTCCGGGGGCCGCATCCTGCCCTGCAGAGGTGCGGGGGCTCCTGGTTCCTTCCTGCTGCCTGGGCCAGGCTCTCATGTCAGACCCCGGGCTGCCAGCACTGCCATCTCTCCACCGAATTAACTGCCCCAAAATGTAGCAGAACAGCGTGAAGGAAACTTGATATGGGCTTTATTCAGCCTTTTGGTGTTTAGGTGTAAAAAATGCTGCAAACAAATGAATATTGACAAGAAATCCAGCACAATTTCAGAAATTTTTCATGGTGACTGCTGTCAGTAAGTGTTTGTAATACAATACACTTTGTATTGCATTTGTTTGTAAAAGTTTGTTTTTAAAAAACACCAAAACACTCAGTTTTAACTGTGGACTAACTCTTGTGCTTTTTTTTCCTATAGGATCAGAGATTATTAAATCCATTTATTTGCTTTAAGCATCTTTCCAGCTATAACCACTCTGGGCCAATGTTTGGAGACATGCAAAGTTTGACGATTGCTCTAGCTCCTTCCTGGCTCCATTGAGGTCTCCATCTTTAACTTGCATGGGCTGGGTGAGACTTTTAGGATAGCATGATAAGTAACATAACACTGCCTAGTCCAGTACAGCCCACAAAGCTAGTTCATCTATATCCAACCCTTTATGGGCCATATTTTAATGGTACAATAAATCCAATATTAGAATTTGTACTGTTGGATGAAGAAGACATCAGCCGTATGAGAATGCTGCTGCAGGACAAATTCATTTGGCCAATTCAAATTTCACTGTGAAGTTTTGATGAGCAAGCTTGAAGCTAGAATGAGCATTAGCTGTTGTCTCACATCTGGCACAAACTTTCTGTGTTGTAATCTGGCTAACCTGACAGAAAGGCAATAGTGTGCACACACTTCATCTAGGTCAGCTTTGTACGTGGGGCAATCTACCTCCATGATCATGGGGCCACAGCCTACAGAAAAGCAAGGCATATGAAAAACAGGGGAATACAGTAATTAAAAATATTTATTTCTGAAGATATTTACCTTGATAGGCATAAAGCATTTCCCAATTTCATACAGAAATACATAAAACATGCATAGACCAATATGGCCTACTTCAATGTGTATTCAACATGGTAAATATAATGAAGAACTTGTGTGAATATAAATACAGAACACAAAAAAAAGCACATAAGATTCAACTGTCAGCAAATTCAACAATGTGAACAAATTCACTGCTATAAATGTTCACCCAATATTAGCCTTTTGACATAATTCAAAACAACCCTTTGTCTCAATGCATTTCCACCAAACAAGGCACTGAATAAATCTCACAACAGCCTCTGGTACATCCCCACTTCAGTGCATTTTTGGTGGCATGTAAGACACAACAATCTCTATTATTAGAACTTCAGTTAGCCAAATATCCTTGTTATGGGACACCTAGTAGTGTTGTCTAACTTTTATATTGAAGAGTCCTTTGGTATCCAAAACCCAAAGGACTTTTACTATGCAAACAACCACCGTGTCTAACCCACATTCAGATAACTCTGGTTGTACAAGTAAACTAGACTTCTGAAAAAAGGCAAAGGGTTGCAGCTGATTAGCAAAGGCAATAACAAGGTGTAAAAATACTCTAGCAGGAGTGCAACAAACAGTACGCGAGGTAGACATGTATATATGCAGTAAGTTCTGATTAAAGTAGCACTGTGGCTTTCATTTTTGCATTTTAATCAAAAAGGTCGAGTTTTTTGCTTTGAAGTTTGTCCCCTCAGATCTTGCTTTCTGTCCTTCCTAAGCACATCTGTGAGGTCTTTCTTGCAAGATGCTTTTGATGCAGGCCCTGAAAGCTGCCCAATTGATGGGTAACATTCCAGAAGCAATATTCAAACATTTCTTCAGAAAGATGGCTTTTCATGTATGTTACTGCAGATTCCCCTTCACCCCCTCTACCCATCCACCTGAATTCCAAAATGATGAAATCCTTTGCTTTTATACCTCCAAATACAGGACTTCCTTAGTGTTTTGCTCTGCTGCGCAAACACTTGGACAGAGAGGCCCTTCGCCATCGTGGAATGTTAGAAGTCAAGAGAGAGTTTTGGTGATGCTTTTTCAGCAAGTGTGATGGAGAAAGATTCAGGTGATCTTCCCACTAGGATGCTTTCAGGCTTTCCCAGATGCTTTGCCTTTTGTTCGCCCTGTTGTGTTTCAGCTTCCACCCTTTCTGGAGCTCAGCCTTCAGCTTTGCGATACTGAAGGAGGCTTTGATACTGTTACCAATGGCTTCCAGCCTGCAAAAATAAGAAAAATACATTTATTGTAACAATAATGAAGATGCCTCTCCAGAGTGCAGACATTCAGTTTTTGATTAAATAAGCCTCAGTCTAGATTTCTACCATGGGATCCTCTGTAACTGCTTATTGCTATACCTCTGTCAGAATTACGCTAACTTAAGCCACTTGAAATACTGGATTCAGGATTTAAATGCAAACATTAAAATAAGTTAAAATATTCATTCAAATATAGATGCCCCAGAGTTCCTTAAATGGCACATATCCAGTCAAGAGATCTTCAGTGTTATTCTTTCTGGCTGTTTTGTTTCTTTCAGGTAAACCTGATCCTGGTTCCAATGAATGGGTGCATTTTTCAAGTAAGTGACTAAGCAAGCCCCGTTTTCAAAAATGATTTAAGACTTCCAGAGCCTAAGCCTCATCCAAAATCATCAGGCTGCCTGCTCCCTTAAATCCTGTTCTGCTTTTCAAACTAGCACTAGAGTGTCTTCTTTTGTATGGGCAAACTTCCGTATGCCATGCTTTTACACAGGCATATGGCTGAACAGTGGACGCCGGAGCTGGTGTAGCTGTACTAACACTCAGCTTCAAAGCTGACTTCACCTCTGTGGGGTCCGTAGCTGCACCAAGTCCAATGCACGTGTCTCTGAACCGGACTGTGGAGTGATATTGCCGCCTACTGCCACTCAACTTGTTGTGCATGGACCTCAAAGGGCAGTCCTGAAACTTACTCCTAATCCCAAATATTAAACTGGGCTCAAATATTAATTTAGTCTTCATTTCCCTTTTTCTCAACCTTTTCGCAGTCATCTCCATCACTAACATCCTGTACTCATTTTACGCGGGTTTATTGGGCAATGTAAAAGATAAGGCAGGTAGAAATCCACCTCCTGCATTCTAAAAAGCCAGCCACGCCAGCCAGGAGAAACGATACATTCAAAATCTGGATAGATCAATAATCTTTTTTTTTTCCCCTCCAGTAAAATGGAGTAAAGTATCTAAGAAAAAGCATTCTGATTCAATAGCATATTAGAGTAGTCGGGACATACTTTTAAGTAGTTAAAATAGTGCATGAACATGCTAAAATGACAGGCTCTATTTATTTCTGTCAGTATTTCATGATTTCACACTCTTCTGAAGTTTGGTGTATCATCAGGCTTGCAACTAGGCCTGCTTCCTCTACGCAAATGGAGGATGCTAGGCAGAGCTCAGCACCCCTGTCTTCAGAAGCTAAAAACCCACTGAACTAAGAAAAGCCCTCAAGACATCCTCACTGATTCCTCTGTAACTCTCAAGCTGAAATCACCAGCTAAGCCCACGCTGATCCGAAGGCAGGTACACTGTGCTCTCTATTGCTACTCCGGGGAACTACAACAGGGTGAGAAGAAACTCACCGCTTCATTTTCTTGCTGTCAACACGTGGTCGGTTCATGCATTTGGGTCCAATGCAATTGCCAGCTTTGTTGCGGTGACGCAAGGTTTTCTCCACTGTGGACTGAGCCCTGTGAAAAGTGAAAAGGCGCTGCTGTTAAAAAAAAAAAAGCAAGCATGCAGTCCGCAAGGTGAGGCATCTCATCAACAACCACTTCTCTAGGCACGTAATAAGTGATTTTTCTGGGCCAAACCATAGTACGTATCACAGCGGCATGAACACTCGGGTAGGAGGCAAGGCTTTGGGGAGATTATTCGCTCAGCAAGTGCCAAAATGAGTGAGTCTACCACAATGCATCCCTTTTACATGCACTGCCTTTTAAAGAGTAGCACCAATAGACGCACCAGAGATCTTTTCCTGTCTGGCAGAAGTTCAGACATTTCTTGTCCTTCTGGTTGGCACATCGGCATCTGCTGCTAGGTTCAGCGAGCATCTCCGGCACCGTGTCCTTCAGCGATCTTCTGGATCGAGAAGGACCTCCAAGACCATACGGGACAGTTTTCCTATGATCAAAGAGACCACATGAAAGTCATTCAAATAATTCTGTGGCTTCAAAACAGTGGGGTATTTTGGGCAACCTTATCAATGGGATTGGGAATGCCTCATTGGTCATAGTTTCCATGCAAATGCTTCTGATGATCCTGCAGCATATTCATTAGCATGGCTACTGACAAGGCTAATGGCCTTTTAATTGTGATTTCATAAGGCTGCTGTGCCTCCCTGAGCGATAGAAAGCAATAAAACCTCATCTCTTTGAACTTTGGTAACTGCCAACACTGAAAGAAGCAATAAAAGTGAGGAAGAGATCCTCTGCGCTCAGGGGAAACCCAGCAGCAGAACAAATCGCTAGAGTCAGTGTTTGCAGCATTAGGTGAGGCTCGTGCTCACTACTTTTTGGTGAGGAGAGCGTAGAAACGGACACCGTACGTAACACTATTAACGCGTGGGATGCGTTAATTTGCAGCAGAGAGCAGCAAGAGGCGGCGAGGAGCCACCCTGTGTCGAAGTAAGCCTTCTAGCCTCCTGACTTGTCAGAAAGGAAAATGGTCAAATTCAGGCGGGCAAAATCATCCTGTTGGCATTTTGTCGGCTTCTGATTCATAGCGAAAAGCATCCCGCAGCCTTTGCTGAGCAGTACCCAAAGGAAACGCTCCTGCCCAGATTTTAGGAACGCAGGTGCGTTAGGGCTGTTGGGAGCTACCTGCTCAATCTAGGTGGTCAAATCCCGCTTGCTTTCCCCCAGTGAACGGTCTCACTGCTAAACTCGGCAGAAAAGCAGGAGGGGAGGGGGAAAGCGACAGGAGAGACCGTGCAAATACCTTTCCGTCCCACTCCTGCGAGGGGGTTTGCGGTTCTTGGTTTTCCCCTTCTCCCTCCCTTTTCCCAACCCAAAGCAGACCCCAGCGCTCGGCAACTGCCCCCCTCCCCGGCTCCCGCCCTCCCCGGTCCATCGTTCACTCACTCGGGGGTGTTGATCCAGATGATGTCGAGGTGGCAGAAGTAGACGCACTCCTCGTCCAGCAGCGAGGAGCAGGAGCAGCGCCGGGCGCGGCGGTGCCCGCCGGCGGCGGCGGCGGCGGCGGGGGGGGGCTGCGGTGCGGCGTCCGCCTCGGCTCCGGGGGCTGCGGGAAGGAGCGGGAAGGAGCTCAGCACCCGCGGAAACCACGCACCCAGCACCTCCCGCCGCATCCCTCGGACTCCCCGGCGGCGCGGTACGGGGCCACGGTGCGAGCCGGCAGCACCCACTCACACAGCCCCCGCTCCCCCGCGGGGCGAGCGGCTGGGGACCGGCACCTACCTGCCGGCAGCAGCCCCGGGCAGAGCACGAAGAGCAGCGAGACGATCATCTGGGAATAATCCATAGCAGGCGGCGGAGAGCGGACGGGAAAAGGGGAAAAAAAGAAAAAAAAAAACCTAATAAAAGAGAAAAAAGGGGGGAAAGTGTGTCCCAGCGCGGGGATGGAGAGCCGTGTCCCGTCCCCGTCGGGGCGCGGCGCGGGGGCAGGCAGCGGCTCGGTGCGCCCCGGCGCGTCTGGCTGGCGCGGCGGTCCCCGGCGCCCTTTTATAGCGAACCCCCATGGAGCGGGTAAACAGCCCCGGCGCTATTTTATCCCGAGACAATGTTATTCTGCTATTAGTCACCGCGCGGCAACGTGCGGGCCGAGATAAGGCCGGGCTGGAAAGGAAATCGCCTGCGAACTTCAGAGCGGCGGGCGGCCGGGGGGGGGGGGAAGGGGGACCCGGGGGGGGCGACGACCCGGGGGCGGGGCGGGGGGGGGGGGGGCGCCGCGGGCCGCGCCGAGGGCGGGCCGCCAGGGGGCGCCCTGCCGCGCCGCGCCTCGCACCTGAGGGGCGGGTCGGCCGCCTCAGCCGCCCGGCGGGGAGAGGCCGGGCAGCATCGCCCTCGCCGTTAACAACAGTAATTATTGTGATTATCGTCAGCGTCGCCGTTGTTGTTGTTACAACAGCGAGGTGGGCCGCGCCGGGCGGGAGGCCGGGGGTGGCCGGCTGGGGCCGTACGGGCAGCGCCGGGATTAGGGGGGGCGGTGAGGGAGGGGTGGCTGCGGCCCGCTCCCCGCAGGCCCTGCCGGAGGGGGGGGCCGTGGGGTCTCGGGCGGTTTGGGTTTGGCAGCAGCGGTGAGACTTTGGGGTATAACCCCTCCGTTTTCTGCCCTGGCGAGGCAGGGCGATGTGCCACTGCGGTTTTTAGGGTCTGGGCCGTGCGTGTAAAGGCAGGGGTGTGCGGTGAGGAGGAGGGCAGGCCTGTGCCTTGCCTTTGGCTCCTACCGCTAACTCTGGCGAGGTCAGGGTGAGGTTTTTTTCCGGCGTTTGCTGCCTTGTGTCGAGGGGCAGGAGCTGTCAGCGTGGAAGCTGGACACTCGAGAACTGTTCGCAGTGTCATCGCAAGTACGTACACGCTTGAAATCCACTGAGCTCTTGACTGAGAAGGCCAGCGTCTGAATATAATAAACTCAAGTGAACTCAAATGCCTGTGATCTGATGTGGAGCCGTCGTGCTGCAAAGCGTGCCAATTTCACCTATGATAAATAGATAAGACTCTCTTGGTATTTGTGGTATTTCCGTGCACTGTGCTGTAATAATAGAAATGACCTTGGATATCACAAAGACCAAGGCTGTTAACTGCAAGTTGCATTGTGATCTCCCAGGTGAATGGCCATTTTTTTAAAGTATCAAATTATACTGTGCTGCTGTATCGCAGCGGACAGACCGTCCACGGCTGTGCTGAGTCAGACTAAAGGTCCATTTAGCTGGTATCCATTCTCCCACAATGGCTGTTAGTGGATGGTATGAGGAAGAGTACCAGAAAGGAATGCAAGTGGAGACTAATCCTTTCCTCAGTATAACCTCCCTGCTTCTAACAGGATGAAGTGTAGGGGCTTTCCGAGCAATAGTGAGCATTTAGACCATTACGCTGAATAAACACCAGTGGCCCCATCCTGAGATGGTCATACCTTTTCATCAAAGGTTCTTTAAAAAACTGCCCTACAAAGCATCTGCGAGTGGAGAAAGCTGGGTTATACAATGGTTTTTTTTCACACCTTTTCAGCGTGGGAGTCTATTTTGCAGAACAGGGATTGTATTTTTTTGTGTATTATGTCTTCTTGTGTATGTAGGGCAGCGCTTACCAGAATACCAATGTATCTGTACCTGTGTGTGTGAATTATTGCAGTTATGATAAGAATCTACCAGCAGAGGTCACCTAGCTACATATAAAAAGTAACCATAGCCCACTGGAGGAATAAACTTTATCAGTATCCAAAAGTTGGGAAAGAAATTAGATTTTTTTTTTTTGGCTTCTTGGTGTCTTAAAAAAAAAAAAAGAAAAGAAAAAAACACAAAGCAGTTGTGTGGGTTGAAAGATGGCTATCGTTCTGTATAGAATACAAATATGCATAGCCTTTCCAGGCCGGTCACTTAAAGGCCGTATTTCATGCCAGCACTTACTTAAAAGAGATTTTTTTTTCTGAGATTCCTTTTTCTAAGATGTGCACTTGAAGCCAAAATGACTCATATTGGTGTAAGATATTTTCAGCTTTGTCAAAATGCCTTGTTAGAAAGTATTTTGTTAGCTGGCAAAAATGGCATGCATGTTTCCTTTGAGTAACAAAGCACAAACATATCGCAGGGACCTCTGAAGGTGCTATTTTTTTTTTTTTCTGAAAAAACAAAAACATCTTCAGCAATTTTTGGTAAGGATTCATAAATATTATTATTGTCAGAGATCCATATCCTCTGATTCAGCGATTTCTGATAGCTCTGCTTTCAGATCTTGAGGCTAACCAGAATCAAGCTATTCCTGTTGCTCGTTCGAGTAATGCAAAAACAAATTTATATTCAGTTGCCAGTGGCCCAAGTGGCTCATTTCAGGCCGCGGGGATTGCCAGGCCAGGAGGAGGGTTTCCCCAGGAAGGAGTAACCCCCTGACCTTTCCTTGGACACTGGGAGGTACGGGGCAGGTCTGTGCGGCGCAGAATTACCCCTTGAGAGTTTTGCCAAAGAAGGAAGGTTCGCTCACTCTATAGCTGTTTATAGTAGGAGTCTGTAACAGTATGGGTCACAGTAGGGGTCTTATAAAATAAGCAGAAGAGGACTAAACTTTGGCTGGCAGTCAGTGTTTGCAGAATGGAAATACAAAGTCACGCGCGATCGTACAAAGTCATGTACTCAACAAGTTGTCCCGGTGCACGCCAAGCCAGCTTGCCTCAAGGGCCGGGAAGTTTGTGCCCTATTTGCACTGCTACCTGTTTGGGCAAGGGTGGAAGCAGGAGTTGAACCTGACTGCTCCTGCAGCAGGTTTTTTTCCCTTTCTAGCTGGAGTACCTTGGCCAGCCACAGCTGAGACACTGTGTTATGGGGTGAAAACTTAGCTGGCCAGCCAGGCTCTGGTTTTGATGTTCCAGCTGGAAAAGGCCATGGCACTGACTGAGTTTTCTAAAGGACATTTTGTATAGTGTCAGAAATGTGAAATGCCTGCTTATCAGCAAAACAATTAAAGGAGATTGTAAAACTGTGCCTTTCTGTCTAAGGAACAAGGGGAGCAACATGCTGTTTTCTGCAGATTTGAAATACAGTTCTCAATTAAGTGAAAGTTGCATAACTTGTCCCTTTACTTCACTCGCTGCCCTTCTTGCACCTTACTTTCCTCTGAGGCGCCGTCCAGTCCCCCTGCACCCCTTCTTACACAAGAGGGCGGGGGACATTCCCTCTCCTCCTTTACATAACAGGCAAATTAAAGAGCTAACTAATTTAGGCTTCTTGGAAACTACCTTATTCTCATCTGTCACTACCCAGCCTACAATGGATTTAATTCCCCTTACAGATATGAGGGTCCTTGGGCAGAAGCATAGTTTCTCGGAAACCAACTTTCTGCATTTCTCCCCATCTCCAGTTAATGATGTTTAACAAAGGACATAGGCGCCTGCCTCACACTACACTTGTGGACCTCTCAAAGGGCTGAGGAGAGGAGGAAGGTCAGCCGCTAATCCAGCAACCTCAGCCCCTCATCCAGCAACCTCAGCCCCTGGTGTTTGTAGCACAAGGCTGGATCCTCTCCCCATACCACCAGTGGTCATTTTCCTTCCAAAATTTACTCCACATACAAAACCCTATTTAAACTAGGGAGGAAGGTGGCAGCTGTATGGTGCTTGGCGCAGAAGAGCCATCATCAGATAAGAGAAGAAAGCTCTTCCAGACCATGCATGTCCTGGCACCAGGTGGCAGTGACTAGATACCATTTAAAACACAGAAATCAAACCCAGCTTAGAGCTCAAATAGAGGAGAAAATCAACTTTACTGAGCAAAGTTCACAGTTTCTCCCAGGGCTAAAATTGTTATTACCAGAAACACAAAAAGGATGGTTTGCAAAGATTCAGGTTTCAGAGGTACTGTTGTGAAACCTTCCTCCTACTTGTACTTTCCACAACAAAGAACTGGAAGCATCAGGGAAATGTTTTGCTGGAAGCCAAGCCAATTTTTAAACGAGGGGAAACATCAGGTGGGAAAAGGCTTAAATAGTCTGGGAATAAAGAATCCATGTAACTTTTAGGTGAGAGTTAACAGGAACTTTCCCCCTACTTCTACTGCCCATCTCTGCCTGGATGTCATGGGAGAAGGAGCGTCCACTCCCCATTGAGGCAAGCCACAGGGGTGCTGGAGAGGCACTTGGCCGTCCCCCGTCCCAGCAAGCTGTAGCAGCTCCTCCTGTTTCCATCTTTTACTCTGTGTTTGCTCCTGTGCAGGAGCAGCAAGCAGAATATCAGGAGCAAGGCAAAAGGTTAAGCTCTGTGGGCATAACACGGGGCAGGCGACCGGAGCCCTCTCTCCCAGGCCTTGCGTGGGTGACAGGGGTGACCTGCACTGCCGAGGGAGTGTCCTGCGTGGTGCCAGGATGGCACCCTCACCCACGGGCTTGGGTGGGTTGTTATTTCTGCTGTGGTAACTCAGGAACCTGCACACAGAGGCCCCGAAGGATTTCAATCCCTAGCCCTTTGGCGTTATGAACAATTTCTACTGCGGTGCTTAACTTGGATTTCATTTTTTAATTGACCTGAGGTTTTCACGTGTCACTGACAGTATTAGTAGAAGTTATAAGGCAAAGACCTCACTTCTGTCCCAGAAAATCACAAATTGTTGAAGCCTAGGGAAATACTCTCGAGAAGGAGCTCTATGTCTTATCCCTGTGCTCGTGCAGACATGCCCACCATCAGCCATGTCAGACACAAAATGCTGGGCTGGATAGTCTGATCCCATGGGACTGTGATATATTCTCATAGCTATGCTTGGACTCCAAGTTTGTTTTGGGGAAAAAAAAAAAGTATTTCTGCATGGTCTTCAGCTCCATTCCATCAGTCAAGTTCAAAATACAAGCAGTATGAATTAACATCTTCTAGAAGTGTGAAAAGATGGTAAAAGGTTACATGTGTCAATAATCAGCCTCTTAAGAATGGGTTACGCAAGTAGGAGTTTAACTATAATAAAGATTATCATCAATAAATACAAGAGATTAGTGCAAAGACTGCAACAGAAGGGTTTAGCGAAGAAAAGGAAAATACAGAAGAGAAAGTGTCACTTATAGAAAACCAGATCTGGTTCTGTATACAACCTCTTCTATGAATACAGCAGCATATGACAGAACACTTATTTGCAAATAACAGTTAGTGGAAAATGTGCTTTATCAGGTTTGTTTACTTGCTTCTTGGCAAGTCTGGCTTGTGAGGAAGTCAAACCCAACGCATCCAATTAGAAAATCTCCCTATCCGAATCACTAAGAGCAGTGCACAGCGCTCTGATCATCTTGCTCCTATCAACAGTGCATTTCAGAGTTTCATGTTCTTTAATAAATGCCACTTTCCCATAGTCTTGGCAAAGAATCAGTGATGCCATCCCGGTGTCCAGAGTTGGGAATTGAAGCAAGGAGGCCAGTACTCATCCTGTCTAACGGTAGCTACTCTGCTATGGTTTCTGTATTAGACATGCATCTTAGCTCACCTGGTGTCTGAATTGCCCTCTAGACTATGGGAAAGGGGTCTAAGGTGCTGACAGTCCTAAATTTAGGCCTCTTAATGTCTAGAGTTAGCTGGGGATGAATCCAAGTCGGTGACTTGCCCAGGGTCCCATGAGAAATTGCTGGGGGCAGGGAGAAATGAGCTGAGTTCCTCAAACCTGCGTCCTGTATCCTGCCCGCTACATTATCAGCCCTCTCCAGTACACAGAGGTTTGCTTATCAAAACTGACTTTTCAGCTGTTTCAATTTGTCCATCTCTTGGACTTTATGTTGCTTTATTCAGAAAAGGTACTTGCGAGATCTTCATTTCATGCAGCTTGCTCAGAGACACTTCTTTGAATTAATGAATTTAATTGACTTTTCATGCCTAGTTTTTTCACCTATCATGTGGCTTGCTCCACCTTTGAATGAGACTGTCTCTGAAGACTCAAATTAGTAGATTTCTGAGAGCTAGCTGGCTCTACCCTTTCCTGAGTGCATAAAAGCCTTGCTGAAATGAAGGTAATTAGCAAACACATTGTTCCAAGAATGGTGTTGAACTTTCTTTATGGCACAGCCCTTTTGCTACCACATGTAGCCCCCCTGAGACTGTTTTGCCACCCGGGGTTAGATGAGCAGGCTTGCCAGTTCCACTGTTTTCTTTGTGAGAGAAACAAGTATGTGCTAGGAAACACCATGGGTTTAGGTGTGGCCTGAGCCATAGGTATGGGTTTGTTTTTCTTTGGTCACTTGTTCCCGATACTTGCTTTGCTCCCGAATCCATTAGCACTACGCTTCCATGCATTGTTGCCTGGAAGGTGGATAGGAAAGTAGCCTCATACAAACCAGTGTTCCGAGCATTAAAGATCTAATCGTTGTCCATTTGGGCAGATGCTTGTGTCTTTTTTTTTTTTGACCGGGGCATACTTTACCTGTAAAAGAAATGCTGACCCTCTCTCTCCAGCTGCAGTTCCTAGTCTTTATCTGCCCATGTTTCTCCCAGAAGAAGGCAGCTTTGTGAGGAAACATTGCATTAAACACGCTCCAGCCGTTTCTTGCACCCAGTCTCAGCTTGAACAAGTTACACCAAAAGCTGTCAGAGCAGAGAAGCTGTAGATAAACTACAATAAACAAAAAAGAAAATTCAGAAGCTCTCCTTATTTTTAAAGGGACAATAAGAGGGACACCCTCTTATTTTTCAAGGGACATATATATGTTAAAATATCTACTCTGTGTCTGAGGTAAAATATGGACCACATAGATCCAGGGGTTGTTATGGGGATTACTCACTGGTGACACTGACAAGAAGGAGATTTCGTTATTTGTCAGGGCCAGGAAAACGGGAATAGCAGCTTAAGGATTGCTGATGCCCCAGCACTGAGCTAAGATGACCTTACGTCTGCCACCCCCTGCCTTCAGTTGCAAGAACGAGCCTGGTCTCAAGCATGCATGCAGCCTGCAGCATGGGCACTGCCAGCAGCACACAACGAAGAAAATTTCCCATGCCTAGGAAATGTGCGCGGGTGAGAAACCACTGGAAGGGAGGGGGCTATGTATGACTCTAGGTTCCTGTGAGTAGCTAAAACACCAAGATGCCTAACAGGGCTGTATGTCGATATTTGCCATATATGACATAGAGCATACAGGAATGAGGCCAGTTTTTCTGGCTGCTTTCACTAAATACCCTTGAGGCGTGTCTGTATTAGGAATTTTTCACCGTTTCAGCCATTTGCATTTTGTCTACTCAGCAGAACCTGAGTTGGTACCACTGGGAACCCCTCTGCAGGCTTGATGCCTGCATCCAGACCTATCTGGCAAGACAGAAGTTCTTGCTATTCCAAGCAGATTTACTTGCTATGGCAAAAAAAGGCAATGCAAATTCCTCAGTTTCCTATATGTGTTCAGCATTATAGTTGTAGGCATTCAGTTGAAGTGGTGGAAGCCACAGTAGGAGAGGTATCATGTGGGATGTTTGCTCTGATGGGCTGGTATGGCACAGTGCAGAGCTAATGCAGGGCTGTGCTTTGACAAAAATAGTTCATGGATGATGAAGACTTTTCCCACCGTTAATACCAGTACTGTACATGCAGAAAACCACTCATTGTCCTTTGATTAATCCTGTTCAGATTAGCTAACTCTGAGTTGTAGTTACCCTGTTGCCATTGGTGTAACTGTATGTGAGCAGCTATTGCCTTAAGAATTGCTTCCTAGTGTCATTTTTCCCCAACATTTATCACGTCTTCACAATTTTTAATGACATCTTCTTCTTATTTAAAGACAAACATATTCCACCTTTCCTAACAGGATTATGCTGTAAAACTGTAGTATTGGTTTCAATTTCAACAGAAACTGCCAGGAACAGTTGTTTCTTACACTGGGTTTAGGATGAGTCTTGTGAAAATAGGAACTGTATATATCACAGAGTAGAGTTCAAGCTATCAATCAGCTGACACAGCAGACCAGCTTTCCTCAAATACTTGCAGATATATTTCTTTTTTCCGGTGAGAAGACTCTTTCTGAAAAGCAAAGCTAGTTTCACACCAGCTGAAACTGAGTGGAAGTGGTTTAATTTTGGTTCAGGAGGGCGGAATAGTAAGGAGGGTCCAAACCCGACTGAAACAAAGTTTAGCACTGTGTTTTCAGTACATTTCGGCAGTGAGTTATCCATATAGTTTTGTTTCTAGTTTTTAAAATGCCTTTAAAATCACACTTTTCTCTAGAACAATGAAACTTAATTAAGAGAAAGTCCAGGCCAAACACAAGGAACAGCAAGGGTACGATTCAAAGGCCTCATTTCTGAAGAGCTCTTCTCCTGAAACCAAATTTTTTAACCTTTCTCCAGCCACCAGTGACCAGAACTGTATCTTTTCCCAGAAGAGCTGGCACTAAATTTGAAAATGTTTTATTTTGCATAATGGGAAAAAGAAACAAAACGCTTTGCTTCCTTTGTGGGTATTTGCTCTTTGAATGGGGCCATATGACACAGCTTAAAGCTTTGTTTATTTGCAGCTTTCTTGCTTCCCTGGCAAAATGAAAGTCACAAGCAACAGGGCAAAGTGTCCCTCTCAAAACCAGGTTTCACAGGAAACTGGTTCAGGATCAGGCAAACCAGAAATCCCCACTTCCTTTTTCAAGAGAAATTACACTATCTGTTAATTAGCAGATGCCTGTTTCATTTTCTTCCACCGCCCCTGTTATAAGAAAAGGAGGAGGCAGGGCACCTAAGGGCACCTACCTTTTGCTGCAGTTACTATTCACAGTTTTTCCATTCTGTCACTTCTCTCCCCATAAATATCAGTTGTGATACTTGAATGAAAATATCATCTTGTTTTCCTTGCAGCTTGTTCAGGATTGTGTAAGATACTCCTTACAATGAGCAGGTGGGATTTCCAACACTGGCAGGAAAGAGAGATTTTTACTGGAAACAATCATCTTCAGCTAAGAGCTCACTTGCTATTCATGTGCCACCGTAGGCACATGTGCTGTATGGAAAATACACCAGTGGAAACTCAGTTGGAGTAAACCAGCTGACTTCTCAGACCTTGCAAATGGCACTGCACTACGAGAAATTCTGGGAAATAAGCAACCGGGGCCAGCATTGCCCATCTCCAAAGCTGCTGCTGGAAGGGCAGCGAAGCCATTACCATGAAGGGTCACAGTGCAAGGCCTCCCCAAAAGAGGCCAGCGGTGCAAGGCGTTCAGCAGAGCCCTTGGAGCCGATGCTCCGTCTTCCTGTCCTCCTCCTGAAGAACAGTTACGGTAAACTGCTGCTTTGAGATAGGGAACCTGCCGTGCATTTCCCTGTAGCAAAGTACACTGTAGCTAAAGAAGGTGCTGATTAGTTGCATGCAATCTAAATTGCTGTTCTGTAGAAGTAAAAAGCCCCCCTTTTCTTTTCTTTTTCTTTGGTCTTATCACCAAGGGCATGGTTTTCTCAAAGGTTATTTGACAGGCCGGAGTCTTGAAGCAGACGTGTTGGCCCACTGCATGAGAAATCCAGTTAAGCAATGAAGGAACTACAAAGTGCTGCATCCTCTATGCAATGTAACATTGACATTTAACTTAGTCCCAGGGCAGCACGAACCATGAGAGAGGCATGAAAGATGAAAATCTCAGGGGGTCAAGACTAAAACAGGGCACGAGGAAGAAATATGCATTTTGGGGGGGCCGTACAAGAGAGGCAGTTCCAACAGAAGATCCATGCAGCTGCTGAGATGCAAAGTCTCTGCTGCTAGGCTCATTTGAACACATAACCTGTGCTCGGTGGTGTTAACTGCATGACCAGTTCCACTGACTTTGAGAATATCTTTAAGCACCTGCTCGAGTGTTTGCAGAATGAGGGTCAGATGTGTTTCCTTTTGTGGGGTGCCAGTACATGGCAGAGTGCGGGTGATTGAAGTATTTCAAACATCTCTAGAGGTATTGCCTCCTTGTGAATAGAAAGAAAGGAAATTCATGTTTCTGGGCTCACAAGTGCATACAGTCACCCTGCTGTGGTCACCTACCACTTGTGGAGTGTGCCCCTGGCATATGAAATCCAAAGCTTAGGAGCTTCATTGAGCAGAGGACATTTTCCTTTTTTAGAAGGTTTGATCTTAGTCTAAGGGGCTTCAGGGAATATTTTTTTCCCCCATTCAGCTCTGTCAGAGGTGTGGTTCTCTCACCACAAGGATTTAGTGATGTTTTCCACATGTCTGAGGATATTAGAAATACTACACAGGCTGCTATTCTGGATCTTTTGATGACATTTATTTGAAAGTTTCTTCCAGGACAGGGAGACCAAGTGTAGGGAGATACCAACTTGGAGGCAGAGATAGGTCCAGGGCTAGTCTTCAGTTGTGATACAGTTACTATTATGGTGAGCTACTTCATTATAATAACAGACTTCAGTGATGCAATAAACTTCATGACGCCTACCTTATGGCATCAAACAAACAAAACCAACTCTGCCTTCATAGACCTGGCAATTATTTTTTAAGATCTGACTTGGGAGATGCCAGCAACAGGTTTATAGTGGAAAAAGAGGGTGCAAAAAGGAAAAGGACAACCTGGAAAGAAGAAAACGAGAGGGTGGGAGAAAGTAAAGGCATATGGATCTGTTTCCTGAATGAACTTGTTCCCCAGGTTCTGGAGAGTGGATCTGAATGCAAGGAGAGGAGCCCAGGTGGTTCAGCTCAGGGAATCAATACCTCAACTCCGCATCAAGGTCCCAAAGGAAATGACTTTGGAGAAGAAGAGATAAATAGCCTTTTCCATTCTGGCCTGGAGAGGCTGCTCAACTACTTAAGACTAAAAATCTGTGATATTGTGGATGATGACAACAAGCAATTGCAAAAAACTCTATTTGTTTAATAGCTAAAAATTGAGGCTGGGGCTTTCACACACACAAAAAAAATCTTAAGACGAGTTACTAGTAAACTGAGCACATCTTGCCTGAATTACGGAGATACCGCAATTAAAGCGTCCCACTGGACTCTTTTTGCTGTTGGCTGAATTTCCCTTCCCAGACCATCTGACCACAGCTTGCTTTCTCGGAGGGCTTCCAGGTTTGCATTTATTTTTCAAACGAACCAACTCTTTCTTATAAAATAAGGAAGAGGAAAATGGGAATGCTGAAGCTTTTGGTTTCTGACACGCGTGCTCGCCTCCTCCAGCCTTACTACAGCCCGCAAGCCTCTAGGTGGTGCCTCGCTCTTAAGTTTAATGCCAGGAGCTGGGTGGGGAGCAGCAGCCCAGCAAGGGATGCCAGCAGTCACAGCACCCACCGGGGTGGCAGAGGGAGCAAAGCAGGCAGTCCTGCTGAGCTCTGCTCACCGAAGTATTGCTAGAAAAGTGTATTTGCTTTAGGCAAAGGAGCCACAGCTGGAACCAGAGGGATCTCCCACAGCAGCAGACACCTCTGCAGTTCATCCAGACCCCGCATAGTGACTTCATCCAGAGCTGACTGAGACACCTTCATTTAAAGCCACCCTGGGTCAGCCCCCCGATCCCAAAGAAAACCATCAGTTTCTTTGCTTTGAGGCTGCTGAAAAGCCCTGTCATCTAGATAACTGGTGTCTATAAGAAGATGTAACTGAGTTTATACCCTTCAGACTGATGCGTTAGAAGAGAAAAATGAAATGGGCAGGCTCGTGGGTCATCAGTGGGAGCGGGTGCCTATTTCTTTCCTGCTCTGCAGCGTGTTTTGCTAACCTGGGCTGTGTGAAAAGTCTCTGTGTGAGGCAGGAGCAACTCTTGGAAACACCTGTGAAGCAAAGGATGCCTGTAGATGGTATAAAGCTGTTCCCTATCTTCGACTGTGAGGAAGGGCAGTATTAGGGATTGGAATTGGAAAGATACACTGAGTTTGTTAGGTGTGGAGAAAGTGGTTCTTGGTATTTCTCATTACATCTTTGAGGGGAGGGACATCCACCAGGGAGGTTCACAGCCTTGGGATGAGCACAGCACAACTCTTCATCGTGTCTCCTCCTTTTCCACTATGCAACTAGGAAGCAGAGCACACCTTCTGTTTTGAAGCAAACTATTTGGTACGCATAGCCATGCAAAGTCCAAATCAGCCCTGACACTGCTGAGACACCCCAACTCCCACCTATTCACGGTGCATTCACGTATGTCCTCCTCATGCTGGAATAACACACCTCCCTGACTCCTACTTGGGAAGACAGGAGCTGTCTTGGAAGGCTTGCTATTTTCTTTCCCGCTATACCCTCCTCTTGAGAGGAATGACAGTGCCCTGTATTTGGTATGGGGAGGAAGAATTTGCCCTTGGGCTTCCTCCTTGCCCCTACAGGTTTCCATGTACTTATATTTAAGGAGGGAGCAAACCTGGGACAAAGGAGGAGGTGGTGTCAAAGCTGGAGGGACAGACATCTGAGGAGGGTCATCAGGCGAGTTCATCCCTGAAGCAGGACATGCCCAGCGGGAGGAGGGGGAACATCTTCTCTGACATGCACTGCTCTCCTAAACAGGCTAAAGGATTAGCCCTTGGATTTGTTTTTCAGATGATCCCATGCTAACAGCTTTGGGTGGATTTGGGCTGACTTCTCCACATCGGGCCCTTTGACCTTTTAATCCTTCTGAAATAACCTATTTCCCCCTCCTCCCCCCCGGCCCCAACTCCCAATCCCACCAGATAGCCTTTTGTTGGTTTTCTACTCGGACATGTTTTGAGAGCTTGCAGCAGCTTTTCTGGTGGGCTGCGTTAATTAGCTGGCAGCTCTGGCTCCTTCATCCCAGTGGGCTGTACCTGGGGCTGTGCTTATTTCAGGGTGCTGCTCGATGAGTGTGTGAGACTTGCAATTTGAAAGTTTTTCATGGATAAATCAAAACTTAGGCTTTTATGATAAATAATAAGGAATATCACTGACTTCTTTTGCCTTATTTTAACTTCTTCATCCCTCACCACAGCTGGCAGACCGACAGGGTTATGCAGTTCTAAAAGAGGAAGAAAAGAAACCTGAAAAAAAAAAAAATTACAGCTGGTAAGTGAGGCCAGATATAGCTGTGGTGTGGATGGGACACGGAGGAAAAGCAGCAAGCTGGAGAGGGCC
Organism: Haliaeetus albicilla; assembly: GCF_947461875.1. Lineage (NCBI taxonomy): Eukaryota > Metazoa > Chordata > Aves > Accipitriformes > Accipitridae > Haliaeetus > Haliaeetus albicilla. The sequence goes on along the minus strand of NC_091503.1, from coordinate 18,292,448 downwards.
CTGGGGAGGAGATGGCTGTAGAGGTGATCACATAACTGAGACAAAAATATCTTAAGGACCTGCAGTGTGAGGGAGATGCAGAACCTCCTAAAACCACTGCAAGTATGGTTGCTAAAAGCTGCGTGAGGATGCCTTTTATAGGCCCTGATTCAGCTCACACAATTTTGAGGCTCTGAAGGAAGCGACCCAACTAATGGCACATCCATGGAGAGGTTCAGTCAGTTTTAGCCAGAGCATGAGCACATGCTGTGTTTTTTTCCCAAAGATGGGTAACGCGCTCTGTCTCCAGCCAGCTCCCGCTGTCTCCTTGGCTTCCTCTGCCATCAGTGGCTGAAATAAGAGGATTGTAAGTGGCCCTTTAAAAGCATTTCATACTGGTGCAGGAGAGGAATAATTAGTCCATACTTATTCTTCTGGGCTTAGGTCTTTACGCAGACAGATCGATATGCTTCCTTCTGCAGTTCATCTTCAAACTCGTGTGTGGAGGAAATGAAGGGACTACTCAGAAAATTGTGCGGTGCCTCGCTTAAATTCATGCAATGCTTATAGTTAGCCAAGGTCCTTGGGAATTAATGTTGCCTTTAAAGTTAAGTATATACTCAAGGTTTTCTCTCAAGAAAGATGGCTTAAGCATATTGGAATTGAAAAAGTCCTTTTTCGCCATCACTCACAATTGCTGTATACAAAACCGAGTGACTTCATGGTAGGCTGACTACTAGATGGCAAAATATATGGAGGTGTTTCCTTGGCTCTAGACAAGAAAAGGGTGGCACTCCGGCAGCATTTTGGGTACTGTCAGCTTTCTCCCATTCTCCTCTAGAGAAAGTTTGTTGGAGAGGCAACGTGCAGAAAGGAAGTTGGAAAGCTGAGGACAGCAGCTGCACAGCTCAGTGTGTGATGGTGCAAGAGCTGACCACGGAGGAGGAGGAAGGCAATGCCCGATCCAACCCTAACCAGGGACATCCACCCAAGGGAACAGAGAGGAGCAGAGTTACCTCAGTAGCTCATCCCACATCCCTGCACAAGGACACCACTGCTGGACTTGAAAAGGCATGGATGTTTCCCTACACAGCCCAGAAACTTTGTCCACTTTCCTTCTACAAATAAAACTCTGCTAGGGTCACAGTTTCTGAACAGATTATGCTCTCACACAGTCATTTTCTATGTGAGCAAAGGCAGTAGCCATTTCTCACACTCCTTCACTTATCTGTGAAGGAAGATGGCACAGATCTATGGCAATTATACTGCAGACCTGCTGTAAGACCAAGGTTTTAGGCTTAATCACATGTGATACACAGGGAAATAAATTCCATCTGAATGTACAATGTAAAGGAAACAGCCTTTTCACATCTGTCATGCTGTCCAGTGACTTTTCTAATTGAAAAACAAAAGAAAGTTTCACGAATCTTCACGAAAAGGGCCTAGGACAGGATGCTTTTTGCTCTTTCCAGGCAGTAGGGGAAATAGCCTGATTAATTCTTAAGGCTATCTGTGTATGAAAAAAACCATCTACAGTCTCTGCACAAAACACAGTTAAATTATGCATGGTAAATATAATCCTGAGCACTGTTTGTATTTAAAAAAAAAAAACCACCACTGAAATTTTGGCAAGTCTTTGAAGCTTGTATATTGAAGTCAAAGCCCAAGAAGGGCTGAGCTGCCATGGGGGGTCCTCAGTGGGATCCTGGAGAGTTTGCGTCAACCAGCAGTTGGGAAACCAAAAAGGCACATGAGATTTTGTGTCGTCTCCTGCCCCAAAGGGTTGTCTCACCTTGTTCACCCTCTCCCAAGGTCCAGGTGCTACACCGCATCCCCTTCAAATCCCTTGTGAATCCTGTTCTGGCCTGGATTTTTTGTTATGGGAAGGGTGTCCTGCTGCCACACTCCCTTTGCACATCCAGGGACAGCTGTGCTAGGTCAGACCAAAAGCCTCCAACATCAGCCCAAGGCAGATTCCTAGGAAAGAGTCTAAGAACAGGGAAAGTATAGCTTGAGACACCCCCATGAGTCTGTGACTCCAAGGCTTCCTGAGCCAGGGGTGGTGCTTTTGAATATGGCCCTCCATGGAACCCTATTCCACTGAGTTATCTAGTTTTCTGAAAACAGGCGAGCTTTAGTGTTGACAACATCTCATGGCCAATTTCTATTGCTTACTTATATTTGGTGTGAAGAAAATATATCCTTTAGTTCATTTCAAATCTGCTACTTGGTCATTGCTTTATGATCCTTAGTTCCTGTCATGGAGGACCCTTATGTATCTTCTTCCTGAGACGCAGGGCTTTATAGACTCCTGCCGTACTGGGACTGGTTTTCCTTTCTCCTGTGCTGGTGTTAGTCAGAAGTAACACGGTGAAGTCTACAGAGGCTGTACAGGAAGCACAGAAGAGAATATGGTTGTGCAGTTTCTTAATGCAAGCTCTGGCGCACTCCTGCAATTTGGCCCTAAATCTAAGACAACAGATTTCCTTATGTTACATCTAAAGTTATTTGGTGCCGTTAGTAACAGAGCAATAAACCAGTGATCTTTTCTCTCCAGAGGGAAAAGAAAACAGGGACCTGAATGCTAAATTCAGTTTTCAACTTCATCAGGATATTGTTTCTGGTTTGGATGTTTTCTGAGCTTCAGTTTTAGAAGTGTTCAAATTTATATCCCAAATGTCCATGCTCACCCAGAAATTCAATGAATTCAGGGGAAACAACTGGTCTCTGAACAGCTGTTAGTTTGGTTTTGAGTGCTTCAGAGGATCTTATTAAAATAATAAATTTCCATAGGAACTGCTACTGCAGCACTTTTATTTTTTAAATTTTTTTTCAAGAGGGAAGTTATGCAAGGCCTGCTGGATTATATCAGCACATCTGGACAGCTCGGAGACTGGGGAGTTTTGAGGAAAGAGGAGACAAACAGAAAACAAACTCGGGGTTTTCTCAGCTTGAGGCAGGTAGTGGGATCCCGGAGAGAGAACTACAAACTCCGCCAGCCCCAGGAGGGCCCTGCCTGGCTCTCTGGTTCCAAAAGGTCACTGAATTTGGCAGCCACCACAGATAGCAAATAGCTGCTGATTGCCGCAGTGGGAAGTGCAAGGCCAAGCAAATTCGTTCGTGAGTCCAGCACTAAATGCTTACTCCATAGCTACGGTTTGTATTTATACTCTCGGGGATCTGTGGAGGGAGGGGTTTTTCCCCCTCTTGCCTAAGTAACAAGTATTGCACAACAGGCAGGTGCTGGATGCCACGGAGCAACTTGTGCTCAGTCCTGCTGATAGGAAAGCCGTGGGATGCAGCGTGCAGGCGGAGTGGAGCCTGCTGCGGCTCTTGCACCTCACAGCTACCACTTTGCAATTGCATCCTTTTGGTGCCTCCAGATGCAAGCCAGGGCAGCAGCTCTGGCCGCCTGGTAAAAGCAGATCTGCTCATTCGAGCAAAGGTTCCTGAAAGAGCTGCAGAGGGAAAAAACCAAATTGCTTTGGTTTAAGCTTCTGCACACATCTTCATGATATAACTGTTTTTCAATAGAGCCACCTCTTAAAAACATAATTAGAGGTCAAATATTAATGGGCAATCCATGTCTTCAAATGTAATTAAAAGCACCGATACAAAACTGCTTCTGTCCAGAAAGTTCCTGTGCTTGGTTAAACTTTCAGGGGCTGGCCATTACTCTCAGCCATAGAGTTGCTTAAATCATGTTGATTCATAATCCTCTGCAAGAGAAAAATCAATGTTGGAGTGCTTTGCTTGTGTAACAACTTACATTAGTAAGCCTGGAGTGCCTCTTCAATGAGATAATACAGAGCAGTTAAAATATGTAGAGAGAGCCTCCTGAATTCATTATGAATCGATTTTCATCCTTTTAATATTCTTGCTTACAAAGAAATTCCTGTATAACACACTGGCCTTTTTCTCTGCCAGTTCACCTCCCTCTCGGTCTTTGGGCTGGTTCCTTGGTGCTCTCCCAGTGCAAGCTGGTGGAGGGAATTACAGCAGGAACAGCCGGTTGATCAGCTCTGCATAAACTGAGTTGTATAAACTCGGCATTAAGGTATCCACAGTTAGAGAGAAGAAGAAAGCAGAAGGAAATGGCTAATATCCCTTGCAATGATGAAAAGAAGAACTTGTTATCAGTACTAGCAGTGTGACAACAATTTGCCCCTTCTTTCTCTGGTGGCTTTAGCTGGCCTGGCCTGAGCAAACAGGAGCTGGTTTCTCCCTTACCTGTGGACATGCCTGTTGCTTTCTGGGGATAAACTGATTTGACAGGATTTAGTAAAACAAACAATTTCACTCACTACCTTACGAGAGATAAGGAGTTTAAGGGCGAATGAGGGTGAGTCATGGTGTCTCTTTAAAGGGTTAACTGCATAACTTGGGCCATGTCTGTGTGTGCTAGGTCTGCTCAGTCTGTACTATCATCTCTGGAAAAGACTTTTAGCAGAGACACAATTATTTTTTTGCCAGTATAACTTATCTCAGCAGAATAACTTGTACCTGTAGGCTGTAGCCCATGCTCTACGGCTATGTCTACCCCAGGTAATTTTTCTAGTGTAGCTGCATCATTCACCAGCCATATCTCCTTGCAAACTCTGTCCTTCAGAACTCCATCCGGAAAAATATATAATATAGTCCTGATCTCCTGTTCTGCGTTTCATAGGCCATTGTAACTGTACTCTGCCTCAGTCTGATTTCCTACTAACTAGTGCTTAGGAAGCTTATTCTGCTCAATTTTTTTTGACAAATCAAGTGTGTGCTGAAAATTAGTACCTGATGTATGCATGGCTTGCGTGTGTACTATGGTACTGGGTCTGAGTTTGCTTATTTATAGATGGTTAAATACAAAAATAGACTAAAGCATTTGTTAGCAACAAAATATGTTTTGGATGGGACTGATAAGCATCTTTTCATGTGTTACTTTAATACCAGCAAATACCTAGGGATTGCATAAACCAAGGTTTCCAGTGGAAAATGTTTCAACAACAGATGACGAATCCTGCTAAAACAGTTTTTATGCTTAAAATCATAGTTAAAATTATTTTAGGCAAAGCTGCTAATATACTGGCAAAGCCACTATCCTTCTCTGAGACTGCCAGATGTTTTACTGTTACTTGAACTGCAAGGTAGTGTGAAGACTGTATCTGTTATTTTGATATTATTTGTTGCATATTCTTCTATTGTCCCATCTCCCTCTTTACGTCCAGCCATATCCTCCCTCTCCCTGACCTGTGCTATCAGCTTATAGCTTTACATTCAGACCATGGCTGGACAGAAACACTCCCTGTTCTGAGTGGTCTTGCTGAGAGTCCTACCAAAGTGAACCGCTGCAGAGGCATGCATCCATCAATGTGCTTTAATAAGCAATGGTGTTTGTTAGATAAAGTTTCCAGCTGGAGGGGAGGAATGCTGCTTTTCCCACCAGAAAATGCCTGCTCACCCCAGGAGCTAAGTTGTGTCTAAAGCCCATTTCTGCTGACATTTTCTAACAAACATACCAGCGCTCTCCCAGGACACAGGCAGAGGAAGCGTCTCGAGGCTTGGGTCTCTCCTACACTCACAAGCAATTCTTGGAAAAGCCCCAAAACCTTGGAAATTATACATGTGCTCCTCAAAACATGAGGTTTGATCTAGCATCAGTTACTTGCACAGGAAACTGTTCTTCTCTGCAGTTACCAGTAAGTGAAAGTTGTTACTCATGCAGACCTCTCCTTTCCTCAGTTTAATGCAGTAGAAGCGATGACAACTTATGCAAGCAGTCTTCCTGGTACATGGGATTTTTTCTAAATAAGATATAGAGATGCATCATTTTGGGCCTCTGTTCTTTGGAAACTGCTCATGTACTCCATTCTTAATGAGCAGGCTAGGGAGTTTTTCCCCACCTCTATCTTAATATAAAGAAAGTGTTTAAGACAGCTTTTTCCTTTTCAGTGATCCATAAAGCAGCGTATTTGCAAATTCATGCCCACGTCACATTATTTTTATCATTACAATTGGTCTCCCCGTGGAATTTGTTAACATGTTGCTGGCTATTTTCATCCTTCACATGAAAATGAATCTACTGGGTATCACAGAGCTCAGTTATTATGAGTTTTTTTTGATGAAAGACTTAAATTGCATCTGAGAAATACGAATTACAGGGCCTAATGTCCCCCCCGAGATTTTAATTTAATACACAAAAGGAGCCGCTCACTCCCTACTGAGGTCATTACATGAAAATATTTTTTCTAGCAAACAGAGTAATTGGGACCACTGGAGCTTGTTTCCCCCACCCCCCTCAAGTTTTTCTTGATGGGTCAATTTTGGCTGCCTTTGAAGGTTTATAAGTTTTGTGAGTGAACATGCCTAAGATAAATTTTGTTGTTGTTTCTATACAGAACAAAGAACTCGTGAGAGCCCCTGTTCACGCCACAGGCGTTGCTTGGGGTAGCAGCCTCTCCTTTCACCATTACAACATGGCACTGGAGGAAACCACTGAAGTCCAGGTGCCCATAAACCCAAGTACCCAAACCATGGTGCCAGACTCCCCTGCCTGCACCACAAAACCCCTTCAGAAGGCAAAAAACCCTCAGAAAATGTAGTGGGTTAGTGAGAAAGAGGGTGCTGTCCCAGGAGGTTGCCCATGTCATAGGTGCCTGAAGGGGTTCATGGCCAAGGTAGTTGGCTGCCATTGGACAAAATCAGGGAGCCGATCCCAGCCATCTTCTTTTCCCTGGTGACTGCTCTGCGGAGATCTGAACTTTAGGGCTGGGCAGTCTAAGGCAGATCCAGCAAAGTCCCCATATACTCATTTAACTCCAGGATAAACAAACATGTGCTGAGGTCACCCCCAAGTTATGGCAGCGCGGAGTCAGAGGGATGTCAGCAGGTCAGGCCATGGGGTCAGGGAAGATGATCCCACCGCAGTCCCCGCTACAGTCCCATTAACCTCACCGACGCAGCTCCTCTGCATGGTTAAAATTTAAACACTTGCGTAAGTGGTTTGCTGAACCGGTGCCAGAAAGATCAGTGTTTTGCAGGACTGAGCCCATTAATTCTTGCTCTCTGAGAAGTAGCGGGGGGAACAGACAAGCCAGAAAACTAAGCAGCTTCGGACTGTTTGATCCAATGAGAAGGGCAAATTCCAAAGTCGAGGAACCCTCACGTGCTTTGTAAGAAAAAAAAAAAGACAAAGGGAGTTCAGGGTTTCCATGCCGCAACCATGCTTGAGGCTGTGGTAACCGTAACTTTGCATAGATGCAGGATATTTTTGCACAGCAGAGCGGGCCAAGACATTATTCATCATGCTGGTTTGTAGGCACAGATTATGTGTATCATGTGTGAAATTCAGCCTCTTATTTCTAACTTGAGAAAAACTTTCCAAATACTCATTTTTTTCTCAGTCTCCTGTTGAAGAACAAAGCACTCAGGAGAACAGGCAGCTAGGAGGCATGTTCGTTCCCCGAGTGCCACTAAACTTCTTTAACAAAAACAGATGATAACAAGTATACTAAAAACAAGAATAAAAATATGCCTCAAACAAAAGCAATATACTTCCAAAACAAGGCTCTCAGCCACACAGGTTTCCCCCAGTGGGGAGAGGCTGGGAGAACAAACAGACGACACTTGTTAGTCACGTCACTTAACTGCACGCGTGGAAAGCACTCGGATCTGATGGTGATAGTGATGACACCGTAAGACCCTATGCAGAACATAAATGCTGTGCTGCAATAAAGACTTTCACAATGGCATAGATGGAACCATTATTTTCCCCCAGGGTTTTAGGCACTGAATTCTTTCAGGAGCCATTTAATTATTTTGTTTTATTTCTGCTCAATCTGTATAGGAAAGCTTAGTAAAAGGACTGTTCATTTTGACAAGGCTCCTCAGGGAAACCTCGAGACAAAATAGCAGTAATTTCTTCCCCATATAACTCACCAAGAAAAATAGCTGAGGAAATAAAGGGGTAATAACAGAAAGGGGAAGATTATCTTTTAAAAGCAATTGCTTGATACCAATACACAGTGAATGTATTTAATGTCATAAACATAGGTTTACTTAGGGAAGACATGAGGAAATGTCAGGAGCAAAGAGACTCTTATAGCTAAAATGAAATTAAGACTGGCAAGTGTAAGAGGAGAGGGGAAGGAGGGGGAAGAGAATCCCATTAAGGATGGTCTCACTGTCCTGACGAAGACTTAATATTTGGATCCCAGCCGTATGTTTCTTGCAGACGTTGGGCTGCCAAAGCACTTGCTAATCTGGGGGCCTGACTGGCTTTCTTCCTCCTTAGAGGGAGACAGTTGAGGCAGAGACCCGTATATATAAATACACGTATGTCTCTGGTGTGACCTTGCTTACGGAGAGGAGACAGGTTATAAAGTCCTGCTTCCCTGAACACGCGAGGGCTTTATTTCCTTCGCTCTGAAATGTCCAGGCTTGCTGACCCCCAAGCTCTTGAGCCAAGCGGTCCCCATTTCTTCCCGTCCTCTGGCCAAACTCCCGGCTCTGCTGACACCTCCCTTCTTCCAGGCACAAGGATGCCGGCACTTCAGGCCTCTGCCTGCCACCGGTGGTCCCCTCCTCACAGGGCTGTCCCCGTGCCCCAGCTGAGAGCTTTGTGTTGCTGCCTGGGGGAACTCAGCCAGGGCTCCTGCCAAACCTGGGAGATACAACCCTCCACTGGTGAAGAGGAAACCCCATCCAGCAGTTATCAGTATTTTTGCTCACAAAAGATCTTCCTTTACATCTCCAGCATCAAGGTATAATCTATGTTTTTAAACTGGTTAAGAAACCACAGTGCCCACGATTGCAGAACAGGGCTCAACAATATTTTCTTGTCTATACTTATTCTGAGCCTTCTGGGGCCTGAAACTTCAAAGACTGACTCATGTTGCTGAATCTTAGACTTAACAGCAACGAGTTGTCCCTTTGACTTGGTATACACCTGATTTTATGGTTTGTGATTGACTTGGTGACCGTTCCCCCAGTCTCTCAGTGGCACTACTTGTAGTGTGTCAAGTACATAAATCATGGCAGGTTTCAGGCTTGGACTTTAGGATAGAAACTCTGCGCTAGAAAACGTGTTGAAAATACTCAGCCGAGTCCAGCTCTCAGCTGAGAATGCTGGTGACAGATTGAGTGCCTTGAGAGCAGTAATGGCTCAGTGTCCAACACATGCCTTCAGGTGATACGTCCTTCCACCACTGCCAGGCAACCAGCCAGAGACTGGGATCTTAAAAGTAAACTCCAGTCCCATAAATTCATATGCTCATAAATTTTACAGCCACGGGGATCATTAGGACTCTCTACTCTCTCTTTTGTTTAATACAGGCCAAAGAGTCTCATTCAACAAATTCTGCATCAAGTTCAGAAGTTCTGATTGAGCCATGGAGAAAGTTATCCAAGTACTGACATAAGACTGAAAGGAATGGGGAACATCCCATATTAAACTGTTCTCACATTGGCTATGTATCCTCATTTGCCTTCTATCTTTGTAACAAAGCACGTCTCACTTAAGCTTCCAACTTTTGCTCTTTGCTTCTTCCTTGTTCTTTGCCAGATTGAAGAGCCCTTTCCTTCCTTGCGCCCTGCCCTCCACACCAATCCTTCATTTGGGGTCTTCCTTTAATAGCTTGGTTTTCCAAAGTACCAACAGCTATGCTTCTCTGTAGTCTTCCTTGAGCAGGCTACTATTTTGTTACCAAAACCTGATTTATTTTCTATTTCTTACTATTTTGTTTTACTGTAAGAAGCCTGGAGGGCTGAAAAAGAGCCTTTTGAAGGAGAGACAGCAGCCATTTAGACTGTATGGGAATTTTTGTGATGGTTGTTCCTACAGATGAGCCTAGCACAGCAGATACGCATGTAGATGATTAGCTTGACCACTGAGCTTCAGCTGAGGCTCTGGTGCTCAGCCCCACCTGCACTGGTTGCAGCTGTGCTCCTGCCTGGCCATGGACCATTCCGACCCTGACCCCAACCCATGGGCTCATGTCTTGGTTTGAACTTGGAGCTGTCTGGCTGCTGTGGACTTGTCCAGTGATCTGGACCTGAGCTGCCCTCCTGGGCCTGCCCTGTTCTCCATGCTCGGGGCTGTGGGACTGCACCTCTTGTCCATCCTTGAAGCCCCGGCCCCACTGGCCCTGATGCCACTCTTACCTTGTTGTTCCATGACACAGTTGAAAGAAAAATCTTTAGAGCAGGAGGCATCTGGTTTTATGTAGAGCATATGTGTGGAGCAACAAAGAGAAAGTGTAAGTGCGTGCATTATGGGCACAGTGCTGAGACACTGCCACTGCTAACAAAACAAAGTAAAAACAAAAAAAGCACTTAACTCTTTAAATAGACACTCTGATCCCTAATTCTTCAACATGAAATAAATGTTTCTTTGCTTTGTTTGTACTAATCCCAATCCTCCATGCAGAATGGTACATGTGCTCTGTTATTCACTGTCTGAAGAGACAAAAAAAAATGAAGTTCAGTGCTGTTGGCCATGAAAAACGAGGATTTGAACACAAAGGCAGCGTTTTTCTCTGGCATCTTCTTTTATCTTTATGGAGAATTGTATTTTAGAGGGTGACAGGATACATAAACCTTGATTAAAAATGCCTTTTAGTCAACATTTACAGTCCGAAGAGGAAGAGAAAGAAGGTGGCAATGAAACTGTTAAAGCCAGATTTCTCTTGGGTTGGTTATGGCTCATCCTGTGTGTTCTTGACATTCTGACAGATCTGTTCAAAAGAGTAGAGGCACCCCAAAAAATCAAGGCCAGGGTTTTGTTATTACAATTGCTGCCTTTGAAGAATTAAAATACAGAGGTGGACTTACTCAGAGGAAAATGCTGATCCCGGAGCCATACTGTGCTGACTGGACTACAGGAGCTGTGTTTGAGCATTCAGGCCTGAGGTCATCCCTATTTGATATTAATTCTCTGCATAGGATGGTTCTCTCTAATATTTTACAAGGTAGAACTCTTTGGGAAGGAGAAAGAGAAAGCAATTATGAGAGGCATATACCATATAGAAAGGAACAGAAGAAAAGCCTGGGTCATGATTGCCTTTACAACAGGCAGCTGCAGGATCCTACACATAGGCAATAGCAGTACGAAGCTCCCCTCCCTGTGGTGCAGCAGATGTGGCCAGCAAAGACTTTGAGGAAGACTCAGCAACCTGGTGGGTATCAAACAGCCCTGGAGATGATCTTTTACAATTGTTCTGACCATCTTCCTAAGGCTCACGCTGGATCAAGTACGCACAGATTTCTGCTGGACAGAAGAGGTACAAGCACGAGGAAAGGGAGAAACCAGGCGGAGCTTGCCTTTCCCCCTTGTACAAACACTGCACGAGAGAGACCTATTTCAGAAGGATAGGAAAAGGGATAGTATTAGGAAATGGGAACAAGGAAGTAGGAAATAGCACTCTATCAGCAGGAGCAGTGCTCCATGAGCTCCGGCTGAGCAGATAAAAGGCAGCAGAGAGTCTTCAACTTACTAAATTCAAATCAGGCAACCGCCAGCTCCCAAAGCAGCTGCAATCCTGGACCTGTCTCTCATCAATTTGCCCCAAATCTTCCCCCAGGCATGGACAACTTAGCTCTCCATGAACCCAAACTGAACCGGATTGATAGCTGCACTTCTAGAGCTCCAGTCACTAGAACAAGAATTAGACATCTGACTTGATGTTAATAAATAGATCTTAAATGTGAAGCTAAGCATAAAGCAAGCAGCTGAAGTCAGGCTGAGCGCAAGGACTCTTGCTACATGTGGCGGCAAAAATCTGCTCATCTGTGTAAGCCTCTGTCCTGCTCGTTCTCTGAGAGACCGCTGTGCTAATGAAAGTTTACTCCATCCAGAGCAGGCTGCTTTCTTGCTCCCCTCTCTCCCTCCCATACTCTGCCTCTCTGCTTAATAGCTCATCTCACAACCCACGGAATTCCTGGCCTCTGAGGCCAGTTTATATCCAATTTCCAGTCTGTCAGTGTTGTCACACTGATGGGCATCTGCTCCAGGCTTCTTGCCTTTCCCAGACCCCCAGCCCACCAACACTGGGGCAATTCCTCACCACACTGTTCACACCTCCTACAAGTAACTGCAAACTCCTCTCGGAGACCAGGTGACAAGCGTGTCCTCCTTCACTTCCCCTTTATCCTCCCCCTCCCCTTGCTTCTTTCCTGACATAACTAACTCCACATGGTGCTTCTCGAACTGGAATTCTGGTCTCTTTGGGGTCTGAGATTATCCCTAAAATGACTGGAGGAGAGGAAGCCTGTACAGACTCCTTTTCGCTTGCATAAACCGAAAGGACAGCCTTCTCCTCTTCCTCCTGCTGATTTTTAAAATAGAGCTATCAGTTTTCCATATAGTCATCCTGCCTGACTTAATGAGCCATTCTCTTCAAATACTTCACATTAACATGTTTATATATTTGTTTGCCTGGCTGGGTTCTTTAATAAGTGTGCCTTTGGTTCAGGTGCTCCCAGCAGACCGCTGCTCTGCCAGGCTGCAGGAAGCCCTCCATTCATTGCAGCTGCGTCCCCAAATTACGCTCTGCGACTGATTGCTTTTGGGGCAATTGCTCAACTGTAATAAGCAGGAACTTAGATAAATTGGACGTTTTTCTACAGAACCCATTAACACCGTGCCTCGGAGAGGCTGGAATCGGTCTCATTCTTAGCAGTTTTGTTTCTGCAGTATTAGCTGAAGATCATCCCAGCAGGAGGATTATTTAAGTGTAGCGGCTAGATGAAGATATCCTGCTAACCTAGGATGTGGCTAGGAAGGCTGATGTTAGAGATGCAGGGGGCACTGATAGGTTTGATAGGATAGCCCTAAAAGAAGGGGTGGACGGTAAGCTGATTTTATACAGTTTTCATTTTAAACAAAGGCTCCTGGCAAGGCAACCCCATCCTTGCCAGAAAAGGGATGTCTGAGCTGGCTTATAGACTCTTTGATGAGGTCTTTTTCCAATGTCAGGCTCATTTCTGTGACTGCTGCTAGAAGATTTGCACCTGCAGGGCTTTTCTTCTCTCTTTCGCCCCTGTGCTGGGTAAACTTGAGTTTCAACTGAGGTAGCAGCCGCAAGTACGCTGGCAGTGAAAGTAAGCCTATCATCTACTGTACCGACATTGTTGAAAGCTTCCTGTGAAATTGGATTAGCACTTAAATGTTGTGTGATGAAGCTTCATGTTCCAGGTTTTGTAAATGCTCTCAAAGAAAAAAAATCACTTGTCAAACTCTTTCCATATCGATTGGGGACAATTATAATATCACCAGATTAATTACAGTGTTTCTACAATGCTCTCCTCTGATTCTACTATTAAAACACAGCAGAAATCAGAGTCTGTTTTGACCTTTATTCAGAGCCTCCTGTTAAAGTGACTTTCACAACAGAACCCAATTTGTCACATTTTATTTGTACTTTAATTTTATTATTAACAGATTAATGAAGCTGGTAATGGGTTTCCCGATGCTCCCTTTGGAAACGTGAACTATGTCCCTTCCTTACATCAATCTGCTGTCAGCCCACGAAGTGCCTTTGCAAAATGCTATTAACTGTTACCAGAAGCAATTAGTCAAAATAGCAAGTCAGCTTCAAAAGGAGAGACTCCAGATTCCCTCAGTGCGTTAGGAAAAGCGCATTAGTAGGATTTAGTCTTGCCAGCAGACACAAGCTTTAGGCCCTGCAGTAGGTGTCTGAGTTAATGACACGTACAAATGCAAATGTATCAGACTTTAATTTGCTTGAAGGAGCAATGCCAGGTTAAAAAAAAAAAAAGAAGAAAAAAAAGAAAAAAACGCTTTCTGGTGTCATTAACAGCAATCCCCATTGTGCTAGAAATACCCACGCTCTATTGTAAGATATTCTCCATGCTCCAGCCTTAAAAATCCGTGAGTGAAATCCTGGCCCTCCTGAAGGCAGTAGGAGACTGCTCGTGACAACACTGAGGCCAGGCTTTGTCTTAATTTTCTGGCCCAAACAATTATTTTAAAAGTATTCTCCCTCACCCTCCAAAGCATCAAAGTCCAACCCCTTCCCAGACAGCTCCCTTTTTTATGCCCGTGCCAGAAACTCACAACATAATTTCTAGAGGGACACGCGCGAACCTAGCTCAAGCATAATTTCCCCCATTTGGCACCATCATTATGCAGACAGCTTTATTGTCTGGTCAGCACTCCAGCATGGGGCTAACAAAATTACATTATCATACACACACAATACACAAAATGTGCTCAATAAATGGTCCCTAATAGGATGAAGTAGGAGTTTAAACTCTTTCAAGGCACTAGCTAGCACCTAGTTAAAAAGCCAGCAGCCCTCAGCTCCCTCACCGCTGCCCTGGATGAATTGACAGGGAGGAATCTGGGGGAGGTGAAGCATCAGGTATAATATCCTGCATGCCCAGTGAAGTTTCAAGCATATGCTCTGGCATGCCTACCTGGCACCTACAGGCTGCTTTCCAGATTGGACAGACCAACAATTGCCCCCTCCTCGCTCTCTCAAATGTTGGAAGATGATGTTATCAGTCGTTTTTTCCAGTGCATTGCTAATTACATGTGTATTGCATACATGGGTCCAATTAAAGGGGGAAGGTCATGAAAACAACAGAAATACCACAGATTATGAAAACCAAAAAGATTATCCATTTGTCCTCAGGACTGGACAATGGGGTTTCTGTGTCTATGCAGAAGGCGAATCTTTTTCATGTTTTTTGGCCCTTGTTTCTTCAAACGCGGTCCCACCTCCCTTGAGCAGTTGTGGTGAAGCTGCAGCGAGGGGCAAACTTTGGGCTCAGTTCACATGCCTCTCACAACCATGCTGCATGCTGATACTCCCACATCGGGGGTTTTTTGGAGGCAGAGAACAACTCAGCATCAGACCTTGCTGACATTTTTCCTCAAAGAAAACATAAACAACTGAACCCCACCCAGGGACTTGGACAAACTATAGTCTGGATAAAAAGCCACCCTTAATTCTGCCAAAACCTCATTGATTAAGAATATGCAGACCTAATGATTTTGCTCAGTATTTGCAGAGCATATTCCTGCTGGATATCCTTTCCTCCATTGCCTTCAAGTCAGTGTTCACAGTGCATAAGGTTAAAAGTGTTTCTTTTCCCTTCCAAGTGCAGAAGGCTAATAGAAGGGTTGGAAGTCTAGGACTAAAAGCCTGATACAGTCCACTCTAAGATGTAAGAGCAGCACATTTTATCTTCCTTTTATATGAGCTTAATGTCAGAAAAAGGACAGTCCTTTGGTCCTTCATTCAGCTATTTCCACTGACTGAAGGAACCACTTCTTGAAAAAACACAATATATTGTTCAAACACTCCCATAAAAATGGTCTCTCTAACTATCCAAACACATTGCCCATTGTCTTAGATCAAACATGACTCTTATTCTTAAACATAAGGATTAAAAGGCACCCATTAAAAGGAGAGTTTAAAATTCTATTTTAAAAAAAAGTTCAGAATCTTAAAAGACTAATTATTTGTGCAATCTTCAAGATCAAACACTGCTGAAATAAAGACTTTTACTGCTTTATCAGATAAAACCTGTGTTCAAAGATTGCAAGGGGAGAAGAGACTATTAAGATAATCTAGTTTGACCTCATGACCTTAGGTTTTGGCATTTCACTGGTGCAGAATCTTTTCAGTTGTTCATATAGCTAAACGGAAAAATGAATAAAACCATCAAGAACACAACAGACTGCATAAACTTGAAAAAAAACCCACGTGTTTTCATGTTCCTTTAATTTGTGTGTTTGTAGGCAAGGCTCAAGACTTAAATGGATAGTACCAAGTCCTCCGCTGATGCAGTTGGTGCAGCTCTTGCTAAAGCTTAGGGATGTCATTTTCCATCAGATGAGGATCTAGTCTGAAGTTTCCAACTGCAAAGGAGAACTAAGTACAAAAGTGCAAATACTTAGAAAGGCTAACTTGTAGAAGACTCTGGGTAAACTCAAAGTCTCTCTCCTCTTTTCTTCTTTTTGTCTTTCTACTGTTTCTTTTATAACAAGTGCTTAGGATTGTGTTCACCATGCCAATTTTCAGCAGACAGGAGGGAGAAGCTGGGATGCATTTCTTTGTGTGTGTCTTTTCTAATCTGTTTGAGCTGTCTGATGTCTTCATATCTAATACATTCTGGATCTTTGAACTGAGTTGGAGGATGTCTCAAGGAGCAACAATGATTCACAGGAAAACAGGATATCCACAGGGGAGCCAGTTACCCAGTCCAGCAGAATTAATCAGCATTAGGTGTGTGAGCTCTTGCTCTGAAACACTGTAAATAAGAAAGAGTCACAGATGATTACAGGTATGGGAATAAACAAAGAAAGAGAGAAACACAATTAAACCCTTAAGCATCCAGATGAAAACATGACTTCTGTTTTGCAAAGAGGCACGGTTTCAACGTTTGCTTCTGTTCTGGCTCCCAGACTGTTTTTGCAAACCAGGGACACACCTAACACTGGCTAACAGGTCTGAAATACAGGACGCTGCCTTCCTGTGCCCGAACAACCCAACAGCCTGGTTGCAGCGCAGCGCTCTCCCTGCCTTGCTCTCTCTTGCAGCCTGGTTCCTTTCTCTCCTGCAGCTGGCCTAGGCTAGAGCATGGGAGCTTGGTGCAGCCTCCTGGGAAAAAGGCATAACTAACGAAGGTGCCCACTTACCGGGGAGCTGAGGGGCATCCCCTCCCTTGCTACGTAGTCCCTGGCCGACGAGGAGAGAGCTGGTGGAGCACGAGTGCGCTTCAGCCTCGCACGAGAGGATGGTGACTACATCCTTCCTTGTACCCCTCGGGGTGAGCAGCAGAAGGTGCCACCGCTGCAGTATTGGTGGCCGAGTGTATAAGAAGTGGACATCACGATCTCCTTTTCCTCGCGCCCACATTTTCAGCGTGAAGCCCTTGTGATTGCATTGTATAAAGGATACGATCTCCCTGCACACAGCATGCCTGAGGCATGGAGAGCCTCACAGAAGCAAACTACCTTGTTGCTAGATCCTGTGGAGGAGAGCTGGGTGCCAGAAGGGCAGCAGCTCAGGCTGGGGAGTTTTTGAGTATTAGCAGGAATAGATCTGTAGCAGCAGCTCAGGCTGCGGAGTTTTTGAGTATTAGCAGGAATAGATCTGTAGCAGCAGCTCAGGCTGGGGAGTTTTTGAGTATTAGCAGGAACAGATCTGTACCAATTTTCTGTTCAAACAGGGAATTTTAAATTCATGTCAAAATTCTTTCTGATTTGTCAAAAATTTCTGTCAAAAGGTGCCTTTTAATCCTTCATTTTGACTTGATATGCCTTGGTCATAAGGGATGGGAAGGGGGGACTCTCAAGATAGTGGCTTTCCACTTAGCCGCTTCAGGCCTGGGTAGGTCCTGTTGACGGTGCCCAACTCCTTTTTCAAACCCTGCACCTGCCCGAGGCCCAGCACTGAGCAAAATCCCTGCTGGTGCGCGGTGGCCCTGTGCTCCTGGGACACGGGTGGATGTTGGCGGTGATGCTCCCTCCGTGCTGGTCCCTCACTGCACGTGCACGTCCAGCGATCGCTCCTGCCTCGCGCAAGCGTCCTGGGGAAAGCCCCTCATGGAAGCAGGACTGCTGCTGTGATGGGGAACGACTCTTAACGGTCAATGACTTTATTAAGAGAGCTGCTGTATATGAGATGCAACTGTCACCTATGTCAAATGTTTTGTTTCTCAGGAGGAGGAATCCAACCGTAAGGTATTTGGGTACCAACACCAAAGCACCTTAGACCTGAATGACCTGCAAATGGAACTTCTGAAGCCCAAAGGGATGTTGTAACCACCTTAACTTAACAAAAAGAGGAAATGCTAGGGGTATTTGATTTTACAAACAGCCTCCAGTTGGCCTGTTTCCAGCACAAATGCCTCATGCATGGTAATGGACTTCAAACACACTAAACAGTGTAGCCACAAAACCAAACAGGCCTTAACATTTGACCTTATTGGGGAAAACAAGCCTACTATTACCAAAGAAAACTAAGCATGCCTAGCTAATTGACTCATCTTAGGACAAGTTTTGTTTCCATGACTGAACCGTAGGAATGTAAAGCCTTGCCATCTTTCGGCCAGCATGGTTTCCTTAGATCTCACATGGAGTATCTGAAAATCACCAGCCACCAGCCACCTCCTAACATTTTGAGTAGGCTGGCCAGTATAGAGAGGAGAAACGGAGGGGCAAACATAACGCTAGCAACACCTTTGCCATAAGGTGGTGTTTGGTTTTTTTTTGATTCACCATTTCTGCAACAAAACACGAACATCAATTAATTACATGCTGTTACATCCTTGTTGCTCTTTGCTCATCCACCCACGGACATTCCACATAAAATTACCTAATAATCAATCTATCTGAAGTATTTTAAAGTAGCTTGTTTTTATCCTAAGCCAGCAATAGATTTAGCAATCCAGTGTCTAGACCTAAGACAGTGGTCTCACCCTCAAAGATATAAGCCATAAATGGTTTCTGTGTGGTCTAAGTCTCTGGTATTTTATGTATCATTAAAAATGGCCATCTGTAGGTGCTGAGACCCCTTACAAGCAAAGGAAAATTCCTCAAGACATGGAAAGACAATTCTAGCCACGTTTTGTTTTTTAAGACATTCATAATTTAACATTCACAACTGGAGTCACCTAAGATGGATGACACCTATTGTTCATATTATAAACATGCAAGCAAGGTAAGGATTCCCTGCTATGAGATGTAACCGGTCTCAGAGGATCTTTCAAAAGCAACAGCAATGGCCTGGCAGATAAATCAGCTGAAGGCTATCTTGAACAAGAACTCTTACTTGTAGATTGTCTGGTTTCCCTGGCTTTTTGCAAATCACTCATGCTAAAACTGAGCATTTTTTATTCTGTTTTGATAAAACCATCCCCATGTTAAACACACGTTTGAAAGGCAGTTTACAGGTTTAAGCTAATGTGTTTATAAAACCTTAGTGAGGATTATCTTGCAAAAAATGAGGACTTCTGGAATAAGCTGTATAGTGACAAATTCATTTTATATTCTGTTTAACATACATGTCAGTAAACTCAAGGCGAGATAAATCTGTTAATTAAGAAGCCATACAGAATGTTTAGCTAAGTGTAAAGCATGGTGTGTCTGTTTTATGATGTATCTTTGGTTTTGGGGTGGGCCAGACTCTGTTCAGCCTATGTTGTCCGAGATGAAACGCATGTGATGTGCATTTGAATTTGCTTGTATGCAAAACACTGCTGTCAACTTTCTGGCAGGGGACTGGCTGATGTGGACCAACTGTGGGCTGCTCCAGCCTCAAGGCATAATTTACAGCAACCTGAAGCTACAGCAAGTTACTTGAGAAGTGAAAGGAGCAAAAGTGTGACCAGCAGCAGTAATCAATGCAGGGCAGGGCATCCCTGAACCTAGTAAGTTTGTTTTGGCTATGGCCCAGAAGTTGGGAGTTGCATCTGGGGATGTAACGCTACAGATCAAGAGATCTGAGGCCAGTTTGAGCAAAAGTGGCTGTCTCTGGTTTAGGTCTTGTTCCAAGAAGTGACAGGTAGGTCACGCTGTAGCTTATTAAAGCCCAAATGGGGAATGAAGACACATTTAATAGAGTCCACATTCCAAAACTAATATTGTTATATGGACAGCAGGGGAACATGCTGCCTTCAAAATCAGGTACACACATCACCAGCAAGCATCACGTATTTCAATGAGAAATCAATTGAAGTCCGAGTTGAAAGAACTACATGCTACAGGTTGATTCTTTTTCTAGTGAGGGCTTTTAGCAGATAACGGGGAAGCCTCTGCATGGTTCTCACCGAAGTTGGCCATGCCATGTCCTTACTGTAGCTGTATTTGTACCCAGCCTTTAGCTAGCACCTGCTTGCACCCTCTTGCTGAGAATAGGTTTTGTGAAGATGCCAGACTGTGCCCGGGTGCCCTGAGAAGCAACACTTGCCCTGGCCTTTTAATGTTTAAACAGCTGTGCTGGATTTGCCAGAGGGTGTCTGACAGAGCTGTTAAAAATTGATCCCTGAGTAAACAGCACCAGTGCTATTTACTCCAATTCAGCTGTGATAATTTACACCATCTGAAGAGCAGCGTAATCCTCCACTGGCAAATCTCTGAGATGCTACTGACTAACAGAAGGATCCTTGTGGCAAGGGGAGTGCAATTTCCCCCTCACTAATGACTCTGGACAAGAGAATAAAGATACCACACAATTTAAAATAGAAGGAATTAACTCAGAGAGAAAACATAATGCACCAACACAGTAGTCACAGGCTTGTGCCAATGCAGGCCACCCATGTATGCTGACATATGGTTGACATATGATGTTGGTTACACTCATTCAAATGAAACTGCTAGACATTAACAGAGGAGAGGTATGGAGTTTAACCTTCTCTCAGGTCTGGTCACACTCCTACTTTGTTGGTTTTTTTCCTGTTGCACAAGTTGTAGACGCACCTCAAGGAATATCCATTTGGAAACATGCTAGAGGGAAGGGAAACAGTATAATGTTCAGGACCACAAATGTCTATCTTCTAGAAAAGTGTGATTTCCTCCCTGCTCCATTTGAACAAGGTTAGCTGTATCTGCAACTACCCGCTCACCTTTTCATTATTAGTGGATATGCTGCTTCAAATATGGCTCATCTGCTTTGCCTGGCTAAGTGTGATGATTGCTCAGTATCTATCAGTACCCATTCTCTTGGTCCTTTCTCTCTATTGTCCTGCTATTAACTTACCAAATGACACACGCCTTAACATTCCTCTTTATGACATATCTGTTGCCTTGTCATTCTTATTCTTCAAGATACTGCTTCTGTGTCTTGACCTTGATGTCTTCAAAACACCTAGAATAGAAAAGAGACACATGTAGATCGCCTGATTCATCAGGTTGAATTTTCTGTTAAATTAGTGACTTCCTGGAATTAATCCTTAGAACACGAGCACACCAGGAATTGCTAGTCAAGTAAAACATTTAAGATGTGTATACAGTAAATCTCTGGAGTTTCTAAATGGGTTAGTAAAATCAGGACTTCAGGGCATGTAGAACAGCAATTTCTTACCTACTGCTTCCTTATAAAACTCAGCAAAATGGCAATGCTTGTGATGGCATTCAGAATTTTGGAGATAGTTTTACTTTGCTGTAAACCTATTTGATCCAGTCATCTTTTTTTTTGTCATGCTGCAGACAAATATGCTCAAATTAATTAGCATAGTTCAAGTTTACTAGGAAGTGTAAGTGTCCATTTTAAAGAAGCTAAAATTGATGCAAAGTTTCTTGAGTTCATTAACTACAAACCTTCACCTGATTCTACTAGCAAAAGTTTCAGGCTCTCAAAGCATATGTAATGTGGCAACGTTTGGTTTTTTTTTAACTTTGGCTGGTTCAGATAATTTCACGTTTGGTATACATGATAATGGTGTAAGACACATTGACATCACTACATGTTTATAAAAAGAACATACAAACGCACAGTGACATTTTACACAGTGGTTGCACATAAGACACTCACAAATTTCAAGTCTGATGCTGTGCGGTGCCGCGTACTCTTAACTCTCATTAAGTTCAATGTGAGTTGAGAGTGCTTCGTGGTTCAGGTGCTTGGACCCTCAGTGAGGCTCTGCACAGTAAGGAATTATACCAACATTCATGTCTGAGCTGAGAGTAATTTCTCCTTTCTAGTACGTGTATTTCTAATTGCTGGATTAGTACAATTGGCTGATAATCACAGTAATATAAATGATTTTCTGGTACTGAAGTGCTCCTTCTGAAAGTTAATAAAGCTCACTCAACATCGCCTACAGTTTTACAACACACTGTAATGGAATAAGGTAATGAGTACAATGTGAGTATAGTACAAAAGCCGATGTTAAAGTTAAAAATGGATCTAGGATAGTGCTGTTCTTGAATACAAGCAGTACAAGGTATGAATTACTTCTTTAAACTGGGTACAGGAGTTAATCTGTGAACAACGCAGCCCAGCTTACATTCAGGTTCACTCCTGATTTTTTTCCCAAGATTTGCTTCCCACCCTTTTCTTCCAGTTGTTTTGTATGTGCTTATCCTTGTTATTTCCATGAAGGTGATCATGCTTTTAATTTACATCTTCCAGATTTCTACTGGAATTTGGTTGTTAAAATGGTTTTATAAACTTCTGTAAGAATGTGATATAAGGACACAGCAGAAAACCAACTCTATTTAAAAATTACAGCACAAATCCCGGGCCAATTTGAAACTTTGAGGAATGTTTAGGCCTGTAACATGTGAGACTTGTCTCCTGCAGAAGTTGAACACCTTAAAAATGTATTGGTGACTTTAAATTGTTTTCACCATCTGCAAACAGAATTTTATTAAACTTCATTATTCTGGGATCCATACATGTCTTGTATGCCCATTAATGATGAGTTTGTTGATGTAAGGGCACATTAATTGTACCTGTAAGACCTCTAGTCCCTTGTTTTTCCCTGCATGAATAAGACAAAGCCATATTTAAGGAGAAATTGGCGTTGTCTACCTGTAAACGAAGATGACCTGAAATGCAGCCTCCTAAGAAGTTGATGTTAATTGGCAATGCCAAATCCTCTTTACAGTAGTGGCATTTTCACCAACTGTATGGTGGATTTTGCGATTAAGAACACACAAAGAATTATTCTTTTCTTGTGTAACATTTTAATGTCAATAAAAAGTGGTTTTATAGTTCCAGATTACAAATAAAAAAATATTTCATCTTGACCCTTTTGCTATTTTCCCTCAGGGAAGTCTTCAAATTTTAGTTAGGAAGTGTTAAAAACACGAGGTGGATGGATGCTCGCTCTACAGAAAGCTGAAGGACTCCCTCCCCATTTTGCCATCCTGGATGTTTTGAAATGGAAGGTTTTGCTCCAAGTAAGCCCGAAGAGTGTACTCTCTCTCTCGTGGCAGGTGAAACCACGGGGGCATACACCACCACCGGATCCTTTCGAGCTGAACGCAGCTGGAAGGGTACTAAAAGGAGCGAGCCAAGCGCCTCTCCAACTACTGGGCTGCATCAAGAAGGCACAACATAAGCAATGGTAAAGTCAGTAAACAAAATTTTACTGTAATATTTCATAACACAGATACTGTATTTCTCTTTTAAGTGTAAAGCTACCGTCTTACACAAGAAAGATGGACAGACCCTTTTCCAAGACTAATATGGATACAATAAATATGGAGTTTTACATACTAGATCTGTACACAGAAACTTTGTCCCACAGCCATAAAAATTTACATTTAACAGTGCAACATATAATTTAATCCTTTATTTATCTGACATAGGATGTTTACTTACTAAACACAAGCAACTACCTGGTTTTAATATACATATTTTATATATATATATTTTATATATATATATTCAACAATCTGTACAGGTTTCTAAACATAAAACTCCAAAAAGGCACAATCGTCTATACAACATGTACAAAAATGGCTGGAGCTGACAAGAAACAACAATTATTGGTCAAGAGTTCATGATTGCACGAAGATTAGTAATGGGTTTGTGTCAGAAAAATGTGCTTTAAGGAAAGGGAGGTTTGCAAAGAAACCTGTAAGTGTTATAAAAAAAGCCCCCCCCAAAATAAAAACACAACGAAAAACAAAAACTAGGTTGCTATTACAAGTCTATCCTCATCGTCACTGCTGCCATCGCTAAACTGCACCGTGTTTTGCCGCCGGGGCAAGGCGGCTGGCCTGTGTACCTGTCTGTCCGGGGAGACAGTTCGGTGGACCGGGGACTTGGTTAACGCGTCGGGATTCGCCTTGGAGCGGGGCTCCGCCGGGGCGGCCCTCTTCGCCTGGAGGGAAGGGACGTCGCGCTTTGGCTTGGCGGGGTTCGTGAGGTCAGTCTTTTCGGGATCCGCTTTCCCCGGACCGTCGGGTCGCTCGTAGTCGCTCGGCGGGGCGGGCTCGGGACGGCTCTTCCCGCCGTACCGCTGGCCGCCGGCCGCCGCCTGAGGAGAAGCGGCCCCGCCGGCCTGGCCGGCCTCGGCCGCCGGGAAGCCGCCGGGAGCCGGCTCCGGCTGGGACTCGCAGGCCTTGCCGCCCGAGGCGGGTGCCTCGGGGGCTCCTTGCCCCTCGGCGCCGGCGGGGCCGACGGAGGGGATGAGGGTCGGCAGGGCGATGTTCAGGATCTGCAAGCCGGGAAGGTGGGCCTGCGGGCTGGGGTTGCCCTGCGGGGCCGCGCCGGCGGTCAGAACCTGGAGGCCCACGGCGTTGAGGGTAATTCCCGAAGGGCGCATCTGCGGGGCGATGTTCGTGTTTGCCAGGCCCAAGATGTTCACCGTCTCCACGCCCAGCGGCGGCAGGGGCTGCAGGCCGGGCGTGCCGAGACCCGGGATGCCCGGCACGCTCACCTGGCCGATGGGAATGCACGGCACGACGCTGTTCACCTCGGCGACTCCCACGGGATTGGCGGCGGTGCCGGCGGCCGCGCCGCCCGCCTCGCCGAGGGCGCTGGTAGTTCTGTGAATCACGCCGACGGCAGGGATGGTGAGCTGCACCGGCCCCGCCTGGATGGGGACGAAGGCGGAGTAGGCGGCCAGGCCGGCGGGGACCACCTGAATCCCCCCGACCGGCACCGTGCCGTAGGGCGCCTTGGCTTGCCGCTGCGAGTGCAGGGGGAGGTGGCTGAAGAGGTGAGTCTGGGGAGCCCTCAGCTCGGCGGCGTGCTGCGGGCACCCGGCCGGCTTCTCCTCTGGGATTTCGGCATAGGGCGACGGCGCCGCGGTCGGCATGCTGCTGTCCACCAGCGAGGAGGGAGAGCTGACGGAGGGCGTGCTCTGGGAGAGAACAACACAGGCGTGTTAATGCGGCGGCCACCGCTACCCTCAAGTGAAACGAAAACGCGAGGTAGCCGGGAGCGCTTCCCACACTCCCTTTTAAGAAAAAACAACAACAAACTGGTTCACAGTATATACTGCCCAGCTTGAACAATGAACTAATTTCCTTCCTTTCTTTTTCCAACTCCTTCCTCGCCCACTAATTGAATTTTCCTCTCCTAATTACCCCGGCTAATTTCTCTTGAACGCTAGGACTTGAAAACATTGCTGAATATCCTTTGTATGTGTTTTTTAAGGAGTGAGAAGGCTTTGGAGAACTGTTTTCTGTGGAAATCACCTCAGGCGAGAAGGGTGAATGAGCACAACCTGGCTTTTTTGATGCACCGGGTTCCTCTAGTGGAGCCGTTACAGCCTCTGGCAGGCAGAGGCAGCATCACGGCATGTTTGTCCGTAGGCGCTTCTAACGCGGAAGATGGGCGATAAGCAACGACAAGAGATGGATGACAACTACAGCACCCACAGAAGCGGAGGTGACAGGCAGATACTGGAGTGAGACATAGAACTCACATCCCACTGTTGCCTCAGCTCGCTGTGATTTGGTGCCTAAACCTGGACCAATAATCATATTTATATGTTCCCTTTTCTTCTCATATAGCCTGTGCTACCAACCAAGGCCGGCAACTCCTTTCCTAAAAATTCCTAAAACGAGAAGTCTTAAACTGCAATTGCAATCTCGCAGTATCTTTTCATTTTAGGCATATTCATAACATATAAAGAGTGGTGCAACCTTATTTAGTTTATATAGTCCTAGTAATTCTGTGGTTTTGACCAAACTTAAGAAATCTCTACAGTAGACACAAAACTGAAACACAAACAGAAATGCTTTTGAAAACTGCTGGTAAGAAATGTATTGGTTAAAGGACAATATGATTTACTGACTATGCAGTGCCGATCAGTCTAAATGGGAAGAAGGGTGTGAGAAGGAAGCCAACATCTTTCTCAGAATTAAGTCCTGTCTGACACCTCTCAAGAAATCCTGATAAACTGATATGGATGCTTTCGAAGGAATATACAACAGCCTTCCTGAGCTGTCTCGATCCCTTCTCTCGATTGCAAGAAGTGGGATCCAAACTATTCACAATAGGAACAAACTGTAGATTAACCATCAGACACACAGCTGCCACTTCTTTTGATCTGGGAAAGGAGGAGGTAGTCTGGAAAGAATTACTGCCTTGTTTGACTTAACGTGCCTTTTTTTTTTTTTTTTTAATATATTAATGTAGACAATCATTAGAGCTATATTAATGAGGACCTTTCAACATTTTTAATTGTGTGAATATTTTCTTGAGGCTTCAGTGGTTCTGTGTGATGAGGGAGTAAACTCAGTCAAATGTCTTTCTGGTATCTACTGGCAACAACTGAAACCCCAAATCCAAATATTAAGATCCTACCCCTTTTGTGGCAGGTATATACAGTGATCAGAGACCACTACATTTTATTCTATGTCATACTACAAAATCGCTCCAATTTACATTTGCCACATGGACTCACAGTTCTCATAAGCAGGAATGAACCTGTGTCAAACAAGGAAATGCAGCAATAATTTTTACTGTTTCTCCTTGCCAATGGTTCACTATCTTAAATTTTGTAAAAAAATCAATCCAGCAGTACAGATTTTCAAAGAAAAAACAAGCCAGTAAGTACTTAAACTAGAATGAAATTTTTACTTACTGCTTAAGATTTTGAAAATTTCCAGCTGCTTATTTTTTGTATAACTGCATGCATATACTATTTGTAAAAACTGCATTCATCACAGAGAAGGCAGTAATTACTCCTTTATTTAAACTACATTTTGCATCACAGTTTTCAGAGCATTATTCGGGAAAGCTCTAATGCCTTCATGGTCTGCAGTAAGAATTCAAAACTTTCAAGAGATATCCTTATGGTCAATCACGTCTGTGACTTGTACCGTCCCCATTACAGTCCATTAAAATATTGCTGAATTGTAAAAGGCTTAACACCTGGCAGTTCCTCTCTGTGATTTCCTCAGCAATTTTAAAGACAACAGTCGCCAAAATTACTGAACGCTCCTGCAGCCTTGCACACAGACTGACCTCATCTTTTTGCACACTGCTCTGAAGAGCCATGTGTTTAGAATAGGCATGGGCAAAATTGATCCTTTTCTGATCAAAATGTTCTTTCAGCTTGGAGGAAAAATGAGAGCACTGGGAACTCAGGTCTCTGTTGTGCGCTTGTCTCTCCTTTTGTTATTGTGCAAGGGCAATCTCCTAGTTTCACTGGAACATCTGGTATTCTTTCTAATTCTATTATTAAGCATATTTGGAGGAGAGATAAGCAATTGCACAATTTTTTTACAGTGATAAGGCAAAAACCTTTGGGACTAGATTAACTTCCCTTGGGAATTACCAATGATTCTATCGTCATATTTCAGAGTGAAATGACTTCTGAATTCTATCACTTTCCTCTGAAAACTTCATAACCACCACCATATGTTCATTTTACATTTCTGTTATATCCCTTCTTATTTGAAATACAATCTACTAGCTCCAAACTTCAGCCTAAACGACCATGTTACGATTAATCCTTTCAGGGAGAATACAATAAAAACTAAGAATTTGAAAAGCAGTGTTCCTACAACATTGTTGTTTCTAGAGTCCTACACATTTGTGCTAGGATTATTTTCAACCCTCTTAAAGATGCATCGGCCAACAACTCGAAGAATGAAGGAAAGGGCGAACATTTTGAACTTTGAAAAATTTCCAGAAAGATCTTTAAAAGGAGGATTTAAAGTCCCACTCTCTCCCCCAGAGTCAGATAACTCCTACCTTTGTAAGAGCTGCAGTTGATATTAAGGGGTGGCCCAAGGCTGCTTCTGCATCGGGGTAATCCACAGACATCTGGCGACCTGGAGATGTAGGAGGGACGTCCGCCGGTGCCGCACTAGCACTGCGAGGACCCGCTCCTCTCTCCTGGGCTTTATCCTCATGTGCTTCCTGATGGGTGAATTCTGCTGGTGACCTGGAGGTCCTGCTAACTGACTGCACCGCGCTAAGGACAGTCATCTTCGTCAGCAGTGCTTTTGGCAGACCGTCCATAGAGTCCGTGTGAACCCCAGCAAAACAGTCTGGAAGCCTGATGTCTTCATCAGTGCTGGTGGCATCCTGCAGGCTGTGTCGAGAGGGGTGATGCTGGGGGCTGGCCGTCACCGAGGGGGTTGTGGATAGGACTGACTCAGCCTGGCTGTCTTCATCATCATCTTCATTGTCATTTTCATCTTCATCTGCACCATCAGACTCCTCCACATCATATCCTGACCGGTCATAGCCAAATCTTTGCTTCTCACCTGCAAAAGTGGGAATTAGAAGGTAAGCCAATGAAGGTCCTGGACTGATTGGAAAGGAGGTGGGAGGGAGTAATTAGAAACACCAAAAAAATCACATGGCGCGTGCGTTTTTCAGTCACATCCCACTGCATCAAAGCAACAGGGAAGATTTTCATTTTTGTTCTTATTTCCAGTGTACGTATTTAATTATATAGCTACATAATCTTTCATCTTCTGCTTCCGTGTTGTTTTTAACCTTCTGGATATGGCTGTTTTCTTTTAAGCCATTTATAACCATTTGCTCAAAGTCACCCTTCACTCTTTCGCTTGGGGAGATGTGAGCAGATTCCCGGTTCATTAAGTTCCCAGTGACGACATACGAAGCTGGTCTGCCAACCTTAGCGGTGGGATATTCTCTAGCTGGTTCTGACTCATAAGTGGGTGTCCTTGTACCTAAATGAATCACTGCTGCAAAGGTTTTTGAAGGATGCAAACAGAAAGACTGGAGGCTGTTAGTCAGGAATCTGTCTCGTTAACAGGCAAAAGAGACCAAAATTAGACCTTACCAGATTTCTTCACTTTGCTAATGTTTTGAAAGGTGTATTAACAAATCACCCACTATGTCCTAGGAGGCAAGAAAGCCCTAATCCTTTCAAAACTTACCTACACTGCTCACATTAAGAAGCCCTCCTGACTTCAAGTCATAAAGCCAAACTGCTGTCTAGTGGTAAACTTCTCTACAAAATACAGCTCTACTGCAGCTTTTCACCTTCTTTTATATCGTAACTTGGAAAGAAAGAATCATCTTTCGTAAAGGACAGAAAATCCCATCTGCTGTATCAGATTCCAAGCCAGACTGTCTGGGATCATATTTTATAAAAGACAAAATGCTTTGAATGCACTAATATTTTATATTCGATTAAAGGTCTGTCTGCTGAGCTGTCCAAAAAAAATATCAGCATAAAAATCATTTGGCTCTGCAAAAGCAATGATGGCTGGTTAGTTAAAATCTCAGAGATCCTGCTCTAGAAATCTACAAAGCAACTTACCATCAAAATGAACGATTCTGAAAAAAATCAGACCCTTAAAAGAATTTGAAGGTACTACCAATACTTGAGGCTGCTACGTTACTAAAACCAAAATAAGCACCTTGAACTCCAGGTAAAATAAATGAGTTTAATTGAGCTACCTCTCAATAAGTTACCCACCATTATAAGCCTTTATGGTTTCAAATGAGCAATGCAATTAGGAATGAGACTAATAGCTGCTTTGAAAAAATCCCTCTATAATGACTTTGCCCCTCTTTGCCTACACAGTAATTTGTACATTAACTAAATATGGAAACTATAGATTTTCTACATTTACTACAGCAGGCATGAAACTGAAATGTTATTAAAAATAGCCCAAATCCTCCAGGTCATTGGAACGATGCTAACAAAAATATTTTTTAGAATTTTAAATAGTCTTCACTTATAATTCTCATCTACAGACAAAGCTGTTCAAAAAAGAAAATACATTTTAGTGGAAAAATTAATTCAGTAAGGTCCATTCCAAAAATATGGCAAGTCGGATTGTTAAAAATATTATTAACAAAACCACATGGACTTATTCAACATTTATTTTCCTCTATACTTCTGCCATTTCTCTTCTTCACACAAACAGTGTTTCTTCATCATTAATTTGCAAAGCAAACACATCTGAAATGTTAGAACCTCTACATATGTTTGATTTCTGAATGGAAATAACTTCCCCCAATGCCTCTGTAACAGATCTTGAAGACTTCTCCATGTTTTACATCTAAAGGGTGACCCATGCGTTTCCTGCAACTCTTTAAATAACGCATGGGGCATTGCAAAGTCTCGGGTTTCAGTCTGTACTCCCTCTTAATTTTGGTCTATTTACCAACACGACATAACTATTCTCTGGGAAATCCTACTGTTTCTTTTCTTTTATTCTCCCTCTCTCCACACGAATCACATTTTCTATGAAAGTTGATGTCAATCACGAATGACTGTCTCCACTGGCAAGAGAAACTACCTGAAGTGATTAGACTGACTTGTCACATTTGTAAAGCAAGGAAAACATATGCTCAAACAATGCCCTGATTTATAATAAGAAACTATCTTTTTTCAAATCAACATTGAAAAACACTACAGGATTTACTAGCAAACGCTGCTTACGTAGAAATTTTCTGTGTACGTCTCATCTTTCCAGAATAAAACCGTGGAAAGGGAAAGGGGACCCATGTGTGGGACATAGATTCCTTACATGCAGGACTCGGTGGGATATCATTTCCCTCTATTGTTTCCCTGTTTACCTCCACCCATTGGCCAGCTTCTATTTAAGCGTGGTTACCTGGAGCCAGAGCCTGCAGTGTGGGCGAGGTGACGGCGATGAATGTGGTTCCCTTACTCCCACACCGCTTCGCAACATCAGATGAAAAAAAACACCCATTCCTGACTTGCTAGCTCTGGCAATGCACAAAGGAACGCTCTGCTCTGGCTTTTATACCCACCTGTATGTTTGCTGAAACAAGAGGTGCCCAAGCTTTTGTAATTAGTGATCCCGTTAAGCATTGCTGTAAATCAGTGGAGTTGTGAGAGGACCTGATACTGGAGTTTTAAGCGGTGGAAGACCCGGGCAGGTTATGGCTCTTCTCTGAATGAGGCATCGAGCTGAGGCTGTGACCGCTCCTTGCGGGGAAAGGCTCTTTTCCAAGCACTGTCTTGTTAACCAAGTAGTATTGGCCCCGATCCATTTTAGTAATGGTGCGCTGCCTACTAAAGTTCCCTTGCAGTTTTAATTGGGGAAAAATTAATTCTTCGCTTCCTATCTTAAACTATGCACAATTATAACCATATGCTTATGTAGCTGATATATATAACTAGAACTGACTCAATTTCCAAAGGGAACAAAATGACTTCTCTGTTTCACTTTGTATAAGGTTGTCAAGCAGTGTGGGATATTCTAGAATGAAGGATGTGTCATAAATTTAAAGGCCACTAGCATATGGGGAAATGGCTTTTGGCATGAAAGTTCACAGTTGTTTTTTTTAAAAAAAGAAAACAGGAAGAAAGTTTCACACTATTAAGTGAAGTCTTTATGAAAGCTACTTCTCTTTCAAATTTGTAACTCTCACCATTTTAACAGAAAGACTGTTCAAGACTGCCTCAATTTTTTAGAATCAGTGTTTCTGGAAGACTAGGGAATGTCTCTCAACCTCTGTCAACTGCTGCAATCTTTTCTTTTAAACCCTTAGCAAGACTCTTTCTTCTTTCTCAACTTCACAGAAGAGAGGAACTTTTGGCTACGGACATGAACTCTGCAAAAATTAGGAACAGCTGGAAATAAAGGTATAATAGAAACGTGGACACAACTACTGATTGGGGATTTTGCTCACATGGCAGATATATTTAATAAAATTCAGTTTTTAATCCTAGGTATTGAAGTAAGTGTACACAAATCATGGGCAAAAATCATCTTAGTCCTTCATTTATTTTGTTGTCGGTCCTCATTTAGTTAATCAGCTCTGTATTGTGTTTGTGGTGTTGATGAGCTTGTTGGCTAAGGCTCTGTTATACTGACATTTTGGCTCAAAGTGGGGAAAGAAAAAGCTTCAAGTTCTTCAGCACAATAGCATTAGCTGGACTTATCAGCATCCTAATATGTCCATTAGTGAAGCGCCTGGGGCTGATAAGCCCATGAACTGCTTTTTCCAGTTGTGATGCTATGGATTAGGTAACTGAAATAGGTCTCTCTATGTACTTTAAAGTTCTTCATTTTAAAAGTTTCTCCTAGAAGAATCCTTACTGTATATGGTTTTAACAATGGCCATATAATTATCTTCATACTGCAAAGTACTAAAAGAAAGGTTCTTCAGAATCTCAACTTAACAGCTTTTAATTTTAACTGCGATATTATCATCAATTAGTCCATCACATGACCTGACTTATCAGGCCCTGCTACAGACTTAGCAATTTCTGCACCAAATCTAATGATAAAGTTCAATGGCTTATAATAGTCATATTTGGTCATAACTTAATCACATTTAGGCAGATTTTCACATAAAGAGCAAAATGTTAATCTTCTTTCTTTCACTGTCAGAAAGACGAGAAGGAACTGAAAATATAAGTCCAGACTGCTGAAGTTTTACACATTCCCAAGCAAATGGACAGTTATGTAGATAACTATAGGATTGCTATTAGCTCTACTTACACAGATTAAAGACATAGCTTACTAAGTATCTGCCTGTCTGTTCACTATCTATTCCCATCTAAATTTAAATTTACTAAATTCATTGGCTTTTAGCACCTGAGCAATACAAAGCAGTGTTTGTCACCTCAAATTGCGTTAAGTATCTTCAGTTATGGATTAATATCTACATAAAAGCATTTAAAAATCAAGCATCTGTTCCGTATCATATATTCCTCATCAAACTCAAGGAAAAATATATACTATGGCAATAAAGGCAGAAATATTTTTTAGTATGTCATCATATTATCATAAACTTGAAAGTAAGGTCTGTATGTCATCAATGCACTCTCCTATTTTTCTAAACAATTACAAGCTTAGACTCACTCGCCTTTCACCCATTGCATTAGTCTTGTAACAGACTGTTCCACAACCATGCAAACAAATTATAAAGAGGGTAAAACAAAGTACTGTGAAATAGCACTAGCATCTGTAGCCAAACTTGCTGTCTTCCTGTCTCCCTAAGTTTGTTCACAGGCTTCACTTGACTGATTTCAGTCTTGCTTCAGCTACTGTCCACTGCTCATCACCATCAACCAGGACCCACAGTGACATCTACTGGGTTAAATTCAGACTGGTAATAGCCAGTGCTCCTCAGAAATGTGTCAAAACCCACCCCCCAACGCCCAAAACCCCCCAAAAGCCCAACCCAACCAAACTGTGGGCTTTTGACTTTCATTCCTAAGAGTATGGAAAGTAACAAAGTAAAACTAACCAAAAAAGTAAGAGTAACCTCTGTTTAAAGAGGTTATTTACATCTAAGCCTTTCTGAGTAACCTGTATATTGTAAACCAACCCTAGCACTAGGTAGTCTATTCCTAAGCTATAGGTGTAGGGCTCCACCATGCTTAATGTACATCTAGTTGAAGACTAGATACTGATATTAAAAAAAAAAAAATTTAAAAAAATCTTTCTTGTAAGCTATACAGAACCAGCCTTCCATTCTATTTGCAAAAGGAGGATATTATTGCAGGATTTTAATTTATTTTCACTCCTTAAATGTAGGTGCAGTGAAAACACAGACTGAGTCATGATTAAGCTAATGAAGAGCCATGGAAACTCACTTAAGATCTACTATAAGTAATATATAGCTAATTAACTTAGAGCCATTGTATCTTTAGAAGGCTTTATTTAATACTGCAGAAAATGAAAGTTTTTTTTTAATATATATATGTGTGTGTATGTATATAAAAATACATATCTGAAACTTACAATTAGGTATTTTCACTGGTAAAGTAATGAATATTTTGGAATAAAATTTCTCCACTGAGACAATTTAAATAAGTTCTGCCCATCTACCGACTTCATTATTAAATAACTATCTTGTGCAAGTTTACTCAGACATACCGTACCACTCATACATTAGCTTACATATGAAATATTACAGCTTTAAAGTTTGTAACTGTTTTAATTTGAAGACAAATTATTGTTGTTTTTAAGACTGCACAGCAGTCTTAAAAATGTTGGGTCAACGTGGCCAAAGAGGATATCCCCAGTTGCAGTCTGTCACACTAAACAGTTCACCTCGTCTGACAATTTAATTCAGATATTAACATTCCTTACATTTTAACCCTGTATTTTGGTGATAAGAGCATTCCGAAGAGCAGAAGATGAAAGATAAATGGATGAGGGAATGGTTTTGAATACAAAAAGCCAGGCCAGAAAGTATTTACTAATACCCAAATGATGACAAGTCCAAATACAAAGAATGCTATGTTAAAAGCTCTGATCACATATAGTTTCAGACAGCTAGAGTGCATCTCTTTCTTTTTTTCCCTAGACGTTACAGCACAACAAGATTTCTGCTTCTCAGATTACTGGAAAAACAAGCTCTCTGTGTGTGCGTGCGCATGCGTGCCTGCGTTCAGGATTGAGAACAGTTTGCATTCCTTATTCAATCTGCATGCACTATTAATCTGTACTGCTATCAGGTGAAAGCTGATTTCTCATATGAATCTAAAAAAAAATTATATATTCAAATAATCGTGATTGCCTATGCTTTAAAAAAACTACATAAAAACAGAACCAGCAAATTCCTTAGTAAATAAAAAGCTTTGTTAAATTTCTGGCTAATTCTCTAATTCAAAGTGTGGTGGAAGACATACAGCTTAGTTATTCTAAACAAAGGCGCAGACCTTTTTATTGCCATAAGAATAATCAGTATTCCAAATGTTCGGATGACAAATTAGATAAGAGACAGACAGACAGACAGACATTCTATGGGTCAGGAAAGAGGCCAACCTCACACGGCCTACAGTAAGAAGAAGTTTTTTTTCTGAGGTCATAATTATTTCTTATCAGATCCTCTGCACCTTCCTCTACAGCCTCTCACATTGCCTTCCAAGTGAGGAAAGAGATGGGGCCGGGCAGACCCCTGTCTAAGAGAGAGATCATTTTTAACAACCACGCAACTCCTGAAGTAAAAAATATATGTGCTTAAAGACGTCGTTTTTTAAAGCACCAAAACAATACGTGACACAAACCTGCCAGCAGCACACGTCAGAAGGAGGAGGGGTGAAAGGGCCAAAGATGTGATGCCACAAGTGCAGCTCAGCACCCAAGGCCCATCACGTTTTCCTCTGTGAGTGACAGACTGCCGGCAGGGCTGTCCCTAGAGCCCAGACCTGGCACGAGCGGTGCTGGCCCCAAATGTGAGCACTGCTGCGCTGCCCTGGGGAAAGGGCAGCGAAGAGGTGGTTGAAATCACTTTGGTAACCCAGACTGCCTAGACACCTCAAAAAAAAAAAAAAAAATATTCAATCACATTCAAACGTAGCCAAAAAAATCAGCATGTACAGGATTTAGGAGAGGGCATGTATGCAAATACTTCACACTTTTTTTTCCTTGCTGACTCTTTGCCTTAAAAATGGGCCAACAAGCAAGTTTCTGAATTATCATGAGAACTACCTTCAAGTGTGGCCAGGTGAGCTGAGAGATGAAATCACACTTTTAAAGTGTACAGTTGCTCACTGAATTTACATGGATAATTGTAAATGCCCTGTATTATGAAGCAACTGCAGAGGCTTGACTGGTTTGGCTGCAGCAAACGCGTGTTTATCATGGGCTTCATTACTCTGCTTCTTGGATGGGACTTTTGTGCTGAGCTTTGTGATGCACAGCTGGTTTTGCTATGGGTACCTGAGCCAGATCTTTTAGAAAAGGTAGGGATTTTATCACTGAGTTGTTTTTTGGTTTGGGGTTCTTAGTTAAAGAAAGAAGTGCTACCTTCTCTATTCTGAAAAATAAAATAAAAAAACGCCAAAACATTGCGGTCTCAAAATTTCTGGAAGAATTTCATGGATTATGTAGTGAATCCTCTTGAATGTTTGTCTTGCTTTTTTCCCAAAATAGAGTATTTATTTTATTAAGTAATTACTGTGCTGAAACAAAGAATGTATTTGAGGGAATATATAATATATTTATACTATGTTTACAGACACCTGTACGTGGTATGTAAGAAGAGAGTCTCTCTCTCTCAACTAAACAGTCTTAGAGCCAAAGAAAAACAATCTTTCAACAAATGTCTGAAATGGCTTACTTCTACCAGCTGTTACTGATAATTCTGTTAACATTTGAAACATTTCCCATTATATTATAACCATAAATGCAGTTTTTAATGTATGCAATTGGGAATATCGATTTATCAATCAATAAAATGTCTTCAGTTCCTATTAAGTGGAAATACCTGTTCAGCTGTAGTTTATAAAACTAAATAAAATGTCAAAAGCTACAGAACACGCAACAAAGTTGCGACGATTTTTCTGTCATGTAAAGGCTGAAAATGTTAACAAAAACTGTTCCTCTGTGAGAAAAGGACAGTAATTTGTACTGCCGCTTATCTTCCGTTATTTATTTGGTACCTCAAATTACAAAGGGGGACATGCTTTTAGCTTACCAAAAAGGAATATATCGAAGAATGCCAAAAAAGGGAAAATGCAGGTTTCTTTGTACCTAGCGCACTACTGAATCATACCAGCTGAGTCATATTCCCAGCATTATTTAGAATTAGATTCAAGCTGATTCGCTTATTCTGCTAGCGGTTGTCATATGGGAGCAAGTGCATTCATCTTTCTTGCCCTTTACTGTTTAAATAAAGATCCCCACTGCTTTCTTTTCTCAAAATATCATCCACGATCTAATAAACTATTCCACTGAAAGAAGAAAAATACAACAAGGCAAGGCAACACGATGCATGTCCCTGCTGCGAAACGGGAGGAAGGAGAAAATGCTACCACTGCACTGGACATGCTGAGATCCGAAACAGTCCTAATGCACAATCCTGTTCTCCATCTCACTGCATCTGGTGCAGCTACATCTTTCTTATCATGCTGAGCAAAACCCACACGAACCAGTCTGGCCCTCTTTGACTGTCTGCGATCTCAGCTCCTCTTCAGCGGGGCCATCGCAGGATGTGGGAAGTGCAGAATTCCAATTATTAGCAAATACATTCATTTTTGATAACACTCTCATCACTAATGAAGAAGTAGAACAGGTCAAGATGAATGATGTTCAGAATTTCTAAATGATCTCTATCTGATGATTTATGTCCAATTATTTGTGAAGAAGGACAGAACTCTACACTAGAAGATGTTTAGCCACCTTGCAAAGCACTCAGCAACATATTTGTGATTTGGGTGACATGTTAGTGATGTAGTTTTTATGAAATGAGCATCTCAAAACTTTGACAATTTAATGCACAACTATTTTCAAAGAAACACTACATTTGACTACCTTTTTTTCTAGGCAAACAGCTGTTTTTCTGGTATTTTCAGTCCTGTCATATTTATCTGTGAAACCGATAAAGTTTAACTGCATAACACTTTGTGTTATGCAGCAATTTATCTTTAGCATATGCTTGTCATTTCTTCTGGTGAAAGTTTTTCCAGTATTTCTTGCTCCCTTGGACTAGCTTCTAAGATTTTTATCTCTCTATCTTTTCCCTGTACAAGAATTTAAAAGCTTTGGAAAAGAAAGGGTAAGAAACTGGGATGACAAAATAAATACAAAAATGCACTAAAGAAAGAAGATTTTAATTTCTTACCAAATTCTTCTTCTCCATCCTGGTCATCTATTAAGCCTACTGAGACTCCCAAATCCATGCATTTCTTGCTATGTGCCTTTGACTTCATATGTTTTGTTAAATTTCCTTAAAAAAAAAAAAAGAGAGAAAAATTAACTGCTCTGTGACTATACAAATGTATACAAATATACGCTCAAAATATCTGTATCTTATTCAGCTGCATTTATAACCACCTGTATAATTTGATTTCACACTTGATAGAACCTTGCCCCTCAATGCAAGCTGTCAAGGGCTGTAGCAGATTCACCATCCTGAATACTACTAGCTCTCTGGCTACATTTCATGAAGTTCTCTATTGAGATAAAATAGGATGGAAACCCTAGATGATGATGTATTTTGCATTGGTGTAAAAGATCCCTCATTTGTTTATGGCAAAGTATAAAAAAGGCTGATTCAGCCTTCAAAGTCATGTTGACAGAAAACTACTGCGTGAAACTAAAGTTCATATCTTGCAGCTCTTTTAGTATTTGATGGATTCTATTTTTAGTGTAATCATTTGCACTGCTGATCAAAACAAACAGATTAATTTTATTCAAAATCAGAGCATGAACATATTTGATCTGAATCTCAAAAGTGAACGCATAACTGCTGAGAGGCCCCACAGGCTGCTCTCCCCTTCTCCTTTGAAAAAAAAATATAGTGAATATCATCAAGAAAAGGTTAAAAGTAGATCAGAGATCTGTAAATGATGACATTTGTGCAAAGTATGTTATTATAAGTAACTGCTCACTTTATACTTACACTTCCTATTGTCTCTCAAAAAACTGTTTCTTTCAGGTATTTCAGTAGGAGAAATTACAGTGGGTGAAATGATGACTCTTCTATGTTTATGGAGTACTTTACTCCTATTTTGAAAGGAAGGTAGTAATTCACCCCAAATTCTGAAATAATTGTTATGAAGCTATATGACTATATTGTCTCACAAATAGCAAATTTCCCAGCTTTCCATCCTGCATGAAGTTGCTGGCTGCACTGTCCTGTCATGAAGGGTGGTTTACCAAACACCCAACTGCGTGACTGACTCTGCCAGCAGCAATGGCAACAGCCGGGCATAGCAACTGCAGAAGAGGAGCGAATACAAGTGTCTGCTGTAACTGAAACTAGGGAGAATTCCAAATGGGCAGAACTTGGTTACTTGAACTTGGCCAGCGTGCCTACTCGGCAAAAACCATAATCAGAATTTTTTGGGTTCACACTGGCATTTCATCTTAAAGGCAACGTGATGACCCAGTGTGTCAGGATGCAGAGAGAGGTTTTGACAAACCTAAAGACTATCCATCCCACTTTCTCAGCACTGGGTTATTTCTTGGAAGTTTTCCACCCAACTGCTGAGTAGTCTCAAACCCACTAAAAATGCAAATGTTTCTGAGGTTACAGCTGGGGGGGGATTATTGCTAAATGATGTTCAAAGCCAAGAAAAATTTTACCGCTTAGAATTTTTTCAGTGAAAGTATTTTGGCTGTGAACTTCTCTTGTCTCTTTCACTTATTTTGAGTCCTGGATCTATCACTGTTTAATATACCGCCTGCTTAAACTAGCATGCATTTAAACATCTGATGTAAGTAGGCTTTAAAAAGTAGGGGTTCATCTTTGGGTCTTTGAAAGTCAAGCGCAAAGTGAACCTTGTCCTTCAAGGGTATAAAAAACATTTTAATATAGTAATTTAATAAAGGCCAATTTCTTTCCTAGAGCAATTAGTTGAGTGCCAATATGAGTACGATATATGTCAATGTCATACCTCCAAAAGGTCACCACTAGAACTTAAAATTCTGTGTTCCCATCCCCATCTAGTATGAGCAGCTAACCAGCTCACTTGTCTTCACCTAACTGTCATCATACTCCCATATGATTTCCCTCTTCCACTCTAATTTCTCACCCACTGTGACATGCCATACAGCTCATTCATATAAAGATGTGATTATCTGAATAAACATAAAGAAGAAAAAGGAAAAGAAGGAAATCAGAAACTGCAAGTATTTGAAGCATTAGACAATAAAACTTTACAGACGCAACTTCTTCAGCTTATGAACAGCCAAATGTGAGAAGGAAAGAATTATACTTTAAAGTAGAAAGAAAAAAGGGTAAAAATGTACACAGAAAAGTACCCCTACCTTTAGTTTTGAAGGAAAAGTTGCAGTAATTGCAGTGGTAAGGACGGACATCTGTATGTGTGCGAATATGCTTCTTCAGCATGCTGGGTTTCTTGCAACGTATTCCACATTCTTCACAGATATACTTCCCTCTCCCTCTCCCTCGAACATACACATAGTCTTCATTTGACTTGTACCTAGTAACAGTGCCATAACAGTAAGGCAATCAGTTGTAATGGAAAATTATTTTAGTTAGAAACCCTAATCTACCAGAATTTTAAAAATAATATAACAGATGAAAATGAATGACTGACAAACCCAATCATGCTCTTTTTCTGCTCAACTTTTGCATTTATTTGTTAAACTCATATCTAGATTTTTCACTAGGTAATCACGGACTTGTTTAGGAATAACGGCATACCTTTTTTAATAAAGGTACCGTTTGACACTAAGCATTTAAAGATTTCAAATTTCCTCTTTGCAACACAGGAACATACTTTTTTAAAGTGTCAGTTCTTGGAAGCAGGTTTGGGCACCATGAGGAAGCTCTGAAAGAGCATCTTTGAGGCTCTGCGTTGGATGCAGAAAAGGAACAACATTAGTTACGACAATGGGAAAGTCTTTAAAAATCCCTATCAATGTGCTCTGGACTCAGCCTGCTGGGACTGTCTCTAGATGGAAAAAGTCAAATCAGATTCAGTTACACCCTTCATATCTCTGCTCAAGGATGCCAAAGGTTGCACTTAGCTTTTTTTGACCTGCTCCCTGCAATGTTTGGATCTGAGCAGAGACACGTAGCAATGTTTTACCTGGGCAGCTGGTAACGGCTTAACTGCTGGCCTAGACTGGATTCAAACTGGGAACTAGTAAATGGAAAGCCCTAGAGCCCACCACCAATTATGAGAATAATAAAATATGCACCATTTGTGCTCAAAATTTTTGGTTGGAAGTGTCATTGGCACTCTTCTACTAAAAAAATCTGTTTTATAAGGATGTTGTACATGGCACAACACTGTGGCTACAGCAACTGTTATTCATATCAGGCAACCGATTTAAAGTATTACAGTGCATGGACGATGGCTCTCAGTAAATATTTCCATGGCACTTCTCAAATCAGGAGTTCTCCAGCCTGCGTATGCCACAGCGAACTGCCAGACAGAGCCTGTACTGCAGTCTGCTGCTTAGCCCCTGGACTATATCCTCTCCGGCTACAGTTATACAACCTTATTGCAGAATAGGTATTATTTATCATGTAAGAAAAATATAGGAAAAAGAATTTACATCCATGGCTGTATCTAGCTGCCTTTACTGCTGATTAATGTTTGTCCTTTGGAAAAAAAAAAAGAAGTATTGCACTGCCTACTGTTCTTTATTTCATTACCCCCCTTGTAACTCTCATGGCTCCATGCTTCTGATGACTTTCCATTTTTCTTGGAAACATAAACCAACATCCACAGACCACAGTATGGGAACCGTTATTTAAAATAAATCAAACAGGAAGCAACATCTCTGCAAAGTCTAGAATCAAGGAAAAAATATCTTCCCAACGATATCTAATATATGAAGTTACAACACTTGCCCTCCATCAAATATTTTAACTCTTCTTGGTTCAGTTTTGATAAAGGAATTTTCTTTATCGTGCTCAGTGCTTGATTCAGAGTTTTCCTTATTGCTGAATTCAGTTGCAGCCATTTTTTTTCTGTTTAATGCTCGCTGAAAGAAAATGAGATATGCATATCATTAAAATTAGTATCTTTCATATGCCATTCAAACCTGTAAGTTACGATGAATAAAAGCATCAGAAAAGCCACAATTATAGTAACTGATTTTTAAAAAATGTTAAGATACACGAAACAACAAAAATCTTTTGCTAAACTTCTTCTCTATTATGCATTGACTATTTGTGGACTGGTAAATCTACATGGAGATTATGGCACTGTAGGAAACCAGGAATGTTTTGAATCTGCAGTAGGAGATGCCTCTTTCTTCTTCTGGGAAGGTGAAGGTGATGTTTTTTAGCTCACAGATAGCCTTCTACAGAGAAAAGATGCTTACAGTCGAACCCGACTGCTTCCTGAACGGCTACAGCTTCGCTCCTCTGCCCTCGACGCAGCAACCGGACCACGCAGACGGGGCTCTGCAGCTGCATCACACGCTGTCCCCCCGCAACGTGGCAAAAAGGGGGAAACTTCAGCACGCAACCAGTTATCCGTGCTTTCTCCCCACTGCTCAGGTCCTGACTGGTTTCAGTAGCGCATCCCCAGCTCCAGCTGCCTGGTGCGGGTCCCGGGTCTCGCCCGCCAAGCCACAACCCGGCACTGCCTCCACGGCTGGCGGGGGCTTCTTTCCAGCGGCACAGCAAAGAGGAGAAGGGTGGGAAGGAGGAGGTGTACCAAGGGAAGATACTAACAGGTAACATTCCTGATTGCTAGGATTTTTCAAAAAAATATACCTGTTTTGGTGTGGAAATTGACCGTTCCCAATTTGGTGAGGTTATTAACAGAGGCTCCGGAACACTTCCAAAGCAGGACTCCACACTTAATTCCCACTGCCAGACCAAATTACAATAAAAAGTGTACCAGTTGTCTAGCAGAACAAAAATACATTTCTCCATTTCCCCTGATTATTAATTAAGGAACTTTTTTTTCTTTCTTTTTTTTTTTTTTCTTCTTCTTAAAGGAGGATGAGTGCCCCTAACATTTGCCAATTAAAATCTACTCCTTCCAAGTCTAGGATATTTATAAAATGGGCAACAATGAAGGAATGATCCAACTAGCCAGCAATTATTACTGCTGTATTTATAAACTGTTCTACCCACGTAGCTGGCACACTTACCACATTTGCTCATATTGATAAGTGAATAAAATGATGAGAGGAAAAAAAAAAGTCTGGCCTTATGTTTTCTACTCATTATAAAATTTAATGCTGTAAGCTTGCGAATTCTTGGCAAGAAGAATAACTTCACTGGCTGACTTAAAATGACTGATGAATTACACTGGTCTACATATATTGAAGGGTGACATAATTCTGGCAGCCGGTCCCTGCCCATAGTCCTCCATGCAGTCTCAGCCACCACCTTGACTTCCCACCTGATGCGGAATGTGGCTGATGAGCAATTAACACGGATCAGAGGAAAAGCATCTTCCTATTCAATTCAAAGTCCTATGAATCCGCACAGGCTGCAAGTACTACTCCAGTCCGCATGCCTTCATGCAGCCCTCTGATTGATTTGGGCTGG
The DNA here is from genome assembly GCF_947461875.1 of Haliaeetus albicilla. NCBI lineage: Eukaryota > Metazoa > Chordata > Aves > Accipitriformes > Accipitridae > Haliaeetus > Haliaeetus albicilla. Next base: position 18,249,696 of record NC_091503.1, on the reverse strand, counting down.
ATTTTCAAATATCTGAGCAGTTCCACCAAAGCACACATGACAACTCTGCCTGTGTGTAGGAAGAAAGAAATTTCACCCTGCATGTTTTAACAGCATTCATACAAGGCGAAAGGAGATGTTCTGGATGAGAAATATCAGCAATAGAGCCTACCCTAGTAATTGCAACTCAGCCATGTTGTAGTTCCTATACACTACCTGGCACACAAATTGCTTTTGTTTCCAGTACAAACAAAGAGTAACAAGGTGACATTTGTAATTTAACAAGAAAAGAGTAGTGGAAAATACAGAATAGATACAATAAACCCAATACCACGTAAATACTCCCAGCAGCTGGAATAACGCAATCTTTAAGTGCCTGATCTTTCAATCCTAAATACTAAGTGTTCTTTCCAGATTTAATTTTCAAGAATGAAAAGACAAAGGAAAAAGAAAGATTCCAGAAGTATTTGGCCCACGTTGTTACGCGAACTACAGTGAAACAGCATTACAATAAGTTGTATACCCACAAAAGCACCCAGAGTGCAAAAACTAACACAAGGCCAAATACCTCTGGATTCCCCCTGCTCCCCCTTTTTTTAACACACTTGTTTATGTACAGACATAAAATAGCCTAACATAGGTGTTCAAATTACTATTTACCTCCCACTGATGTACTTTAATTTACTGGTTATATGCTATTGTAGCAGTTGTTTCAGTGTCTTAAACGTGCAAAATGCTGCTATCACAGAGATGCTTTAACAGAAACACTGAGTTTCTGTCACAGAAATGCTCACTGACAACAAAAAAAGCAGTCTTTAATTTTCATGAAAAATTCCAAATTGATGCTGAAAAGGACTTGGGTCCTCTGTAGATTTTAAATAGCAGCCAGTCTCTAAGGAGCACGGGTTTCTTGCGTGGAAATCCTTTAACGTACCTCACCTAAAATCCCCCCAACCCCCACACGTACTAGTGGAAAGGGTAGAAGAACGGCAGTGCTGTAAAATGTTCCTCTCCATGATTACTTATGCCTTCCGTTTCTAACACAGTCTTCTCCCTCTTCTCCCACAGAGACAAGGACCATGATTCATTTCTACTTTACTTGTTTTGCTCCAATTTAACTCCACTGTCTTCAATTACTGGTATAAAACTGGAAAAAACCTGCTCTTAGGGCTGCCCAGAGACCACAGTTCAATAGATACTTCTGGTACTTTACAACATCCCTTGGAAAAAAAACATGCTTGCAGCCTGAATCATGAAAGTTATAAATTTCAGATTAGAATATTCATTAAACATTTTTCCCATTGGCACATGGCCACTTGAGGAAAATGTTTTTAATATCTTTAAACTTTTACTAGTTTACACATAAAAATCTTCTGCATTTAACTACTTTCCAGTGGTGAGCTGGACTGTTGTGGCACATCATCCAAGAAAGGAAAGCTTTCCAGTTAGGAGAAACTTTCCATTATTCTTCAGCCTATTCTTGCCTGAAAATCTTCACCCTGGAATACTGCACACATTACTGATTCACTTTAGAGAGGGGAGCCAAGATCAACGCGGGGGCTTGAGAAAGGGCTCCTGATACACCACCAATGACTTCAGGTGAGGAAAACTGGTGAAAAATAATAATAACTAGAACAATATAAAATAAAAACAGCAGGGAGATAAAATAAGCCCTTTCCATGCAGGTGAACCTCCTGTTACATTTTAACGTGCTGTACTCAATCCAGGAGCTTCTTTCACAATAACATTTTATGGTTTGTTCTCTGAATCACTGGAACGTGGCAACTTCACCTATTGCCTCTGAGCAGTGAATTGTGAAGAGCAAACAAAGTCCCAGGGTTCCTTATTGTTTGCATTTTGTTCACATGTCTCTTCATTTCCCATGGCATCTATTGTTGAAAGAATTGCCTTTTCTGTGACAGTGATTAGTAGCAGTTATGCAGCAGCATGAGATCTCTGTAAACACAACTTACTTCTGGGGGCAAACCCAGGAACAGTTCAGCAAGTCGCTTTATCTTAGTGAGAAGATCAGCAGTTAAAGCCCCACGAGCAGAATATGCCAAATGACTCTGGAAAGGGCTACGACTGTGAGCGAGGAGGTGAGGCATAACAGTGCCGCATTTTTATTATTATTTATAAATTGCTTTATAGTAGCACTTAAAGCTCTCCGTCAGGTCAGGGTTAAAATGTGCAAACCACTTGAGCAAACATAACCCCCAGAGACTTGCAACCTAAACTGTGGTTCCCGAAAGGAACTCAGGACCCCGCCAAGCTTTTAAGCAGGAAATCAATCACTTTTTTTTTTTTTTGAGAATTATTTGCTAATCTGTTTGTTGGCTTTGTTTTTTTTTTAACGTAATATTAATTTCCAAAAGGACCCCCAACATTTTCCATCCTCAGGCTCAACCAGAAAAAAAGGTAGAATTACTGGGCCTGAACTGAATGAGAAACTGAATTCAGTTTTTGCTTTCTTTAAACATGGCTTCTGCGAGGAAGTTTCCAAGTTGGCATCAGCTATTCCATTACCAGGTCTAACTGGAGACTGGTAATACAGCAGTATATTGTAACAGCAGCAGCATCATCCTGGAAAGCAGCTGAAATCCTGCTGCCTGAGTCATTAGAAGGGAAAGCAGACAAACTTTGGAGGTGTTAGATCACAGTACCTATCAGGTCTTTGAAATTTTTAATTTCTGCCATCCTATACCTTGCTCATACAATCTGAGATGCCAATTAAACTTTAATTGGTGCTTTCTCACTGCACTTTCTTCCTTCATAATGGTTCTGAGTAAAACCTGTAAATCAGCCACAAGCAGAGCTTAAGAACTCTTCATTTTCACCATGCTCCTGCGCTTCATTCAAAACGTCAGCAAGAAAGACTGAAGAAAGATTAATAACTGTGGTTCTTTTGTGGCAGAAGCACTGTAAATGTACCTGACAGCTGCCTATTACAGCATTTAAGTACTCCTAGAGGGTTTAAAAAGGTGCTGTCAAAATATTTTTCAAAGTATTATTAACCATTATTTATATTCTAAACAGAATTTGTTTATACACAAAATTTGTTCGAGAGGCATGCAGTAGCTTTGTTATCAGAGAATTTCTTCTGATACACTGTTCTTTAAAAATAAAACAATGGCATAACTGATGTGAGACTTGCCTTAGAAAGAATCGCTCAACTATGTACAATGAAAAAAGCTAAATCTTCAAATCCTTTCTTCTTTTTTTTTAATTTAGCACTATGTAAGTACAACACCTCATGAAGTGTACAAGGGGGCAGGCTGAAAAAGGTAATGCTAGTTTAAATGGAGGCAGCACACTAATATGGAACCAACAATTCAATTCAGTTACAGCACTGACACAAACTCAGCAGCCTGTATGTATTTTCTGCACGAAACTTTCTTTACAGATAAAGTTTTGACCTCCAGTATAAATGTTAGCAAAGTCTCCCACTGATTTCAGGAGGACCAGGTTTAACTCTAATGCTCTTTTGGCCTGAGGGGTTTCAGCATATCTTCTTGACTCCCCCTGTCATTCTGAAACTATTTCTTCCTCTTACAGAGAGTTTCTCATCTTATTGCTCTTTTCCCCACTGAGGACTTTGTATCTTAGCAAAACATTTAGCAAACACAGAAACATCCCAGGGTGACCTCTGACAGCAACAGTCTCTGTCACTCAACATCCACAGAAATACGCGTATTTTCCCAAGGCTGTCGTATGCCTCCTCTAGAATAACTGCTGGCCCTGCAGACCCCGATTCCCAGCCTGATGCCAAGAAAGTTCTGCTGATGGCAGACTGCAGGATTAGGGCAAGTTATGACTGCTTTTAATTCCCCCAGTAAAAGGTTTCTATGTCCTAGACAGCTGAAGGACTCTGCAGAAAGCGAGGTCCGTGGCTAACGCCCCGTTTTTGACAGCTCCGAGGAGAAGTTTGGCATCAAACACACGGCGTACGCAGGAAAGAGGAAAGAAAGGCGTGAAACCGTGCTGTACGCCGAGGCTCTCTTCAGAAAGCTTTACGGTTTCACAAGATGGCACCATAAAAACTAGTACTGGATGCATTAAATAGACGCAGCCACCTCTTGCCATACTATAGGGCAGAGAGGCACCTTTACCCATTCACAGAGGCGGCTCAATTACTAAGGAACGCCAAATCCAGTGCAAACCAGCACAGCTTTGGTCCTGCCCATAACAAAACTGTCCAGTGAGTGAAATCCTGATCACGCATGTGCAACCCCAAGGCTGTTAAGGAAATAACAAGTGACTACTTTGCTCTGCCACATGCGACTCCAGAATGATGTAGTATTTTACGTGGGTCACAAACATTGCCCGGAGTATATTTCATTGCACAAGATTTAATGTCATCTTTGGAGCCATACTGATCCAAGAAGTTGTCAGTGGCTTTATGGCAGCCGTAATTTTGTTTTAAACTTTGCTATTTTTGTCATTATTTCACACCACCGATTAACCTAGGTGGGAGAAAAGGAACTGGTACACTGCTCCTCTCACAGTTAGACGATCAGTGATGGTGAAAAATATTTTCATGGCGTATCCATGGACACCTGTTCAGGCTGAGCACTCTTTTATAACAGAAAATACCAGCTGATTTTTAAGGCAAAATATGCAATTATGATCTTAAATTAACCTGTTTTAAGCTAAAAGTGTTTAACAAATATTTATCTCAGAACGATTTTTGCTCTACCCTTTGCATTTAAAAAATAGCCAAACACATTCCTGACACAATAAACACTTCATATACAGCTTTAAATCCAGGAACTAATTTCCATGAAAAGCGATAAATCCTTATGAACAGGTTTCTTAATGGAATTACTGAAGATCTTTTTAGCAGTTTGATCCAGCATAACTAAAATAAGCACATCTATTATACATGTCAGGCATATTACATTCTCTAAAATATGAACAAGCATGATTTCCAAAGCAAATCCTCTGTAAATGATCAGTATACATCAAGCATAGCTTAAGTACCTTGGTTAAGCTGTTCTTCCACTTGCTTGAATAGACCAATACATCAGATCTGGGATGGCTAGTTCTTGCTTGAGTGTACAGCGGTTTTTCAACTTTTTGTTTTGAATTGAGGAGGGAGAGAGCTACCTTTGTCGACAAACCAAGTGGATTGGGATTGTTGGGACTAATGGTCCAGGTAGAATAGGCCGAGATTTTCTGATCGTTTTGCAGCAGATGCAATGGTTTTCTCTTCAGGAGATAACACCAGGTAAAATTCGTTGTGGTCTTGAGGCTTGGAAATGACAACCGCTGCACTTCTCCGGCATTCATCGCAGCCAATGGAGTTACAGACTTTGCTTGGCCCTGGCTATTGACGTGCTTGCTCTCATTACTGTTACTTGGGGACCTTCTTTCTTGACTGCTACTTACAGCCTTAAGAAGAGAACTCTGATTATTCACTGGAGACAATTCAGATGGTTTTCTAACTACAAACACCGGCGATGCTGAAGACGTACGGTCTTCAGATTCTGGTGACTCCTTCAGGGTTTCTGAACCCCCAGTGTCAGATGAATGATGGTCAGGCAACAGCAGGTCTGAAGTACTGGCTTTGCTGCTTTTTTCATGCAGTGCAACACCATCAGGATCTAAGAGGTGATTTTCAAGAGGCTCGGTGGTGCAAACCTGTCTTACCAAAACTGGTTTCTTTTGCTTACTAGTAGGGTCATTAGATCTAACGTTCAGTGAATGCAGTGGTCTAGCATCTGTCATGCAGGCAGCTCCACTCTCATCTTTAACACGTTTTTGCTGTTTTTCCATGGCAATATCTAAACTGTTGGCTGGGGAAAGCATTCGTTTACTTGAAGCTGTAGCTTCTGGTTGAGGGAAGAGTCCGCTAACTGGCACTTTCTGAATAATATTCAAAGAGCTTGACAAAGGTGAATTTCTGGTTCCACTTTCTGGTTGTGAATTTTCAAATTCAAAGGAATTTGGCGAAGTCCTCTGATGATCTTTGTGAGATTTTGGCAGCTGAGTTTTGCCTTCAAGCGTTGGCACTGTCACAACATTTGTTTTGCAAACAGATTGATTTACCTGATCCTGAGTCACTAAAATGTGAGGAAGGGGTGTAACAGTTGCAAAGCCATAGGATGGCATACTGCTGTGAATACGGACAGGAACCACAAAAGGAGGAATCTGATGTATTTGACTGCTGCAGTTATTAGGGACAATTTGCTTTAGAGGAGGCACAGAGTATGGATTAGACATGTCAGGCAGTTTAGCCTGCAATTCAAAGGAGGATGCATTCTGGTCTACCCCAACTTGACTTGGAACAGTCTGAGTTGATAAAGTATTTTTTACCATTTTAGAAGAGTATGGCTGACCTATATGTAACGTTTTAACTTGAAGCTGATACTTGGGAGCAAAACAATCCTTTTTTTCATCGGGATGACAAGAAAGTGCGTATGTGCTCACTTGTTCCCCTTGGGCTGATGTTTTAGTAGATGTCTGGGAAGGCTGATGAGTTGAGGATGGCTGTCCTTGATTATTCAACACATGATCTAGAGGCTGCTGAACCGAAGACAGGCTAACAGGATTACAATTTTGAATTGCTGAGTGAGGCCTGGAGTGAGTCTGTGAATACTGGGTACTTGAAGGAAACTCCACTGAAGATTTGCCAGAGGTCTGCAGCCTGTGCAATGGCACTGTGGGCACATCTGTAGCATGAGCTGTCTGAAATGAAGAAGTCGATTTAACTTGAGGCTGATGATTTTCTGGAGTAATATTTAAAGATATTTGTCTTACAAATGGCCCCCTCCTCCTTTCTAGCAGAGGCACATGTCCAGTAACTCCGTTTGCAGATGACACTTTCGGAGCAGCTATCTCTACGAGTGGGGCAGGTTTTGATGGAGACATGCTTCCACAGTCGAACGACTTACTCCTGTAGTCCACAACCTCCATTGACGGCTGGGTGCAGCTGATTTGCTCCGAGGCAGCACGTCTCATTTCCCGGTAAAGAGGTCCAGGCACAGCCAGTGCGTGCGAGCCAGTGGGAATCATGAGGAATTCGGATGACTTACTAACAGGCTCCACTTTGGAAGCGTTCTCAGCCTTCAAAGTTTCATCTTTATCGAGTGAAGCTGAGAAACTGGAGGCATGAGACAAGCTACTCTCCCGACTTAGGCTTCTGGAAAGCGTGGAGTCAACGCTTGATTCGGCAGATGAATGCTCCATTTCAGCCAAGCGAATTCTTTTCTTCTTCGGTGGGAGCTTTTCTGTTGGCAATTTTGACAGTGTTTCACTGCGCTGTGGCCAATTAAACCTTTCTGTCTTTTCCTGATCGCTGCACTGGTTTTCTTGGTCCCTGTCTGGTTCTTCTGTGACTAGTATTTCAGGAACCTGGATGTTATGCTGGCGAACAAGTCTTGATGGCTGAAGCGGGGCACCTCTCTCATTAGAAACTATTTGGCTTCCCTGAACTTCCCCTCTAGGTGCTTCAGACGACAGGGGTTGATGATGCTGGGGAGTTTTCAGATGAGAGTGTCTATCCTCTTGGATTACAATTGTATTCAAAGAGCGATGCTTTGCAACCTTGTTGGGCTCTTGAGAAGAAACTGGTGATACTCTTTCAAACGACTCTGATTTCTCAAAGGAGCTATTTCTGCTCAGCGAATTGGTGTGCTGTATTACTGAAATGCCAGTCCCTTGTCTTTTCAACTCCACCTTTTCTTGCGCAGCTGAACTTGCCTGCTTTTCAATGAGCGGAGCCGTCTTTGGATCGGTAGTCTGATCTGTGCCTCGAGCCACAAGCTGAATTTGGGAACTTTGAAGCAGAAGGTTGCTCGGCTGTTGTGATCCTACCACTGCTGTCGCGCTGTGTTTTGAGAGACTGGAAGAATTTGCTGGCTTGCTTTGGCCTTCTGTGTTCTTTGATGGTATGCTCGTATCATTTTGCTGTGGGTCATCATCATCGCCAACACTTTTCATTTTCCTTCTCTTCCTTATCTGGGGTGTCTGCTCCCACACACCAGTTGAAGTAGTGACTCTGTAGTGTAGAATTTGAGGCTGTGTACTGTTGGGAACAGTCTTATGCTCAGGCTCGCGGATTGCTGCTTTAGTTTTAGGTCCATGCAACTCTGAACAATAGAACTTCTTGTGGTTTTCATAATTTTCCAGTTTTCTATATCTGTTTCTGCAGGTTTCACACTCAAACATTGTTCCTCGCACCTGAGAGGACTTCTTTGTTTTTTCTAAATTTGATCCCTGTGCCAGGGACTTGCTCCTTTGCAATAAAGATTCATTTGATAAATTACACCCCAGATAACTTTCTTCTACAGATCGCACAGGTCCAAGAACTTGACTTTCACCAGTAGAAGAATCTTCTATTGCTGCCTGTCTAACAAGGGTCCGAGGATGTCCGCCTTGGTTCAGTGGAGTAGCAGGTCCCGATACAAAAACATCATCATATAAAGAGCCGATTTTATCATCAAATGACTGACTTCCTCGAAGGGGATGAGAGGGAGGTATTACATTTGGAGGTACTGCTGAGTAACTGGTAGTAGGCATGGAATTACTTCGTGTTATAGGTAAACAGTCAAGGGACGGTACAGAAAGAAGAAAAACTTGCTTTGATTTCTCAGTGGGTGTGAAAGGAGACTTTGGTATATCAGAGCTTGAGCTAGTTCTTCTTCCCATGGGCTTTAAATCAAACTGGAAGGAATCCTTAAATATGTAGGATTTTGGTGAATCTATGCTTCCTCTTCTCGAAAGAGATGTTCTTCTTGGTTTCACACTATCTAACTGTTTGTCATCCACAACAGCTTCATTATCAGAAATTAACTTTGAGATACGCTCCTCAAGAGTTTTTGTTGCCATGGGAGGTCGCATTTGGCCAGAGAGAACCAGATTTTTTTCGGCACAAACAGTCTGTACCACTGATGCTACCACACCACTTGATCGTGGCACACAGGGCAGGTTTTTGTTTGGATCTTTCTCAGAGCTCAACAATCCTCTTATGAAAGGAGCTGGTGGGCTCATTGTTTGATCGGCACTTTCAGAACGAGAGAAATAACCAGAATCCGTACTACCTAAACTTCTAGGGCTCAAAAGACATTTTCCTTGCTGATCTTGGGAACCCTCAGTTGCCTGTTGTCTCTGGAGCTGAGCATGGACTGCTCCTACTGCAGATCCCAGCTGTTCCTCTAACAGGCCCATTTCTGCTTTCTGATGTTGCTTTATGTCACTCTCCTTGAACGAGGCTGTATGTGTTAAATTTGACTGAAGAGTTGTCACTTTAAAATCTCCTTTTCTCTGTGCTGCAGCAAGCTCCGGTGCTGGTTCTGTTACTTTTGGGCTATCGGCCCTTAATGGAGAAACATTTACAGGATGAACTACTACTTTTGGTAAAGCTGCCCTTACTTGAGGTTCGGTATCATGTAATGAAGAGTCACCTGGTATACAGTCTGGGTTGCTCAATGGAATAGGGCTTCCTTTCCGCAATGTTTCTGCACTTGAAATGACTTTCACTATTTGTGCAGGCTCCAGGTCTTGATCATCTTGTCTTTCATCAGCAGTGCCTTCATCTTCACTTTCACCACTTTCTTCCACATCTGAATGAATGCTAAGTGCTTTGTCCGAGTCATGAGATAAGAAGAGGCCACCCGAATCTGGTTGTAGGACAAGTCCAAGTTTGATAGCATGTGCATGAGATTTTTTGTGCTTGTACAGATTGCTTTTGGTTTTAAATGAAAACCCACACGTCACACAAGGATATGGTCGCTCTCCAGTATGGGATCGGATGTGCTTCTGGAGAACACTGGGCTTGGCACAGGCCCGATTGCAATACTCACAGACATATTTCCCTAGTTTTTTAGGCTTCTGGTCTTTCAAGAGGTTACATATTTGTTCTACACCATGGTTTACAACTGATGCTATCTGGGCTGAATTGTACATGGGACCTATAGACAAGTGTGCTGAACTCGATGTGCTAATTGACAAAGGTGAAGACGAACTGGCTACTAACTGGTTTTGAGGAAAAACCTGAGTTACAGTGGAAGATGAGGTGTGAACGACAGACGAAGTTACTGCTATGCTGTATATCTGCTGGAGCTTGGGGTTTTCTTGACTCTGCTGTTGCACCAGCGATCTAGTGAAACTTGGACACATAACAACCTGGTGATTTTGTTGACTGGTTTTAGTAATAAGGTCTTGTGAATGAGAAACTGATTGGCCTTGTGCTTGTCCAGTCTTGGCTGTTGCTGCTACATGCACATTGTTTAACGTACACGGGTAATAGTGAGGTCCAGCTGCAAACTCATGCTGTGGCAAAGCAGACTGGTTTTGGACGCTCATTGTATTGGACGTGAGACTAGAAGAGGTGCTTACAGTTTTATTTGGTCTCAGTTTCTCTATCTGCATCCCGTAAGGGGGGCACTCTTGTGCTAAGGTGTTCAGTTCAGGCTCCATAGCTTTTAATAAGACATCGAATGCAGTACGTGTACATGGGGATGACGTACTGCAGTCAACAAAATTAATACATTCATTACTGTCAGTCTTTGTTTTACTTGATGAGGAGTTTGAGAGAGACTTCTTCTCTGGTGAGTTCAGTTGGTTTGCATCAGTATCCTCCACTGCCTGTTTACCCAAATCTAAGGACTGATGCGTCAGTGAAAGCTTTGTCTGCATTGATGTCTCAGATTTGGTTGTTTCAACACTTATCTCACTACTAAGTGCTCCCCCGTTTTGTTTGGTACATTGATTTCCATTTTGCACGGGTAGGTGATCCTGTGCATGTTCGGAGGCATCTGGAAGAGCTTTTAGTGGTGAAGGGTCTACATTTTGCTTAACCTTGGCTTCGGCAGGGCTTCTCAAAGGCGATTTTGGTATTTTTTTTAGGTGGTTTTCAGTCACAATCTTTTTTCTTTTCACACCCTTAATTGTATCTTGGGTTCCTCTAGTACCAGCATCGGCGATTTCTGTTAAAAGACAAAGAGAATTAAAAAAAATAAAAATTGGATAATGCAGTATATTTTTATTTATACCATTTTCTCATCTCTAAGTTTCAACAGTAAGCCCTGGGGCAACAGGACTGTCCATCTCTCCAGCCTCCAGTATTTTTTTTAACAGTAAACATATCTTAGCAAAGATCTCTTTTGCTTTCATCTATAAAGAGCAATGCTTTCTAATTGATGCTGTAAGACATTACAAAAGTAATTCACTATAGGAAAAGCTTCAAAGGAAATGTAAGAAAAGAAAGGCTACTGAAAGAATATTTTAGCATTTATAGCAACTCCTTTTCAGATAAAGCAAAAAGAAACCTCTCTTTTGCACTTGTTTAAAAATTCAAATCATTATAGCGGAAAATGAAGAACCAAGACACAAATCCGTTTTCATGTGGTGTTTGTCACTTTTTCTATCTATATGTTGCAGTAGTCAAGGAATGAAGACAACTTCCTCATGGTTATATTTGTAAGTAGATTTATCATGGAAACGGCACAACCACCCACACCATCTGTCAAATACTGTATTTCAGAGCTCCAATTACTGAACTTCAGTAGCATTTCAGATGAGCATCTACTGTGGATGAATAAAATCAGTCACACTTAAATGATCTTCTATTTGTGCATCATGAAACAAAATAAACTAAATTTGAATTATTTCATTACTAGCTATACTTGTTGCTGATTTTAAGCAGGTATGCATGTGGAGTTTCAGGGGTGTACTGAAAAGCAAATGAATTGGAGTATTATTCAGCAGAATAATTCTATGGCAAGCACTTATATTTGTACAAAGTCCAATTTCCTCTATAACAAAAAATACATATAGACTGAATTTCAGTGTTGATACTTAAAAGCTTTTTTTTTTTACAGATACCTGATGTTACACACCTTTGTTTACCTCAACAGTGTGATATTTAATCTGTTAGTTAATTATTTCATTTTTTTTTTACTTCCTCCCTAACGTACACTCAGTCATAGCCACTGCCTCAGCTAGCACCCCTGGTCGTGCAGAGGAAGCCAAATATTAAATGGATGTAAATCCATTTTCTTAAGCTTTTACAACTCATTCATTAGGCTGCTAGCCAAACCTATATTTGTCTGATTGGCAATATTCAAAGCAAAGGAAGAATCTGATGTGACTAGAGGGCTGACGTCTCTGAAAAGGTTCAGCTGCATACACATTTTGGGAAGCAGTACTGAGTAACTCCATGTAGTATGTTTTACCTGCACAGTGTTACCCAGGAGCAGAGGTTTATGTGCACTTCTAGGTAAAGAACAACCTTAAGACAATGTAGAGAGGGACAGAATTCTCACAGTCAACTTCACAAGGAGGTAAGAGGAGAAAGATCAGACCTCCCAGTACCCATCAACCCTACGGCCCCCTCTGAGAGGCACAAAGACTATCCTCTTGCAGCAACACCGGCTGGCTTCTGTACTGCGGTGGGAGGAAAGCCAACGCATACTGTGCATCTGCAAGAGATACTGGAGCTGATGAATCCAGGGTGAAATTTCTGCTCCATGTAAAGGAAATCCAGGCAATGCCAAAAGCTTGTCTGGCAGGAGAGAATGCAAAGTGACCAGTATGAAAAGAAAGGCAAGAAGATGTTACGTTTTCTCCGTGCCAGAGCATAACCCAGCTGGGATACGTGCTAACGCTAGATACTTGGAAGTTCAAAATCTCGTTTGCAACTCGATGCCAACTTAATGTACACATATATTCCTTTAGGGTGAATGGATATTGAGGAGATTTCCCTGCAGACCGGAAGATTAAAGAGTACACAGCACACTTAAATGTGGAAATGTGCAAATGTGGAAGTTCTGCAGAACCTGACCTATTCCTCTCTCAGCCCTACTAGAGGAGGTTTAACTGTGAGGAGTAAGACACTGTTCTGTCACATTCAGCAGTCCCATGAAAGAGATGCTTGAATCCCTTGCCAGAACTATGGGCTCCAAATCCTAGTTATGGGGACTTCGTGCTCCTCTTGTGCATCCGGAAAGAAATTTCTGCAGTAATCGTTCACTTAACCTTTAAACAAACTTTCCATTTATTGCTTTATCACCAAAACCTACTCTTTATTAGACTGGATTTAACATATTCAAAGCTGAGCAGTCTTCCATCACAATGTTTTGTACTTTCCATTGCTTCACAGTTAAACGAGTGGCTTACACTAATAAGTTATCATCAGTGGTACTAATGGTGACTTCTTTAAAATTCATAGTCTACTGCAACTGTTTTTTCTTCAATAACACCAAAAACAATTTTACACAAATCAAAGCGAAAATAACAAGGCAATTACATAAAAGGGTGCTTTTAGCCATGGTTTGGTGATCTCTCTGAAGCATGGCCACGTTAATTGAGCGTAAGTAATTTGGTTCCTTTTATGCACACACTGCAGCTTTTATCCCGTCACAATCACGCCTCCACACCGATCATACTGCTGGTGTTTGCACCGGAGCGCTACGGGAAGAGCTGGGCAGATTACACATAGCTAGGAAGGTACGAGCGCCAGGAATTGTGAACATGCACGCAGACAAACATACACAAAAAAGACTAAGGTGTTCTATACTGCAGCAATTGAACGATCAAATGATGTGCTGCTTCCTGATGCCTCAGAATATTAAATAACTACTATTCCTGGGTTTCAACCATACAGTGCAGAGGAACAAGCATACTCAACCTGCATCATGCTAGCAAACTGGAAACCAACACAGCTGAAAGATGTAATGTGGCTTACGAAAGCCTAAAAACATATCTCTAATCTACCAATCAAGCAATTAAAAATATGAATTAATTATGAATACAAGATCAGAATTTTCCATAACCTATTTACTGCTTTACTTTTAAAAAATGTTGTTCCACACACGCCAAACCATAAAAATTGTTCAGGAAATTGAAAAGGAAAGAAAAAAGAATAAACAAAGGCAAGTTATGTATTGCATTACATAGAGGAATAGTCATTTTCTTTAGTCTTCACAACCACTAATTTTGCTGCTTCTACACCAATAAAATTCCAGTCTACAGAAATCATGAGAACTAGTTTCTTATTTGTATTTCTGACTCATCTTTTGTGATTCCAGAGATGGAGTCATGGGTTTGCTTCAGTGTACCCACCTATAAAATCTTGTAAAATGTACATTCTTGAAAATGGTTTTACAAGGCTTAACAACAGCTAAAGTCCTCTGCTCCACTCTACTCCTGGATAATTTAGAAATCCTTATTATTAATGGAAATAGTCACCTCATGTTTGCTAACAATCAGATCTCTAGCATATTTGGGGAAAAAAGGAATCCCTGACAACTTCATTTCACTTATTTTTAGCTTTTTGTTCCTTTTGTATAAGTCTTCTTTTTGTTGAAGATACTCCATCACATGTTTGTTAATCTACAGCTGCATGCTTACACAAAGATCAACTGCATCAATATTTCCAGAGGCAACAACAAAACTGGCGGCAAGCGTCAGTCCCAGAATGCGAAACAGACCTTCAGAGCTACAAACTTTTAGGATCGTGATAACTTGCCAGGGCCGTGTACTCACATCAACAAGCTGACACTGAACGAAGAGAATGTGAAAGCATCCTCATGGGGGGCGGGGGGGGGAGCTGACCTGCGTTTCTTTCTCTCCCTGCCACTCCGCGTGCTCTGCTCACCTCCGCTGCAATCACAAAGCCCTTCTCATCGTTCAGTGGTAACTCCCCTTTGTCTCAGGTGGTGAAGTGGTGGTGTTGAGAAGTGCTGTGACCTCCATCAGATGTCTAAAAAGTATCTTCTCCATAAGCTGTATTACACCAAATAGGATTAAGTTACCCAGCCCGAGAGAAGAGGCAACAGTGCCGTTGTGCTCTGTGCCTCACTTTTCACATCCCAGGGACACCGGAGGATCTCTTTCGTGCTTTGCCTGGTTGGCTATGTTCTGCTTTGCTATCAAGACTCTCTGTTTAATTCTTTTGCTTTGGTATGAACTCTGCACTCAAAACATGACAAGAAAAACTAATGTTTCTAAACATGACTTTGTTCACATGTAATCTCTCTGCTGCACTTTGCTCTGTGCACAGGAAATTGAGCAAAAGAACACAAGTGTGATGGTGTAGATAGCAACCTGGCAGAGTAACTCATGCAGCAAATAAAGGAAAGGTGTAAGTGATCTGATTTTTCTTCCAAAGCATTTACTGGTGAATTAGACAGTGTCTTGACAAAATGATCTCAATGGTTTTGTTTAAGTAACTTCCAGAACTGCCTGTCTCAAAGCCTACACGTTATTATAACACCCACACTTTCTCTCCCTTCTAACAGAGCTACATGCTTGCACTTAAAAAAAGAGGAAGCGAATAAGAAGGAACCAAAGCAAGGCAGCGAGCTCCCTTCTCCCTTCATGCTACCCCGTGCAACACAGAGCAAGCAACCACAACCTGCCCCTACAGTCCAATGAACGGCACAATTTCATCTCATGAGCTCACTTCATGTTGCAGAATTTTAAACATCATTGTAGGCTTCCATACAGAGACCAGATTTTCAAATCTAAGTGCCTAAACTTTAGCTCCTAAATCTGTACTCCGGCTCCCAGGGCACTGCAAGTAAGATCAAGCCTCTTCCAAAAGTGTTCAAATACTAACTGATGTCTTAAACTTAAAGCTAAAAGATTACTCTGACATCTAACAATGGCAGTGATCCAAAGATGGAGGAGTTTTCAAAAAGAGAGAGACCATTACTAAAGATCTTCTTCTGATTAAAGCTAAGCTTCCTGGTGTCTTTAGATATTAAAAATATTCTTATTCTTGACATCTGATACTTATTTTATTTTGATTTCACTGAAACTATCAAAAGCACTCATGAATCACCCCACTGGGTCTGTTTCCATGAATAAGAACATGATTATGAGATAAAGAAATTAAGTCTTGCCGGCAAATGCAAGGCCACCAGAACTTACATTAAACACAGCAGGGCATAACTAAACTTTCATTTTTTATTAAATTACCCCTTTAGCTTCATACTACCTCCTACACGTTAAGTACAGCCATAAGTATTTTTCCTAAAATTACAGTTTTTCCAAAATCTTGGTTACATAAACCACACATACAACTATGGAAATGTTCACAGTCTTCAGAAAGTTTTAACAAGATTAACCCCAAGCGCTGTGCTTAATTTTAAGCACAAATAGAGAGGATTTTAAAGTCAAACACCAACAATTTTAAGAGTCTTATTTCAGATGCCTAACTTCAGCCTTCTTGAGACGGTCACAGGGTGGTCACTCCCCATTTCAGAGGTCAGGAATCAAGTCAAAGAACCTGGGGCACTCCAAGTCAGCAGCGATATTTGAAAATCTCTGTCAGTAGGCTTAATCTGTGCTTAAGAGCTTTTATTGCTGAGGACACCAGTTCAAACATATACAGAGTGGACTCTTAAAAACCACTTGATCTGTATGTAAAGCACAATTTGACATTAATTACTTAAAAAGAGGGGGGGAGCTTTGACATTCAAAGGCTAAACCAGTCTGGTAGGGATTGGATCAAGTGTTCATCTATGCCAACGTTTGTCCTTATGTTCATATCAGCAAATACTGGACCATTCCATAAAGCATGGATGAAGAAAGTACGGTTTCATGATTTCATACTGCCAGTAAACACATGACTATTTTTCTTAGTGTTTTTAACAGACAACGCTAAGCTCTGGGTTGATATGTGACCCATCAAAGGTATTGTATTGGCTGTCAGCAAGAGAGAGGTTCCCCAATCCTCTTTTAAGGGTCATTTCACACCAGGTTTTCATACTGGACTGACTATTTTATTAGCATACTTTCTCATCATTAACCGAAAGAGCAAAAATCCTACTAACACAAGCTCCAGGAAAGGTGCAGCTATGTTAATATGTGGTACTAGCACTCATTTGAGTAGTGCCATTCGCCTAAATGACAGCATACATTTTTGTAAAGTCAAATTAAATTTTAATGCTCACTACCATCACACCCTGGTAAGCCCATAAAATCAGTGTATCTCAAGTTCATATATTAAAGGCAATTGTAGAGAAAATGTATGTTGATATATACAGCAAGGAATCATACCAGTACCTCCACCACTAAGTAAGTTTCCCAAATTAAAAAATTAGTATTTCATAACACCACAAGCTAATCCAGGTGGGAAGGGACCTCAGCAAGTCTCTAGCCCAACCTCCTGCTCAAATAAGGGCAAGCTATGGGATCAGACCAGGGTCCTTAGGGCTTTGTCCAGCTGGGTCTCGGAAACCTCCAAGGAGAGTCTAGACAGCCTCTGTGAGCAACATCTTCCACGGCGTGACTGCCCTCGGGGGGAACAAGCCAGTCCGTGCCTCCTCCTCTTTCAGCTTATTCCTGTTGCCTCTCGTCCACCCTCCCGTCATCCTCCACTGTGAAGAGCCTGACTCCACCTTCATGATACCCCCCAAACCACCTCTTCTCCAGGCTGAATGAGCCCCGGTCCCTCAGCCTCTCCGCGCAGGACAAGTGCTCCAGCCCTGATGGCTGGGCTCTCCCAACGCTGAACTCACTCCAGGTTTTTTGATGTTCCTCCTGTACCGGGGGGCCCGAAACTGGACACAGCAGGTAGAGATGCCGAGTAGGGGAGGACAATCCCGTCCCTTGATCTCCCGGTCGTGCTCTCATTCCTACAGCCCAGGACGTGCCCCCCCGCCGCTGCCAGGCGTGCTGCTGGCTCCTGCCCAGCTGGCTGCCCCCCCACACCCCCAGGGCCTTGCTGCAGAGCTGCTGCTCCCCGGTCCGTCCGTCCGTCCGTCCGTTGGTCAGTCCCCGGCCCATCTCCCTGCAGGGGCTCCTCCTGCCAGGGCTTTGCATTTCTACCTGTTGAAACCAGACTTATGACTCCACTGGTTGTCCACCCGCCCACATCTTAACACCCTAACTTAGAGACAAGAATACAGTGGCAGACAGTGTCAAAAGCCTTCTTAAAGTCAAGGTAAAAAAATGACATCCACTGCTCTCCCCTTGTCCCCAAATGTAGTCACTTTATAACAGAAGCCATTTTATCATAGTCATTTTATCACAGTTTTCATCCATTTCCATTGTTGTGAGATTGGAATACATAAAGCTGCAGGTCTGCAAAGTACTTTTGCACATGTTTATACCCAGCAGACTGTTTGCATGCTTCTATACGTCTTCATCTTATTAAATCATCTGGATCAGAATACAGACCAATAATACACTCCCTGGCTACCTGGGCAATAGCATCCCCCAGGAATCCTGCTTTTCTGTTTTTCTTGTTGCTTAATTCCTTTTCCCGTTTGCAACTTCCACCACCAAACAAATCACATTAGTAAATTCTGTGCACACTTCATCTCACCGATGACAAAGCTAACAGGCACCTCAGCAAAAACAATGCAATCTAAAACCATTCAGTTTGCTCCACAGGATGCTTTAGCATCACCACAGATGTGGCTGGCACTGCTTTATATCTAAATCTAATAATATGCAATTTATAGGTTTTCAACTAAATGCATTCCAAGAAATACCCATATTGCTGGCTCCCAAAAGTGAGCAATCATTAAGAACAGGCAAAAATTTAATAACGTTTGGTACAAATGGTGAAGTTTAAACTATACAATCTACTTTTTCCACTAACTCTATATTAGCAGGAGTGGATTACCACTTTGAAGGTAAAACTGGGGAAAGGAAGAAGTATTTCTTGCCTTTGAGTAACATTTTCCTGAAAGAATAGGCCTGCCTATATAGCCTGAGAGAGACAAGAGCTGGTGTGGGAGTGAGCAAGAGGCTCCTCAGACCCCACGTCTCAGCACCTCTCTCACGGGTGTTTGAGTTGCAAAGATGCACTAAAGCTGAAAGGGCAGAATAACTTCCTGGACTCACCAAAGCTAGGGGAAAGAGATACAGAAACGATTAACTCGTTAGTTCGAAACAGAAAAGGTTCTTCCCAAGAATCAAGAACACATACAACCTAGTAAGGGAAATACAGCAAATGATAGGTTTAAGGGTGCAGCCACAACGGCGTACTCTGGGCTACTCCTCACGCAGTAGATGAAAGACCGTGGCACCATTAGCGAGGGCAGAGCGGATTAGCTGTATACATTGTGCAATAACATCTTAGCATAACAGAAGCGAGACACCTTTGCCCTGAGGCACACACCTTGGACTTATCAGGAGGCTCCCCTGTGA
This sequence comes from Haliaeetus albicilla, assembly GCF_947461875.1. Lineage (NCBI taxonomy): Eukaryota > Metazoa > Chordata > Aves > Accipitriformes > Accipitridae > Haliaeetus > Haliaeetus albicilla. Next base: position 18,230,610 of record NC_091503.1, on the reverse strand, counting down.
TACACTTTCATCCCAGACGTGAGAGCCTGCCAAATCTTGTTTGGCCTTGGGACAGGTAAAGAGTAAATGACAAGTTGCAGTCCGGGGCTGTCTTTCTGACAGCATCTTTTCACGTCATGGCTATTCACATCAAGATAATCTCGATGGCGAGACTTCTGATGGGGTGTAAGGACATAACTACCCTATGCTAATGAGACCAAGAAAGATCTTCTTCGTGAGAGTCTGGTCTCATTTTGTGCATTTAGCTTGTTGGCTTGAGTGAAGAAAGTAACAACTGGCAGATTTTTAGCTGCAAAACCAGCGTGCTTGATGAGGAAGACCTTGAAGATCAAACAGCAATAAACATCTGACCACTGAGGTAACACTAGATCCTCAGCTGAGAAATGCCAACATCCATATGTGAACAGGAATCAAATGCAACATTTCAGCACATCTGAAAATCTCTGACCAAAGTGAAATGGATATTTTTTTCCCAAAGAAGAGTTAATTTCCTGCCCAGCATGAAACATACAGAATGAAACATGACATTTGATACTGATTGAGATTTCCCACTACTATAAGAAACCAGCAGAGACTGAACCACTGTAAAGTTCCACAGGACTTGAGCATTTCATTGAAAGACAGAAGAAAGGCAACACAAGAATGGCAAATGCCAACCACGCAACCTACGGTTAATGCCTAACTACTCACACAAAATGTCAATATATGAACATTCAGCAAAAGTGTATAGTACAGTTTTTTACACACACTCAAAAAAATAAAAAATATTTACTATATTATGTAGCTCTATAGAATTTATCTACTGGCTCTGCATTACAGCCATTTAACAACACTACATTTCTAATCTATGCAGAAGCCTTAATACTAAACCAATTAAACTAATCATTGCTTAAGTGCTGTAAAGATAATGCACATTGACTATGAGCAGGTGCAGAGACTTTATGACAGCTAACATCACCAGCCATCCCAGTCCAAGTTCTTCTTCCTCACTGGGCACTCCAAAGATACGAAAAAAGACAGGAAGCCTCCCCAAAGACAAATTAATGAGCTCCCCGTCGAAGCCTAATCAGAAAACCAGTTCCACTCAGTTATCCATGTAAGAATGAAACTGTTTAAACATAACCAGTTAGAGAAAATATATTGCCAGAAATTAACTAAAATACCTCAGGGACATCTGGAAATCTTCACTGAACATCAGGCAATGTTGTGAAGAGTTTCACATTAAATTACCTGTTTGCAATTTAAGGTTTATCGGTTCTTACTGGAAAATTAGGATTTGGCTAGTAAATCATTAGAACAACTTCTACCCCTAACACACAGAAGAAGAAAGGCCATTAAAACAGAATTATAGAATGGCTCACGAAACAGCAACCAGTTTAAGGGTTATCAGCAACAAGCAACTGCTATCTGGTCAGATAAGATACTGAATATAAAATCCCTAAAAACGAGTCTGAGGGGAAAAAACCAGAAATTAAAGGAACAAGTTGTTAACTAAACTCTCTTTACATATAATGATGTTCAAACAGAACAAGCTCCTTAGTCATATTCTCTGCATTTCTTTAATTTAATCTTCCATTTGAAAAGCAGGGATCAAATGGAGCAATTTCCATACTGCCTGTATGGAACTGAAGAGAAACGAAGAGCAGCAAAGAGCTTAGACCTAACAACCGTACTATTTAAAAATAGAGAAAGGAATAGGAGCTCTGGCAAAGTGAGTAGGAAAAGCCTTACAAAGCAGGTCTGTCTTTTAGGACTAAATGGTGCTGTGAACATGACTAAAGCCGGAGAAGTTGATTCGATGGAAATCTAGACACCGGGAATGTCCTAACCATGCAAGTTCGGTCTGGTGTGCTAGAGGTGGGAAGGATGACCTCCCCGCCAGGTTTCTTTGGCATCAGTGGGAGACCCCACTGAGCTACTCTCAGCTCTTTTCCCATCCTCGCCTGCCCTTTTCCACAGTTGTCCACAGTCTCTTTTTTCTCCCTCCCACACAAATACACATGCACCTTTTTAGGAGATTCCTATGAAAGACTCCATCCAGGTCAGCCTATAGCATATAACTACCAGAGAGTGGTACACTGTATCTAAGCCACCATCCATTTATATGTTATATTTTCCCTTTAGAAGGAGGCCAAAGGAAATTAACGACTCCCTGAGCTAAAAGAGTATCTGGAAAGTATGAAAAAAAATACTCATTACTCATATGCAAGGCAGACTTACAAGGAAGCTAACAAGTGAAAAAATCTTGCGTTTCTACAACTGGCTTGCTCCCAGCTCACATCAGCTAAAATTAGCAACCTATTGCATTTACTACACGCGCGTAGGTATGCCTCTTGAATTAGCTAGTTTGTTAGCTCAGCAGCCTCCAAGCACAAAAACGAGCTTGTTCTGGCCTCAGATTTTAGGAACTTGCAAGAAATCCTTCTATGCACTAAAGCAGGGTCAAGCTCAAATGTTATTGCATCTGAAAACATAGCCTCTGATTTAACAATGCACTGTACCATGATTTGGAATAGCCACTTCCCATTTACTATCGGGAAAATGCTTTTTCAACAATTATTTTACAAAGTTAATTTGTATGATGTCCCTTTGAAAATGATACTTGCAGGTTGGAATCTCTTTTGCTGAACTGTCACTCAAAAAATTTGCTATACTTGTCAGGAAAAGTCAAAATACTATTACTTTAACATCCCATTAATGCTTTAACCAAGTTCTCATAATAGCTCCAAAGGATGAAATGTTCAATTTAAAACTGTAAATCTGTTTGTCTGCCTGTCAAAACAATACCAGCTCTTGCTGTGTCTAGCACTAGGAGTGGATTTACCAAGCAGATTTCAGCTGCTAGTAGTCTAAACTAAATGTACTAACCAAAGAAAATTAAAATAGAAATAACAGTTACAGACATTGACTCACAACCCAGAAGGTTTACAGGAGACAGAAATCTTCCCTGGGTTAAGCCCATATTCTAACGTCATTTCTCAGAGCAAAGAGCATGAAAACATCTCCACTTTTACCAGTTTTCCCCCACTGGTAAAACGAGGACATTAAAATGTACTTAACTATTGAAGACGAAAGCAATGAAAAATGACGTTAAATGATTGGTATCAGAGACTATTCCCACTCCCTCGGAAGTCAGGAGAGTTTTCTCACTGTCCTTCATCGGCACAAAACGCTGCACTGAATGTGCCTGAAGACAGAAAGGATCTTTCAAGTTGTCATTGTTGTTATTAGCAGCATGAAATGTTCCCTCAATGTGAAAACACCACAGATTTTAAGAATAGATAGGACTTTATGAAAATGTGAGATCTTGTGTGACATGAGCTACAGACACGAATAGTTCCTGCATTAAGCCAATCACGGCTGTCTGAGCTGCTCTAAATATTTTAGGAAAATAATTCAGTCTTGATTTAAAGCCTTATAGTTTGACGTACACAGAACAATTTAAATAAATTACCTCTCAGACACATGTATTGACATATTTTAATGTAGATACAATCACTTTATGAAATCAGACATCAGGAAAACGCACAACTGAATTGCATGAAATACCATTAGCTAGCTTGTACTTTTGAACATTTGGAAAGTGAAAAGCAGGTAGCTCTGGCGTGTGTCAACAGAAAAATAAAAAGGCAAGCTAATCCTCTCACTAACGTTAAGTAGCAAACAGGACACTACTGTAACTTGCAATTTTTGAAGATTATATACTTCCATGTAGAGTCACTGTATTTCTAGCCCATATGGTTGCTGAAGATAAGGTCGGAAAGATGAAAAGAATCAAATGAAACTTTGGATCTTGGTTACATGTCTTGCCTAAAAAGTAAGGCAGAGTTTCCTACAAATACAAAACGGAAAGAAAATGTTTTGGACTAATGACAGTACATGGGTACCACAGCAGCAAAGAATCCAGAAAGCTCACATGCTTGCAAACCTACAGGAAAAATTCAGGGAAACATCTGTGGAGGATGAGGTCACTCTAAGCTGGTGAATCAAAACGCTTAAATTGTTTAGCATCACATTTCCAGAGTTTTGTTTGATCTCTCCCCTCCTTGTTCAATTTCCTATTTCCCTTGAACGAAAGACACAGTTTTGACCCCAGCTGACGCCCTAGGGAGCAGGGTGCATCCCCAGCACGCAGCGCTCCCACCTGCTTCTTGGCAGGGAATGCCGCCGCGGCAGGCGCGGGATGGGGACTGCCTGCCGGGAGGGGAGAGGGAAGGGACCCGGCCGCTCCTTTGGGGCCAGATGGTGGGCCGATGAGAGTCACCTGTAAGCTGGGACGTGGCAACATAAGAAGGGCATCAGTCTTTAACGTAAGACGTATGCAATGTTTTCTTTACCTACGGAGAATGCTGGTATATTTATAATAATGCATTTAAAACTCCCTCTGCAATTTTGTCAGTAACATGCATTCATTTAACAAGAGGGATGATAAGGTAGGGAGGGTTTAGAAGGACACTGAAGATACAAAATATGTCTACCATGAATCTGCAGCAGAACCTACGTTTCTGAAATAAAGTCTCATGTTTCCATTTATAATTACAAACTTCCTCACCCAAATCTCAGTGCCGTTCAACTTACTAGGAAAATAATATTCCGGTTAAAAAAAACAGCAGATGGGCAAACAAGGTAAAGGGCATTTAATTTCAGTTGCCTCTCCTCCATGCCAACACACTACTCTGAAGGGACTGCAAGTGTGGGAGGGGAACATATGTGCATGTGGATTGTGCATCTCGGAGAATATTTGCTACCGGAACCTAATTTCTCCTTTCTTTACTCTTTCTCTCCATGATCGCTCAAATGTACATTCACATGATGGGTGGTTCCACACAGCTATACGTGGACCTAAGCAAGTGAATGGAGAGTCTTCCAGTCCTGCATGCAAACAGCGACTATAGAGCCACTCCACCAAATGCTGTGTCAACCTTAAGGATTCAGAGACAGATCAGCACCCACTGAAAGCGCAGATGGAGGCCCTGGGTAGCCCCATGACAGAGGCTGGAAATAAAGGTATTTTTCAACAGCACCCCAGAAGTTGCTTGGACCTTGCTGGAGTCCAAACCAGGGCTTTGAATGGTTCTGTCTTGGTGGTTTCTCAGTAAATATTGACAGAGCCTGCTGCCATTTAAGCAACCACTGATTGAGTCAGACAGAACTCTTGGACCTGCCAACAACGTTTCTGCATCTCAGGATGCCAATGAAGAGGGCACTACTAGTATCGAAGCACGAGACTCTGGAAAGAGAACTGATCTGGGTGAAATTCTGATACTGTCTTAGAGACAAACTTGTGGGACCTCTGGAAGAGAACTCTATCATCAAGATAGATCTGTCACAACGCTTGGACTTCTGAAGAAGTGAGAGCAACTTAGAAATCCATCTTCACAGACCAAGAAGTGAACAGCTATGCTGAGGATCTGAAACTGAGGACACAGGAGAACACACAGCTTCGTCTTCAAATTCCACATGCAGCATCTCCAGCCGCAAGCAAGAATCTGAAAAAGCCCTTTAAGGAATGTTAAAATGATGGAGTGAGAAAGTATAGTAACTTGGTTGATAGGCAAATGACAGACTCATCGACAGGTGCTAAATAGACCATAACAGTTTAAGGACAGACCTGATCCCTTCAACTCAAGTGAGTACTCCGAAATGAGTACTCTATCAGAATTGGTAAACCGGAGGGGACCAACATAATGCACTGATGTGAAACTTAACTGACAGCTTATTCCTTTCTGCTATTTATGACACCGTCTTTTCTGGGGGTGAGATCGGGAGTGCTGTAACGAGAACATGGATCCTCCTGGACCTTGAAGGAAATGTGGTGTTCAAGAGGTAAATCTTCCCATGCTTTGACTGAGTAAAGTCAGCTGCAGTTGTTGAGGCAGAGGGTAATACAAAGCCTCTGATCCCTAATAAGATAGGTTGAAAAACAGGCTTCTCCTTGAAGCTAGAGAGAGATACCTGCCAGTCCTGGGAAGAGATCAGGAGGGGAGACTGGCAGATGACTGCATGCCATTAGACTGGAAGTCTGAGTTCAGGATGGATTTGTTATATTGCATACAGCTTGCAGTAACAATCAGTAAACTTGTTTAAAATTTTACTTATTGAAGAAATAGGTACAAACAGTCTACCCATCTCCCCCTCTCCTGCATGTGCTGGTTTTGGCTGGGATAGAGATAATTTTCTTCATAGTAGCTAGTATGAGGCTGTGTTTTGGATCTGTGCTGGAAATAGCATTGATAATACAGAGATGTGTTCATTACTGCTGAGCAGCGCTTACACAGACTCAGGGCCTTTTCTGCTCCTCACCCCACCCCACCAGCGAGGAGGCTGGGGGGGCACAAGGAGTTGGGATGGGACACAGCTGGGACAGCTGACCCCAACTGACCCAAGGGGTATCCCAGACCATATAACATCATGCTCAGTATATAAAGCTGGGGGAAGAAGAAGGAAGGGGGGATGTTCGGAGTGATGGCGTTTGTCTTCCCAAGTCACCATTACACGTGATGGAGCCCTGCTGTCCTGGAGGTGGGCTCAACACCTGCCTGCCCATGGGAAGTGGTGAAGGAATTCCTTGTTTTGCTTTGCTTGTGTGCACGGCTTTTGCTTTACCTATTAAGCTGTATCTCAACCCATACGTTCCTTACTTTTAGCCTTCTGATTCTCTCCCCCATCCCGCTGCGGGAGGGTGTGCGAGCGGCTGTGTGGTGCTTAGCTGCCGACTGGGGTTAAACCACGACTCTGCAGAAAGTCAAAAACTTGATCAGACAAGAACAGGAGCTTATTCAGAGGGATGAATTCACACCTGACAAACAACCATGACAGTCTGGAAGTCTAAACTACAATGCGGCTGAGGAACACCTGTGTGTCCATCCCAGACCACCATATACTCTGAGGACACGGCAATTGCCATGACTGAGAAGTAGAACAAGGAAATCCATCTTCCATCTGAAATAGCCATTTGTCATTGATCCTTTTGGCTGTGACATGGCAAGAAGCAGTTATCTGAAACAATGTGGTTTAGTCCAGAATAGTACTCCTAACAGCCAGAGAGACCCCAGGATCGGTGTGCAATGCAGAGTACACATCAGGCTATGAGATGGCTCTTTTGTGATCTGCCATCCATTTTATGGCAAATCTTGGTGTTGCTGGAGTTTGTCACCAACTTTAGTTCCCTGAACAGTTTCAGAAGCAGAGATAGAGATTTAGGCAGCAGTCTTAGCATCGCTGGTGCCAAGTATGGAGATAACCAAGTTAGTTCCACTAGTCCTAAAGAATGCAACGACGGTGTTGGTGGAGCTGATGCACCTGGGACCCAGACTGCTGTGACGGGCAGAGAACTGCTGCAACGGATAAAGAAGAAAACAAATGCTTACAGCGCTTCATATTGGCCTTCAGTGGCTGAACTGGTTCTGGGGATGACCAAATCAGAAGCCGCTGTGGTAATCACAAGGATCTGAGAGGACTTGACTTTACCAGTCTGGAAGGGAGAAGACAGAGAGACTTTCTTGGGATGGCTTTCTTGGGAGGATGGCCAGCAGTAGATCAAAGATAAAGCAGTCGAATTCGGCTGACTGCTTTCCAGCCCACGATACCCACTGGGTCCCACATCAGAGAAAGCTTTCACTGCCTTCTCAAGGAGATATTTTCTGTAGTTCAAGCTCACCATCCCTTCCAGGTTTTAAAGAACATCATGTGGAGCACTCGGTGGGAGCGAGACCTTCTCTGTCACACTAACATAACCCTGTACATGTGTCAGAGGATGAAATCCAACCCACAAAGTAGGGGCACACTCAGGGTGTAAAACAGCCTTGGGAGATATCATCAAAGCTGAAGAGAAGCACAGCTTCTACTGAAAATACTTAGCAGCAACTGGGCAGTTGAGAGAAAGTGAAGTGACACGAGAATTACCCACCTCACACACTCACTGAGCGGGAAGGTGAGCATGGCCCCTAACGAACATGCTTCTGGTCTCGAGTGGCAGGCCATTTGAATATCCATAATCTGAGTGTGTTTGTGGACTGTCACTCAAAAAATAAAAAAGTAGGTCTTCTAGTTGCAACTTTATACTAAATAACCAAAGTCCTCAGACTTGAAAACTATGTCTGTTCATTTACTGTCTCCTCTGTGTTTAAGAGACTCCTATTCCAATTTGCACTTAATTGGATTACTACCGCTAATGGCAAAATGAAGTGTTAAATACATCTTTTTGTAGTCAATTAAATTTAACTTAAATCCCACACATGTATAAAGTTACGACTGATCAGTGCAGAATGCTAGTCAGCAGAAACCCAGCATGATTAAACTTATGAAAAATACCGCCCTGCAAATATGCTGTGCCACTGACAGCTCCGCTGCTGACAGAGCAGTAGTTAACTTATGATAAATACCACAAAATTACATTCCCTATTCATTTCAGATAGGAAATAAACAAATCTAAAGTGATCTAGATGAACTGAAAGACAAAATAAATTAACAAAGAGGAAAAATATATAACCATACTTCATGTGAATCTGTATACTCTGGACTGTGATTTAAAACAACTTATGTGAACATGTTCACATTTTTGTTTATTTGTTTAGATCAAAACATGGATTTTCTTTTTTTTAATGGCCTTCAGACTCTAAAGCTTCAAAGAAATCATTTTGTTTACTTCATTATTACCAAGAAGTCTATCTATTCAGACTTTTAAGAAACTAAAAAAATGGCAGAGGACATTTTTCATTTGAAAAGAAAAGAGTAACCTTATTACCTCAGTTATCTCTATATCAATTTTCTATGTAAAAATTTCTTTTTCAATTGCCAGCCGTATGCATTTAGGTTAGAAGCCAAAAATTAAGCAATGATCTCTTTGTTTCTGAGATGCTGAAAGCTGGGTGCTACCACCATGTAAATCTTTGCAACCCCATCCTTTTCAGAGTACATCATTAAGTGTACACGAGAGAATTTCTCCTCCTTTGTGCAAAGATGTTACTGGGCCACATGTGAGAACAAATGCCTGAAAGCAGAGGTTAGCTCATCTTTCGCTTGAATATGTCCATCACAAAAAATAATGCAGACCCATATTATTTCTGCAAGACCAACAGCAACATGAGCAGCCAGCTATACTTTACATGCCAATTTTTTTATGTTTGGATGACAATACCACTTATCTACAATCCACTAAACAAAAATACATCAAAACTATTTAGCAGGAGGTCTAGTTTGTTGAAAAGTCTCTGTAAATGTCTGAAGGACTGCTATTACCATCTAGCCACTTTTTTTTTTTTTTCTTCTCTTCCACCTTTTACAAATACATAGAGCAACATCACAGTCCTGGTGCCCACATGAGACAGTTTGTATCAAAACTTCCCCTGAAAAACTAAACCAGTCACGAATTTGGAGAAAAGAAAGCTGAGCAAGATATGGACAAGATTTATAAAATCACGAAGGCAGTGGATAAGGTGACTGTAGAACTATTTAACAAATCACAATGCTTGAACCGGGGGACACCCCCTGAAAATTGAAGAAAAATTGGAAATTGAGAAAAAAATATAAAATAATACACTTTTTAATGTGATTGGTAGTGAACTTCTGCAGTTTGCTGCCAGAGAATGCTGGATGTAGACAGCATTTAATCAAAAGGATTCATGGATAACAGCTCCATAAATGTCTAGATACTAAAGGGACAAGGCAGACGTCCCTAATCCAGTGTCTGTGGACAGCATGAGGGGAACGGACTAAAGAAAGTGGCCAGGCTTATGTTCTGTCCTTAAACAGTACGTCCTATGGCCTCTGTTGGAGGCCAAATGCTGGGCCAGAAGGACCCTGCTGAGATCCGCTTGGGTATTTCTTCTGTTCTCTAATCTTCAAAAAGTTTTGAAGTTCATTGTTTCAAAAGATAATAAACTTTGATTCCAGGACAGAGCATCAACAATTTACAACACTGTTCACAGATGTGTCACAGGCCAGAAGGACAGCTCACTACCATGAAAGGTGAATGCCTACCCAGAACAACACAAAGCACTGACACAGGGTACCGTTAGAGGAAAATATCTCACGCCAAATCCCGCAGCCCAAGAGAAGTGAGGCTGCTGCTGCTCCATGCCCCCAGGTCCAACCAGTAGCAAGGCTGAAAATGTTTTCCCAACAGGGACATGCACACAAAGCACCTATATACACCATATATATACATACATACGGCCAGACATACAGTTCCCACAGACACTCTGAGCATTCATACCAACCCTAACCACCTCATCCTGCTCCTTGGTCTGCTGAGCAGGACAGAGGTCCATTAATGGGAATATATCTATGTGTCTGAGTTGGACCCCATCAGCAGCTGGGCTCAGAAACTCAGTCTGCCCAGTAGCTGCCCCTGGATCCCAGTCTCCCCAGTTGCTGCCACCTGGACATACAAGCTCTTGAGGCTGCCGCCCCACTCCAGCTGCTGGTACAGACCATCGCACATGCCGGCAGAGCTGTCCAGGACTCCCCTGTTCCCAGTAGCCACCCCCCTGTGCTCTCACCCCTACAGAGACGCAGCTGCTCTCATACCCAGAGGTGGCCCGTAAAGACCTCCAAACCCATCCTGGACCCCAGCCCACTTTACCTACTCACTGGCTCCTCTGGCATGATCTTTGCTAGCAATCACACCCACACTCGCTCCAGTTGCTGCACCACAGACACACTCACGGAGTAAAGAGCCCCTCACTGGAGAACAGCTGAAGGTGGGGTTCAGTAAGGAGACAGGACAGACCCTGCTAGCATGCAAACAGACCCTTTTTTCCAGTTATCCCTCTGCTTTGTTCCTTCCCATATCGCCTAACTCCCTCACTTTGTCCACCTTCGGTTCATCTCCTAGACATTCCATACTCAGTCCCGTGCAATCCCGAAAAGCTTTTCCCCTGCATCCCCCACGGTGTCCCACACCCTCAGCTAGGAATGCTGTTAGTCTGAAAAGTGACCACGAGCTGCTCCCCATCGCTCGTGGTGATGGGTTTCACACCTGGACACTGGGGCTGCGGCTCTGCGGGGACAGCCCTGGGAGGGGACCGGGACAGGGTCTCCCTTCCTCCGAGTCCTTAATTTGGGTTTCTGCCGGCCCCCGTGCTCCTCTGGGCTTGTGGGGATGGACCTTTCGCAGCTCTCCCGTGACGGGCACAGTAGTAGCCTGGCAAAGCGTTGTTTGGGCTCCCCTCCGCAGTGCCTCTCTGGGCATCCCCGCGGGCGTGCGGGAGAGCTCCATCACACAGCCGAACAGGTACCGCCGCAGCCAGCCAGCCTTGGAACGCAACGACGTTCCACCAGCTTTCCAAGCTCTAACGCACAGATTTAATCTGTCACAGGTCATCTGTTTCTTAAAATAACCTGCGATGATCAATCCCCCTTCAGCATCTGTTAGAAATCATCACGTATTGCTTGCCATCAACCAAATATGGTTATTAATGATTAGGTAAATCATACCACGATCCAATGGTTAGCACAGACTGCAGTCAATAACTTGTGCACATCCCTAACGTTACAGCTTCAGCAGTCTCATCAAGGTCAAGGCAGCTACTCAAGCGGTTAAAACAAAGCCTTTGTGTCTCAGCAAAATTGGGGTGTTACAGACACAGCCCCTGATCTGCAGACAGACATGCCTGGGGCCTCATCCGGCACCCAGCCCAGCGCAGTCTTTTCACTGATGCAGGAAGGCTTTGGTTCAGCCTCAAGAATCGCAATGCTTTTTTTTCTATTTCATTTTCCGGGTTTGTTTATTACCTCTCTGTTGGTCTTCTGTTCCATTAAGTTGTTTTTGTGCTTCTTCAATTTTGTCTGCAAGAAAGAGAAGTCATTATTAAAATACATATATAAAACCCCAAGATTTTAGAAAGTAATTTACTGAAATCTGTCCTGAACTATCTGTTTATATTTAGGAGTGATACCATTCACACATAAATATGTGGTACATTATGAGTAATACAGCCATATAAAATTTTATCATGTTTTACCAGCAAGGCTATTGACATGTTAAATTACACGGAACTGAGAAAGAAAAGCACTGGCATTGGATCTGCAGTCAACGGCTAATCCCGCTGTAGTTTCGTGCCACCTATAATAATTTATGCAGTCGGGGGACTCTTCGGAATAGATATTATGGTGCATTACAGAGTATTTTAATACGTTTTTGAAAAATGCTGCTAGAACAAGACAATGCAGCACTAAACACGGCGCTAGAAACAGCAAACAGGATTTGCTACGTGAAGCGATGGAGCCAATACTGTCACACGGGAGTAGCGGGGGGTGAGCGGTCGCCCCATGCTTATTCCTCCGTGAAACTACCCCAAATTCCCACACGCGCAGCAGGAGCAAAAAGCAGCCTCGAGTCTTTACTCTCGCCTCGTTCTTCACAGATCGCCTGCTGCCCCCCAAACACATCGGTGTCGGGAAGGGAACGGCGTTTCTGCCGCTGCTGCGCCGGAGATCCCGCGGGAAGGGGGGACCTCGTTCTGCACGCCTGTGCGTTTGCACATGCAGAGCAAGAAGCAAGAAAAGGGGCAGCTGGAATGAATAAAAACTTGAGACCGAGTTCTTTTTGGTAGCAAACAGTCCTCGGAGTGGCTTCAGGGTAAGAGGTTGTGTTGGTAGGAAGCGGTGGCACTGGGAGAGGCTGAGCTCCACATCAAACTATGGCCTGAACGACCGAGATCTGAGCTTGGAACATGGCTTTCAGATATAATTGGTTATTTTCCAAAATACCTGTGAAAGCTTTTCTTGTTTTTTCCTTTCTTTTTGTTTTCTTTCTTTTTTTTTTCTTTCTTTTTTTTTCCCTTGGGGGGGGGGGGCAGTTTTTATAAAATTAAATTGAAAGACTAGAACATAACTGCATTCATCCTAAACCTCTCCGACTCTACTGCTACAACTCAAGAAATACCAGACTTCATGGCTGCCATACACAGAAGGAGGAGGACAGCTCTGCAAAGTCCTCACCTCTTTCTTCATGGAAGTGGAGGCTGTTACTTGGTCTGACTTCTACTCACCGTACCTATACAACACCAGGTTTCTAGAAAATGGTCCTTTCTTCAACAGACTTTTAAATCAGTGGGTTTAAATGACTTCTCTAATATTTATGAGCTGAACCACCCAAGCAGGTTGGAACCATTTGTTCACAGATGAAGTCTGAAATTGTTTTCCAATTATTTTCTCAGTAAAACCAAAAAATTACAAAACTGAAACAAACCCTCCTCGCAGGTTTTAAGACCGAGTTTTGTTCAGCTCACTCCAGTTCTGCATTTCTGCCTTTCAAAACTAGTACTGGGTTTCCTTTCTCACTAAAGCTCAATAATTTCTCTCCTGTACATTGTCCCAGAGAATGCGCCAAACCGTCTCACAAGGATGCTAACCAGGCAGACTCCCAGAGCCAGAGCAAATGAAGCTTCTAATGAGAAAGACTACCACCGCAGTTTAAAAGCCAAACTTCTTCCTTCTTCCTCTGAGGTTTGCGAGACATACGTACATAATTAAAGGGAAGTTTTATACACAGTTTCTTTTGTACTGACTTACTGGCTGCTGAAGACAAACACAAGCAACTCAAAAAGAGAACAACCCTTCGCCAGCTCTTTACCAAGACTTGATATTAACATCTTCCTGGATTTCAGCTACAGCTGAAATACTGTATGTATCTATACATTTTTTTATAGAAAGGGCTGTAAATAACAATTTCCAGCAAAAACAAGAGGAAACTTAAACAAAGCATCTTTTATATACACATGCCACAAATGCTATTAGAGAAAAATTTATGTGGCAATCTTATACTGTTTTCCCACAGATTATTGCTTTACAGAAAGGTGATGAAATAAGCAACTTCCAAAGCTGCATGACAGCTGAAGAAATACATGAACACACAGCAAAAAAAAAAAAAAAAAAAAGTCAACAAATTAACCCTGTAAATGGAGCTGTAAGATTTACCAAAAAGCAACAAGCAATCAAAACCATAGATAGGCTATCAAACTCATTTCCCCTCTGTTTAGAGATGTATCTAACGCACAAGATACGGTGTTTATCTTGAGAGGATGTAGAAGATTCGCCAACAAAATTTATTCTTAAGTATACAGACAACTGCCGTTCCATTATTAAAAGAATTATCTGCACATTTCACATAAATGCTACAAGAAATGTATGCATTTCAATTCATGATCATCCTATTTTATAGAGAAAAATTACTTAAGTATTTTGGAAGCATGCCACATTAGACTGACAGAAAAATTAAATGCTTTGATTTCCTTAGCTGAATTCTCTCTCCCTCATTAAAAAAAAAAAAAAAAAAAAAAAAAAAAAAAAGAGTTCCCATCAGAAATTCCCAACCACTTCTTTGTCAGACTGTAATCCCAAACAAAGAACCACAGATAACAGAAATAATAACTAGGTAAACATGTGCTTGGTATGCAGCCAGAAAGTCTCCTACACTTCCTGCACCTCCTTATATGTTTTCTCCAATGAGTTATATTTGTTGTGTACATGTCTCCATACCTATGGAGGTATCTCTGGGCCAAACAGTTTTGAGCATCATGAACACTGAAAAAATATCAGTGTTGGTTCTGGAAACCGAGAGCACCGATTGTGACTGTAAATGAGGCATGGATATTAACATGGGTCTACTTGCTAAACGTTTCATTGAGGACTACACCCTTGTAACGAGCCACATCCCACAGCTACCTGCTCTTGTGATCACACCAAAGCATGTTTAACACCATCATACAAAATCTGTGGCAGCTGCTTCCCAGTCTGCCGCACTTTACAACTACAGATTCTACATGGGCGACTGCCTTACGAACCGCTGCGTTTCAGGTGGGAACAGTGGGCTGCGGACCACCCACCCCAGGGACACCGAAACGCAGCCTCCCTGGTTCTTCGGACAACTGGCACGCACGCCGACAATGACTTGCTAAATAACATCAAATTTATATTATTATCCCGTCACTTCCTTCTCCTTTGTCTCATTACATTAGCCGTATGTGAAACATTTTAAGGCAAATTATTTCACATAATGTACCATATTCTTTCACAATAATATTATAGATTCTCTAACGGTACATACCTTTGAAAACTCTTCATAAGAAAAATATATTACACAAAAATCAGCTGCAAAACCTAGGAGGAACTGAAAACTGCAAAGTCCACTATTAACTGCAAATAGTATTATCTGATCCAATACTCATTTGATATAGTATCATTTCAGATTTAAACCTGTGATACAGAAGATACTGTCTATTCTGAAAATTTTACAAAGGTAACATTTCTTTATCACTGGACTACTACTTACCTTTACTAGGATAAGAGAAAATAATTTAACTAATGGAAATTTCTAACACATGGCAGGCAGAGCACCCTCTATTTCCCATACAATAGCACAATAGTACCTATCTTGGATGACTGGATTATTATAAGACCTCTCCCAATGTCCCCAACCTTCAGCAGACAGCCTTCTGGAGTAGCACACATCTAGAAGCAAACGGTGACGGTGACAAACACACTCTCATTTAAGACAGGACACTTCTCATTAAGTCCTTACTAGAGGGGGAAAAGTGGAGCAGCAATGAAAGAAATCATCCTATACGCCGCTGTATAGAGAGGACACTCTACGTGACAGCAGTGTCACAAGCCACGGAGGCAGCTCTTGGTTATCCCAGGCAGGTGCATACCACAAACAAGCAAAGCACAGGTAACATCATATAATAGATGATATATTATAAATATACAGTTTTAGATATATATATATATGTATATGTGTGTGTGTGTAAAATAAAATGAAACAACACGGGTGCAATGGCTTTTCTTACTCCTGTACTAAACCTTTTCGTGTTATTGTCCAATACCGCTCTCCCAGCAGGTTATCTCCTGCATGGAAATATCATCAAATTCCTTGGGGTTTTAAATATATAATGTAACTGCGCTTTTTAAGAACGCGAGGAAGAAGATTGGCATGCAGTAATATACGCTTCTTGTTTTACACGCCTCCTGCTGTGATAGATCATTAAATGGATACCATCAGTCTGAGTTTGATACGGTGGTGCTGTGGTGGGTTTTTAAACGAAAAAATAAGGCAGATTTTTCAAAAGCTTTACATTCTCTGTTTTTGATCTTCACTGAGAGATATAACCTCACAGATTTTAATTACACCACAAATAAAATGCAGTTTATAAAGATCTTTAGGTGGTTTTTTTAAAAGTACCAGCATATCAACATATACAAACCTGAACATTTTTACCTGTGTTAGAAATGCATGAGGATTTTTCAAGAAAAGCTTTAAAGGCCTTATTTGTATGGTCAGTAAAGGAAGAAAAATAAAGGTTTAGGAATTTCAGCAAGGAAAGCAGAAATACTGAACAGTATGAGGTTTGCAAAATATGAAACCAGTAACTTCTGACAGCAATTTAAGCTGGAGCAAAAGAAATCTTCCATTTGTGGGTTTTGTTTTGGTTTTTTCATCTCTTTTTTGCTCACGACAGTCCCCATGCCAGTGTAATGAGATGACTTCGTCCTGCTGAACAAGGCACCCCATACAGCGACAACACACAGAGGAATGAAGAAGCAGTCACTGAGGAGGACTGCTTTTAAGCCACCAGGAAAGCTTACATGGCAGTGGTGCCCGAGAAAGGTTCATTAGCTTGTGCAAACCACCTAAACACAAATAGTTTTCGTTGTACATACTTGCATGTGCCTGTATCACTGTAAAAAGGGATTTTTTTGGCTCCTTGTTGAAGACGCAAAACTTCTGCTCAAAAAAAAATTAAAAATGCCTTTTTTTTTTTTTTTTAAATCTCATATACTCTGTTTATTTATCAGTGGAAAATTAGCAGATTTACACCATGTTGGATGCTAAGAACAGGCTACTTAATCAAAACTTTAAAAAATACAAGCTCCTATCTTTCCTTAAAGGCTAGGGCTGTATGTCCAAATATTTAACCAAAACAGCTGGAAGGAAAATGTTAGCATTTTTTTCCCTTCAGTTAAAGACAAGAACAATTCTCAGGCCTTATGCCTGAGTCATCCTAAAAATACCTCCTGCAAAACAGCTTCAGATGGCAACAGCTTTTCTTGCTTTCTCAAAATCACACTCTCTCTTACCTTACTGCATCAGAAGACATTTGAAAAGTAATTTTAAAAATAATTTTGCGTGCTTTCTCAGTGGACACAAAGAAAGATACCACTTTAATTATTTTTTCTTTCACTGATCATCTAGATCACTAGCAGAGAAGAGAACTGCAGTGAGAAAATACTCTTCAGCTGAAGCGCATTAATGCAATCAGTCTATCCATTGGGCAGTATTACTGAAAACAGAACCGTAGGTGGGTTTTCTTTTTTTGGAGGGATATGCACAGCTTGAGAAAACCACTGATGAAAGTTCAAAACAGTGCATTTACCCTCGCTACTTATATTCAGAGAGCAAGTAAAAAGAGACTGAGACCTTGCGTGGAAATCTCCATCTTCTGACTATCGAAACCCACTAAGCTACTGCGCCAGTAACAAAGTGCTTTGCATTTCACTGGATGAGAAGTGTGCCTGAAAACACTTATTATTGCATAAATTAATAAACAAACAAAGAAATAAATAAAAATACCACCTGGGCAGTGCAGAGCGGCACAGTGGATGAAGAAGGGCTCGGATTTGACACGGAGGGACCCGAGCCCACCCCCCCGGGTCCCACTCGAGCCATTTCACACCTCCCCCGGTGGAAAGCCTCGCGCTTCGAGCATCCGTGCCCACGCGGCGCAGGCAACGGTGGGAAGGGCAGCAGCGCGTCGCCGAGGACGATGCACCGCGCGGAGCTGACGCAGGCTCCCGGGTGGCGGGTTCCCCGGGCACCAGAAGCAGCGTTTAACCCCAGGGCATCCCGCCAGGGACCGGGGAGGATGGAGAAGCACCCGCGCCCCAGCGCGAGGAGGCTGCAACGCTTGGCTTTCGCTAGGAGGAGGGAAGGCTCTTTACAACTTGCTAAAACAAGAGCGCCGCAGTCCTAATGCGTTTTGGTTAACTGAGATGAATCCCAAGACTGCCTTTAACCCGCTAATTAAAAAAAAAAAAAAAAAAAGGCAAGAGTCTTGTCTGTACATGGAGCCCATTAGATTAATTGAGAGCGCGGCGCAGCTGGCGGGGCAGTCGGGGGGATGCTGCCTCTTGCCCGTCCCTCGCAGGCTTCCAAACCCAAACCCCAAGCAGCAGAGCCGGGGGAGAGGGTCCCAACCGCAGCCACGTCTCGCAGCGGGAAGGAGGGACGGCAGCACCGTCCCTGGCTGCCCAAGGAGGGGACCACACGCAGCCAGGAGGTGCAATGGCCAGCGGACCCGGGCACCCGAGGACGCCTCCGATGGCCCAGAGATCCCACCGCTGCCTTGCTCCCGCAAGATGAACACCCACAAAGCTGGTGAACAGCAGGAAAAAGACCCTTCACGAAACCCATAGGACAAGGCGCTCTTCTCGCTCAAATTTAAATCTACTTTTAATTAGAAACCACTCTTCTGTCCCCGTATATTTCCCTTTTTAATTCAATGAGGAACACTCAAGATAAAAAGGAAGAGATCAGATGAGGAAACACAGTCCCCACATCTTCTCTGTCATTTTACAGTGTGGGAACCTGACACTTTTTGGTGTACGGTTTGTTTTGCAGTTGCTCCTTTCCAGTTTGGGGCTTAGAGAATCACAGCACCACGGCTTAATGGGTTGGCAAACGTTGAGCCTGATAACTGATAGCGCAGATGTCCCCAGCCTACCAAAAATGCAACGTAACCAGATTAAATCTCAGTTTCTCAGATGCTACTGGGCTTGAAGATTGCTTGCACAGCTGTAAGAGAGGCGGGGGGAAAAAGACCTCTTAAAAATTACGTGAATTCAAAACTCTTAGCAACTAGTAGGATGATGCAGGAGCACCTGTCATTTTAAAAACTATCAACTTCTTTTTTAAACATCTTAAATGAGGTTTAAAACATCTTAAAATGTTCTACTAGTCATCATAACCTTGACTAATGACCTGTTTGATCAGTTTTTCAGGAAAATTTTAGGCATTTTCATTTTAATGTCAACTTTGAATGCTCATCACACTCCCTGCCATATATAATTATTTGCATTTAAAAATAAGAACCCATGACAGATACTTTACATAACCCCGTTGAAAATAGAAGATAAAAATCCTCCTCTGATTATTCTTCATTTTAAGAAAAAAAAAAAGCTTGCATATTTGAAAATACAACCTGTAATGTGCAGATTAAATTCGTATCGGCATTAAACAGCTATACTGTATGTACAATAAAACAGTCAATGGAGAGGTTGTATATAAATTAAATATCTAATAGCTTTATCCTTGCCATCACACATATTACTTAAGCATGGCAAGGGCTCCTGATGAGGTTGACAAGGTGTATGCGCATAAATTACATAAGCGCTTTGCATATGAACCCAAACTCAGTCCCTGTGTCATCAATTTACGATTGGGGAGCTTTCAACTTTTTTTTTTGTTTACGTGATTTGAATTTTTTATTATGAGGCTTTAAAACTCATTAAAAACTGAGCACAGGAGGTGGGGGGAAGAGGATTTTTGGACGGCTGTCACCTTTCAGAAGGATATAGCAAACAGCAAGGCACCTGTGGGGACAGGCACAGCAGCTGCCAAGCACAAAAATTCCCAAGTGCAGGTGAAGTATCTCCAGAAATATCTCCTGCTTGGCACCTTTTCACCCTGCATAAGCCACCGTGCAAGGGTGGCACTTTCCATGGCTAGTCCCTTTTCCACCTGCCCCACAAAGGGAGGAGGTCCTAGATCCTAAGCGTACTTCTGAGAGCCGCCAGCTGTGTCACCAAAGATAATTCATTTACACGTTGTCTCCCTCCTGTACCAAAGCACAAACACAGGTACTGATTGCAATTCCATTTGCATAGCTCCTAATCAGCCACCTAGCACAATAATTACACCATTGCTATGCTGATGGCTAGAGCATTGTTCTGCCCAGACTGCCAAATTCTAGCTGTGTACCTAGGACAGGGTGACTATTATCACTAAAATCTGCTTAATAATTATTTAACAGCCTCTAGGGCATTCGCTGTTCCAGGCTTAATTTCGGCTTTCTGGGGTTTTTTCTATATCTAACCCAATATCAGGGTTAAAAGTTAAAACAAAATATTAAAGCCACGAGATGCTGTAGGTTCACCACCTTCTCCAAGCTGCTGCTATGAGCATCTTCATACCTTCTGCACTGAGACAGGTTCCCTCCCCTGTAAGTCTACTGGCCTTTGATCTGATGTCCCAGAAATGGAAGAAATGTTTGGTTTTCATGTATTAATTTTTTTTTTAAAGCCTAACGCAGAAATTAAATAAATGCCAGTGAAATACCTGCAAGCATTTCTAAAAAAAACCAAACAACTTTTCCACCCACCAGAAACATATGTAAAAATAGCACCACGTGGGGCCCAAAAGATTTCTTTAATTTCTCCATTTTCTCAAATAGAGCTCCTATACCAAAGCAGCAAACAGTCAAGCCAGCCGCTCCCCTGCCAAACAGGGGAAAAGCTTTCCATCCACCTTTCTGGTACTCCAAACCCACTCATCCTCACCTGCAAGGCTGCTGAGGGAGGGCTTGCCCAACACAGAAAGGCACAAAACTGGTTCCACAGGTAGAACGACATCAAGAGCTGGTGTTTCATCACCTGAGACAACAGCGGGGAGGCTTTCTGCAAGTTCTTTGAGGGGTCAAACTGCTCTGTAATTTCTTCTATTTGTGGAGTTCCTCACACGCTACTGAGTTTACAAGGCAGAAATCATGTAAGCAGATACCTTCAGCACTCAGGAACCCATAGCACCAACAACCCTGTTTAAACACAGGCTACTTTTCTTAAGCTTAGCATATACCTTAAAAATTATCTCTTTACTGAGATCCTAAAATCTTGATAGAAATGGTTTAAATGATTAGACCTTTAGATACTGAAGTTCTTATAATCACCTGATATTAAGATGGACCATAAATAGTACTGCTGGCTAAGAAAAAACCCTGTTTTTTTGATGACACTAACAAAAAACGAAGCAAAGCAGAAACCTACAAGGGTCAAGCCAAAAGTCCAGCCCAACATCTTGCTCCAGCAGCAGCCAAGAGCAGAAGTCGAGGGAAAAGCAGAAGAGGACACACAGCAAGTCCCGGACTTTAAAACTGCACAGCTCTGAAGCAAGCCCCAGGAGCTGCAGCTGAACCTCATGGGTATCACAGACTATTCCTACATGAGTTTCTCCAAGAGTGCTTTGAATCCGTATGAGATTTTCACATCTCTCTTCTTCAAACTGCAGGGCCTCATCTATTTGGTCATTTGTAAAAACAAAAGCTGTTCAATAGACTTAGTACCTCTCCAGCTTTTGCAGCACTGTTTTGTCCTCTCTAGAGGTGGAAGTGAAGAAGGGAAAGAGAATTAGGAGGAAGATGTCAGAATTGATCCCACTATTCAAGATGAAGGCACAGCACAGACGCTACTGTGACAGATATGTTTTTCTCTACTACTGCCATAAACATTCCTAATGTTTTATTTGCTTTTTGACAGCTAGTGAGTATACAGTTGACTTCTCCACACAAATATATGACCCCCAGATCTCATGCCCAAGTGTTAACAAGCGACTCAATCTAAATGAAAAGCTAGAGTATTTTTCCTGTGGACATCACTTTGCATTTATCCACACTGAATTTAATTTGTCATTTTATAATATGGTTGCACAGCAACCTAATGGCATTTTGAAATCCTTTGCATCTTCATTTGCATCTTCATCTTCACCTCTGTGGATAACTCCATCAAATCAGCAACACTGCCACTTCACTATGCGTGCTCTTTCCCGGATCACTCAAAAGAACGGAATCGACAGAGGCACATTTTTATTAACTGTAAAACGGCAGGCAGTGTTTTTCTGTTAAGGAGCAGGTATCGACTGCAAAATGTGTAAATACCAGCCTCTCAATAAATTTACACACAAGAGATTTTTCTTCTAGGGTGTGTTAGGGGATTTCACTCGATACTCTTTCTTCTTTAAAACGCTGTCCTAATTTCCAACCTGTCTTTAAAACCCAGCTTCCCCGACGAACACCACTGTCCCTTCACCACGTAGCTCAAAGAATGAACGTGCCTCTAGGTCATCACGTCCAACCACCCTGCCCACTCCTTCCTCACCGGCTCCTGCCAGCGCTGGAGCATCTTCAAGTATCATCCCTGTAACTGGACTCACTCTAACACACAGCTTAAGACTTCCTCCAGACCAATGGTAAATAGTCGGTAAATCCACTTTGAACAGAGCTGCAAAATCGCCCTCACCTTCAAATTCAAAATCATCCTTTAGTATAACTAAACATTAAATGCAAAGTTAAAACTTTTCATGAATTTAACTAAGGTCCCTCATTTTTTGCTTGCTTGTTTTTCCAAGAACTTAATAGGTCTTAATGTTACAAGTCAAAGTGTGTGAATACAGTCCAAAATGTGAACAGTCATAACGGCATCAGTGGGTGTTAGCGCTAAAAAACCGAAAACCTAAAAATCCACAATTAACTTGTTATGCTAAACCTTGCTTTGTGGACTTTGCACGTTTATTTTTCCATAGTAATCTTCTACTTTTGCCCTGATTTTTTAATATGCTGAATGAAATGTTACCAGCTGCAGCTTTAAAGTGAAAAACAACAGAAATTGGACTGAGAGAAGGAAAAACCGCCTTTGAAAAACCAGTCAATACAAGTTGATGTAGGACTAGGTGTACCTGAAACACAAAACTTAAGCGAAGGCACAAAGATATGATATTTTCTTGTTAGCAACATGCTCCAGCCATGAACCAGGGCTTAGCCACTCTTAAGAGGCTTACAAACAAAACAGCCCTAGGCAGTTCATGTTCTCTTCCCAGGGCATACACAAATTGGGGGTGGAAAATATGCGTAATAAAAGCCAATGCCTCACTTCAGTGATTTATTTTACTTTTCTCCTCTGCCTACTCCCATCCTCCCTCAAGACCTGAGACAAAAACTACGTCTAGAGCATCCCACTGAGCACTCGGGTGTTCTCCAGTCTGTGTGCCATTCCCATCAAAGATGGCAGGAGCAAGGATAAACCACCTCTCCAGAAACTGCACATGCCCTACACAGGTTCAGGCTGACCCTAAACAAAGCAAGGAAGTTGCAGGACGATTACCCTAAATCGTCCAAACTTGCCAGACACTTCCCAAGGTACGACTTTGGGAAGGAGAGGGCCGCTCAGCAGGCATGCTGAGAAGAAATCAGGCACATAAGGGAGATGTTCTGTACCAAAAGGAAATAAAAATGGATTGTATATTCCCCAATACATTCCTAGCGAATCAGGATGAGCTGAAACTACAAACAGTGCTGCAGCTTTCTTATTTTACTACTTTTAAAGGACTGTTAGAAAGGAGCTACTAAGCCACTAACCATTAATTGAAGGAGAAATTGCAAGCTGACCTTGCAGAGCATCCCACAGCAACAGGTCCTACACCATAACCCTCCGGCACTGTAGAAACCTCGGTGTCCCAACTATTTCAGTTGCTTATTCAGGGGCTGAATGGCAGATAAGCCTTGTAAGACAAGGCTGTACAAAATGTCTGGGTTTTTTTTTGTTTGTTTTTTTTTTTTTTTTTTTTTTTCAGGTAGAGGGGACAGAGGAGAGGAAAACATCCTGGGGACCAGAAGCAGCCCGCGTCCTGCCAGCTATCAACCTCCCATCTAAGCAGGTATCTGTTTCTTCAGGAAAAACAGAGGACTTGAAGCCTTCGGTCACAGGAGGCCAAGGGACAAACGTCCACATTATTACGAAGGGACTGTTTTCTGCTCACAGCCACACACCAGCCTGCTAACGCTGTGCTCAGCTTTAAGCACCTACCTGGTTACCCTGCAAACCGCACGAGCCATTTTCAAGCTCCCCTGCTCCTCTTCCCCAAGTCCCGTAAAACGAAGGATTTCCGCTCGGAGCAGGGCTGTGCTGGTCCCAAGGCACTTGTTAAAACCTGTCTCCGGCACAGCCAGCTCGCGTCTTGTCTCTCTCCTCCTCCGCTCCTGCTCCGGCTGGCCCCGGGGGACACGGCGGCTGCTGGCTCCCCGCTCCCGGTCCCACCTGCGGGCACCCTGCCCAGCCCGGCTCACCGGTAAAGGACAGCACTGCCCCGTCCCCAACGGCTGCAAAAAGCCAAAATTGCTCAGATCACACCTATGTGGTAGAAGGGAGCAGAGACGAACAACCCGGCATGATTTACAAGCACTGTTGACAAACAAAGATGTGTTGCAATAGGGCCCCAGAAGGTCTTTCGTGGGGCTGGATTTATAGAGAACTGGAATGAAACAGTGAAATCTTTCACGACTCCTCCAAAGTAGAGTCCTGACTAAAATCTGTTTCCTTCTCTTTCTTTGTGGGGGTGTGGGTTGTTGTTAAAGCATTTGCTGTGTGCCCTGGATGGTAATCAGCATCAAATCTGAAGAAAAAAGTTGAAATGCCCTCTCTCCCCTCTGCCTCCAAGATATATAATATATTTCTCCCCGAGAAATAAAAGAAAGTAGGCTGGAATATCTTACTGGCACTCCTTTTTTGATTCTCTCTAAGAGATCCTTAGACAACAAATAAGACCTTGGAAAAAAAAAACCAAACCTGGAATGTTGACACTGCATATTTAGTTCATTAATTTTTATACAAAAACCTAGTTATTACGAGAAGCTCAGAAGGTTTTGTTTATTAAGTAAGAAGAGGAAACAGATATGGTAGCATACAGATAGTTAAGTGCATTATTAATATGCTAAATAGTGTTTTGAAAAATGAAGCAAACATATAGATCCACTCACATTCACCTCATCCCACAAGAAGTACAGTTCCTATTGCCACAGAACGGCAAACTACTAGGATTTCTTTAAAAAAATAAAGTAAAATCTAACCCCAAACCAAAACCTGGCCCTTTCCCCCCCTTTTTCCAGGTTTACTGGTGAAATTTTCTTTCTCTACTTTCAAGCTGAGGAAGATGATTAACTCGCTGCTTCTCATACACCTACAAAATGATGGCACTCTGCAATCTGAACATCACCCGGGTGTTTTTTCCTTTTTTATTTAGAATTCATGCTCAATTTTGCGTTGTCTGATTGAAGATGAGGGGGCGGTGAGGAACGTGTGGGAGAAAGCCACAGCAAGCTGCCGCACACACCATCCCATCCTGCATTTGGAAGTGAACGATTCAGCCTGGAGCTCGCTCGCTTCAATAGCGATGTGCCGAAGTGAGCATCCAGGGACTTCCAAGACCTCAAACAGAATTTATTTTTGGGGGGCTTCAACAAAAAGATTTTACACAAATCGACCCTGTGCCACAACAGAGTAGAAAGACTTGCATCCAACTTTATTAACTCATTTACAGTAAGATTTTGGTTTTGGTTTGTTTTGTTGGAACAATGACTTCTAGAAAATACGGTTAGTGGGAGAAGAAATTATTAGAATGTGCTACTTGACTAAAACAATGAAAATGCAAACCCAGTATAATGTCCTGGAACTGCTTTTTTTTATTTGTTTTTAACATGCCTATTTGGAAATTTTCTTGGTAGCACTAAAATTAATGACTTAGAATCAGCTCCAAATTTCCAGAACTATTAAGATTTTAAATGGCATTTGCCCCATATATACCCTAATCTGTTTATTTCCGTTTTAAATATCTTACCTATTTACAGAAGTATTTTTCTGAATTTTTTTTCCAACAGCTCAGCTAAAATAAATTTCTGCTCAAAGTTTCCACATTTCCAGCCAGAGAAAGGGTAACCGAGACAAAAATTGTGCATGGTTAATAGGATGAAAAATAACATCGGAAACTTTGCACGCACAAAGAAGGGAAGGGGGGGAGAACGAGGCCAACTGGACCACCTCTCTGGCTCTTTAATTTCTCTCCTCTGAGGGGGTTCACACTGGCTAGCAGACCACCGAGTCTCCCTGTCTCTCCTAGGCACCTGGAGTTGTGTTGAAGGAAAAGGCTCCGCCGACTTCTCCCTAAACCTTATGAGAGCCCTACTAAATACCAGCAATGTTTCCCCCAAACCGAATATACACCGAAGGGGCGTTATATGAGGAAAGTGAAAAGGTGTTGGAGGAGAGGAGAACCCAGTCCACGGCTGTCAACCTGATACCTTCTCCCGATGGCGTCCTGTGCTGGAAGGGAGAGCTGCATCACTTTTCACCGACGCGCACAGCCGAGCCCGGCCCGCCGTGATGTCCCAGGGCACCTGCCTGTGGAGCGGGAAGGCAGCCGGTGGTCCATCCCACGGTGGGCACCTTCTGCCTCCGCAGTTTGGGCGCTCCTTCCTCGGACTTTCTCGACAAATCGTTAGTGATCACCCGCCAAGGAACAAGTGCTGCTTCCCTAATGCTTATTCTTTTCCAAATACTTGTTCGTCTCCCTAATGCTCGTATCTTCTCCAGATTCACCCTGTTCATTGTTATAAACCATCATGCAAAACTCCTGGAATGACTCTATTTTTCCAGTGCAGAAAAGCCAGGAGCAAGGCTGGGCTCGGTGTTCCTCCACCTCTCTCGCGTTTCCTCTCTTGCCAACCCCTCCTATGCCAAGATTCACGTCAGCAAGACCTTCCTGCTCCCCTCCACTGTCACCAGATTCACCCGGTGCTATTATTTAAGGCTGTGAGTGGTAGGACAAGGTGGGCATCCACCAACTAAATGCACATACCTGCACATACCTGGTATTCCCCGCATGAAACGTGGCAGGTCAAAGGCTTCTGACGCCTCCAACTTGGGGAAGACCGCAGGTTGTGCACAGAGCTCAGACAGCATTTCTCTCTCTTTCTTTGTGGTTCTCAGAAATAGAAGCAAATATTTTGCTCCACATTGAAAGGTGTGAGGGCGAAGGAAAGGAGACAGGAGAACAAAAGCAGGGAAAAAGGTAGTATGGGGGGAAAAAAATAAAATTATTAAGTAAAATACAAAGCCAATAAACAGTGTCTACACTGTAGAAATTATGCACTTCTTGTGGTTTAACCCCAGCCGGCAACTAAGCATCACGCAGCCGCTTGCTCACTTCCCCCCCACCCAGTGGGATGGGGGAGAGAGATAAAAAAAAGTAAAACCCGTTGGTTGAGATAAAGACAGTTTAACAGGACAGAAAGGAAGAAAACAATAATAATGATGATAATAAAAATGACAATAATAATAAAAGAATGGGAATATCCAAAACAAGTGATGCACAAGCAATTGCTCACCACTCACCAACCAATGCCCTGTTAGTTCCCGAGCAGCGACCCCCCCAGGCCAACTCCCCCCAGTTTATGTACTGGGCACAATGTCACATGGTCTGGAATACCCCTTTGGCCAGTTTGGGTCAGCTGTCCTGGCTGTGTTCCCTCCCAACTCCTTGTGCCCCTCCAGCCTCCCTGCTGGCTGGGCATGAGAAGCTGAAAAATCCTTGACTTGGTATAAAC
This sequence comes from Haliaeetus albicilla, assembly GCF_947461875.1. Lineage (NCBI taxonomy): Eukaryota > Metazoa > Chordata > Aves > Accipitriformes > Accipitridae > Haliaeetus > Haliaeetus albicilla. The sequence goes on along the minus strand of NC_091503.1, from coordinate 18,203,185 downwards.
ACTACTTAGAAACAACTGAAAACATCAATGTGCTATTAGCATTATTCTCATACTAAATCCAAGACATAACACTATACCAGCTGCTAGAAAGAAAATTAACTCTATTGCAGCCAAAACCAGGACAGCACAGAAATTATTTTCTCCTTTTTCTTTCTCCTTCCTGAGAAGCTGATAGATCAGTTCAGACTTTGAGGACTCTACTCAAAGAGCAGAGAAATCACAGCAAGTAGGAAAATACTAAACACATCATTTCCCATTCCTTTTCCCTTGTAAATAAACATTGGGCAATATTTTACTGGTGACTAAACTTAATTAAAATATATACTCATACAGCTGATGACCTGATGCTTTCCTATCTTTGGCAGTCTTTCTGTCCAGCTTCTCATTTTCTGTAGTTACAATTCATAATTACAAACCAAATAACCCCAGGTTAATCCTGAGGCAGGATTAACCAATTTCTTACAGGTAGTCAGGTATTTGGCTTTTGGCTTCATAATTTAGAATAAATTTTAAGCATATAATACTTTAAAAAAAATCAAACCAAAACAAAACCCCAAAGCCACTTCACCCCACAAGCCAACAACACCCCCCATTCATGTTAAGCTTATGGTTTGGGTATTTAAGTATCTTAGCTCTCATTTGTTTTATCCCATTTAGTAATTACTTCCAACTGTATTAAACTGTGACAGTTTTAAGAACTTCCAGAAATTAAGTTTTATTCAAACTGAATACTCAACACGTACTCACTAACAACTCAAACCAGGATTCAGTAACAGAATCTGACCTTAACGACCAATTATCAACTGGATAAAATTTACACATTCACACTCCTAGTAGATAGTTTTAAAGATTTTGGTGGCTGCAATTTCATAACCTCACATCTACAGTAAACAAAAGATTTGGAAATTGTTACTCCAAATTTAGCACAAAAGCAGAGACAAACCCAATGGTGCTCATTAAAAAACCCTTGTAAAATTGGGATTGAAACATGGAAAAACAGATAATGTTTTTAAATTATTACCAGGATATAGTTCTGAGCACGCAAATAGTTTAAGGTCCTGGCTTAATTCACAGTTTAACTATAGTCTATCATATGACGCCTTGGGAGTCACCTCCTCACAGGACAGCCGGAGCAATGCAACCCAACCGGCACATTAGCAGCCTAAATTGCAGACAATGGAAAAGTGTTTTTACCTGGAAGGCTGTGTTACAACAAGCATGCTAAGGCAAAAAGCCACGATCAAAGCACTGAAAGAAAGAAAGAAAGAAATAGGTCGAAGCCCTGTATCTGTTTAAACTATGCGTACATTTATTTATGACCTGTTGGTGCGTGGCACTGAGGAACTGATCTCTGGGTCTCGATGATTCTCTGAAAATAACCACACAGTGCACAAGGTTCATTCCTGGGCACTTTGCCAATTTATTTTTTTAAGTCTTTGTGGGAGAGGACAGTATTTGCAGATAAAATGTTGGGTTGCTTCAGGAAAAATATACACAATAATAATACAACTAATTCAGAAACTGAAAAAGTTCAAAGGGGAAAAAAAAAAAACTTAGGAGCCTGTAGAAGATTCCATATGCAAAGAGCCTAAAAGATTACAGCAGTTTAGTTTACAGAGGGGTGGAAAATATTTGACATAATGCAGGTATATAAAATAATAAATGTTGCAGGGAAGGTCAAGTTGAGCACTACTGGAAAAAAAGACCAAACTGAAACCTCATTAATATCAACATGTAGGTCTTAGGACCTGAACTCCTCACCAGTTCTATTTTACCAGTTTATCTTGGCCCTCATTTCCTCCTTGCTTTCGGGCAGATATTTAAAATATGTGTTTGAGATTTAGCTTTCCCACTGCAAATGAATTCATTGATCAATTCTGTTTGAAAACATTCCAGTGAAACCCACAATGGGATATTAGCTCTTGGGCTTTTGTCGTGAAATACTGAAGCTGTGTACTGGGGAAACCCAACACACTATTAAGAACACACCCTTGTAAGGGCAAACAGATAACGTTCTCGATGGAGATCAAATGTGATTTTCAGAACACCACCCAGCTACTAACTGCACTGCATGAAAGGTTAAAAAAACCCAGAAACCAAAACACCACAGCCCACAGCTGGTCGTTGCAAAATTGCCCACTGAACCACTTGTTACTCTCCCTCCGAAACACTTTTCAGGGGCCGCTTCGAGACAGGGTACTGAGGAATCATTCTGGGTTTGTTTTAAAGAAATGAGAAAAGAGTTCAAAAGAATTCTGGTTGCTTTAGAAACTGACGTCCTTTGTTTTGGTTGAGATGAAATACCATTACATGCATGCAATACCCTTTAAACTTGCCACTCTTCCAACAATAACTAAAGCTATTCTAAGAAACTACCACCCAAAAAGAGATCAACACAGATTTACAGTAAGTTTGCCGTTGCAAAGTTGGAGTATACTCACGGTATTACCAAAAATGCTCAGCTGAGCCTAGTTCGGAGTGACCTGACTGTAACCACCAAAACATGACAGTAACTCGCTGCCCACCAACACCAGCAAAAACACAGCAATCAAAATAGCAATATGGGCTTTTCTATTTTCACCAGCGACTTGAAGCTAGCCCTATTTACAGCAAATGCAATACGCAACCCAAATCATTAAGATGACACTTCTAACACAAGAACAGTAAAACACTGCTAACATTTAATGAAGAAGCTAAAACCGTGTGGTTTTATCACACATTTTAGCTTTACTGTTGCATTTCACTCAAATTGCAACCTTTTAGACTGCTGAACTCGGATTCTCTTGTCTGCTGATACAGACACTTCAGTTCTAGTCACAAGCATACCTGACCACTGACCCTTTAATATTTCTTTTAAGCAACACAGACTTTTAAACTTGTAAGCTGTTTGCTTGGAAGTTGGCACCACTCCATCTAAAACCATCTTAATTATTAGAGTTCAAGCACAGAAAGGGGTTTTTTGTTTTGCCATCTTTTAGCCTCTACAAACCCGCTCCCGAGCCCATCCACGCTGAGCCATCTCCTGCGCTCTCCCCGCTACCTGCCCCGAGTCCCGACAGTCACCGATGGCTCACAAGAATGCAAACCTCCTGTTTTGACATCTGTCCCTGCCCAAAAGAACCTCAAAGGACCATTCTGAACCAACCCAACAATGACTTTTAAAGCAATATATTGGAAGATACTGATGTTCCAGTAATAGCCACTTATATACAGTATATGACGCTACATGTGACAATATATGTGACCTGGCTTGTAACTCTCTCGATGTGAGTCTATCTTAACATTTTGGAGATTGCTCTGACTCAAACTAAAATTAAAAACATTGATAGGCAAAACGAAGCTCAATAGTTTGCAAACTAAACTGCCATCTCTCTCTCTCTGCATATGCGTATGAATGTACACATTTTTAAGGATGCATAATTAACTGTAAGAAAATAGTTCTCAGAAACCAGAAAGCTAAAGTATTTATATCAAAAGCTGAATCTTTCTCACTCTATCTGCACAAATAAACCCACTGAAGTTGCCAGCTTTGTCAAAGTGAGCAAGATTAGCTTCTAAACATAAATCCATTTAATCAGTCAGAAACCTACAAGAAGTACTAAAGTCACTTTCAAATTCCTTACAGATTTTTACAAATTGAAAGTCATTGACTTTGTGGGGAAAAAAAAAAAAAAACAAACAAAAAAACCAAACCCAACAACCTAGTATTTCTAATGCAAGACAACATTGCTATCACATGCAACATAGTTTCCATTAGGGCCATTTAAAATTGGAATAAAAGTATGGTATTTCTAGATAGCATTGCAAGGGTGGTTTGGGGAAGGTTGGGGGGGCGGTGAAAGGGGGTACCAATTTTACAACTGCAATATTGTTTAAAATTCCAGGTATCCACACTGGTCACACAGCTTTGGGTTGTTTTGGTTTGGGTTTTTCCTCTTGTTTTCTTTTGTTTCCAAAATTTTGCTATGCATTTATATAACCATAAAAGCCAGTAAAGTGACTTGATTTGCAAGAGGCACTACAATCAGACAGATCTAAGATAAAAATAAAACTCATTATCTGTAAGGTTGCTCTCAAAAGTCAACTAAGACATTGGCATCGTAAGAATTTAATTCATCAGTATATTTTTGACAAGCACAGTGTTTTTCTCTGAAAGGTCATTTTTCTAAATTAAGCAAAGTATTAAATATCTTCACGGTTCTGCTGCACATCCCAAACTTAACTCATGAATTGTTTTCACAGTAAAATCAAATTACATTTGAAATAAATATATGAAATAAAGCTTCACAGGCATTTAAATTTGACATTTGTACTGTAAGCAATATAAGCAAACATTAAGGCCGGTTCTTATGTTTCATAAACTACAAACGTGCATGCTTAGTAAACGCAGTATAGCCTAGTTTTGCCCAGAAAGCGTCCCTCTTTCAAAACTCCCCTAAACCCATACTGGTGAGCATGAAAGGTAGATCTGGACATCATTGTCCGCTGTTTAGGATTTGCGTGGGTCTTTCTTACTGAACTGGGAAGCCCAGACCGATGTCCTACACGCCGTGCCCTGCTGCGTGCCGCCTCCATGTCCCCCCGCATCTCCGCTCTCTCTCATCAAACAGCGCTGGGATGGATGGAAGCCACCAGAGCAGCTGCCCACGACTTCGCTCCTGACTCCCGTCCTGCCTCCAGAAGGAGCTTACCTGGACTCTTTCAACCGGCGGTGGCGAAGCCTTGTGATGAACAATGGAAAATACCCACCACTCCCCTTCCACGGAAAGGAAAAGGAAACTTCTGCCCACGACACCGACAAGAAAAAGCAGCTCCACGGGATATAACTGGGACTCCTCTGGTGCCAAACAGGCATGCCAAAGACAACTTCTCTTTGTGAATAAATACAAAGCGCAAAGGATAAAGCTTCTCCCCTTTTGCACCTACTGGCGTTCTTCTGCGATGAGTGGATTTTCTGCAGCGCCCGTCTTCCTGGCAGGCTAGGGTTACAGGAGTGTCTTCACTTATGTAACTTCATTTCTTGAGTACACAATTACCCAACACACCCAAGGCACTCCAAGGCTTTTTTTTTTTTTTTTTTTTAATTAAAGAAAACTTAGTTTCTTTCCAGTTGGAACATTTTATCTTTTTTTTTTTAAACTTAGGTCTGTAAGCGAAGCCACAGAAGCACTCTGAATGTGGTGCACAGAAACCGTCCATATCCCAATGAAGTAGACACTAATTTCTTGGCAGCACATCTCTCTCTCTCTATGTATGGGAACGTAGGCTGAGCTCCAGACTTGCAAGAGACCTCGACATTCACAAGAACCTCCTCCATTTTCACCTGTGCACCTTCTTCCTCCTACGGCAGGTCATCAAGTATCTGTTGAACATTCCTCCCAAAGCCATACAAGACAGCTACCTACGCCAGCAATCCCCACCACCAGAAACAAATGCCCTTTCTGTCATTTCACAGCGCATAATATTCAACTGTATTCTTCCTAAAGGAAACACTTTAACTCATTTTACAAGAGAAAGACAATGGCAAACAGGAGGATACAAACAATTAAAGGAGCGTTTGCCCATGAAAAGGCACTGGGACATTGTGTGGGCAGGTACCCACGATCGAGGCACACTCAGCTGCAGTAAGATGTAGAAAATTGAGCTCTGCATTTGAATAGCCATCAGCGAAGTCAAATACAGATCTGTCAGGCAGCACACGCACAGACCACAAGAGCCTTATTACAGTTTCCTTAAAATACCACCTCCCTCCTGAAGAGGTCTTCAGCTAAAGGCCATTCGAAAACCGCGGAAACCTTCCCTTTGGGCACATGTTCAGGAAAAGGCAGAGCACGAACACGCTGCGAAGGTACCCGTCACGTCCATCGTCGGTAGATCTGTGCCAGGCAGAGTGTGGCGGAGATCTTTGATCACTTCTAAGTAGAAATGGGCCTTTTTAACTGGCAGCCTGAGTAGTTAAGAGCACGGAGGAATGGCAGTGACCCCGATGCTGACGTAGGATTATAATCACACAGGTCTGAAGGCAACAGGGGAAATCCCTGGTGTTCATATCACAGCCTGCTAGTGAAGGATCGGGACCCTATTCACTGCGCAGTGGGCTAGGCACGTACAAAAGAGGCGGGGGGGAAAAGCTAGTCCCCTTCTCCCAAGAAGTTTAACTTAAATATATACCATTAATAAATACTGATTCTATTTCACAAGCATTACAGATTCCCGAAATCTGTAACTCTGCTCAAGGTCCTGAACATCCTGACAAAGTCATTGTGGCTGTTCAGGTGTCGTTCATTCTTTCACCCAAACTGCTATTTTTCATCATTTTGCCCAAAGCAAAGCGGTGGAACTTCACAACCGCACCGTGTTTGAAGGCACTGTAGAACTTCCCCGCTTCATCACTACGTTACACCTCGTTACAGCCGACGGGTCTGGTACAATACAGTGTCACGTTAGGAGAAAGGAAGATGCAATACGTCAGGGAGCTGCAGCCCGCTCCCTCACCCACCCGGGGCTTTGCGAGGGTGGGTAAGGCAAGATCTGGATGTGGCCCCCCGAGCTGGCGGTGATAGCCCGGGAGCTGCACATCACGGAAACGCTCTTCCAGACCTCCAAGGTACTGAAGGAGCAGTGAAACCACCAGGCTGAAGGCACGGTGACAAACATTTGTCCTTGTCGTTATTTCGAGTGGAAGAAAAAGGTTAAGTTGTCTGAGGGAAGTTAAACGTTTTAATAGGAACAAGGACAAATATGAAGTTGTCAGGATGTAAAAAGGCAGCCTCCATAAAATGGTTCATGTTTTGACCTATGCAGCCGAGAAAGATACATTACAAATGACCACGCTACACTCTGCTTGAATGCTGTTGACATAAGATCTATGGGAGAGAAAACAAAAAGTAAATAACCCATCAGACTGTTGTTACACTGTTGGTTGCTGAAGATGCGCAGTGGGAAATGACACCTCCCATCTCATACAAGACTTGGGCAAAGCAAACCAAAATTTTATTTGTAATACTTCATTTCCAGGTCAGATTTGAGATGGCTGGCCATGTTAATTTACAAATTTTTGCTTTATAAATATATCACGTCTAATTTATATTTAAGTAGTAAGACTTGAAACCAAACAGGGCAACAGTGAAGCTTCCTTAAGGCATAATGCCAGAGAAAACCTGAAGGCTGCAGTAAACCGCACTAGTAAACACATTTTGGGAATGCCTTGTACAGGCCAGCAAGAATCTCTGTGCTGTAATATCAAAGGGGCTTTAAGCGTTATACTGCAAATCCTGTGTAACAAGAAGTGGATGAAGCATATTAAATCATATACTGTCCTTTAAAATTCCCCATATAAAAACTAGGCTTTAAGAAATCAGGTTGACAGTATATGTTAGTACTGGAGAGTAAAATGCATTATATGGTGCATTATCCTCACAATTACCCCCCCAAAAAATTAATGCATATCCATAAAATCAGAGCAAAATAAATTGAAACACGTCATGGTTGGGAAATGCACTGTTAAGGTATAAGGAGCCTTATTAACACCGGAGTCAATACTGGGACTCTCCATTAAGATATTCTGATGTTTTGAAACCCTAAATTGAATTTTATTTAATGACCTACTGGCCATTTCTCTCATTCTAATATTACCAAAGGGCACAGCTAGTGTTGTTTGGCTGTAGTAGTTGATTAATTTTCTATAGCTTAAAATGGCCTATATTGGGCTGACACCTAGCTTCCCCAGGAAAATTATAGGCTCCCATGCTGATGACAAGAGGATGCTGCCAGAGGGAATCTGCCAAAAAAAAAAAAAAAAAAATTCTGTAAGAAAATTCATTACCGAAATCTAAGGTGTTTGTGGAAAGGATGAGTTTCAGCAAGTTTTACATTACAAAATATTTTCTAGAATGGTCAGTTTAATCTTTTCTCAACCCCCCCCCCCAAACCATTTTATCCAAAGCTTTGTTTCTAAATATTTATTAATTTACACCAAGAAAAGCCATGCAGACTTAGAAAAGTCAAATTCAAAACAAAGTATTTAAATATTTATAACAATGCAACTCTGCTTTTACACATTTTCATTTCAGAAAAATTACAGAAATGTGACTAGTTTTGAGTTTTCTGACACGTTAGGGTTTGTTGCTTTTTCACATTAAATACAAGTTACAAAGGAAAACAAAGGCACACTTCTAAAAATAATGTCAACAATGACCTATGAATCTAATTTCAGTGAGCTTTACTTGCAGATGTGTGAATAGAGTACAAATCTACTCTGAAGATCATCTGACATACCCATGAGGAATGGCTTGGCACACACTTATTAAGTGTGGATTTAACATCTATTGTTCACTCAAATCTATGAACGAATTTACTACCATTCAGAGGACTCATTCTGAAAATACTTCTGTTCTAGGTAATTTCAATAGGGATATGTTTTGCTTTTTGCACAAACAACATTGTATCCATTGTAAACTAAAAACTTATCTCAAAACACTGGTCTTTTTCTTTGTTATATATACACACCTGTCCCTTACACTGGTGGGAAGGCACACACAGAAGAGGATCTCTCTGTTGCATGGAATAAATTAGATGAAGCTGAAATGCCTTCCCCAACCCCACGCTCCAAACTCGGGTGAGCGTTTGAACCCCCAACAGTACGCTACCGACAGAGGGCATCGGCTAAAGACCCCAACCTCTGAATTTAAACATCACCAGAGCAGTGGAAAGCCTATGAAAAAATGGTTAACCCAGAAAACCCTGTAACTTCTTCACCAAAATTCAGACCATGCTCAGGCTGACTATAAAGCTCCCAAAGATTTTAAGAGAACCAGAATTTCATCTTACAATTTTATTAGGAACCCAAAACTTCCTGGCACAACCCCACAACACCCACCTGTACCTGTGAGAAATCCTCGTTACGCCTTCCATGCCCCTGTGGTGAGCGGCTCTGCAAACTGGCCCAATCTCACACAAAGGTTTGCTTCTTCGTCGCTCCTCCCGAATCCCAGGGTGCGGATCAAAGCGCCTTGGAAAGTGTCCAGGCACAGAGCAATCAAAAAAAGCAGGTAGCGAGATGCCTACCAGCGGCACAAAATTCCCTCTTCTATGGCATGTGGGAAAAGGGAAGGGGACACTTGTTTTTGACCACATGGCTCGGTGATGGGAACGCAGAAGAGAATGTGTGGGATGATGCTGGAGAGGTGAGGGTAAAACGCCACAGGGAATTACTTCGGTGGGGGGGAAAGTCGGGTCTCAGGGTCAAGGAACTTGTCGTGGGATATGCGAGTTCCGCACTGGCACCCACCACTGCCTTCCTGCGTGCCTTAGCTCCAGTCCACAACACTACGTTTCCATGCTCCAAGGATTTATGGAAAAGGTAATTTATATTCCTCAGCAACATAGCTGCTGCATACATGAAGTCTTACAGAGATATCTAGATAGTTTATTGTCAATTACTTACATAGAGCATACTTTTGAATTAACCCCTTAGATGCCCTCCTGAGCATATCTTCTCATTTACCGGTGCCTTTTCCAATGGCACACAAAAATTTAAAGGGAGCTTGATTTGTTGCTACTTCATCACATATTACTACTGCATCCAAGGTGGGGGCACGAACTTCTCCTGCCCTTACACATTCCAACAGGTTATACTGAATAGTTAGACCAACGATTTCAAAAGCAGCTAATGAGTCAAAGCATCCAACCATAGTTCTCTTAAACCAGCCTGGCTTTCAGCAAGGGACTTTCTGACAATCAGACCCTATTAAATTGTCCCAGACGGGCCCAGACACAATGCGAGCTGCCTAAAACCCTTCTGCAAAAACACATCTGACTTCTGTATGCATCTCCTAAATACAGTGTAAACTAATTATTGTAAGGACAATGCAAAATTAGGATAATTAGAAAGTAGCCTCTTCTTCCAACTTGTAGCAATTAATTCCAAAGTCAAAAATCTTCACAATATAGTTGAGAATTTTCAAAGGCATTATGATGTTCATGACGGGTTTTAACTAATTTTCCTGCAGAAGCTGATGGTAAAATTGCCAATTAAAACAATGTTCATCTAACTCAACTTCCAAGTGCCCCCGACAGTCACACTCATAACTCCTCAGTGAGGCAACAACCAGTTTCAATCCTCTGGAAAATGATCTTTAAAGATAAAACTTATTATTAAGTAATAAAAACCTGCTATTTATCTTGCAATGACAATAAAGACCTATAACAAAGCACTGATGTTCAAACCAGGATAAAATCTTGCTGTGCTCAGCATGAACTGGTTTGTGACCATATACTTTATAACATACAGAACTCAACCGAAACAGTACAGCACACCCGTACAGTCTGTCAAACGGACACTTAGACCACACCAAAAGAAACCCATGCATTATTTTAAAACCAGCTCAGCCTCTCACCTGACATCTCCCCTCTGCCGGGCTAGCAGAATGATCTTCATTAAGATCCAAAGGCCTTATCCCTGCTTTTCAATCTCCCTGTACCACCCACTTTCTAGATGAAAGACAACTTGCAAAGGTTTAGGATCGCTTTTGGTAAAATATGCTACACGAACTTACACTGTCAGATTTAATATCACAAAAAGATTTCCAAATATGTTAATGGGAAGATTTGTGCTTGGGTTTTCTTCTGGAGTCTCCCTCTAAACAAATTCCACGGTTGAGTTATAGGCACCTCCTCAATGTCTTTTCACAATACAAGCCAGGACTGGATGAAACAATACTAATAGCTGATCCTCCAGTATGTACTGTGCCCTGTCATCTATCATCTCCAGGGCCATCGGCACTGCTGGGATTTATAATCGGATCATGGTACATAACAGACAAATGAGCAAAAATTCTTCCTAATTTACAATGTCATTAATTCCATTATAATTATATTGACTGTAGTAAAGGTCTGCCGTTTTTAAATGGTGCACAAATACTTAATTCCCTGTGACAAGCATTTGTATACTGAAATACAGATACAGAGATAAACTGACACTAGTTCCATGTCAGGGAAGAGAAAATATCTGAAAGGCATATATACACAGCACCAAGTAAGACCACTCATAAACCCAGCAAGCTTCAGAAAGGCACCAGAAGTGAAGCAGACGACAGGGCATGTCCCACTCCCTTCAAAGAGAAAGCATTTACTGAAACCCTGTGCTGTCAAAGGTAGCTGCCAAAACAGCAGCAATTAATGCTTTCAGCTGCATGTGCCCAGCCTATCCAAAATAATTTTAAGGTCAAGTTTCATCCATCTTCATTTGTTTTTAATTTTGCCAAGGTAACTGCGATTAACTTATCAAGTTTCAGGCTGAACTGCTTTGGGGTCAGGGGAGACGGGAGGGACAGAAAGGTTAATGCAAAGCCATGTGTTTGCCTTACAAGCCTAAATAAGTCACCGCTGGTGATGCAGAACAATACTGCATTTTAAAATAAACAAGAGTCAAATCCCTACAGCTGAAACAACCAACATATAATTGACTTTATCTCTTGTAAAGTAGTTGTCAATATTAACAAACATCAGACATATGCAAAAGACAGCTGAATCACACCCCCCCCTCGCTGTACTCTTTACTTACAGAAATGCAGCAGAAGCAGTATTTCCAGTTCCCAAAAAGAACAGCTGTAAGCTAGTCTGGGGGCAACCGAGGGTGTCTAAACGCAAGCAAAGTTCTCCCATCCGAAGGGTTCAAGTTCTGCGAGCCGACAGCAGCCGCTCACATCCAAAGACGACAGCGCCAGTTTCGCCGGCTCCTTCAACGGGTACCAGGCCTGCTTCGCTAAACAAACCCTCCAACAACAAAAGCACCTAAGCAAAATCCTGACGGGAAGTTTCAAAGCCAGAAGCCACCAGAAACGGCTGCAGGCGTACCCACCACCCTGCAGCGACAGGCTGGCACCCCCGATATTCCCGGCCAGGGCACCCCAAAACTCCTTCCCGGCTCCCTCCTGCGCCGCCCGGAGCGTGCCGAACCATTGCATAACCCTGCTGCAATAAATCCCATCTTCTGGCTCCCTGTGCTGCCCCTGTGCTTGCACACTTTGGTACAGCTGTATCATTCGGCTTTACGTGTTGCCAGCTCCGACTTCGGCATTTTTAGAACATCTGCGCGCACAGGCAGGTAGCAGGTATGCTATGCTAATTAAAGCGACGACGCTCGTCTCAAACATCTTCATACAATAAATACTCGGCTTCTGGAAAACTGGTTTGGTTGTGCTTTTGCACAGTACAGCTTGCAGATAAAGATCTTGTCGCAGCTGTAAAACCCAACACTAAAGCTACACTACAGCCCGAGGTTAGGCTTTGCCTATTTATACAAAAGCGTCCTTACTTCAACGCTTTAAAGTTCTTGTAGTCCATTTCTGCCTTTTTCATCCAGATCATATTTGCAAAAACTAAATGTCTTTATTTACGTAGACCAAACAGAGCCTTTTTCCCGGTAATAGCCTGGAAGCTAATAACTATTTTAGAGCAATTCCAGTACAACAAAATGCTGTTATTGGCTGTTTATCTAACAGTGAATTAACCCCCACTGATACCTTTCAGGAATTCATAACCATAGTGCACAAAATGTACTTTGCGAGAGCTTGTTAATATGGTAAGTGGAAAAGCCGTCTCGATTCAGAAGACTGTCTTTCAAAGCAAACATGCCTAACCTGCAGTTTCAGTCATGGAAGAAATTACTCAATTAATTGCAGACAACAAAAACAACAGGGTTATAACTAACGTACAGTAAATGCTCTGTGGGTGTAATGCAAGCTCATTTCCCAGTAGTGTACTCTCTTACATCCTAACACACTTCTTGCGCCACTTCTGTAAAACAATTTAAAAATGTTAAATTTACTTCGTTTCCCCTACACACACACACATTTGTTTTCTGGCAATGAATACTATTATTAACCCAGGTAGGGTTTGTTCTCTTAAGAAACATGTTTACAATACAGTATTTTGCAGCACAGTATTTTTCTTGCTTTCTTCTAGACAGTATATTGTTGTTTCCAAACTTAAAACCAAACATCAGAATCTATAAAGTTTTTGCCTGCACTAGTGATATCCTTGCAGCGACAAAAGACGAGACCACAGTGACAGGACTCAAACTCTCACCTGCTTCTAGGAATTCAAGCAGGCGAAGAATAGCAAACGAAGCTCAAAAGCACAGAAAGACCCCACCAGAGGCAACTGCTCCCATTCTGACGCTAAGCAAGAGGTGGAGTAAAACACTGATAGTTAAAGATAACGGAAAGAAAACTTACCAAAGCAGGCGCTGCTGTCGTCTTCCGTCATTCCTTCCATTCATGTTAAAGACATCTGTCAGAGACTTGATCTAGGCTAGATACCAGCACAGGGCTAACATTTAGACTCGCTGCTCGCTTACTACTTACAGATTTTCAGGCTATGTTTACACGCACAGCTGGCGATTAAAACGGTAACAACTAACTGCGTTAATAAAATAAGCAGCCGAAAATCAGAAGACTCCCCTTCTAGCACACGACAGCCAGTTCTCGGCAGACGCTGGAAATATTCATTAACGCGTATGCCTCCCCTTCTCCACCGAAACCACCCCAACACCTCCAACCCACCTCCCCTAAAGTCTTGCGGTATTTTTCCCGGCGTACAAAACCATCTCACCCCCTTACCCCGAGAGCCAACCCCCCCCCCCCCAACCCGCACAGCTTTATTTTATTTAAAACGATGCCCGCAACAGTTCGGGGCTGCTGGCTGCCGCCCGTTACCCCCTCCCCGGCGGGTGTCCCCCACCTGAAGGACCCCGCCACCTCCGAGGCGCAGCGGAGTGCCGGCTTCAGACGTAATCTCTCCCTTCCCGGCTTACGGATCCCGGGAATCCTCCCCCGCCATCTCGCCATGGCAACGGCGGCGACGGCGGCCGCCTCTTACGCAAGAGGAGCGCGCCGGGCCCGGCCAAAAGGACGGTGCCCCCCCCATCCCACCGCAACCCCCCTCGCCCCCACCTCGGCCTGGAGAAGCCCGTTGGGTTGGTTTTTTGGTTTGGTTTGGGGATGGTTTGGGCTGTTTCTTCTCCTTTTTTCTCTTTTTTTTTTTCTACTTTTTTTTAAATTTTATTTATTTTTTTTATTTTCCACAGCACAGATTCATCCCACTCCAACCCCATCTACCCACCACCAATAAACCGACTTCAGCAAAGCCCTTCGGCGACACGCCATTCCCATCCCTGCTTCCCCTTTAACAGGCGCAGCAGAACATCGTTGCGCGTTTCGCTCCTTCAGATTAATAACCCGGGGAAGGCAGAGGACCGATGAAAGGCGAGGCGTGGGGACCCCGATGGCGCGGTCGGATCCGGGCAGGCCCCCCCCAGCCCATGTGGAGCACCGGCGAGGGTCAGCCGAGGCCGACCAGATTGCGGCAAGAGCGCCGCGGAAAGCACGCCAAACGGAGGTGGGAAAACCTATGCGCCCAGGTGCCTGCCAGGAGATGAAAGAAAAGTTTGCCTCTGGTGCTAGGATTTATGATATAGGTAAATGAAGCCATCACGTAAGACCTGCCAAGATGCTCAGGTCTTCCTTCAGGAAAACACTTAAGCATCTGCTTAAACCCATTACTATTCAGGGCAGCCCATAAGCGATTGCTGAAGGTTAAGCGTAACGTTCTTACACGGGAGCCCTTAAGTACTGTGCTGATTAAGGGTTTGGGTTTTTTTTTCCCGTCTGAATCTGAGCCACTGTGAACCAACAAAATGATTGCCCTCATTATATTTTCGTATCGCCTCCGTCTTCTTTCAAATTAAACCAGAGAATGCAAACAGAAAATAAGCCTTATTTTACATTAAGAGGATAAAACCCAACTTTACACTGTCGTCGGGTTATTTTTGTTCTTTAAGGTCAACAGGCTGCACAACACCATGCATCCCTGTGAATAAGCACCTTTCATGCAGAAGAAAGCGAGCACATGGGAAAGTGATTGCTCTGCTACTCCTAAACCCTGGAATTCCCTTGATGTGCTGTTACGAGCCAGAAAGGATCACACAGAGCAATGCATACATACACATGCTTTATCCGCTGATCTCTTTTGAAGCAAACCTTAAAAAGCTGTAGATGGTGAACATATTTCAGCTATTAAAGGTTGTGGATAAGACAGCTATTTATCAGTTCAAGTAAGGTCACCGTTACATCCACAGGCAGAGGGCTTTTCCTATTGCACAAATGACACTGCCTGCCCTTAGTGCCCCGAGAAACTTTTGACAAGCTAAGCATACATAACAAGCCACAAACCTTACATATAAATGCTACAGTTCATTAATGCTCAACAGGGAGGTATCGCATCTGCAACTGCTTCAGTTTCTGTTTCACAGCATACCACCTCTCCTCAGAGCTCTCCGCTGGAGATTTCTTACAAAGAAATTGTATCTCCTGTTGGAGGAGGAAACCTCACTAACTCCCAAATCGGTGGTTGCGGCTCTTTCCAAAAACCTTTCTCTTTGCTCTAATTTAGCAATATTCTGCCCCGCATACTAAACTATTGGTTCATTTACTTTCTTTACACACACAGAAAAACAGACCTTGGAAAATGGTCTGTGCTAGTTTTAGACTTCTACTGGAGCTAAAATCAGGGTCTTGGTTGAATTCTGTAACACACGGTTTTGAAGGAAAACATTTTTACGTAACTCTTCTGTTTCCCTTTTTGGGAGACAGCCTTGGTGGGAGAGCTTGTGAGAGGCAGTCAAATCTATTGCAGGTCTTGAGACAGATGGCAAAGTACCAGGGCAGAAGGTTACGTTAAGGCCAAGGTGTTTCCCATTCTTACCAGTCGTATCCAAATGCTATGGGCAGACGGGAACATCTTTACTATATTCACGTCCAAGAAACTTTAAGCCCTCACTTGCAGTAATTTGCCCTGCTAAATCCTGAGCTAAAGGCATCGTCATCTTGCTGGAAACCTTGTTATAAACGGGTAAGGACAAAGAAATAAAGAAGCATCTCAGATATCTGTCCCTAAATGACCAATTTACCTTTCAGGAAATAAAGGTCTCACCATGCACCTATACCTTGGCACAGGAGCTGGACAAAAGTTTGAAACCCCAATGCCACAACTGTCCTGATGTGCCCCACTCAGCTCTTACAGGAAAGCAAGCCCAAGAAGTACGTTAATGATATTCTTTCATATTAAAGAAGAAAAGAAAAAAATCATAAAAGCAATTAGGAGAAGGCCATGATCATGCTGCAAAAAAATCAAAGTGTATTCAGCTGTCCATGGACAATAAAATTACCCGTGAACTTTATAAAGCACCTCCTGGGGTGAATTCTATAAGACTTCTGTTTAAAGACAAGAACTATTCTGCAAAAAGGGGGAGAAATTAGATGTTCCAAGTCTTTCCCACTGTTCTCACACCTTAAATACCTATGGGCACTAAATCAACACAAATAACGTGAAGAAATGGATAAGTAAATAACTACAATGATCACCACTGCGCAGAAAAGCTTGAAACCAAAGTAAAAGAAGTATCAGTACGAAAGATCCTAACTCTAGATTTGTAAAACAAACCTAGAAGAAAATGTCTCCTTACGTGAGATCATAGCAGGGCCCAAATGGCTTCAAGACACAGCGTACATGAACTGCTCTCTCCTGCGAAGGCTCAAAATTGGATGCTCAAGTCAATTACCAGTGAGTTTCCCCGCAGAAGCGGGACCTTCAAGAGACTGTTTGTACTGCTGCTGGATTCACAGCAACGACCTGGCAGCATGTGATTACTGCGTGAGCTTTTCTCTCCTCCCCCAAAAAGGGGCACAAAATGACGGATGCTAACTGTTTTCAGTCATTCGTGACTGGAGATCACAGCACCTGTATATCCCTACACTTCCTTCTTGGAAGAGTATTTTAACAGTCTATTAAAAAATTAACTAGTAATGAAACAAAAATAGATAACAAACTGGCGATCTCCATTTTCTAAAGTTGAAATCCCAATCTATTCCACTGGAGTGAAAGTCCAAGTGACGAAATAAACCTTGAACTGTGTCCTGGTGTTGCTCTACTGATCACTTTTGGAAACGAGAGAGCACCTCGTCCCAGACACTGCAATTCAGCAACCTCATCTGTATACGTGTCCTGATGCCAGATGTCAAAAAGAGGGAGCAGAGAGGTTCAGCCAGCCAGTATCCAAACAAGAGCGTTCCCCCGATCGATGTCCCTGACCGGAATCGCACTTGTAATCCTAAGGGACGCCCGTGCAGTTACTGTCATACCACCGTGACCCAGCTCCAGGCAGGCAGCTGCCCTCCCAACCCAGTGGTCTCCCAAAAGTGGGTCTCACGAACAGCAACCAGTCATCGAGATGCAAAGTCGGGGGAGAGAATAAAAAAAAAGGAGGTATTTACCACCAACACATTCAGCAGAACTCAGCCTGCATCATCCTGTTAGCTCTCCCAGTGGTCTGCAGGAGCGAGTGAGCAGGAGAGATGACAGAGAAGAGCTCCGAACTGGAACTCACGGGCAGAGGGAAGGGGGGTCATAAGGGCCACAGTCTTCTCACCTCCCAGATTCCCCGAAGGAAAAATGGGTACACCACACATGCGTATTGGATCTCTCTCTAAACTCAGCCACTTCAACTGTTCCTGAATCCTAGACACCTTTTCAAAAAAACAAGGAAAACAAAACCTCTGTATTCCTGATGTGTAATATACAGCTGTCACAAGAGACAACACTGCAGATACGGGAAAAGAGAACTATTTAGCTAAGCACTTTTTCCACTTTTATCTAAGGTAATTCCAAATATCACAGGGAAAAGAGTTCACTATGCTATCTACCGTTCATCCTAAGTCAGACTGCAAGATATGTTAGAAAAAAATAGCACTTCTTTGGAACCGCTTTAAATGTGATTGAATAAAAATTCCTACCTGGGTTTGGAATATTCTTAAATAGTCTTTCCAACGGTTTTGTCCTGTTACACTATGATTTAAACCAGATATAATGCGATTTTGAATCATATTCAAACAAGGTACATCAACCAATTTGAACTATATTTAGACCACAGTATTTTTACTGCTAAAGAAACCTAACAGAGGAACAAAATGCTTGGAACATCTGTCGCAGTGATTGAAAGAAGTCTACAACAGGAATAGCAAACACTTATTTTCTTTTCCGAGATGCTGTCAATCTGTTGAAGCAAAGTATCAGTGAAGTAGATTGTTTCTAAGAGGTATCTCACTCTGGCCTGTCTTCTCCAAAACAAAGATGATTAAAATATCCCCTTGTTGCATAACCTTGTCTGCTTGCTTATTATTATCTGCTATCTCTGTATCGGGGGAAAAAACTCTTTGTCAAAGCTAGTAAGCATGTTACAGTGTTATATTAAAAAAAAGAAAAAAAAAAATCATTTGCCTAAGTCTAAAAACCTCTACCTAATGAAATTCAAAGTTTTAACATGTGTCAATTATTATTTATATTTAAATAATCAACCATATGACTCAACACAATTCCTAAGATACAGACCCCTAAGCAAGGCTGTCTGTCACACAGTGTATTCTGCAGAGACGATCAGAGCCACAAGTATTTATGACACGACTTTCCAGTTACTTCACGGAAGACGACAACCAACAGCTGCTCACCCTACGCTCATGCTGGTTCTCCAGGATGGGTTTCTATGCTGCTTGCTCCTTAGGTGGTCCAAACCAAGGTTCTTTCCTACAACAAGGGTCCTGCCTGCCCAGGAAGGACGGAGTCTCTGGGGCTGTGTTTGGGCTCCCTCTGAGCAGAAAGTTAAAGGACACGGATAAGCCAAAAAGGAACAGCGTGGCTCATAGGATTCATTACAATTTCTCGGTGTATCACTGTCACGGGTCCAACTGCGGTCAACCAGCAAACAGTACCTCTTCTCACTGTCACCAGGCTGAGGCTTCAACCGCATCGCCCCGCGGCAGCCGTACGCATTGCTCTCCTGGACTACGATCTGCCAGAGCCCTTCAGTCAGGCACGTAACAGGGGACCACGAGCGGCCTCTTACTCCATGTCACCCATCTGACTGACAGCACCAGCACACAGCTGAGGCAGGCGCAGCCCTCTTCAGCTCCGGTGGAACGAGCCTTGAGGCTCCGCTGGGAGACGATAGTCCTGTAGGCTGCCAACACCATTACTGATGTCCTCAGACCACCCTGGGGAAGAGCTGCCCACCGGGCCACAGCACCGCTACGGGGCTGCCGGCTACGGCACCGGGGTTTTCAGCCACAGCTGAGAACACCGCTGGTTTTCTATCCAAAAAAACCCCAAGATGTGAAATGGTTTAGGAAATGTGGTGGTAGAAATTAAGGCGGGGACTTCAAAAAAGCAGCCAAGCAGTTTGACCAGTGGATACGGATGCAAAAGCTTTCTGAGAAACTTCAGTATCAAAGAGCTAAGACAGAACCAAGTATCAGCTCTCGAGAAGGACCGAAGTTACTGGGAGAAGGGAGTGAAATGCCAAAGCCTTGAAGTTCTCTGCTGATTATTTGGAGGGGGCGGGGGGGAATCAAACAAGGACAGGGATACTTACATATTCAACTAAATAGTTTAAAATCCTATTTCCTTTTCATATGTAAATATTCATGTTAACATACATTGTGCTAAAAAGTTTCATAAGACATTTATGTATAAAATACAGACTTAAAAGCAGAATTTATCCCTCTGCATAATGTTTTCTTGTAGATATAGGGCTCTCTACTGCAAAAGGGACCGCTGCACAAAGGAATCATTGTTAACTTCCAACTTCTGCATCAAAAGTATTTAGTGTACCAATCCAAAAAAGTTCACAATTCAGCCATGATCGGGAGCTCGCGTTGGGTTCTTTTGCAAACAATCTGGGAAAAGATGGTGGCTGTGTAACTCACCAGGGCGACCCCAACACCTTACCGCACCCCGCTCCACCCACGGCTCAAACCCTACCCTACCTTTATTAAAACCAATGGATACCGATCCTGTCCTCCTGAGAGCAGAGACTTGATTTCCCCTCACATCCACTGGTCCTTTCAGAGGGGTCTCCTTCGAGCTCTTCGGGGACACGTCAGCTCTTTGCTCCTGCTCTTTTAGCCTTCCTTAAATTTCAACAGAGGGACTTCAGCAAAAGCTATCTTCTTTAATCTGCTTGTGGAGAGACCTAGATCTACTTTTCCAGAGTGATAAAAAGGTAGGACAGAATTTTCTCTGAAGGTAGCAGACAGGCAGAGCTCCTTTTTGACTAATCATTTTAATGCTGCTGTGGTTTTGTTGTAGTATTAATTATGCAGTAGGGCGCCCACAGCTTTGTATAAGCATCTTTTTGAATTATTTAAAACAAAATAAAAGGGAAACAGCAGTTACTCAGCATTTCTGCAAACTGTGCAACTCAAATTTTAGCACCGATCACAGAACATGCTAAACAACAAATAACGTAGTCACTGATGTGCAGGCCTTGAAAGACGAAGCACAGGTCAGTTCTACAGCTGACTGTCCCTTCGCAGCACTGCACATGCTCAAGGATAGAAGCACTGTAGGGTTACTAAGTGTACTACTTCGTGGATTCAGTTGGTTAGTTCCTTAAAAAAAGACCCAACCAACCAACCAGCCCCAAGCCCCTAACCCAGACCACAGCGTAAGTGAAAAAAATATGTTAAATTGAACAATATATTCCTATTCAATTTTTGAATTTTTGGTTTGAAATAGCCCAAAGTGAGAAGACCACAGAAGAAATAAAGCTCCCAGATTCCTATATGATTTCAAGCCAGTCCTTCGCCAAATCAGTAATAGTTGGGTCAGAAATTACAAACTAATACAGCCAGTATTTGACAACATCGTTTTCCAGCCACCATGGAGCGCTTTTCCCTCCCTCTCCTGAATCCATCCCAGCTCCTGCTCCTTGCACAGCTCTGTCAAACCGTCCCCTTTCGCGCTGACGATGGAAGCGGCGTGGGTAGCAGGTTTTAAGAGAGTTCCCTTAAGGCTAACGAGGAAATGTTGAAACAAACCAGGGTGCAGTCATAGCTGCATGACTCTCCAAAAGAAAGCATTTAGAAACAGATTCATAAACAAGGGGATTGCGGCTGTCAGTAGGGGCTTAAGGCCCATAACCAGGATCAAACGCAATGCGAACCACGGCATTCACCGCAGTAGTTACTACACTTCTGTCCTTTTTCCAGCAACTTCTGCTGACTCAGGAGCACAAATTGCTGACATCCCTCCTGGGAGTGCTCACGCACACAGCACACTCCTTTACACGCACACAAAATCAACAACATGAACATGGGAAGGAGTTCGAAACAACAATTATCTGTCAAAGAACTTAAAAAAAAAAAAAGTTCCATGCTTTAACCATCTCTCTTTTTTTCAGATACTCACATTAAGTGCTACACTGAATAAAAACAGCTGAACAAACAATCTTGGGATTACTGGAAAAAATACAGTGGTGAAATATTGCAGGATTTTAGCCCACTACAAAGACCCACAGTTTTTTGTCCAATCTGGAAGACAAATTGTTTCAATGAGTGAGGATTTCCCCTCTTTTCAGAAAGGAACAACTCACTGTGCATTTGTGGCACATCCTAAATCACCAAAAGCATTACAGGAGTTGTTCTGCATAGGTACCCACCCCGGACACTGCACAAGTAACCCTGCCATTTGGAATGTGCAATAAAAAGACCATGGAAAAGTTTAAAGTACCACTTCTTGAAACTTACAAAATTACTATTGTTACAAGAAAATACATAGAAACAAAACCAACGGAATTTATCTAATGCTTCATACAAAAATCACTTGAACTGAAATTTTCTGCACAAAGAATATGAAAAGGTCACACAGAAAAGCAACTTGGGCTGCAAAGTGACAGATTTCACCATGCAGCAATGCAAGCAAGCAAATATTAGCATTAATAATAATACCTATTCATAATACTGTCTTGCATATGTAAGAAAAAACAGATTTCTTTGGCTATCTCCTAGCCTCAATCAGGTTATAACCTTGACACCCGAACTGAACTTCAGCACATTTATTGCCAAAATCCCTCTGGCATCAGATTTAGTAACTGTGGAAAAAATTTTCCAAGTTTTGTCCTTTTTTTTCCCAGTGAAATATTTTTACAGTTTCTTTAGTCAAGTAGTTTTCCTCTAAGTCATTGTTATCCCTTCTTCTATTTCATTATCCCATGCTAGCCTCACAACCAGTTTTCCATTTTTCATCGGCCACCCAACTTGCGCTCTCCCAGCTAAGCAGGAGTTCTGTGGAAGAGAGCTAGAGGTTACAGCGCACAATAAACTAGATACGCATCAACAATATCACACTCTTGCAAAAAAGCAAATGTTGTGCTGGAACAGACAGACAGCAACGGAGGTCTGTGAGGAAAGCTTTCTGCTGTACTCACTGTTACTGGGATGTCAGTAGGAGCAGTTTGGTCAAGTTTCACTGCTGTGCTCCATGAAACATGTAGACTAGTTGGAAGATACTCAGAGAAGAGTAGAAAAAGGATGAATTATGTATCTAGTGTAAACAAAAGGAAACTGAAGGGAGACAAGGTACCAGTCTTCAATTGTTCAGAAGGATTATGCAAAGAGGAAAGGCACTTATTTTCAAATTACAAGAAGAAGGACTTTACCAAGACAGTGAGAAAACCTTTCTGACAAAGAAAAGCACTTGAATAGAATATATATGATATATATATGTATACATATACATCATATATACATATGTGATATATATTGTATCTTTTTAGTAGGATGAGAACATATATCTATATATGAAGATGCTAGCTGCTGTCAGAAATGACCAAGACTTTGCCAACCCTGTCTTACGGTAAGTGGGTTAGATCATTTCTTGGGGACCCGGTTCAGCCCTGTGATTCTGCATGCCGGCAAACCACCTCACCCTTTTCCCAGCACCAAGTGCCCACCGAGGCCTATGAGAGGAGCAGCCCCTTTACGTTAAAATACAGAAAGAAGAGAGGCTTTAGTCTTGCTATCCCTGGCAATCCTGGGCAAAGGTCAGGTAGAGCCTGCCCCTCGACAGCAAGTCTAAGCAGAATGATAAAAGATGACATAGCTGTGTGGAGTACTGCAAGTCCCCTGAACTGCACAAAAAACCCCCAAAGTCCATGCAGTCAGCTACAGAGAAAATAAAAGCAGGGGTTTGCAGTTACATGCTAAGAGGTCTACAAACAGGAAAGGGCAAAAATCTGCTGGAACACCACCTTTCACTTCTATATGCTGTACCAGCACATGATGCATAGTATTTGAGGACATCAGCTTCCCTGCACCCTGCTTATAAATAAAGTACATGGCTTTTCCCTCTCCTATGTGTATTTTGTCTACACAGACTACTAGTAGTTTGGGGTAAAAACTATTTTACTTATTTACACCGTCCCTTAGAAAACAAGGATCTCTCTTCGTTGATTATAAGCATTAACCACCCATCAGCTGTCCAAACAAACAAGTTGCATCTCCCACCTCACTGTGATTTACCTACAGCTTACAAGTTCAGGTTCAATCTAAAGATGTGATTTTTTTCCGTCTGTTCTCCCGCAACTTTCTTTTGAGTTTCCAGGGTGGCGTTTTTTTCTGTCCTTTCCCCCTTTCTTCTTCCCCTCTCTCCTTCCTCCTTCCAACCTTTTCTGTTCTCCACTAGCTGCTCTTCATTTCTCCACCACACCACAGGGTAGAAGGCAGTGGAAGAAAAGCAATGGCAGAAGCACTTTGAGCTCCAGTAAAACAGGGACACTCCTGGTGCCCTCCTCCTCCAAACATTTAAAAGCAAAGGTCTCCAACCTTCACTGATTCATCAGCAATAACAATACAGACTAACAGTGAAACACTGAAGGCAACATCAGATTTTGCTCTCATATCAAGGTTGATTAAATCAAGAAATATTTCACGTACAGAGGGTGGAAGACAGAAGAAAGCCTGAAGGACTGACTGAAGATGCAGAGACATACACAATTTGGGCGAGTCTTATGGGAAACACAGAAGCACCCATGGAAATGTTAGTTACGGTCACCCTATAGCAAGGATGTGAAAAATTACTGTTATTTTTATCCCAGTCAACTTCAGTCCTCAGGCTGGAATAAAAAAAAGGGGTAAATGAAAACACTTAAAACTCACTAAGAACAAAGGCATTGCAATGATGTCTTAAAAATGAGGGGACAGAAACTACTGTGCCTCTACGGGACAAAGCACAGGTCAGAGAACAACAGAGGTGGCTTTAAAAATGTTTTGTGTTCTCCTGTCTCTGGACTGCTGTCGGGGTCCTGGCCTGACCCGGACCCCTGCAGCCTGCCCAGCGTATGTCGAGCGCTGCATGCGAACCGCTGTGTCCGGAGGGCTGGACCCCCGACACACTCAACCCCACGTCCAGCGCACAGCTTGCGAGAGGGGTCCAGGGCTGAAGCACGTTCTCCAAGCCAGGGAGATGTCAATGATCGCGTTAAAACCGTTCTACATTTTTTTTGTGCGTGTGTGAAAACTGGCAGGACTGCAATCCTGGTGAAGATCTCGGCCACCGTGCACACATGTTCCTTTGGCTTTTCCTTTTACCGGCAACACGGAAAGCGGCAGTGTTTTAAGAACTGAAGCGCTCCGAGAAAACCATTCAGGCAGAGCAGAACGCCTCGGTAATTACACTACTAACACGCGCTTCCCTTAGCAAAGCTCTGTCCACAGCACATGCGTCACTTAAGTTTCAGCAACTTGTTTTGGAGTCGCATCTCACGCAAAGCAACTGTTGAGTTTAACTACAGCAGCTTTCGACAAACAATTTGTCAGAACCATTACTGGGCAGACACTTAGTTTTTCTGTTGTACAGCCAGGACCAAGGGTGCTTAACTGAAAAGTTTCTTTCCTTTTGTTATTCCATGCAGGTGCATTAGGATTGTTCTAATACTGGGCTCTGTTTGATGGGAAGTTGCTATGTGTATATATACCCCAGGCACGCACATACGCTCCAAACTCCAAGAAAAATAAACAGAGAGTTAAGCTGTGGTCATACTTTTATTCACACTGGTCACAGCAATCCTCCTTTCCTCTGAAGTAGCCAAAACCTTATGCAAGTGCATGGCAGATATGGCCTCTGGCTTTGTGAGACATACTTGACAGGGTAACAGCAGCTGGACTGAGCGAGGTTCATATGGGCTAGCCACAGGGGATGTCATGCTGCACTCATTTGGAAAGTACCTAGCAGCCATGTCTCTACTCATTTTGAAATGAGAAAGGCCGGTTCTTCCTGGTTTGGGTAAAGGTTATCAGAAAACCACAGAAAGTTCCCACAGCAGTTCACTAACAAATAGTCTTAGGGGAATAATATATATACATGTATTTAGGTATGCATGCGTGTACAAAGCTGTTTTCTTAAACACAAAATAGAGAACTTCATGGGCTAAACTCTGGCAGAAGGGTAGACATTCTGCAAGAGCTGCTTTACCAAAACCAGGGGGCTAATATGGAAGTTACCTCCTGTTTCCTAAGTAAAAAGTGCACTAGTATCAACAAACTAGTCAGAAACTAACAACCAAACTTAAGGAAAAAAACAAAACAAAACAAATGTGCAGTTCAGATCAACAGAACTGCTGCCCACCTAACAATTTCCACTGAACTTACCAGAACTAAGTGTATTTATATAGGCATCTAAAAGTTAATTTGAAAAAACAGATTTTAAATGCTGTTTTTGAAGATGCGAGCCAGTGTGCTTGGTTACACAACATGCTATAACTGAGTTTCTTCTTCTGCTTTGAGCATTAGGCAGTTATAAAAGGTGTTAGTAAGCCTTTGATTACATCATAAACCTTGGCAGTGTTTGATAATTTCTTAAGGGATTTGATAGAGGAAGCAAAAGGCTACAGAAATCTCAGTTTTTCTTCTTAGGTTCCTAACCTTCATAGCAGTGCAATTACGTGGAAGAAGCCAATGTGAAGCACAAGATGAAAGAAGGGAAGTAAATACATTTCAAGTTCCTTTTTAATTTTAAAAAATCTAATAGTTTAAGCCAACTTCAGGAAGCTCTGGCTCAAGACTGAGCACCTGAGGTTAAGAACACTACTGAGCATTAGTGTTTTGTAATCAAACCTCTAATTTTGTGCTGTGCTCAAGCTAGCAGTTACTGGCTGAATTAGCTCCCGAATTCAGTGCTACCCGAGTTGGGCAGCAAGGGCTGTATGCACCCATGGCAATCTGCTGTTGAAGACCAGGGTAAAATTTGCTCTATCCCAGCACACTCCTTCCCAGCCGGGGTCTGCTCCCCACCCGTCCCCGAGAACATCCATCAGCTGGGGGTGACCCACTAGTTGTAAGGCAGGGTTTTCTCCAAACGCTGCAGTCCTTCACCGAGCTGCTCGAGCATCACGCCCCGTTGCTTCTGTGCAATGCACATCGTAGAGGGCTTGACAATTTTGCACGGCCTCTTTTGCTTTACTTCCTTAGGATGTAACTATGAAGAATGAAACTACTGCTCGTGTAACGACAGTAACTAGCTATTCCTGCCATATAGCCGCGTCCTGCCCTACCAGGGAAAACATAAATATGTACCAAAGAACCAAGTTCTGTCCCCAGAGTTCCAGTAACTTAAATCCAACAGGAAGAAGTGTGCTCAAGAAAAACTCAGAAGGGGATTTTTCCTTCAGCTTTTCTCATATATGAAATAAATGCATGTATAGCAATATTCCTGGTTTAGTAGCTCTGCTATTTGTTTTCCATTAGGCATTATGAAACTTACTTCAGCAAATATGTTTTGTGGGTTGTAATCCATAGCTTGTTAACCACTATATTCATTTAGGGACTACACATATGCTTTTTTCAAATATAGACATAAGGGGAAGTAAAAATCATGCCAGAGAGCATCGGTTAGTTCCCAGCAAAGACGGCATCTAGAATTTGGCAGCCTTCAGACATGAGAAGAGTACAAACACAGTCAGACTCAAAATTTTAGAGTCATTTGCGTGGGCCATTTCTTTTGTCTTGGTGATCCCCACTTCTACAGTCATTTGTAGCTTAAACCAGCCTGATTTTTTAATATGAAATACACAGCATGGTTTCCTCTAGCTATAGCATTATTGTACTAGAAATGGATGTCTGCAAAACACCTTCCCACAATTCTGAGTGCTTCCAGAAACTTATTTTTACTGGACATTTGATAAAAATACCATTGTAATTCACTACATGGCTACCAAACCTCTTGCAGAAGGGCAGTATGGTTGGTAAACAGAAAATAATAAATAAGTTACCATTGGCTTTCCAATGAAGTAGAGAGGGAAAAGTGGTTGCACCAAATCACCAAAACACACCAAGACCTGGTCTCCACCGCCCAACAGAAAGCGGGGCAGAGATCCCCGAGGTCACGGTGAAATGATTTACATTACCTTCACACATCAGAGCAGCACAGAGGTCTCGGATCCTCCTAAAACCCACACCTGGCAAAGCCTTCTGCACTTCACGAACCCTGGCTCCCTGCTCGGTCAGGTATCGGCTCCCGGGCTCCGGCACAATCCCGGCTGTCGGCAGGGGAACCTCTGCTCCCAGCGCTGGCATCCTCGGGCGACAGCTGCCCGCGGCTGCGCAAGGCATCTGTACCTCACATTCATGTACAGCAAATAATAAACTCTACAAAGCTATTATGCTAGTGATGAGGCTTCCTACTTGGGAAAAACACACACACTCCAAGCTAGCTGACTGGCTTATTGGTTTTCTCTTTGGTTTTGTTACAGCCAAGATGAAAGAATCGCAGCTGCAGCTTATGGCTTTTTTTTTTTTTAAACAAAAAAGTACTGTTGGTTCTGTTAAAAAAAAAACAAAAAACAAAAAACAAAAGCACCACCAAACCCAAACCAAAAAAAAAAAGCCACCCTACCAAAAAAAACCCCAAGCCCCTGCCGTCAGCAGCAGTATCTATCTAAATGTGGACAACAAGGGGAAGCTCACATCGAACATCCCCTCCGGTGGGCTGCTTCTTCCCCCCTGCCCCGATACCAAAGTCCAGCCCATCCTCGGAGCTGCCCGGTTCCCCTCCTCACCAGCCCTGCAAGCTCCCCGAGCGAAAATACAGAATTACGCACAAGCTGAAGAGCATTGTGGGGCTGGGGAGCCAAGCGCTGGACCAAGGCCACCAGCACAACCTTCCCCTCCACCGCCACTTCTCCTACGCTGCTTTTCCTCCCAAAACCGCTCCACCTCCCACCGTGCAGAAGGGATGGCCGTCGCTCGGTGGCCAGCCACGCGCTGTCCTCTCTTTTTTGCCCAGGGGATAGCCCTGTGCCCGCTTTGGCTTGTTTTTCAGTCCAGGTGGTAAGAGACAACAACGCTTAAAGACAAGGCTGGGTGCTGGGATGTAATGCTGTTGAGGGTACAGGATTAGCAGCCGTCACCAAAGATAACTTTATTCTGCGCTGATGCACCTACTTCTTAATACCTGAATTGTGGGAGGGCTCTAAGCAATGAACTCTAAATTGTAACAGGGCTTCTGCACGCACGACTGGGCCCTAAGTGCTTAATACGTTGCAATCGCAACAGGTACCTGGAGAAAGAACACATTCTCACCACCATTTAAGAAGAAAAAGATATTTATATTGACATTACGGAAGACCTCTTTGGGGGGAAAAAGAAAAGCCTTCAAATAGGTTCAGTGTTTTAAAAGCAAAACCAAGAGTTTATTCTGCAGACTGTGACTGCATTGTGAAAGGAAAATAAAACCATTCAGTGTGCTTCCTCGAGGTTTAAGAAAGTAATTAAATACCGTACAGTTTACATAATTTAATCTGTCAGCTTCTGGAAAATAATTAGACACATAGGGGGACATATTCAAAATTTTGATCTACTCTACCTGAAAACTATTCAAGGAAATATTAACTGATATATACGCTGCTGAATCCCTCTGGCAATACTTGCTGATTATCCCAGCAGTTTTCCCTCCTATTGCTGTATGAAAGAAACAGCCAACTAATTCATTAACCAGGAGGTGTTGATTACATACATATTGTTATCAAAAGCACAAACTACACTTTTTTTCCTTTCTCTCAGTTACAGTAATTTTAAGTGCTTGCAAAACAAGCAGACTGAAAATATTCAGCTTGAAATCCGATACTTAAATTTAATACTTGGGCAATGCCTCCTTAGGAACCCAAATAAGACACACAAATTTCGTACACTTGAAGCCTAGCTATGCACAGCTAGTAGCTATTATTGATTAAGTATTCTATTTTAAAAATGGGCAAAGCTGAACAGACACAGAGCACTTTTTTGTCTGCAGAGCTGGAACATTCCCTGAATTTTATATTTATACATCCTTTAAATTCAAATTAGTTTCCAAATGTGAAAAAAATCCCCATTTTCTTTTTTGCAGGGCCTAACTACAGAAGACTTGGTTATACGTATAAGTAATGAATGCTGCCTTCTAATAAACTGATTCAACTGGGTATTTTTGATTTTACAGCCAATTGAAAGAAGCCCCCAAAACAATGAAAAATGACCTAGCATTTTTATCAGCACTTCCCACCCATATATATTTACGAATACCAAAATCTGTAGTTACAATAGACTCTCAAATTGTTTTCAATAATTCTCCACTGTGATGGCCAGAGCCCCCAAGAGTGACTGACTGTTGAACAGTCTAGTAGTTGAAGACCATTTAGAAATATCACCCCCCAAGGCCAAGTTTGTCATCGATTTAATATGTCAGGTTTGGTCTCTAAGTAAAACTAACAGTGCATGTTAATGTCGTACATAATCGCAATAAAGTGTTACAGCTCTAGAAGACAAAGTGCTACATGATTCAATAAAAATCTTCTAGTACATGATGTAACTGAATTATTAAGAGGTAAAACACGAGAATCTTAAGGATCCTCCTCACCAGCCAGAGCTGTTCCCAGATAAGCTTAAAGAATATGATACAAGTAGCATCTTGGTTGCCACATAACTAAAGACAAGAAAACAGAAAAAGAAGCCTCAAAAAAAAAAAAAAAAAAAAAAAATCAACAGAACCATGATCTGAAATTTTCTTCCCTTAATTCTAGGAAAGGCTCCCCCTTAGAAAGGGAACATTATAAAGGCGAAGAGCACCTATGCAGAGCTGGTTCCTCAGATTTCGGTAGCAATAAAACACCTTGGACAAAATCCTAGAGAAACAGGTTGAACAGAATATAAGACAACAGTCTCTGAGTCTGTACTTTGTTGTTACACTTTACATTTTTTTGTTTGTGCTAACTAAGTAATCAAGAACTTAACCTACCACCTAGCTGAAATAAAACTAGTTTTTGCTTGAAGTTTCTCCAGCATCTTTAGTCGCTTTGCAAGGTCACACTGAGGACTAGTGGTATCAAATGCCAAGAAAAAGCAAGCAGGCAATATCCAGTGCCTCCCTGGCAGAGGGCATGACTCTGGGAAATACCTGCTTTCACTTATTTTTTATTTTTTTTTAAAGTCCTCCAAAGCAAAATGCAGAGACCCATCACTTTAACTGAAAAGAGTTTTGTACAGCATTTTACTTCTTTGTCAGATGACATTCAGGGTGGCAAGGCAGTATTTTCAGTATTGCCAACTTCTGATGTATTTCAGCTGCTCTTTTTCCTTCTTTCCATCTTAAGAAAAACATTCTACTTAATCGTATTTTGCATACTCTTGGGCAGAATGTTAACTACAAAAGGCGGGTGGATTTACCTTCAGGAAACACAACATCTAATGGCAGTAACTTTTCAGGGCTCAATGACAAAAATCTTATCTGCTTTATAGTTCCTACGGCCCCACATCACCGTTACACCACGAAGTTGGTAACTCCTGTAGTATTCTCAGAAAAAGCTTTCTCTTACCAGTCCAGTCTGTGCCTAACTCACAAAAGACATGCGTTGGCATTAGGTTCATAAAGGGTAAAACTGAATATTTTGGTGCAACTAGGACATCTATTGCAGTCACTCAATACTGCTTCTAGCACTTGTGGTATGATGTTGCTAAGGGAATGGGTCCTAACACTTCAGTTCAGCTAGCTTTTGAAGACCTACCCCAGCAACTGACTGCAATAAGGTATCTTTCTCCCCTTCCCAGTATCTAGTACAACAGATGGATATCCATGCCCAATATTATTCTGTGCAATGTCCTGAGTTATACCACAAATGGCTTATGTAACACGGCTAAAACAAACTACTCCGCAGCAATGAATGGGGACTCTGTTGTTGAAGTCTTTGCCAACTGCATGCATCATTCTTGGTTCTGCTAACGCTGAGTAGGGACAAAGGCTATATTCTGTCCTCTATGGCAGCACAGCACAGTGATGATGCTGTAAATTAAAGAAAGCACAACACGCTGACAACAGACTCATTACTGCTTTCTTACTTGCAGTTCCAATACATAAATGTGGCATAGTGTTCCTCACATTGCGCTGAAAATAAGGGGAAATGGGGATAAACATGGGAGAGCCTTTCCATAGCTCAAGAGCATAGATCCCACTTCCTCCGTCTGGATCCAATTTTGTTGGGTGTTTTTTGCATCAACCTTCTATCCTCGTTCTTACCTTTTCTTCTACATATTTTCAGAGCTGCTGTTCAGGCATATCAATAATTTAAAAAATAATCTTCTCCAGAACAGCATAATCTATACTCCTGTGAGAATCTGTTCCACAGCCTCTGGTAATGCCATATCTCTCTCCACTATCTTTATTTCAGGCAAATACAAAAAATCAAGTTTGGGGAAAGATCTAAGGAAGTTTCATTTATAACTCGATATAGACATTTCCCATACAGGTAAGTAAATTATACAGTGCCAATGCCTCCATAACCCCTTGTTCTGCCCCTGTTCCCTGCCTGCCTCTCCTTTTCCCCACATTTATAGGACCTGGGCTGTCTGGCTGCTAGGTGTGACCTCAATATCATCATGATATTGAAGGTGACCTAAGTGGAGACTTCAGAAAGCACACATCTAATAATAAAGCTCTTTGCAGAAAACTGTGGGAATTCCAGAGAATATTACAAGCCTAGAAGGCTAGGTATGCATACAGAAATAACATAAACCAGACTTGATTCTGACGTCCCAGGAGAAAACACTTCTGTATCAATACTCTGTTTGCCTTAGGAACAAAGAAATGCCTATCAACTTCCTTATTACCTTTAGAAAAATATATAATGCCAGTATGCACAAACGCCTGACTATTTTCAGTAAGTTTTATCCGGATTAAACAGAATAGTATTAACTACCACAATGATCAAAGGCTAAAGGGTACCTCACCATCCCAGACATTGCCACCTGTGCCTCTGGCTTAACAGCCCCACTCATCCCCAGCCTAGATGAGCTATTGGTTAAAAAAACAACCCCCAAAAAACCCAGAAGTGTCTCATGAATGGCAACCTGACATTTCATGAAGATGATTACATTAAGAGTTCCCATAATGTTTAGAAATTAGATTTGAAATAGGAGAAAGAGTGAATGTAATTCTACTGCCAGGAATAAAAACCCCCAAGAGTTCTGAGGTTAACAGGACCCCAAAATAAATCCCTCTTTGTAAATTTGGGATATATTCTCAGGCAAGCAGAAATACAAATTAGACCAGTCACTAGCAGGAAAAAATTTTTCCTTTTTCTGTGTTTCCAAAAGAAGCAGAGAATTTGGTGCAAACACCACCTTTTTCTTGGAAGTGGATTTCTACAAAAGTTGAGGTGACCAAAAAGTCGCTATGTGAAGAAACATGCAGCCCATCCCAGTCTACGACAATCATCTAAATACTCCACCAAAAAATACCTGGAAGTAAGCTTAGAAAGAGTTCAAGCATTATTTACAGCTTAGACTGTAAATGCACAGGGTGAAAAATACAGCTATTCATGGGCACAAGTTGGGCTACAACAGCCACTGGTGTAAGTAGTGCCTGACGCCAGCTTTAAACCAGATTTGTCAGAGTGGAAATACCAGACCTGAGTGGACTCTGGGCCACAGTTACCGACTTGAGTGCCAATGGGCAGCGCTGATGGGTCTGCGAGGGTCGCTCAGTCACTTGCAGCGGTGGCCTCAACTGCGTCAAAAATCGAGATTAAAAACTCCGCAGCTCCACAAGGGCTACAGAGCTCTCCCATGCTGCTTCCAATTATATATTGTACATTAAACCATTCTGATATAAATAAAGATACTGGTGAAACCAGTCCAGTGACAGCATCACTCTAATCAATTTCTTTGCCAAACAAATGAATAAATGGTCCAGGTGAGTGAAAAGACCTGCCTCTAGCACCCTGAGCAACAAGAAAACTTGTAGCTGATGAACGTGGCTGTGACGAACAGGTTCCCTACGCCACTCACCTGCTTCTGCGGGGATTTAATTTGGAGAGAGCATACTTTGACATTAAACTCCACAATCATTGCACCAGGATTTTTCCCAAGAAAAGTAGAGTATGGCAGCAGAAGGAAGAAGAAAAATTAAGGTTTTTATGCTGCATAAACATGCCTGTACAGCTACTGTATATAAGCACTGAGAAATATCTGAACTCATAAGCTTACCAACTTCCATGCTGAACTTCATATTTCAAATCAGCAGCCACTCAAAAATTTCTGTTGTGTTGAAACATTCCTAAAATGAAGCACTTCAGGTTCCCTTATACAAGATTTTCTAATATTTGAGAAGGACCGTTGCCTGCCCTGTAAAGTTCCTCTACTGCCTTTGGCTTTCCCCTTTTGAATTTCCCTTTTATTTACTGAAAATATTTTGAGTTGTTTGGTTTTTTTTAAATGTTTATTTACTGAAACACTCTGTTGGAAAAGGACAGCACTGATACAAAATTATTTCTTTAAATCAAGTCACACATTTCAATAGCATGTAATTCAAATGCGAAGCCCGACAACTTTTGTTTACGTGCTTTGAAGTCATTAACTGGAAGTTACCGTATCCTCTGTGATATACAAAAGAGACCTTCATCCTGCAGCCACAGTCATTTTGTGTCATTAATCTGCTGCTTGATTCAAGCACATCTGGATTTCTGGTAAGAGCGTATGACCAATAATAAAAACTATATATAAACTAGCTCAGCTTGGACTCCTGTGTTCATTTGGGAAACTCAGAGCAGAAGCTCTCTCCTTGGTTGTAGCTGTATTACTCAACATGCAGTGCGCAGGAATTGTTTGTGGAAACATTTGGTATTTTCAGGCCTGGCCTCTCAATGGGAATTCCACACTGAAAAAAAGGTATCACTTATACACTCAAACCCCTCATTGTGTCCCCTGCTACGAATTTACATACAGGGGGTAGAGGGTGAATGGCTCAGCTATAAGCTGGAATTTACAAATGTGTTTAAGCACCTGCTAAAAATAACTAGGAATTATACTCTTGACATGAGTACATGCTTCTCTTTTTCTGCAAAGTAAAAGCCTCAGCTCAATACAGGACAGGAGTACACATAAAATGAATCAATATTGATTGAAAAGCCACAAATCCGCTTTTCTAATTTCCAGTTCTTGTCTTAGATGCACAGGTATGTTCTTTTAATCTAGTTTTTAAGGTAAGATGCTCTGTACATAATTTTTCTTGATAAAAAATTTAAAAAAGCAAGTAAAATAACCACTGAGGAAAAAACATTTCCATGGGCGTCAAGCATGAATGGAAAGGGATAATCAGAAAGAAGCAAAGACAACTCAGCTGGAATATTTACCCCCCTCTTCCTCTCAGCTGCATGCTCCAACATCGGTGTCAGACACAGGCAGGTACAGACAAAGTTTTCCTTGGGGAATATATTCATCCACTTAACTGCCAACTAATACTTTTTTTGTGACTGTATGGAGGATTTTGTACACTCTAAGCTTGGGAGCACTGCTGTATTTCCTCACCACCACAGGACAGTTATTAGGAAGGGGATGAAGCAACCACTGTAACTTGGAAGAGCATTACTGTAGCAATTCCTGAGCTCCAGTTTCTGAAGAGAGAAAACGGGTGGGGCGATTGGATTCATCTCCGGAAAAAATCTCAGCTTTTTTTCCAACAGACTTTTTACTTAGATGTCTGCATTGTTATTACAATGATTATTTAGTATAGCTTCTAAGAGCACCAAAGTAAGCAAAGCAACGTGTGTATCAGGCAGAGCTTTACCAGGGGAGCAAAGGAATAACGTGCCGGGAGAGCGACAGCCCCTTTTTCCACCCGACAGCAGGCTCTCGGAGGGTCTGCGCACACCTGGTCACCGACACGACACAAAAAGCTACGTACAGCGCGGTTCCACGCACCCAGGCTGCAGCGTCATTAGCCTTCTACAGCTTCAAAATGCTAAGTAAGCATATATGCAGTTCCCACGTTGGGATCTACATATGAAGCAGAAGGAACAAACCAGGCATTTTAAAATTTGTTTACCAAACACATTTTTCTCACACGGGCACACATAAAGGATAAAACCCACGTCGACTTCCACCACGCAGCATCACGCCAAGTTCCTCAGTGCTCCTGGGCACAGAGACGGCAACAGCGATGGAGAATAACTTTTCCAACCTTGAGACAGCCAGAAGTCTATTCCCTTTATCTTGCCATGAGGCTCCAACCCCCGTGATTCGTGTTTTGTGGTTCCTAGGCTAGTGCAGTTCCCCAGGCATGAAGTCAGCTGCTTCACGGAGGTGGCAGCCAGATCAGAAATCCACAGCCTGTACGTTACCGGGGCCAGGTTCTCCCGAACCTGCTAGGCTAGCGCTTCAGAAATTAAAGAGTACGAGCCCTAGTCCACCGCGCCGGCTCGCCGTACGCGTGGACCTGCACGTTCAGAGGCACGTCTGCCATATTCACTGCAACCGCCCCGCTGAACTCAAGACACACCAAAGTAGTTGCCGGGACACGGAGGAGGACTCGGCCACTACCGAAGGGAATTAATTCTCAGCGGTGAGACATCCAGCTGTTAATTACTTCTCAGGATGAACAAAAGTCTACCTGTATCTTCAGGCGCTTCGTTTCAATAATTCATTCACCACAGAGAGCTTCCCTCAGATGAAGCTCGTAAGAGGCAAGAGCAGGCTGGGCAGCTCCTGGAACTGGTGAGGCTGCTCGGAGCCCAGTCCCTGGACCGCTAATACACCTACATCTCGTTAACCTGCACCCTGCAGCGCTAGGCACAAATACTTCACAGCGGGGCGGGGGGAGAGTCTTGTCAAGAGAGCCACACGGCTCAAAAATTTCAGGAAAGGGTTCTGTTGGAAAACACCGGGTCAGCGGTGACCACTGCTACCCGGGGCAGCCAGGGAAGACCTGGTCTCATCCCCCAGCAGGACCCTAAACGACTGTTCCAGGGCCTGATCCAGCAAGGGCTTTGGGGGCAATAGCTTTAGTGGAGAGTAGGTGCCTACACACCTTGGTTAAGGTGTCTCTTAATTCTCCTGCACCCCTGCTTCTTGACTTTGTGGTAGTTGTAAGAGCAATACCTTATTTTGACA
This sequence comes from Haliaeetus albicilla, assembly GCF_947461875.1. Classification (NCBI taxonomy): domain Eukaryota; kingdom Metazoa; phylum Chordata; class Aves; order Accipitriformes; family Accipitridae; genus Haliaeetus; species Haliaeetus albicilla. The sequence continues at coordinate 18,166,889 of NC_091503.1, read as the reverse complement.
GGTCTGTTGAAAGAAGTGCAACAAAAAATACGGAAGACCCAATGACAGCTGGTGAAAAGATGTTACTATTGAATTGTTTTGATTTTGGATGACTTCAAGGAGGATACAAAAAAATGACAGGATGAATGCCTAAGTCAGTTCCAGCTATTTTCGTCATTTCTATTCCAGCAGAGAGAGAAGAAAACTGGCTGCATGAATAGTACTCTGACCCCAATGCAATAGTAAAAACACAGACCATCGAGTAGTTTGGGTACTACCTATACAGAAAAACTGACAATTGTGAATCGCTTGGGTTTGGTACTGCTTATGTCCATCAGTTTTAAAAACACTTGAGGCAGGAGGGGAGGGGAAAAAAAAAAAAAAAGACAATGCAAAACAAAAGAAGCTGGCAAGATCAGTTATAGACTTGCTTGCTATGAAAGAAGAGTGATTGTTCTATTTGTTGCTTGCCTGTGTTTACTTTCTATCTCTTCACGGTTCTCAAAACCTCTGCCGGTTCAAGAACAACAAGAGAAGCCCTTCTGTGTAAACAGAACTCTTTGCTCTACAAGCCCAGGTAGAAGACTAATACCAACCCTTGCAGAGGATATCAAAACTAATGCAACAAAAATATACCAGGTGGAGGCGGGAAAAGGTTTGTGTCATCCGGGGGCACAGAAAGACGAGCCGGTTTCCTTTGGAAGAGAGAGAGTCAAATTATCATGCGCAGGAATTCCCTTTCCGACGCACGAGCGCAGTACATCGTCTCTCCTTTTGGACAGTCATGTTAAGTGGAAGAGGAACCATGGCTTTTCAAAAGCATCCCACCTTCCTGATGTTATCTCCATGTGAATATTCCCCTTCAAAGCTCAATTGTTCTACCCAAAAATTCTTCGAGGAACTCTTCGATCCTCATGCAAGATGTCGATTTTTAAAGAGGAATCATTTAGAAGGCAAAGGGTGAGAAGCAAACAACGTAAAAACAGAGAGTCACGGGAAAGCAAAGGAGGCAGGAAGGGAGGGAAAGGATTTGGTTTTGCCTCTCTACAGAGAAATTGTTTTGATACAGTATCCCCGTTGCATGAATTTTCCATATGCCTGTGTCAGATCCACTACTTTAAGCCACAGAGCTGTCAGATGCTCATTTTTTATGGTGTGCTTACGTGGCAGGCCAACCTTTCTGTTGAATCAGTCAGTTTTTACAAAGCCAGGATCTGCAACCCAGAAAGATGTACATGCTCTTTTGGCCAAAAGTCTCAACTTTGCAGCAGGAGTGAGTCGGCAAAGCAAACCACTATATTCTGGTACCTAACAACTGTTATCAGAATCAGTGCTTTTACATGAAAAAAATAAAACATTATGAACAACATAAGAAATAGCAACTATTCTGCACACATACATGAAGCAAATATCACAATGGAAAAGCAGTTTTAAGAAGTTCTTAAAATAATCCAGAAAAATCTCACAAACTTTTGTACATGCTCAGCTTTCTTTGTCTTTAACAAAATGAGGAGCAGGAGACATTTAGTTCATGAACAAAAGCCTTAATACTTCATTTAAAAGTTAATTTAAGTCTGTTGTAGACTAAGTAGAATTTGCAAAAAAAACAAAAGAAAATAAAAACAACGCCCCCACTACTTCTTCCGTTACCCATATCCAATTTAAAAAAAACATAATCCCACAACTAAGTGAAAATATCAGTCACGTAGGTATCACTTTATAAGGCTGAGGGAGGTGGCCACATCTGCACGTTTTTTACCTCACATCCCCAGCCTTTAGCATCCGAAAGATTATCTCCATTCTCCATGCCTCAAATTTTGCTAAAGTAAAATTGCATATTTAAATGCCGCATACATGCTAATCAGGATGTAAACATTTAAATAACAGAATGCAGATCTGTTAATCAAAACTGATTACCAGCTTTCTCTCCATTTACTGGGGGTTCTTCTGTAAAACATCATCTTAGTTACTGTTGCCAAAACTGTGTTTTTAAAGCCTCTTGGAGAAAAAGCTGATTAGTTACAAACATTGGCTCAAGAGACAAGTTTTATGTCAGTGTTTACTAGAAACGTGAGATTGAAATTAACTTGCAGGTAACCAGTACATAATTGTGCATCTACATTAACCCTTTCTGTTAGCTTAAAAAAAGGCTTTGTCTCCTCTGCCCCTTTTCCTCACATCAGTAGATTTTAAAGAATTTCCAATTTCTGAAGGCCCTTGCAGAAATATGTGATTTACCAGAAAGCTTCAGCTCTGGAAACACTGACCAGTGTTTTCAGGCCATTATTTTCCACCACTAAGACATTAACATTCAGATTCCTCCCTGTTTCTAAGTATTTTTGAATAGCTTTTTATAATTAATACTTCCAACTTCAGAAGGCCACTATCGGTGATCTAGGGCTGTTGCTGGCCATGCTGTGCACATTGCGATTTCCCAGCCAAACTGAAAATCAGAAATTCACAAGCTGCATTTATAAGCTTTTGATACCTGACTGCAGGTGACATACTATGGTCCACAAGAACATATCTCAACGGGTTCAATCTATCTTTTAGCCTCGATGCCACAAACAGACATAGGAAAGGAGGCTGCGAGGCACGCGGGGCACGCCAGCCTGCCCATCACACGCTCTCTCTGCTGACGTTCCCTTTGACAGTCCAAGACGGTAAACAGGAGAGACCTACTGTGCAAATCTGGTCAGCATTTTACTAAAGCATGGAGGTTGAGCATTCAAAAGAAAAGCTGCTAGATTGTGAATCGCCTACAGAATGTGGAAATCAAGAACTTTTACCCCCCTGAAAAAAAAACCCCCAAGAAAAAAAAGTACAAAAATTACTGTCAAAGTTGGGAAAATATTTCAGTATTAACTGTTTTCTGCACTTCCAAACAGTCCTAAATCTGTTTATACAGACCTATGAGAAATGCAACAATGCGCACCCTTGCTCTTTCATCTTGGAGACACTGTTTGTGGAAATACTGCTTCAAATAATAGGGTCAGTTTTCAGATATATTGAAAATCCATTACTTGGCATTACTTCCCGAGCATGTTACAGACAGATATCACATTCTTCAAACCTCTGAACCTTGAGTCTTAACATATGATGCTTCTCTATACCCAATTTCTTGTTCTGCTTTCTCAAAGCACTGTAAAGATGTTATTCCTGAAGAACATATGCTGTTAACTGTATTTTTTAAGGCCTCATCATGTAAACTCCAGGTTGCTTCAGTAGAAATGTCTTAATACCTACAACTTTGTTCAGGGAGCAAACCGAAGCATGTAAGACGTTAGCAATATCAAAGGTTTGTGAGGCTTAAGAACAGGGGGAAAAATCAGGAAGGAATAAGATGATATTATGAAATTGCCTGTTTCCTAGATGCCCACTAGACTGTTGGTTATATTTGCATTAGTAGGCAGAAATCCATAGATAGTGAGAACTGGGAGTCACTCTGGAGAAGAAAAAAAGCACAGAGGAAGAAAAAAATTAGAGAAACACCACTTGCCAAAAAAAAAAAAAAAAAAAGGAACGTGCTATTCATTTATTTTTGAAAAGACATGATAGAAGCCAGTCATAAGATACTGGAAAAACATTAATAATTAAAACCTGTTTTGTGCCAAGGCCATATCCCGCCTGGATGCCTGTGAAAACTTCCCACGAGCTCTGGGACGTGCCCCGATCTGCCTATGGTGCCCGCTCACTCTAGGATATGGCATCCCTCCGGCAAAGGCCCCAAGCAGGAGATCCCAACCTGCTCCATCACGGAATTTCAGAGTTTGCCCTGACAGTTCTCTTGCATATACAAATGACACACCAAGACAACCGAAAGCTTCAGAAAACCATAAACTGTTAAGACTGCAGGGCTTCTGAGCAAGCCTAACGACTAGCCTAATTTATGAGCGTAAGAGGGAAAATTGACCATTTCAACAGGGAAGCAGATCTGCATTTAAGCAGCCAAACAACAAAACTGGCTTTCTTTCTACCACTGCAGCGATGGATTCCATGTACCTGAACAGGGATGGCAGCCAGCTCCTTCAGCAATCCTAGTAGCAAACCTTGCTGAAGAGGTACACAAGACAAACTGCCTTTCACAAGTCTGTCAAAAGCAAAATCATCCTGTACCAGAACAGCAATTCCTCTGGTATCTCCAGAAGTTACATCACTGTTCCAAGTTATAGTCTAGAATTCTAAGAAAAACAATGGAAAAAGCACATAATGAAAACACTATTTTGAAACATGCTAATGGACACATATACCTGGACATAACATACATAGTGTTCTAAAAGAAATATAAGATTTTATTGGCATAATAATACACTTTGTTTAAAAGAAAGAAAAAACACCAGGGGAAAACACAATTAAAAGTTCCATAAATGGTTATCACGAAAAAGGGTACTATCCCACCTCCCTAACAAATGCATGCAATACCCAAGACAAATTTAGCAAGTCTGCTGTGTATGCTACATGAAGATTTATTTGAAAATTATTAAATCTTCCCTGCAATAAAGTTTAGTATTTTCACGGTTCCTAATCTGCCTCTTAGCCACAAAAGCACTGCCCTTACACTGAAGAAGGCAATTCTCTTTTAAGATTCAAGGCATTAACTATTACAACGTACATACTTAGCTCTCTGCCTCTTGACAACTGAGAATTACAGGAACATTTTGGTAGATTAGGTATTTTGCTAATAAAAATTAGAGAGTGAAATATTTTAAAACACAATTAATACATACATCATTGTGTTTTCTTCATAGATCTGGGACAGAAATACCTCCTTCTGTAAGAAATCCTGAAGCAAGGATCAAGGTAAAATCTGTACATCTACTGCGTAAGAGACATGCACTCCTCTTCAAAAAGCACAGCGGCTAGAGATTCCTTCTAGGTAACAGAATAGCAAAACCACCACAGAAATTATATTTTAAGTGCCATTTCTAAACACTTCTTTCTTTTTCCTGGCTCCGTATTGTGTCTGCATTGCAACCTTGTAAGAACAAGCGCGCAGTCTCCCACCTGACTTAACGGAGCTCAGTAGTTAAAAACAATGCTGTTCAACATTAACTTAACCCTACTTCCCAGCCCCTGAAATTAGGCCAAAAATCAGAGGAAATCATGCGGTGTGCTCTGGATATTCCATGACTACCACCGCTGGCAGGGCGTAAGCCACATATTTCATAGGTAACTAGGAACACACACACAGTTGTTTTGTAGCGACGCTACACCACAGGCTCCTGCTGAACTGCTGCTTTTCTTCCCCACAGCTCCTTCCAAACCTTGCACGAGTTCAGCCCCGGCATTTATGAAGGGGACTTGGTGGGAACTCATCTTTTAAACACATGGGAATTCAGGGGGAAAAAAGTTCACGGGGTATTTAACATATGAACATGCACCCTCTACTCGCTGCTTCTGCTGGTAATCAGAGATGTCAAATCCAGTTTACTGCATTAACCAGATTCAGTTATATGAGTATCAACAAACTCTTAAGTCGAAGATGAAATTTTCAAGTACACAGACTTTTTCAACTTTGCCTAAACAAAAATCCTCCTTCCGCTTTTCACAACCTGTGGATCATTACAAAGACATTTCTCCTTCCGTCTGCCACCAAAGGTCATAAGGGAATCGCTAAGTCAGCATATTCTGCAAGCAGCCTCATTCTGAGAGACACTTCAAGGGCATTTAAAAAGCTTTTATATAAAAACAAACAGCACTGCCTCGCCTAATGAACTTGAGCTTCCCCACTTCCCCAAAAATGCGTCACCGAAGGCTCCAAACACATCTGCCGTAGGGGTGTATGCGTGTGTGTCCCTTCTTCTTAATGTAAATATTCTGAGTTACGATACATTTAAACAAGTGGAGGGAAAGACTGCACATCGCCCAGCTCATCTAATCTGGAAATTTAAAGTCCAGTTTATTCATCTGTTTTAACACAGCAAGGAAAATCTTACTTTTCCAACTAAGAGCCTGAGTTTCTCTCTCCATAATCTCATAAGCCATTACTGAACTAAAACGCTTACTACAGAAGCCCAACATACCAAAGAATGAATAAGTCTAGGAAATGTATACTGGTATAACTAGCTCTTTGAAAATGTGTAGCTCTAGGAAGTCTCCTCTACGTTTTCCAGCATAAATATTTACAGCAGTTGCAACTGGAAAACAAATTGTCTAACGGTAAGAAGAAACTCAAAATACATGCCATGAAACAGAGTAATTTCAGGATTAAAAACCAAAACAAAACAACATAACCCCCAAAACAGAGTCTTTTTCTAAGCTTCCCAAGTACATCAAGGCGGGCCACAGGGTAACTGTTTTGGTGATAACGACTGACTGTTGCTAGAAAAAAAAAAAGTTTTTACTTCTTCAGCAATTTTGCAAAGTGTTGGGTCAAACAAACACTACCCCCTAACACGCAGACAACTGTGTGTTATTACAGAGCTCCCTGAGCAAGGTCCTGCACGCCTGTCCACCCTGCCAAGGACCGGGAACTCTTCCCACAGCCCAAGAACCCTCGCCTGGAGCAGCAGGTAAGTGTTTATCACACAAACCCTTTCAAGCACCGTAAGACAGGCACAATGCAAGTTTGAAGGCAACAGTACTATGCTGCAAGTTTCTTTGGCACCTTTTTTTATTAAACAAAATTCATTGCAAGAAGATATTTTTAAATGGTAACAATGCTCTTGGAAAGTTTATCGGGCTAGATAGAAGACTGTGCAGTTACACAGCCCACAACTGCAAAGTCTAGTGGACTGATGCCTTCAAAGATTGAAAATACTGACAGGGGCATCAACATAGAAACTTGCATAGTTTTAAAGCAGTAAATAGTCAATTCAGAAAAACGTGAGACCTTAAGCCTTCGCCTTTCTCCTAACAGCCATTTAAGATGCAGATGACCATAAACCTAGAGGAAGCTCTCTTAACCAAGGTTCTCCAGCCTATCCAGGATTTTGGTATTTACATGTTAACTTCTAATGGTTACATATTAGAAGCGGCTGTTGGGTTTTTTGTTTGTTTGTTTTTTCAAGTAAGTTCACGCACAGAGACACACACCCCCAATAAAACAGTTAACCTTACATAACTTACATATACACTCACAGCAACCCAAAATCTATTCTGAGATGCAAGGATTTAAACAAACAAACAAACAAAAAGTCATATTCTTCTAAATGCTCAGAAGAAAGCTGGACTCTTACAAAATGTAATTGTTCCTGGGCTCAGAAGACTGGACTCAGTTTCATCCCAGAGCCAACTGCCTGCTGTAATAGAAATGTTTGAAAGGGCAACTGCTGAAATCTTACTTTTTGTTTCTCTTTTCACAGCTATAATCTTTTTCATGACCTTCCTAATACACTGGAGTTCATGCTTCAGCAAATGCCAAATTCTGTAGCATTTCTTACTCCACGGTCAATTAGCAATAAAGAAGATACAAGATGTAAAGGTGAGGCAGAATTACAGTTCTGCACTGTTTCCAATTCACTGTATTCTGAAAGAAATCCAACTGGCTTAGACATAGCTTTCAAGCCCCAGTTCATTGCTGCTTTCTTCATTTCTGTATGAATTCCATCTTTTATAACCTTACCCTTCACCAATTTCTTCCAGCTCGAGCCCGATTCTAACTGCAATTATAATGATTTTATATTCCATAAAAAATACGTGTTGTTTTCTACCATCAAGAGAACAGAACTAAGCTCCTTCCTCCATTCTTTTTCTTTCATCAACATTCTTGTAGGTATTTCTTTGCAGTCCTGTTAGCTGGAATACCCTTCTTTTATCCCTCTTCTTCATGTTATTTTAACTCCCTCTGAAAGCACCTATTTTTGCAACTGTCTGTATCCAGCAGACTCTCTTTGCATTATCCCCATTTTCTTTTCCTAATATTTAGCGTGCATATGCAGAAATCTATAAATACATATTCAAAGCTGACAGTGCCAGCTACAATCAAGTTTGGTTTTCTGGACCTCTTTTTAATTGCTTAAACCTCAGCCAAATTTCGTTCAGTCTGAATGAAAGTTCTATGCCAAATTTTAGAGGGAGTGTTTTATTTTATTTTTAATTAAGGTGTCGGCTGAGACCAGTTCAGTCTCCTGCTGGTTTACCAGGACACTAAAATTCTTTAAGTCACCCATGAAGTAACCTCCATCTCTTCCCAGTTTTGAAATTTGTCAATAGAAGGGGGGTTCTGGCGGGAAGAGCAAAGAAACCAGAAATAAGAAACACACCTTTTGTCATCCTTATGAAAATCTATACCCGTCTTTGGACAACTAAAGCAGCTCAAAAAGCCTGCTGCGTTTACACACGGCCAACAGAGATTTCCAACACGGTTTCGCAAGGAGTTCGAGCAAGAGGCTCGAGACAACCCTGCCTCTGCGCTGTCTCTCCCCACCTGCCACCGGCCCCTGCTCCAGTGGCCGTGGGGTGCACAGCACCGGGGAACCACCCCCCCAGCACGAAAATTACCACCCAGCCTGCGGTGCTAGCATAACTCGGTCTGGATGCCACTACTTCTTCCTCCTCCTCCTCCTCCCGCGGCAGTGGCTTAAACCGGTCTCGAAACCAACTGGGAACCGATGACATTAGAGATGTTCCTCTCTAGAGACTCCTCCTGCAGCGCGTATTCCCTCCTGGCTGCAGGGGCTTTCTCAGCAACAGCTCCCAACTCCGCGGCGTGACGATGAACGCTAACCGGTGGGAGCGATGCCTCTCCCCGCTCGCCAGCGCCTGGTCCACGCCGGCTGGGCCATCAAGGCTGCGCGGCGCACGCAGCGAAAGGTCCCGACACGTCGATGACTCATACGAGAAGCGTTTGTGGTTCAATACAGTGGAATTTCTTGGTTTTTTAGTTTGGTATTTTAAAAGCTAGGAAGTAACCTTTAAGAATACCTTTTAAATGTTAAGATTGTGAAGCGAAGCAGCAAGAAGCTGGAGAATGCCAAAAGCAAGGGTGTTTACGCAAACTAAGCCAGTGCGCAAAACGGGCTGTGCTCACTGCTTGGCTCTGTTTACTACCAGCTTCTTCATCATCTTTTCCGTTACTTAGCCTCCCAGCGTCTGCTTCGCAACACTAACAACTGGATCTTCTGAGCCCTTAGCAGCCGATGCAGTACTGGTATCTCCAATTTACAGGCAGAAAACAGAGGCATAGAGAGATTAAAAGATTTGCCAAAAGTGTTGGCTAATCTTGGATCTTCAGCTCAAGTCACCTAGACCTTGATTTTTTTTTTTAAATTTTTTTTTAAAGGTACTTAGCACTTTCGCAGTGTTTTGCATCCAAACTGTAGCCATAGTGGACTTACTGCAGTTGCAAAAACTCGGAATTTGTGCCTGGGCATCTCAGCTCAGGCAAAATGCAGCACACGCAGTTAGTAGCTGGCTGCAAAGGTTTGGTGTAACAGAATCACTCAGTCTCATGCAAGAAACTCAGTGGTAGAGGCAGGAATTAAACACAGTTGTGTCAAGGCAATACTGAACAGTGTTATCCACCCCACGATTCTTTCCCCTCTTGCAATCCACTCTCAACAGGCTTTTGTCCATCACTTGTGGCCACTGACATAAGCCCCAACCATCCTGTGCAGTGAATAGGACTCGACCCTGTTGAAAACACATGATCAAATTCAGGGACATGGAACAAGAAGACAGGAACAGGACAGGTGATGGGAAAGGGTGGCAAATTACACCCTTTAAATCCAGCCTTTCTTACACCGCATGAGTATTTTAGACAGTTTTTCACATGTAAATATAGACATTATTCACATTACAATAAAATTTAAGGACTGCAGTCAAGATGATCTCTAATGTGCAAGCGTCGTACCATTCACACTGTAAGAAACAGCCTAGAGGTCTTACACTCTAAACAAGTAAAACAAGAACAAAAAAAGAGAAACATCATCATTCTACATCCCAGATGAGAAATACGAGGCACAGAGAGAGTACTTCTGCGGTCTACAAGAGATCTGGTTTACTCATTGCATTACAAGTTGATCTGCTAGTCCTCCAGTGGATGATACACCAACAGAGCCATGCATTCTCTCTACGTTCATGAGGGAGGTCTGGGGTTCAAATTTGGTTTGTAGAAGAAATTATACAAAACGATCAGATATACAGAAACAAGAACTGCTGCCAAATCAAGGGATATTTCTATAACAAAGTCACCGAGTCAAATCTCCAACTTCTTGTTCCACCTGTGTCTCACACATGCTCCAGAAATTTAAGCAGGACACATACGCAGCATCTTTACAGATGTCCACAGGTACACCACACAGCATGGACCACCAGAGCTTCTGATGTACCAATACTGCATCAACAGCCCCTCAGAAACACCCTGAAGCGGAGCATTATTTTTGTCTCAGAAACAACACCAAGACCTAAAGTCAACTGTTGTGCTTGCACATTTCTTTTGAACCAAGCAAGCACAAGTTACAGAAGTGAGCCTTGAGAAAATCTCAGCGGTTTTAAGTAATTTGATGCAAATCATGAACTGAAGCACAGCACACCAATCGATTCTCAAGTTTTATAGACTACACGACCAAACACTAATAAGAAATATCAACCTGTCAGCTTTCAGTGTGAACGGGCCTATTTCAGGACTGAAAACACATTACAATTTTAAACCAATTCAAAGAGTCTTTGCTAAATCACACTTAAGACATGGTAGATGCCTAGCTCTTCTGGACATCGTAAGGCCCAGAATGTATCCAGCTTTCCAGCAAATTTAAGCACGCTTTTCAGATTACTGCAAAGCTATCAAGCTATTGAGCAAAGCTATTCATATTATACTTGCATTTCCTTATCAAATGCAAAGTGTTAAAAGATTTGGAGACAGCTGTTAAACTTTATGGGCCTGTCCGCCATTTGTTTCAAATAGAAATATTTGATTGAGAAGGGAAAAACAGAAACAGCAACAATTTGACTTAAAAATAACAGAAAGCTTATCCAGAAAGAGAAGAAGTTCAAAATATTTTTGTTACAGTTTTGTATTGGTGAATCAGAGCACTGTGCTAAACATTGTACACATAATAAATACGTTTTCATTTTAAACTTTACAACTGGGTACTTCTAAGTAAACAAAAACAGGAGTTGTTTTTCCTTCTGTATCCTCACAACCATCTGACAACAAACCAAGCCCACTCAGCCCTGCTAAAAGCACGATTCTCTAATGTTGTACTTCTGGGAATACATTACAGCTTCTATGAAATGTTTTGTTACACCTGTTTATCAACTGGCCATGCAAATATAGGGTGCAACTGCATGCAAAGCAGTCTTTTTCTTAGTTTTAGTGAGTTAAAACTTCATGCAACAAATAAAGTAAATTAAGAAAAGATGACCTCTGGATGTCTGAATAAGACAGATATTTTCCTCTTTTGCAGCACTCTTACTTTCTGGAGAGGGAGTGATGATGCTTTTGATTAGCAACACAACACACATCTTTAAGAGACTAAGACAACATCAGGAACACCTGCTTATAAACTCAGTTCCAGTCACACAGCTGACAGGCAACCGATGCCAGGCTTTTCCTAGGCATACCTTTGCCCTTCGCCTTTGAAACTACTAAGCCTTTTCCAGAACTTGCATGCATCTGATCCATATCCTTTTGAGACCTGCAAAACTGTAATTTCTCTCAAATTTTAGCCACTCACCCCTACTGCTGGGGATGACCACGACTGCTAAGTTAGCCAGGAGACTGACACTGTGCACAACTCCTCTTACCAAAGCAGTCCACTGGTGACCCTAACATTTTTCACCTAAGGATGTGTTTGCAGTGAGAAGGAGGGAAGGCTGATGTGACAAAACAACATCATGAAATGAGCACAGCACAGCAGATGCCTTATTGGTACCCTTCAGATACAACATGCTCATTCAGCCACAGCTGGGCATTAAAACCATGTCACTAACACATAGTCATGAAAACCAATGGCCAACTAATCTAATTTTTTTTTTTATTTGCAAAATAATGCTTCCCATATCCTGCCTTCTTGATACAGGTGGTTTTTTTTTTCCCTGCTGTAAAATCAGGTTAGCATAGCACTATATTGACTCATCTATAAACAAACAGCGAAAGCCAAGAAGGGGGAGAGGACCTCAGCACACAAAAACACCCCACGAAAAATAAATTTGATCTTCACTGATCCCGATACTCCAGGGCCACTGCTAATCTGCCAAAGGCTGTCAGCTCTCTCAGAAGTATACAAAATGAGTAAAATCAAGCCATGTCACAAAAAGAAGAGCCTTAGGGTTTCCTGCCAAAATCTTAAATTTAGCTCTCTATATTAAACAATGCTACTTCATTTTCCCCGGACAATAAGGTGGCTTACAGTAAACACAGGCAATATTAAAACCTTCAAACTTATTCCTATGCTGTAGCAAACCTCAAACTAATGGGGAGTGTGGGGGTGTGTGTTTATGGTGGGTTTCTTTCTGTGTGTTTTTTGGGGAGGGGAAGGAGAGAGGGATTATGTTGGGGTTTTTTTAGGGGAAAATACTTCAGGTTCTTGGACTTGGCTGTTTATTCTCCAGGCTGACTTGGACTGGAAGGGCAACCCAAGTAACTCATCTGATGCACAACAGGATAGAGAATGTCAAGGGTTGTTCAACAGCGATCTCTCAAAGAAGTTAAACATTGATGGGCACTGGACAAATCCAGTTAAAGCCGCTGGCAATTTGATTGCTATGGGGCAACGAGAGGAGTTGGGACAAGGGAGGGAGAAGCCAGGTAAGGCCATGGAGTGTTCTTTGTACATAGTACAAAAGGTGACAATCAGGTTTAGACAACTTAAAAATACCTGTTACCCTAAAAATACAGATTACTTAATCTTACATATTTGTCTCCCAAAAGTTATAAAACGTAAGAGTTTGCCGAGTTCCACCTTCAACCACAGACATTTATTCTTTCTGCAGATTCAGTTATCATTGGTACTAATTACCATGGATTAAACCACAGTGCTAAAACCCACATTTTTTAAAGTTTTAATGGTTAAGACTGCCAACTTAAGATGGGTCTAACTTTGCATACATAAAAATAAGCTGTCAGAAAACAGACCTGTGAAATCTTTCAGCCTCCTCAAGTTCCAGCAAAACCTGAGGGTTTAAGCAAATATTTTCTGCAATATTCTCAGAGACTGATAAAATGACTACAGAAACTGAAATCCAGTTTTCCTCATTATCTAGACTAAAAATGGAAATAGGGCATAACTAATGAGAAGTAAACTGATTTTTCAAATCACTTCACCTCTAATAACCCATGATAGTAGCAATATATGCTCACAACGTGTTGAAGTTTGTAGCACCTGTGTAGTTTTAGCAATCATTTAACCGTTCCAACATCACTTCAAATTATGGGCTCACTGTATACCTCTATTTCCCTTCTCCACATTTAACCCATCTTAATTCATGCAAGAACTCCATTAGTTGTGGAAAAATAGGAACTGATGAAAACTGCTATTACAGCGGGTGATAAAAGCTAAATGACTGGGGAAATTACGCAAGGAAAAAAAAGAGCAATTAATTTCTTACACAATTAAGAGTTTAATTAGATTATTTATTCTAAATGCATTTATTTAAGTGAATAGGAAGCTTTAAAATAGACTTAACTCCTATTAAGTTTCAAGCAATACAAGAGTAGGTATCAGAGTACTAAAATTAGATCACTCTCCTATTTGATCAGAAAATGTAAGCTCAGCTATGTCAGCAACTTGGTAAGCAGCAACATTAAAAATCAGGCTCTAATTTATTGCTTCACGTTCAGCAAGAAGGGGAAACGGCATCACCTAAATGTGAAATTCCCGATCTGTGATGGAGGTTTATGCATCACACCGAACAATGCTACTCAGCACTTCCTGAACAAAGACGCTGCAAAAATGTCTTCTCCAGCAGAGACTGTTAGTGGTAGTAGTGGTAATAGTCCATGAACATGAGGTCTTGGATACAGCTGTATGCGCTAGCACTTGAGAGCCTCTCAACTGCAAACTAACTGAAACACATGCGGATGTTTGTTGCGTTTTGGCATAAAAAGTTAAAACCGGAATCAAATGCTGTTCTTGCCCCTAAAACTTTATGTCGATGTTTGTGGTTTTGTAATCGCTTTTATTCTCTGAAGGGATGCTTCCATACTGCAACTGTAAAATTCACATTAAAAAAAAGCTGATGACAGCTACACGTGGGGGTGCAGGTGGAAGCATGTTCTCCCGAAAGCCGAGTATGAGGGCAGGGATGGGAGTGGGCTCTCCCTCAACATATACATCTGCTCGTTAACCGACCTGTGTTTTTCCCCTCATTTAATTCCTCCAGGGCCACTTCTACCAAGACAGTAACAAATAACCATGGGATCAGAATCCTGACATTCATCTGCCAGTCCTGGGCTCAGTTAAGTGCACTGGGATTTTGTTCAAGGAAATGCCTGGGCACGTAAGTTCGCCAGTTCGTGGAGCAGATCGCTTGCCTGCTTGCTCCTTTCCATAGCCAAGAAGCTACCATTTAGCTGCACGAAGGCGGGACAGCAAGGAGACCAAGGTCAAACCTAGCAATGCCCGAGGTAGCGTGGGTGACAGATGATAAACAGCGAGAAGGCATGCACGGGAGGAGAGTTTGATCCCCTCAAAAGCAAGCCAAACTGATTACTATTAAGAAAAACAACTACCGCCTGTCAGATCTCATGCTGCTTCTGCATTACACACATTTCCCACCTCCCTGTATATTTCAACTGTAAATTCCCTGGTAAGGAAACTACGTCTTCCTTTGCATTTTCAAAGTTCATGCTAGTTACTGCTGTACGCTGGAGGATATCAAGAATGCTGTCAAGCACACAGACTGCAGGCATAAGAACAGATTCCACTTATTTCTCTCAAAATTAGAGCTGTCTCACAGACAACTCCTAAAACTTGCTTGCAAACTATTTTCGGATCAAAATAGACTTCTTAAATGTGTATTCCTTTAACCTCGTAACTGGAACTGCAACCGAGTTTTTCACAGCTTTTCTTTGTCAGCTGAGAGCTACATACCTCTCAGATTTCTGGGATGTATCTGCTTTGTCCGAGGCATTTTCCTCTGATCTCATACACCACTTTCTCCTCTCAGAAATGGGAAGTACAGCAAGCAGAGAGATGGCAGCTCCATAAACTTGTCAAAGGGGTCAGTTAATCCGAATGCTAAAAAAAGAGAAAGAAAAGTTATGAGACATATGCATTAATAAGGAAAACAAAGGTATCTATCTGCTCCCTTTGATTCTCAAACAGCTACGGAAATCAGCGATGAGCGAGAAAAATTTCTGTACCTATCCTTTTACGGACTGAAATGTTCCAGCACCTTAAGAAAACTACATGAGGGTGAAACTCCTTTTAGAATTACTCAGGAAGCATGAGAAAACTAAGACACTTTTCCACATTTGTCAGCTGTTTTCTAGCCAGAAAACGTCTTCCAGCAACTCGTGTCCTATGCAAATAAATCCAGAAAACTAAACAAAATTTGACATCGGGCTTTAAGATACAGATCTTCATCTCAGGGTGGGGGGAGAGCAGAGCGGAGGGCAAACGCACACTGCATCAGCAATAATCCACCCTATTTGTGACATCAGCTACCTCCAAGTTCCTTACATGGAGCGTGCACGTCTAGAAGAACTCCCCATGGGATATTTCTGCCGAAAAATCAGCATACAGCAGAGAATCACAGTGGCTCTTGACCCACCTGCAAGCTGTTGCACAGCAAGTTTTTGCCCTGGCGTGGTCCTACGTGGCTGCAGCAGCCCCTGCACTTGCAGGAGGCTGCAGCCAGCAAAGCCCCGGTACAGATAAACCCCATGGACCGGGGAATTCTTTTAATAGCCTAACACACCGATTCGCTGCTAAGTTGGCACAAACTTACATTTGCATCCCCAAACCTACATCCTTCTCAAAATTAACAAAACTTTCTTTTCAAATATTCTTATGATTTGCTTCCAGTTTAAGGAGCATTTTGTTTAGTTTCTGAAATCCTCCAAGATGTGAAATCTCCCACAGAACTATTGCAAACCACTTACGCACAAGAACTTAAAAAAGAAAATGATGGGTGTAGTTCCACTCTTCCAGCTAAACAAAATAAAAAATTAACCACTTCTCACTTTTTTTTTTAATAGTAATACTACCTCATGTTTAGCAAACTAGGAATAAATTTTAAAAATTTATATAAACTTCAGAATGGCCCCTAATATGGACAAGTTGATTAAGGATAGCTACTCCAAGGAGGAAGTACGGAGAATTTTTAGCATTTGTTGTAAGTATTAATTTAGGGGGTTTGTTTTTAAGACAACCATGGTTTTGTAAAAATGGAATTCACACCCACTTAAAATAGACTACTTGCAACCACCCCTTCAGTCTACAGACTGTTGAGGAATATAATCATTAATTTTTAATGTTTCTTTTGTCTGTTGCTGCATAAAAGGACCCAAACAGGAGAAGAAACTGACTGCAACTGACATAAAAGGAGGCTGGAAAATGTTATTCTGACTAATGGTTCTTCACTAGGGTATTACTGCACGGTATAGGAAAAACAAGGAAAAATCCAAAACACAGCACACAGCCTGTCAAGTTGTTCACTCCTACTACTTTATCCGCAAGGATAACAGAAAGATTCAGAAATGAAATAAAGCCCTTACGCTAACAGGTCCATTTTCCTGGTCTCGGACCCAAACCGGAGATGCAGAGAAGTGGCTGGACTGCTTGAAGCAACAAGCACCCCCTGAAGCCCAGTCCCACTTTACTCTGGGTGCTGCTGGGCTGGGGTTTTTAAAGGTTATTATAAACGCCGTCACTTCTTTATGCAAGTTATGTGGAGCAAGAGTTTGAAATCCCCCGGCTATCCGTAAATCCCAGGCACCTCCCGAAGCTCCCCTGCAGCACAAATGACATCTTATTTACGCCTTAAAACCACCGATTTCCCCCGCTCACCGGCAGGACTCGTCCTTTCGGGGGAAGAGATGGCCGTGCGAAAGCCACGGCGGAGAAACACCGTGCAGGACCCACGCGAAAAGTCATTCCCTCCTTAAATTTGAACAAAAAGGGAGAGGGAGAAGCGGGCCTTTGCCAACGCAGCGGTCACATCCACCGCCACCACCCCCCCCCCAAAATAAAATGCAGATTAGGGAGCGGGGCTGGGAAGCAGCCGCCAGCCCCGGAGAGCCGTCGGTATGTGCGGGCAGGGTTGCAAAGGGAAGGGAGAGAGGGGAGGAAAAGGAAAAAAAAAAAAAAAAAAGAAAAAAAAAAACCATGAATGAATAAAGAGGGAGGAGCCTGGGAAAACCCCTCTGCAACGCCGCACCGAACAAAGCGCTGCACACATGCCGGGGGGGTGAGGGGTGCGGGGGGGGGGGGGGCGGCTGCAGCCCGGCACCCAGCGGGGCTGGGGGGCGGGAGGAGCCGGGCCGGGGCTCCGCGGACCGGCCCCCCCCCCCCCATCCCCGAACCTCAGCTGCAAATCGGGGGGGTGCACACAGACAAACCCGCCCGGGGCCGGGGGGTGCAGCCGGGGCGCGGAGTCCCCGCGCGGCCCGGAGTGGGGGGGGACGCGGAGTGGGGGGGGGGGGGAGCGGGGCCTGCGGTCCTCCCTGCCCGTCCGTCCCCCCCCCGCCGCCGGAGGAGGAGGAGGAGGAGGAGGAGGACACATTGTGTTGTGGCTGCCGCAGCTCCGCGCAGAGGGGGGCGCCGGCCGCGGCGGGGGGGCGGCGGGGAGCGCCCGTCCCGCCCCGCACCCCCCCCCTACAATCCCTCCACACTCCCCCCGGCGCCTCCCGAGCCCCCCCACGCCCCCCCCCCCCCCCACCCCGCAGGACCCGCTGCAAACCTGGCGGAGGAGCCGGCGCGGCGGCGGCGGCTGATGGCGGCGGCGGCGGCGGGGAACGCGGCGACCCCTGCGCGGCGGCGGCGGCGGGGGGGGGGGGGGGGAGAGGGAGATCGGGGAGTGTGGCGCGGGGGGGGGGCCGGGAGGCTCCTTCACTTGACAACCTCAAACACAAACATGACCCAGCGCCGCCGCGCACACACACACCCGCACACACCCGGAGCCCGCCACCCACCCCTCCTCCTCCATGCACCGTCCCCCCGGGCCGGCCAAGGCGCCGCCCCCCGGCACGGCCCCCCCCCACCCTCCGCAGCCCCCCACCCCCCCCGCGGCAGACCCCTCCTCCGGGCTCACCCCCCCACCCCTCCTCCTCCTCCTCCTCCATGTCCCACACGGGAGCCGGCCGACCCCGGAACTTCCCCCCCCCCCGGCTGAGGGGCGATGGAGGGGGGGGGGCGCGCACACACACACACACACACAATGGGGGGGGGAGCCTCCCCTGACAGGCGGGGAGGGGCGGGGCGGGCTCCCCTCAGGGAGAGACGCGGCTCCCCTGCCCCGCCCCTCCCCCCCCCTCGGCGCCCCGGTCACTGGCGGGGGGGAGGGGCGCGAAGCGGCGGCGGCGGGGAGGGGGGGGATGAAGGGGGGGGCGGGGGGTGTTTTACCGTCTCTTACTTTCTATTGCAGGAAGCGGGGCCGGAGCAGTGACGTCACCGGGTCTCCCGGCCCCGCCCCCTTTCCCCGGCCGGGGCGGGCGGGCGGAGGGCTGAGGTGGGGGGGGGGAAGGCGGGGGTGGGGGAGGGGTCGGGGGAGGGGTCACCGAGGGGGTTTCCTCGCCGCCCGGTGGGGGAGGGACGGGCGGCGCAGCGCGAGGCACAACAGACGCGCCGCGGGCCGGCTTCCCCGCCGCTGCCGCCTCACGGGCGGGACCCCGCGGCACCGGCCGGCGGCGGCGGCGTCCGTCCGTCCGTCCGTCCCCCCAGCCCGGGACCGTGAAGCGCCTCGGGGCGCGGGGGGGAATAGGGGAGCCCCTCGCCGCCCCCCTCCCGGGGGTCTCCTCAGGGGGTCATGCGCGGCGGCCGCGCCCGGGCCCGGCGCGAAGCGGCGCCTTCCCCGAGGGCAAAAGTTACCGCCGCCGTTCCCCCCCCCCCCCGGCTCCTCCTCCCCGGGGCGCTGCGCCGGTGCGCGTCGCGCTCCCCCCTGCCGCGGCCCGGCCCCCGGGGCACCGGCACGGCCGGACACACAGACACACACACACACGCGTAGAGAGCCGGGGCTGACGCGGAGATCCCGGAGGTTCCTCCCCGCCCGCCCGGCCGGGCTTCCCCGCGCCCCCGCCGCCCGGCCCGGCCCGCCGCGCCCCGGCGCCGCCGGGGGAAAAAAAACTCACCGCCTCGCCGCGCATCCTGGCGGCGGCTAACTTTTCATCCCGGGCGGCAGCGAGCCCCCCTCCGCCGCTGGAAGTGGGCGGGGGAGGAAATACGAGGAGGAGGCGCGTCGTGCTCTCCGCCGCGGCGCCCCTTTTTTGGCCCGGGCCGCGGGTTTTGCCGGTGGGGGCTGTGCCGCGGCGATCGGTTTCCTGCATCAGCTGTGTGTGTGTGTGCACAGCCTGCGTGGGCGTGTGCTCCGTGCGGGGTCACCCTGCTCGGCGAAGGGTTCCCCCCCCCCTCCCCCGGGCAGGGAGGCACGGCCGCCGCCGCCGGGAAACGGCGTCCCGTGCCCCCCCCGCAAGAAGGCCAGGGGAGGGGGCCTGGGCTGGGAGGGGGGCTTTTGCGTTTTAATTTTTATTTTTTTTTAAATCCAAACTCCCCGACGGAGAGGTGGTGGCAGCTTTTCCATCAGGTTCTGCGTTTGGAGCCAGCACGTGATGTCTTTAGCAAATGAACCCAATTAAATATTTCTCGCGTCGCCTCACCCTTCTACCTCCTCCCGTGCCTGCACTCCCCTGGCACCCCTTGGGCTCGGCTGTAAGCGCTTTGGCCGTGCTACATCCTTCCCTTGTTAAGTTTAGCGTCCAGACCAGACCCTGCCTTAAGAGAACGCGACCACCATTTCCCCAGCCTTCGAGTTTTTCAGGGGGCCTCCCTCCAAACCACATCGAATCACGCAGGGTCTGCAGAAGAGAGATGAGTCCTTTCATCTCTCTCTTTCACAGGGGAGAAACCAAGGCAGGAAGATGCAGAGCAGCTCATTGCAGAGCCACGTAGAGACACGAGACCGCTTCTGTCTGAGCTTTTGGCCACAGGCACCGTCTCTGGGCTATTTTTCCTCTTCAGTTCACCTAAATTATACCTTGAAAACATTTATGGCTTACAATGGTGGCAGGTTCCCTGCTGTGGGTAACCCGTCCTGCCTCCTGCCCGGCAGCGACAGAAATATTCGCTACACGGAAGGCGAAAGTTAAATGCACAACCTGCCTTCCCACTGCCTGGCCGGTCAGGGTGAGAGAGGGGATTCTCCACAGAATTAGAGATTTATGGAAAAATCAGACCCTCGAGGACTGATTATCTTCAGGAGAAATATTGTATTCTACAACTCCAGTTAGACAAGAAAGGGGTGATTCTTTTGTTAGAGACTGTGCTCATCTTCCCCCTCTGGCTTTTAGACTTGGGCTCTGACTTGCTAAAAAAAAAACAACAAACAAAAAAACCCAGAATTGCCATTAGCCTGAACACATCAATAGGAGCATGATCCTGCAGGTACCGTAAGCTTAAACTAGCGTACCAAGCCTGACCGGTCACAAACCTGAGATTGAGTGACCTCTAAAATTAGGTCTGGACCTCTACTTGTCCTGTTCAGCTGTCCCTGAAAGTCTGTCCTGCTGGCCTTTGCAATACATGTCATCTGGCTCCTTCTTCTGCTACTCATTGTCTGAAAGCTTCAGGTTGTTGTCACCAGAGTCATCAGGGAGGAAGCATCAGATGCTGGCCCTTCCTCAGAAGGTGCCTGAGAAAGAAGGACCCACCACAGCTGCTGCTGGGGCCAAAGGAAGTCCTAGGTCACCCATCTCTTTGAGAGGACCTAAATAAGTTCAAAATAGGTGCTGCTCCAATGTGCAAGTCAAAATGAAAGACGACAGCGAACTCCCTGGAGCCGGCAGGAAAATGTTCTTCTACTAAAAGAAGTCAAACCGCATCCCACCCGGCCGTGTGAAAATCCAGCCCTCTCACCACGTGGATGTCCACAGGAATAGAACAGGTGCCCTTCCTCTGCAATCAAGCACAAGTGGCTTTACAAGAATGACTCAAGGAGGTGTCAAAGAGGAGACAGGTCCCCAGGGAGGCATGGGGCATGTCAGATGGTGCCAGCTGATCCACCCTCGAACATAAAACCAGTCAACTCAAAGTCAGTTTGGGTCAGATGACAAAACGCAGAACTGAAAGCCCGGCCCCGTGAGGTTATTCCCACAGCCATCCGAAAAAGCAGCCGAAGAGGCAACTGTGAGCTGGCGACGCTCTTCAACCCGCTTACCTCGAGTGAGCGGGAACTAGGGATCAAAGAGCCATCGCTGGCCCAGCTCAGTGTCACCCCAGCAGGCTCCCCCCGCCCCGGGCAGGTAGAAAATACAGTCCCGAGGGCCTGGAAAAGGCAGCATAGCAGGCTGTTTATCCCGGGCAGACCACTTCATCTTTTCCTGTCTGTTCTTCCATCAGTAAAAAGGAAGCGCATACCCACTCGGTAGAGTACTTTGGGAAAAGTACTGTGGATGATTGCTAGTAGGAGGCACATAGTAATCTTCTCAAACCTGCAAATGAGGGAAATTCTTTAAAAGTTTTCAGCGAGATCTAAAATGCCACATCAATGTGCACATTGAAAAAAAAAAAAATCCTTCCTGGCAGAATTTAGATACTTTTAAAATTTCACCTAAAAGGAGCCCTGCAGGGTACAGATTCCCTTTAAATGACTGTGTGTATATCTGAAGGGAAAGATTATTAAGGCTTTTTTCTTTCTAAAATTCCACTGCATTTTCAGGAGGACACTTATTTTTAAACATCTAGATTTACGCTCAAAACCCCTACGCTCAGAAACTGGTATTCTGTAATGGCTCACAGGTATTTTATGTATAAATATATACACATACACACATTAGGCTCTCAAGAAACCATGATACATTAGGTACTTTTAAATAATTCATTGTTAAGCACCCCATGATAAATCTCTAGTTGAACAATATGTGATTTTGCTAGAATTCTTGGTATATATTGAATGTGAAGCACTGTGGTAAATTTAACTATGCTGAGCATCAAACGTGAAAATTTTATAGTGTACATTACATACTGACACGCAACTGAGAATCTATTATTAAGGCTTCAGGGAATTTTTGAGGGAACTTCTGAAGTTCTGAAACGAAAAACAAGACCGAGCGCTATTTCTCTATAGAAGTTGAGATTTTCTCAGAGAAGGGAAATTCCATGAGCAGTCTGTATTGAATTAACATAAAGGTTTCGACAAAAAGAACTGCTGTCTATTAGCTTGTGCTCTGCGGCTCCTCATTCGGCGCTATTCAGATGGAAGCCAGAGGATCTTGGCTTACCTGGTTCAAGCTGGTGCTCAGAGCATTTCTAGGGCTTGCCACTCCTGCAGCGGGGCCTGAGAGATAGGGCAGCAACCGCTGCTGCGAGGGGAGGTCGTTTTTCCCCTTTTCTCCAGCAGTAGCTGTCACCCCAGATACTCACAACTCTCCCTTGTCAGCAGCAGCCAGGCGCTTTCCTTGGGGCAGGCAAAGATCTCAGCAGGGACCCGGCCGTGCACCGCTCCCCGCTGCTCCGAGCAAGGAGCTGGTCCTGGCTGGGACATTTTGCATGGCAATGTCCTGTATCTCCTCCCCTCGCAGCATGTCCTAAAGGGGGCTTGCTTTTACATTGTCCCATAAGTTGAATCGGTTCCTTCCCATTTGGAGAAGCTGGCTTTCTATAAACGCATTCCATCGAAGAATTTTGGCCCAGCCTTACTTTTTACTTACATGTATATATTGCAGCTCTGCGTGGTGGTCACCGGTGTGGACCCCTGCGGCCAAGGGAAGGTGCAAATCTGTCCAGCTTCAGGTTAGTCAGGTGATATAGGGCACAATTCACTGACAGAGCTTCACCTTTTTTTTTCCAGGTATTACTAACCTGGCATTTCAATGAACTTCATGATCACTGATGCCACATCTAGTTATTTACACCACGTTCATCTTAATGATATCAGAGCATCCCAGACAAGAATACCTGGGTTTAAGATGCTATGCTAAAAGCTGTTTGAAGACTATTTGTCCTTCTCCCTCCTTGGAAGAGCCCCAATGGCTGTGGTGCTCCCCCAGGGGTAATCAGAGGAGAGCTTTCCCAGCAACAGCTCCTCCAGGCAGGGGAGGCGATCCTCACCCTACCTAAACCACCGCCACAGCCTGACATCAGCCTGCTTTCCTCCCAGCACACAAAGCCTCGCGTGTCTGGTCACGGGACAAGAGATCGGACGAAAGACCGGCCACAGAGCAGAGCACCGGTTGAGGAGAATGTCTTCTACCAGCGTCCCTCCGAGGTCTCCTTCCCCATGGCAAGCTCTGCCCAGGCTAGTGCCGTGCCCACTCCACGTGCAGCATCCTCCCCGCAGACACGCACGAGGAGGCCAAGAGCGAGAGACTCATCCTCAGCAGTTTGCAGGCTGGCCGCACTCCTGCCTGGCCGAGCCTTCCACGATGACATGCCAAAGTCTGAGGAGAAAAAAAAAAAAAGAAAGAAATTAAAACCAGACTGGTTAAACCACTGCTGCCTTTTTCTCCAAAGGCAGCCCCAGCGGCTGCCATACGCTGTGCCCATGCTGCTGCTGACCTGCGCCGAGCGGGATGAGGAGCAGGCTGGACCACCGCCTTGTGCTCAGCGCACCACACATCTAGCAGGGCTTGATGCGTGGCGTGCTGTGACATTAAGCCCCTCTGGGAGGGAGATAATTGCCACACAGAATCACAAGATCCGGGACAGAGGATTTGGGAGAAGGCGAAGGCTCATCCGCAGTGCGGGATATGATATTGCTGGGGTTATACGAAAGGGCTGAGCCAGCTCAGACTCCCTTCCTCTTCCCCGAGATGGAGCTCACCCAAGGCCCTGAGCACAGTCTTGTGTCCAAACACGAGGCAAGTTTGAGCTTGGGCCGGTGCTCTGAAGTTAGCGTAGATGTAGCCATGAAAAGCAAGTCCCAGAGCTTTTGGCTTTCCACTGAAAACTGCTTCTGTCCTTTGAGAAAGAACCGTTTCTTTGTAGGTCAGCAGGCTCTGTACTTTTACAGCCCTTTTACTCCCTTGCACCCATGTATTTTTACTCCTAACCGAGACAGACAGGTTTCTTCCCATCTCTGAACTTTCTCATGAAGTTGCTCGTATTTTCCACTGCATCTCCCCTTCACCTCGGCTCACCAGTTCACTCTGATCTTTCTTTCTCAGTAGCTCTAGGTTCTGAACTGTTCATTTAAATACAGTGTGGTTTGCCAGCATTTTTTGCTAAGCCTTTTATTTTATCTGTAAAAGAAACACCTATACAGGTAACACAAGTGCACCTTGCCAAGATGCTTTCAGTGGTATGCTTTTTCTTTAGATTCGACCATAAACATTTTAACATCTCTGAATGATTAAAAAGCATTTCATCCCATGCCTTCTTTCCCAAGTATTTTTGCCATTCAATGCCACTCTAGTATTATATTTGCCACAGACATGTATGGGAGAAGTCTTTCCAATATCACATTCTGAGCACATTAAGTTAGCTTAGTGGCTCAAACGTTGCAGTGTTAAAAGGCAATAAGCAAAACATCATTATTTTCTCTGGAAATGTTTTCCCTTGCCTCCTTCCCAGTACAGATGCGAATATAAGAAATCCACAAAGAGGAAAAAAATCCCCATCCTATTGAAAAGTTTCAAACAAGTTAAAGTTTCTTTGATTACTGGGATGTTTACTTTGCCAGGCATATTGCAGATCATTAGGCACAGATCAACAACAAAGCTTCAGGTTCCTTTAGCCTTGTTCCCCTGACTAAGACGTGGCATTCAAATAATATACGGAGCATTTGCAGCGGTGCATCGCAAGCCAGACTTAGAGCACCTTTTCTAAGTGTCATGGCCACAGCTGGTGCCTTTCTGTTAATAATCCTGCTATGTACTTTCCCTGTTTGTTGGGTCTCCTGAAAAATCATTTTCTCTAGCCATGGCCAGTGATTTTGTTAAATCTTTTTAAACTAAGGCTAGCAAATGTCAGGCTCCAATGCTGAGGAGCATAGAAAATTTTCAACGCACACTTTAGCAAATGAATGCAAGTTGAAAACACAGCACTTGCAGTCTTGCAGCTGTCCCAAAATTTCACAAGGCCGACACTGTAAAAGCCACGGATCTCATTTTCCAAAATCCTATCATAGCAGCATGACTGCATCCTATACACATTTTCACACATCGATAAAGAATTACCCACGTAGCATGCAAGACAGAGGAAAACTAGGCATAGGACAGCAACAGTGACATAAGTAAGTTCAATGCTGGCTTCTCACTGCAGTAAGGAGAGAAATACTTTGGGTTTGGTTTTTCACAGATTGACTGAAGGCTGCTAGGCAGCCTGGAGAGCCGACATCCAGCCCCATTTCCCACCTGGCCAGGCTGTTGCTCCAGGCTGGCTTGGCAGCCTCTGCTCGGGCTTCTTCAGGTCCAGCTGCACATTGCACCCCTTCCAGAAAGTTGTGCCATGGGCTTGTCGCATCCCCGTTGAAGCCCCTTTTCACCAAGAAGGGATAAGACATTTCACAACAACTCTATCTTCTATTTAAACACTGTAATGCCTTGAAAGGCGACATCAAAATGTGCTCTAGGGTGCAACAGCAGGCCTCCAAGCTGTTTGTCTGTTGGTACAACAGAAAGAGCACACTTTATTTCCTTCAGAGGCAAATCATTCCCCAGCCCTGTCTTTACAGCAAGTGTTAAGGCCTTTTCTACATCACAGAAATATGACATATATCTCATTTTGATCAAGCCGTGGAACAGCCATACTGGTGAATTAAATGTGCATACATTTGCGGAGAGGAGAATCTGACACTGATGCACAATTAAGCTCGCAGATAAGCTCAAGGCAACACAAGGAAAAGCAAAAGTTAAGACATCAGATCCTCCACTGGCTTAAATTGGCATAGTTCCCTTGAGATACGTAAATTATATTATTGCCATAGAAATCCTACAAGAGGAGTGGCTGGCCAGCCCATAAAACCCCAAACGTGGCACGCACTCATTTCTTAAAAATACCGAGTTTGTCAGGGGTGACAAAAGCCCCGGTCAATACTTGACCACAAGAAATCCAGCACGGAGGGCAGGCCTGCCGAGATAAAGAGACCCAGCCACATGAGGCAGATGCTGGGCACAGATGGGAGAGGAGCTTGCAAAGAACAGCTCAGCTCCCCAAAGGCTTCGGGCACCAGCACGCAGAGAGAGGGAAGAGTACGTAGCACAGCTGTGAATCCCTCTCTAGAGAGGTATTTCCCTTGTGGAGTAATTTTCCCTGCGCCTATCTTCAGGAAAGAATTTGCAGGTCTGTTAAGTCCCACTAGTGCACTCTCAGAAAGCCAGAGCATATGCTTAAGGGCTTCTTGTATCAAGTTTTACAGGCATCATTTGAGCACATGAGTTATCCCCTTGGCTTAGTGGGACCACTCATGCCTAGAGTCACTCATGATCTTACTGTAGCCTCTGCAGTAAACTTCAAATGGAAAAAGAAAGTGAATGTCACCGAATCAAAAAAGTTCATAGAGAATTGGAACATAACTGAACCTCTCCTCCCCCATCTAAGGCGTCTTTTTGTGTACCTGATCCTGTGAACAGCTTGCACAACGAGGCACCAAGATCAATGGGGCTCACAAACCACAGGCTGTGCTTTTTCTTGAGTCAGAGGCATTGTCTGCAAAAATTCAGAGCCAGTTCTGCAATACTCCACCATGCATGATCTTATTATCAAGACTGTAGTGCCCTTCTGGTGTAATGCTTTAGAGATCCTTCTCTGGTAAAAAACACAACTGTGCCTTACTTTTGTTGTCTCTTAAATAGAAATACACAAAGCTGTAAAAAGCCTTCTAATTATGTTTAAAAACCAATCACATTAAAACCAAAGCTGATGCCAAGAACATTTTAATCACACAAACCAAGAGATGCAGAAACAATTCACTCCACTGCTACGGACTGTAGAGTGAAGTAAGCGTGATAATTTCAGTCTGGTTTATGGGGGCCAAATTCATGGTACCCACCTTTGCATCTCCCCTTTTTCCTGCAAGCTGCTTATAAGCTTTTTTTTTTTTTTTAATACCCTTTCTACTTACACACACTTTTTAATTACTTCTTCATTCCCTACTCCCATTCCCAGGGCCCATCTTGCTGTTGTGTGTTTTGTCTCTTTATCCAGTTGTTCTCCACACTGCTGCTCTCCCAACTTCAAAGCACCCTTTCCCTACCCAGGCTGCATGAGGAGACATTGTGTGTTCCACCTTATTTTCCCCAATCTGGATGCAGCTTTTGAGAAGTTGCAGGTTAGGAGAGGAAGGACTGAAGCTGCCTTCACTCGCTTTTCTATCATCCTACCCCTTGGCTGACCATTTGGTGTACACCTTTTAAGCAGCTCCCAACGGGAGCACAGAGAGGCCATGGAGGTGCAAATAGCTGCTCCTTATTTTCAGATTTGGGACCCGCTGCCCATTCCTGTTACTACTGAGATCAAAACCATTCCTCGATATCGTGGAGTTGACTGGATGCAGTGACAAAAAGTGATCGAAAGCTGATTCTGGAAGTCTACTGCAGAAATACCATCAACTGCAGAGTCCCAGTCCTCTTGACCTACAAAACGCAAGCACATTGATCTGACTGATAAGAAACAGAAAGTACGACCTAAGCACCAAGCTCTGGAAACACTCACACGAACCACATCAGCGCACATCTCTTACCTAGACAAGCAATGCTTTGCAGGCTCAGGCCAGTGAGGTGAAACATTGAGTAGAGGATTATCTTTACTTGTGGGCAAAGTTCTCTAGCCAAATCTGAACCACAGATCTTCACATCTGAAAATAAAACTGTTATCTAGGTTTTCTCCTGTGTTGGAGGTATTACAGCAATGCTGCCAGAGCCTTCTGCTGCTACTTTCCTGCCTCCAGAGGAAGAGGAGCTACTTAGAGACAGCTCCTTCTTCATTAGGCAAGAAGGTGACTTCAGTTAGAGCGGACAGGAGTCACCATCTTCTGTCATTTCGGTAGCGGTGGCCACAGCAGCTTGCCTCTACACATTCACGTGCGTACTTGGAGAGAGTGTCAGAGAGCAGCAAGAGCAGGCCTTTTCTCCAAGGGATGGCAAGCCAGGAGCTGAGGTGATCCCCCAGCCTACCCCACAGACCCTGAGATGGTGGCCAGGTCCAACCAAGAGCCCAGACCATAAGGCAAAAGCACGGTCCAAGATCAAGCCAGAAAGTCAGTTCACAGGTCAGGTCCAGTGATGTCCGGGTAGGGCCACAGCAGCAAGAGAGAGCCAGGTTCAGGCTGGGAAACCAGTCCACACGTGGAGCTCCAGAGAAAAGCACTCCAGAACCAGGCTAAGCTGGAGACCAAATAGCTCAGGCAGGGGCTGATGGTCCCCAGCTGAGCTTAAAAGGGTTTCTGGGCCCTTTTAAGGTGGGTGGAGGTCCCAGGTGAGGCTGGTCAGGTCCATTAGGGACTGTTAGTGTTCTCAGGGCCCTGATGGAGAGAATGAGCAAAAGAAATTGCAGAACATACTTGTGTATGTATAACACATACATGTACATGTATGTGTCTGTATATATGACACGTATATGTCACCATGTTAATATTCTGTTTCTTAACCCCCCTCTCTTCGTTTCCAAGCATCTGGTTTACGATTTTAGATCCTCTAAGGCTTGGAATAGACCTTAACTCTAAAAATGTATCTCATGCCACACAGCAAGCAAAAGATTAAAAAGTTAAAGAAAGCCACAGCTGCAATAAAGGGATTGCAAGTGCTTTTAAACAAAAACTCCAAGCTGCAAATAATATGGCCTGCATTCAAATTTATATCCAGGCTACTTTAAAATCTCTTCAAGGACTTTTTAGTTTGCCTGGCTACAAATCATTATAAATCTGGAAAGAATTCTTCTGCACTTCCTACATCCTTCCTACATCCTCTCTTTTTATTTGCATTGCTGCTTTCTACTCCCACTACTACCTGTTATGTTCACTTTTTAGACTGTTTTCCCCAAACTGATTGTCCCTTTGATCTTTCCGTTCCACAAGGGTAACCTTTCCAAGCTGCTCTCTATCATTTGTGGTCTTCAGTGGCACCTGTAGTCCTTCCCAAGTTAAAAATCAACTGAAAAATTAATTCACGTGCTGTTTGCTTTCTCTCTGCTCTCACTAGCGAGCATCTGACACCAGGTTGGACTCCACACTGAATCCTGAAACAGCCTGAATTTTGAAAAATTTCCATTCCCAGGACTCGCCCTTGCCATTGGTCGGGTTGTTACAAGCAGTGTACATGCAGACATGTATGCACACACACGCAGGATCAGGCTTGCAACTGTTGGGTTTCCTGAGACAAGGTTATATTCTAATTATCCTGCAGTAGGATGTTTCAGGACTGCTGAAAATAAGTATATTAAATATAAAACAATTATTCTTATGAGTAACTTCCTTTACCTCATGTCCCAGCTTAATTTGGTTTTCTTTGTATTTACAGTCTGTTTTTATGCCATAATTATTCCCGGCCAAATCATCTGAAACAATTTTTAAAACATTTAATTTTGCAAATGTTCCCATACAAATGCAAATCCTTTAATGGAGTTCAGATATTACATTTATTCTTCCCCCTTTGTTGCAAATTTGTGTAATTAGATTTTAATTTAGTTTATAATGTTGGAATTTTGTAATATTTAAAATCCCATCCATGCACTAGCATCACCTCCAATGGTCCAGATTGAAGCCAGATGGATTTCAAGGCTGTGGATAAATGTCTTCTAGTCGCTCTACTTTTTCAGCTGTGATTGAGTACATTACTGTCCCACATGGAGTTTACAGCTCCTCCTTTGCCAGCAGAAGGGCTTGCGTGGACAGTCCCTAAGCTGATCCACTGCATGGGGGCTACTTCAGACTGCCTTCTTTAGCGGTTTGAGTTAACTGTGTAAAGAAGCAAATGGTGTATGTAAAGATATTTCCACCTGCTGGCAGATTGGTGGGAATGGTGACCTGGGGCACAGGAACAATAACCAATACGTTGGGGCAGCAATGTCTTGAACCAGCAGAGAGAGTCGCAAAGTAAACTCGTGCTTAAGACCTGACTCAACTACAACCCAGGAAGAAAGAATGCTGCAAATCTGTGTTAAGCTTTGCAAAGACAGGTGGGGGTGACAAAGAGGAGTGGTGCGTGGTACTGCATGTGAGCGTTGTGGGACACCGCGAGTGATGGTGCAGGGCAGTTCCCTCTGGGTTGTTCTGGAAAATGCAGGTGTGGAGCCAGTGTACAGCAAACCCTCCCAGACTGCACAGATGACTCAGCAGAACTTCAAAACCATCTGTACGGAAGAGTTATTCAAGGGTAACTCATGACCACTGGCGGGCAGGCGTTATCCAAGGAGAGGACAAGGGCAGTTTTGTTTTCTGAAACAGTTTCAGAGAAAATGAATTGGATTCATACTGAACGCCGGCCACCGTGAGTGGCCATCATGCTCTGATCTGTAGAGAATGGAGGCTACATAGCACGTCTTAATGGAGGAGGTCTGACATATTTTAGAAACTGCAGAGCAGCCCATAGCTCTTACACCAACAGTTTCACGTAGGAAGAAGGTCTGGGCAGGGACTGCAGCTAAGCGCATCCAGGAGCACTCTCACACGCTGGAGAGATGCAGCGAGTGCTCCTCTTCACACTGCATGAGTGTAGTCGTATCAGCAGAGAAGCCTCACATCTGAGAAACCAAAGCCGAGGAGAGTGGAAAAAGAAAACCAAGCTTGATGGAAAGAGCACCATACATGCACATTTGTGTCCAGGCAGCTTCTTGCACCCTTTTCCATCTCCGTAGTTATGGAGGGGCTGCCAGGATCCAGCCTTCAAAAAAGGCGTCTGTTTCTGAAGTGAAAACGAGCGTTTAGCTGCTAACAGCACACAGTAACTCTACACATCAGTGCAGAGCAGGAAATGAAAAACGCCTTTTCTAACTATGTTATAATGGCAATTTTAGGTAGATGGAACATTAGCAGCGGATGCCAAGCTGGAAGCTGGCCACCCCGTTGGCTTTTCAGCAGCAGCTTTGGTCTTTGGAAGCTTTTCACAGCCTGACAATGCTCTAGAAGAGTCTACTTTTGTCTGTGATTACAAAAATCAATCGCACCACTTGTACATAGCATGAATGGTTACCATGTGGATAACCCCTTCAACCAACTGACATTGATTCCAAGTTATCACATCCAGCGTGCCACAGGAAGCTTCCTCCAGCTTTATGGTACTGTTTATCAGGAGACCATTTCCATTTTTAAACTCAGTTTTCCTCTTTCAAAGAAGAATACATTATTTTTCTCCTAACAGGCAAAATTAGTTCCCTCAGGGAAGGTTTAGGTGCTGGTAAAGTGTTCCAGGCCCTCTTGGTGTTGTAAGCCATTTCAAGACCTGCACACAGCACCCGCGTCACTGTAGTGTTGCATCTCTTGTTGTCTTTTAAACTTCCATAGAATGGATCTTGAGCTGTAACTACCATTAAATCCTTCTTTCAGTGCAGAAAAGCCATACCAGTTGGTGGAAATTACAGTTCTGCCAATGTTAAACCTCCTTTCAGTTAGTAAATCCTTCTCAACCAAAACAGAAGCATTTTATACATGAATATCACTCAAGAAACACCACAGCAGAGGGGCAGGTTTCCCAGCTCAGCCCAAGTATCTGCACTGCAGCCTTCTGAAATAACAGAGATGACCCAAAATGTCCTGAAAGCCATCTGGCTTCACTCTGGGGGAGGTGCCTAACTTGCTATCATGAAGTTAGCAGAGCACCTTATATATCCTTATAACTTCTCTGAGGATGGCATAAGGATTAAGACTAGGGCATACCCACTGCCAGTCGATGCTTGGTTGCTGCACTCAGCCTATTTGCTTCTCCTTTCAAACTGTTCTTGGGACCACCAGCAGTTGGCACAAATCAAAGAAGCTTTCAGACTCCAATTTAAGTTGGGAAACGTTTTGTCCACCACTGGCCTAAGATTCAGAGTATGAGCATGGCTTTAAAAAACACATTTCCCTCCCCCCCGCCCCCCAATTTATGCCTTGTATCTGCTGCAGCGACTTGGGACCCACTACTTAGCAACTCAATGGTGAATCAGACATGTTACACAATGATTTGATTAAAGGAAGCATTCCTCTTCAACTGAGACACAGTTATGTCATGGATCTGCACAGAAAGCTTTCCAAACCATCATTCATCCAACAGTCCAGAGCAGCTGTTAATGTTTAAGGAGCACCAGAAGTTAGTAAGTGTCTCTAAAATACCTATGGGATTTAAATGTTCCCTGTGAGGTCCACTTGATAGACTCATCATGATTTTGGCTTTGCCATAGGACTGATTCATCTGCCCCTTGAGTATTTTCTGGTGCACGGCAAAGAAAAGGTGGCAAAAAATACAGTTTTCTGTGGAAAGTCATACATATGCACGATACGTATATTTTATGTAGCGTGTATTTCCGTGTGCACTTAGACACACAAAAGTGGTCAGAAAACACTATTCAGGCTGTAAAGTTCACTGCTCAGTAGTTAGGAAACACCACGAGAAAGGTTACCCACGCAGCATTAGTTTAGTCCTGTATAGTGAGTGTTGGAGACCGACGTAGTGGTCCTTAGCTCCGGGTGAAGGCCACCCTGCGCGCTGCGCGTTGCTGAGGGTGGGACTCCAGCGGAGCAGGGTCAGACGTGTTTTGATCACAGCTCTTCCCAAGAGTCTACGGCCCTGGCCCTACCACCAGCTACTCGTCACCCCTTCTCTGCCAGGGATAGAATCACACTTTCTGATCTGCCAGCACAGCTCCATCTGTAGTCATTTCCTAACTCAAATTCTGTCAAATGATCTGGGTTTTGGGGGGGAGGAGGGGGGGTATATGCTTTTAAAGGGCAGGCAAAACAGTGCCCCCGCTAAGCCAGACCATTTTTGCAAAACTGAGGAACAGTGAGATGTGCTATTCTGCCAGCAGATCTGAGAGGTCAGCAACCCATGAGACAGGATCCGTTGTAGCCAGAACATTGTGTCTGATTGCACCGTTAATGAGCTCCTGTTCAATATTTCTTTTTCACCATATTGCTCAAGGCATGGTACCAAAGCCTTAGTAATGGTGCCATTCAAACCCTGTGGTGGAGACAGAATTACTAATATCTGTAACACCCACCACTGTAGTATCACAAACACCCATTTGTTCATTAATTTTAAATGCCCAGTTTGATTTTTTTTCAGAAGCTTTAGCATTATACAGCACTTTACTTGATCGGGGAACAACTTACATTGACTTTTGTTGCAAACATAAGCATCAGCACCTGAAACCTGGAATACAGAATAGAAGAAACACACTTTCTTAAATAAGCTGTCAAACTGTCAGAACTTGATTATCATCATATAGGAATTAGAGCAGAACCAAGGATAGATTTTTCTTTTCCAGGGCAAGATACAGCTCTGACAATCTCTAGTCTCCTTCCTCAGTCCTTTGTCTCAGGCAATACACATTTGCAAATTTCTACATCGAACAAAGCAGGGGACCCTGTAAACCCTGGATCCATCCCAGAGCAGATCCATCCTGCACCTTCAGCAAAGAAGAGTCCTGAGGAAAAAAGTATGGGTAATGATGCAGTTAAAGGTATAAGTCTCATGGCTGAGAGGATTTTGCAACCTTAATTCTAGCATTGCCCAGTGACTAAGGAATTAAGTTTTTTAAATGTTAATAAAGGAAAAAAACAAAATTACATGACCATTATTTCCTAAGTTTACAAAAGCACATTGAAAGCCCAGAAACGTGCTTCTGTTGTCTCTCAGTACCCCAGCACACAGGAACCTGCATAATGGTCTTGAAGACATCTGCCACATGAGCTAAAGGAGAACTTCCACCACTGTTTGACCATTGCCCTGTATATCTGACAGGATCTCTCTCTGTGTCCATGTTTGTGTACGTGTGTGTGTTATGCCATACACGCACACGCTTTGTCAGTAGGTTTCAGTGCTATTTGCTGACACTGGAAAGGATGAACCAAAGAAATACGTGCTACAAGAGGGACATGCTCTTCTGCTTTTCCTTCCCAAGCTTGATTAACTCTGTCCCACCCCACTACCATGCTCCTGTTTTGTTTCTTCTCTGTCAGTGCACTCCTCAGCCCTATCCGTTTCTCCTTGCCAGTTGAATCCTTTCCTTCCTCCCTCCTTTGGGCTGTCAATCCCCATCTCAGGCTCCTTCCCCAACTGTACTTTCCACTTGCTGAGTCTCTTCCTCCTCTCAGTCCCTCTCCTTCACCAGCATCCCCTTACTGTACAGTCTCTCTGCCCCAGATGAATTCTCTGCCTTCTCCCTCCTTGCCCAGACAGTCCCAGCTCTACCCCAAAGCTCTCCTCCTAAAAAGTCTCTCAGCCTACCAGGCTTCTTCTGTACATGCTTCATCCAGCTCCAGTCTTCTGCTTTGTCTCATCCTAACTCCTTTCCCCTGTCTCACTGCCAGACTGATTTTCCAATCAGTCTCACACTGGTGAAGCAGTTTTGACTCCTCTCTCCCAGTTCCCATTCTCGTCCTCCTTTTCCATTAGCCTCTATCTGCTTATCAAGCTTGTCATCTTCCTCTTAGCTTCATCTGCCTCAGTCATCCCTTAAAACCTGGCTCCCATTCTCCTCTTCCACAACTTCTCGTCCCTCCAAACTGCTTGACTGTTAGCTTGTGGATGGATTACCAATGATGGAAAGAAGGGGGCTCTGAAGATTTTGGTAATTAGCTCTGACAAAAAAAAGCCTGCAGCAGGAACTACAGAAGCAGTCTGATTTTTTCCCTTTCACCTCAGACTTGAGTGGGAGCTGTTGTTGGCTCTGTCCGTACAGACATCTTAACCTGATCTCAGACACCTTAAGCACCTCAGCATGTCAGCTGCACAAATAAAATTCTCTTGCTTGCTTACAACTTGAGATACAGAGTTTGAGATCTGGTCCTCAGGGAATGGCAGGCCAGACCATGGGGTCAGCAACCTGGCACTTATACCACTCTAAAAATAGCCAGGACTATCTTTATCCTTCTAATACATTACTATAAAAGCTGTATTGAGTATCAGTTATCTGCCTGTACTTATCTTAGACATAGAAGAATCTGCTCCAAAGGATGTACAATCTAATTAGACCAAAAAAACCCCAACAAACCAACCCCCCAAAACCCCAAACACGAATGGAAGTGCTATTGCCCTAGCGTAAGTTACTACCAGTGGACATAGTGAATGCTAATAGCTTGCTCTGCAAGGTCATTTACACAATGCTCTGAAACCCCCCTGAGGTTCCCTCCTGAGCAAAAGCTGAGAACCTGGAAGAACGCAATAATGAGCTGCCACCTGAACCAAAGAGCTCCCACACACTTGTTTAATTTGTGATGGAAAAAATGCCACACGGCTCCTCTGCATTCACCTTGCCTTTCACCACTGCAGTTGAGCTAGGGGAGCAATCCAGGCAACTGAAGTCGTCCCTTCCCAACCAGCGAGGTATGTCCACGTCGAAGGTGAGGCTCTGCAGAGCGCAGGGGCCAAGTGAATAAGCTCTGCTGGGGTCTGCGGTCCTGTTCTTGGAGCTGGCAGTAAGAAAAAGCAGCAGGAGCACGGGGAGCTGGGACACAGGAGAGGAAGCAGCAGGAAAGGCTCTGGCTGGTGGAAAGCTGAAATGGGAACCTGTGGGCAAAGGTGGAAGTTATCTGCTGGGCACAAAGGCCGGGAGGAAAACTGCTAAGAGGCTGGCTCCAGAGCCGTTGGTAACCACTGGCCTAGAGACACTGGCAGCTTGCAGCAATTAATGTATTCCATTACCTCATGTTATGCTTCAGATGCAGATTAATAGCATTCATTCAAAGAAAGAATGACATCATCTGCATAAAATCCTTTCCAGTGTCATACAGTATTCTCTGGCTTTCTGATTATTGCTGGTCTACTGGGTTAGTGATAGTGTTTCAAATTTTGTTTTGTTTTCCAATTTAAAAGTATAAGTCCTTCGGTCCTCCATTCAAGCCTGTTTTGCAAGAATTCTCTTAATGGAGAAAGGCACTCTGCATCCAAATCTTTCTGTCATCCCCACCTGCTCCTCATGTCTCCTCGCTGTGTTACTTGCATGCATCTATACGGTTCTCCTCAAACCTGCTTTAGCAAAGCCTCCATTGTGGCTAATTGGGGTGATGATTAGCTGTGGTAGTAAGGTAAGCTTAAGCAGTTGCTGCTGAGGCAGTGTAGCTTGGGCACAGAGCCTTGACCATCTGCTGTTGTCTTGTAGGTCTCTCTCTTTCGCTAGAGGCCATGATTTCATTATCTCCTATAGCTTAATGTCTTAAGCAACAACATGCCCTTCTCATTCCTACAGCAAACCTTCTGCAGAGGTCTTGTGTGTCTTCTGCCTTCCTCCTAGCAAGGGTCATCAGGGGGCAGGGTGCATGCTTGTGGGACCTTTTTTTGAGGGGAAAAAAAGTCATCAGACTCCTACACACCGTTCCAGGTAGGCGGCACAATCTAGCCCTGCATTTTTTTTGATGCCATGGCCTTATTAAACATAAATAATCTCCAAAGATAATAGGGCAAAGGAAATAAGATAGAGAATATTCCTTTGGATAGAAAAAGTCTTTCAAATACTCATGAACAACCCGATATCAAAGTACCACTTGTATTTCGGAGAAGTATGGTCTTTTCCCAGCTTTTTCACAAAGCTGCCATTAAATACCAGTTGGGTTCACATGCATGTGACAGGAGGAGAATATACCCAAGAGTATAAATAAAAAGTGAATGAGTGAAACAAATTCTAAAGATTTTATTGCTTTATTTGTCTTTTCATTTTTCAATCCGTTTCTAATCTGAAACATGCAATTAAGAACATGTTGTGCTAGCTGAAACAATAGGCAGGGTTTACATATAGCTGTCAATTATCACAGAAGGTGCTGGGAAACATTCTGTAAAGCTCTGTCTACACTATGCAAAAAGGAAATCACAGCTGCAGCTAAGCAAGCAACATAATAATAATTACCCTGAAATCATCTGCTTCAATTTTCAAATGAATTCACCATGAGCAGGCTTAGGCTTAAATAGTGTTCCTTTTCTGGCAGCTTTCTATCAGTTCAATAGCACAGGCGTCTTGCAGAAACGATACTTGTAGGACCTTAGAGCTGGGAAGATTTTCTGGGTGTCTGATTTTTGTTCCCTGCTGTGGCTGGCAGACATTCTGAATCTGAATAAATGATAAAGCTCTGTCTTTAAAAAGAAGGGGGTAGACAACTCTTTCTATTATTTCCCCTAAAAAGATACTGTCCATTCAGAAACACCTCATTTCCAGCTTGAGCTTTTCTTAGCTAACATTGTCCTTTAGCATCAATGATCTTTCCATTGTTTACCCAGTATTTATACACCACTCCTATAACCGCTTGCAGCCTGGGTTTTGACAAGGTAAACAAGCAAAACTCTTCTGGTCTCCTCCCATAGAAAGCTTCTAGATGGTCAAACAAACAAACAAACAAAAAGCAGACCTGTATCCAGACCAACATATGGAGGTTTCCATCAAATGTCTGCAACCATTCAAAAAAACATATAAATTCTTATTATTCTTCTGTGTTGTTGCAAGAAAACAGATTGGCCCAAAGCTGCAGAGGGAGGGAGAAGACCGTGCTTCCTAAGCACCTGGCTAAACACCAACACAACCCAGTGCATGTTAGGCCTATTTTTCAGAAATGCTAAGCACCATCAACCCTCATTGACTTCAGGTGGAGCTGAAGATGCTCAGACAAGGCCCTTAAAAGCATGATTTGGCTCTTGAGGTAGCTGTAGAGTGTGTCTACATTCACACAGTATTCTAACGGGGCACCTCATGTCCTCAGGCACATTTAAAATTGAGAATGGTGGCAACAATTCTCATCCTTAGAAACCTTTTCCCCTCTTCCAGTCACTTCAACTTGGCATGCTCATTCTCCGAGTGAATCACAAGTACAGCACTTAATGGTTCTCTGCGGTCAGAAACTGTCTGAAGTAAGTATTTTCTGCCCATTGGAGAATGTTGACTCATCTACACTGAGTCCTCTGAAGAGACCCTGATTACAGAAAATGTCCAGTTGTTGATTGCTATGTGACCTCTTGCTTTCAGAGACCTCTCCTGGGCTACTGCTTAGGTGATGGATGGATGGATGGATGGATGAAGTGTGCATGTATATATGCGAGAGGTGAAAGTCTACCTTAGGTAAGGGACTAGATGGGTCACTGACATTTTCAATAGGTTTAGACAGTGCGATAGATGTGCTAAAGAAAATAGTGCCAAGTGACATAAACTTGACTGTCTGGTGCTAATGCTGGAAGAAAGAAGGGGTCAGGGCTCACAAAAAGGAGAGGAAAACTCTTGCGGTCCATGTTGTAGGATCAGGTCCAGAGACAAGAGGCTCTGTGTTCCTGAGAGCACGGCCCCAGAAAGCACTCAAGAATGTCCAGTATGATGAGAAAACTGAGGCGTGATAAGGCACATAGACATATTATTGTTTTGCCTCGATCTGTATTTATCTTGTGCTGCCTAAAATAAATAGTGTCAAGGGGGTGGTAAGGGGGGGAACGGGGTTGTGGTTGGAAACCTCATGCAAAGGCTGCAGTATGCACTTCAGCTATCATGTGTCCCTGAGGAGGCAATCTGCCAGAATACCCACAGAACTGGTGCTCTGGGAAAGGGTTTGATTAAGCCATCAGGGAATCTCTGAGACCTGACACCAGTCTCAGGATCTGCATCGGTGACAGCAAACCATTACATGGAGGTCAAGTTCAGCCTTGACAAAGATTTGAGCTGGCCCCAAAGACAAATCAGCTCCAGTGTTTTTGCACATACACTTGGCACTCAACTCCAAAACCCCTACAGAGATGGATACCAAGATCTCAGTTCTCAGAAGGGAATGCTCAGAGAGGGTCTGCACTTTGGGAATGCATCTAGAAATCCAAATCCATGAAGCAAACAGATGCAGCAGACTGGACCAGCTCACCCACAGAGGAGGGAGAGCAGAGCTGGGACCACAGCACCGACCTCTCCAGAGATCACCGTGCAGACCGCTGGGGAACGATGAACAGAATCGCCAGCTCGCAGCCTTGCAGCTCCCCAGGAAAGTGGGAGACCCTGTGGTTTTCAGGGTCACTGGTCCCAGTCCTGCCAGTCACATGGGAAGCCCTGGGATGAGAGCCTGAGGGTTTCCAGCACCGTCCCTTCTCCAGCAGCCTGCCAGAAATGCAGTGACCCCGAGGGTTTTCCCTTTCATGGAAAATGTTGAAATTTAGGTTTCATTCCAATTTGGAATGAAACCAGATTTTGCAATATCGAAATCCTCCACAAAATGAAATGACTTTTCACGGCACAGCTTTACTGATTGATGCAGACTGCATGTAACTGAGAAGAGCCTCCTAAACGGGTGTTTCAATCAGAATTTCCTGGTCTGTCACTTCCAAGAACACAATTAACTGCAAAACTGACGTCTGCAGTTTTGCAGGAAGGCAGCGAGAAAACGAATCGGGCACAGCATCAGCAAAACATCATACGGCGCGGTGGGCGCTGCTGCTGATCTGACACTTTCTCTGGAGAGGTCACGCTCGCACGCTGCACCTTCCCTTTTTGTGCGCCCGGTCTAGCTAAACTGCAGGGACGGTCTCTTTCCCCGCTGCTCCTGAACACGTGCACACATACCTGCTTCTCTCGGCTCTGAGGTTTTCACGCTGCAGCCAGTAATGCTATAATAATTTCGGTTAGCGTGTGCTGCCGCTGCGCTCGGAGCAGTCGATCGCTTCGCGCTTTGTTTGCAGGAGGTTTGCAGCGTGTCCCCTTGTGCTAATCGGCAAGCGGGCAGGCAAGGTGAGTGCAAGGCAGCTGGCAGGCTGCTCATTTGTTTTAATAATCGTATTTTCACCAGGAAAAGTATCTGATTTAAGGTGGAGAGGAAATACAAACTGAGGATGGAGGAATTCTGTAGATGAAGGAATTTTGCATCAAATGGTTTTGCACAATAATTACTTCTGTTTATCACCGTTAAACACATGCACACGGCTTCAGTTTTTACAGCGGTTGCCCAACTTACCTACTGCGTATGGATGATAAGATACTCGACTCTGAGGAAGGTTCAATTGATTCTACTTTGCTGTTAGTCTGGTAAATTCATTTGATAGTCTGGTCTGACCGACACTGTTGTTAATATCTGCAGGCACAGGAGAATGCTGCAGAGTAATATTTCTGTAACAGAAAAGCTCTAAGACATGATTGAGACAATACAACTTTTCCTGTGTTGTACAAGATGATTACTTTAAACTACCTTCCCTTTAAGTACCAACAGCCAGAGGCACAAGGAGAGGTTAAAAATATTTATTTTCACTTTTTATTTTACTGGAAGAAGATTAAAAGAGAATAAGCAGAAACTTTAAATGATGTACTTGAAAAAAATACAGCTTACAAAACAAAGAAACAGGCTTGTATGGCTTTTTTCGTATACTCTCCTCTGGAAGAAATCCTGAGTTTAACTACATATACATGTTGTCCTTTTTGTTGTAAGTGTTGCTAGCTTGCTATGATTTTCCGTATTTGTTCACGTTACTAATTCATTTACCTCCGGCAGTGACAACGAAGTGGACAACATTCTCCCAAAAGAAGAGCAGAAACGGGTCCCCCTTGAAGGAATTCCCCATCTAAGGGAACTGGAGCACAACCTGTTCCTCTGAGCTACTCAAGCACAGGGAGTGCAGATTTCCCACAGGTTTCATTTGAATAACTCACTACAATTTAGATTCTTTTAAGATTATTCTTGAGACACCAAATGGCAAATTGTTCCAGATTGTTTTAAATTTGTCAATCTGTAGGTGTTTATTAGTACAGCAGGCCCCCTTCTCCATCCCCCCAAAATGCTACTTTTCTGGATGCAGTTTTATGGCGAGAGCCCCAGCCCTGCAGCCCATCCTTCAATTGAGCACTTGCATTAGCCATAGACCTCTCTACTCTGTCACCCTACTCACATCAGTAGGGCCAAGGAAAGTAAAAATATGCTTCCAGCAAAGTTTTCTGCAGTCAGAAAAGGGGAAATCTGTATTGAATAATGTAACCAAGAAAATATGTTCACTACTTAAAAATCAATATTCTTCGGGAACTTCACCTCTTTCTTATGGTATCTAATTACTTGTGAACTTTCATTCACAGTGACATGTACGTGTTGGAGGGAGGAAAGCTAATGGGAACTGTTTGTCTTTCTTTATCTCCCAGAAATATCAGGTTTTAAGAGTCATATTTGTTACAAGCATACTCCTTCCTTTGGGAAACATTCTGTATTTAATCCACTTAATATCTCGCTACTGAGACAGGTACTGTTTAGAGCAATATATATCTTTTCAGTAGAATCTGGGATCTCAGTCAACACCTAAATAACCTATAAAAACATTCAGGAGAGGATTTCTCTTTGGCCAAGGTTGTAAAGCACGCAAAACCCAAGTGCCTGGCTGTAGCACACTCCTCTTCTACCCTACCAGCATACACAGCCATAAAAAATAAGAAGCAGTAATTAACACAGTGAGCTCATTTTAAAAACATCTGAAAAGTTTCTAGGAATAATTCCATTGACCTGCTCTTTCATACCAGTCATCTTTTGTTCCCTTCCTCTTCAGGCTGCAAGCTGTCCGTGAGTACTTACATGTGAGTAGTAGTTTACACTGGAACGGTAACATTTCTCTGGGGACTTCTAGGTGCCTGCACAGGGAGTGAAAGTCCGTGATTTATCCAAAGAGGAGTGTTTCCAGGACAGACCGATTAGCTCCTTCACTGAGGAACAGGAAACATAGCTGGTCTTTCTTTTTTCTCTTTTATTCTCTTTTCTCTTTTATTATTTATTTTAATTTAACTTTACACTGAGTGCCAAGCGAAATAAAAACCTCCCGTGGAGTTTTAAGGAATGAGAGAGTAAATTCTGGAACCTTAAAAAATAGGTAAATAAGATGATACTTCTCTCAGGTGTGCTGGTGAGAATGCTGGAGTAACCCAGGTGAAATTATTGAACTACTTCCACACAAAGGAGTAAGTGTGAATTAGGTTCCACAGTGCTGGGAGGGATCAAAGAAGAGGAATGCACAGGCAGGAGTAGGGAGGATGGTGTACAGACCTCATGCATAGCAGCATAAGAATAAAACCCAGACAAAAGGAATCAGCTACCCTCTCACATGGGGCTGCTGCAATACTGGAGAGCAGGCCCTCTTTGTATGATTACTTGGATGAAATGCTCGGCATTGCCTTATGGGGTGTGCATGCCTGCAAAGTTCAAATATTTTATGTGGGACTTATCTGGCCTGGAGGGAAATTCCTGGTGCCCCTATATTTAACTTGTATCACAGCAGGCCAATAAAATTCCCCATGGTTTTAACTCTCTCAGTAACGACTACCCAAAATTAACCGACAGCCTTTTTTTTTTAAAAAAAAAACCAGTCTACAGCTACCCAGAGGAATTTTACTCTATTAAATACTATTTACCCTGTGCTAAAGCAGGATGCCTCTAGAGAGTAGCCTGGCCTGTGGCTGGGAAGGGGGTGTGAAGGGCAGCCGGACCCCCACGACCGACCTCCCCCTCC
Source organism: Haliaeetus albicilla (assembly GCF_947461875.1). Lineage (NCBI taxonomy): Eukaryota > Metazoa > Chordata > Aves > Accipitriformes > Accipitridae > Haliaeetus > Haliaeetus albicilla. The sequence continues at coordinate 18,124,318 of NC_091503.1, read as the reverse complement.
GGAGAAGGGAAGGGCAGCCGCCGCGCTGACGGCGCTCTGGGAAACGCTCCCGGCTACATCGCTTTCGGCAAAGCAGGGAAGCTGCTCGCGCCTGGCTTTTGTTTTTATTGCAGCACCCCGGACGCCCTAACCCCTCCAAGAGCAAGAGGCTTCGCACCCACACGCAAAACAAGAGGCGGCAGGGCGAGGGGCAGAGGTGTGCAGCGGGAAGGTGCCCACCGGCACTCGCTCACTCTTCTTCTCCTTCCTTCGGAGACAAGTGATGCGCTCACTGATTCCTTTGGTGACAGTGGAGCAGCTGTAGGCGACAGTACAGGAGAGGATGTTTTGTGTTCCCAACTTGTGCCGTGCTGCTCCCCAGCTACGCCGATGTCACCGAATTACCAAAACTGTTGAGGTGGGCAGGGAACTTCTGGAGATCAGCCAGTCCAACCTCCCTGCTCAAAGTAGGGGCAACTACGGCCAGTTTTTGAGAGCCATGTTCAGCTGGGTTTTGAATGTCTCCAAGGATGCTGCTCCCAAAGGCTCAGGGTGATGGGTTTCATGCCTGGACTCTGTTAGAACAGCCCTGGGAGGGGCCCAGGCAAGATGATCGTTCCTCAGGAGTCCTCAACTTGGGTTCCCATCTGCCGTTGTGTCCCTGTGCTCCTCTGGACTTGTGCAGATGGGCCTTTGATGGGCTGATGGCCCTGGGTTTAGCCCAGCAGGATATTATTGAGGCTTTCCCACTGCTGTTGTGTCCCTGAGCTCCTTTGTGGGTGTGCAGATGAGCTTTATCACATAACCTAACACACTGAGGGAGTAATTTCATTGTAGAAGGCTATCAGGTTGGCAGAGCACAGTTTCCCCTTCCTAAGTCCATGCTGACTACTCCCAATCACCTTCTTCTTCATATGTTTGGAAATTATTTCCAGAAGATTTTTTCCATCACCTTCCCAGGGGTCTAAGTGAGGCTGACTGGCCTGTAGTTCCCCAGATCCTCCTTCCTGAAGACAGGGAGTGCCATTTATTTTCTTCCAGTCCTGAGGAACCTCTCCCAAATGCCATGACCTTTCAAAGATTGTCAAGAGTGGCTTCACAGTTATATCAGCCAGCTCCCTCAGTGCTCCTGAGTGCATCCCATCAGGTCCCATGGAGTTGAGTGTGTCCAGTTTGCTTAAGTGCTTCCTAACCCAGTCCTCCTCCACTGAGGGCAACTATTCCTTGCTCTGGACTTTCCCTCTGGTCTCAGGGACCTGGGATTGCTGAAGTCCAGTCTTACAGTAAAAACCAGGGGGAAGAAGGCATTGCAAACTTTGACCTTTTCCATATCCTTTGTCACCAGGTCTCCTGCCCCATTCAGCACCAAGCCCGTATTTTCCCTAGTCCTCCTTTTCCTATTAATGTACCTGGAGAAGCTCTTCTTGTTGCCTTTCATGTCCCTCACCAGGTTCAACTTCAGATGGGCTTTGACTTTTTTTACCCCATCCCTGCACTCTCAGATAGCGTCTCTATATTCCTCCTGGGTCACCTGCACCTACTTCCACCTCTTGCATGCTTCCTTTTTGCATTTTGATTTTGCCAGGAGCTCCTTGTTCATCCCCGCAGGTCTCCCTGCTGCCTTTGCTTGATTTCCTGCTCATTGAGATGGACCATTCTGGAGCTGGGAGGAGGTGATCCTTGAAAAATCAACCAGCTCTCCTGGACTCCTCTTCAGGGACACTTCTTGTGGGATTCTTTGAAGCAAATCCCTGAAGAGACCAAAGCCTGCTCTCCTGAAGTCTAGGGTTGTAATCTTGCTTTTAGCCTTGTTCCCTCCCCTCAGGATCCTCAACTCCACCATATCAAATGCTAAAGAGCAGACAGGCACCTTGTTCCCAGCTTGGGCTCTGGCACAAGACACGTATGAAAAGTCAATTCTTTGTGTGCTTGAATGAGGCAAAAAAATGAGTCTAAAAATAATAATAATAAAAATGATAGATCTTCCTTTGGAAATGTTGGCTGAAACATTTGTTTTTGTCTCTTTTTTATTCCCAAATGGCTTCTATGAGAATATTTCTTAGTGCTTTTACATAACTTTTTATATTGTGTTAAATCACTGATCAGATTTCTTTGAAGGGAATCCTTGCGGGGCTTTTGCAATGCTAGGAAAAGAAAAAAGGAAAGCATATTCTTTTCTTTCTTTCCAATTGGAAAAAGCCAACCCAAATCAACAGGGAAATGGTTTAATTGCAGACTCCTAGAGCGACATTAGAAACACTGGCAAGAAGAAAAAACATTTTAAAAGGTACAACTGATACTTCACTTTCATTTCTGAATGTTTTGCATTGTTTTCCCTGTCTACTAAAACGGTGTCAACATTTTTTTTTTTAAAAGGTGCAGATTTAAAATATCCAACTCAATCAGATCCACAGTCTTTGTTTGCAGAGAAGAAAATGCTCCTGTTCCTGAGAGGCGACACGGCATGGTGGCTCCAGATTGCCACCACTGCTCTGCTTTGCCATGGTTGAACCAGGGAATTTTTTATTTATTTTGATGAGTGCTAAGAATAAGGTGCAGGGAATTCTGCTCATTACTCAGGGCTTTTAAACTATATACATCTAATTGCAAGTTAGTCAAACTACACTTCACATAAAAGTCATACAAAAAAAAAAATCTGCTATTAGATGAAGAATGTCTCATAAATACTGCCACAAAAGTCTGTAAAAGTATGCAAAGCTGTGAGTGTGGTTAAAAGTTTACAGAAGTTTCTGGAAAATTTTACAATTTTTGCAATCTGTAAATACAAAAACATTGGTTGAAAGAGCTTTTCATCTGTTATGGCAAAACTTGCAAGTTAAGTATCACCAGATTGATTTTCCTTTCTGTCTTGTAGCCTTTGGGATAAAATGTAGAAACATCAGAGAATACAACTGTCCTTTCCAGGAGCACAAGAATGATGGACATCACTTTAAATTGCCAATTTGTGTGTGGTGCTTGTTTTGGTAACTCCTGGAAAACCATCTCTGTCTGCTCTGGCCCCCTGACTGTACGCTGTCCATTTTTATTCCCTACTTTCCCAGCCTCCTGTGCAAACTATCTTCATTCTGGGGCCAGAATGAAAATATTTTCAGAAATACTTAGTACACAACATCTTTACTAAAATAAATGGCAGCATTTTCAAAAAATCTCAACAGCTTCTCTATGGGGGAACTACTGAGTAACAAACTTTCTTCCCCCTGTTGCCCCAGTTTGGCATCTTCCCTTAAATATCCCACATAGCTGAGTGAGGGTCCCTAATAAACACTTCTGACTAGCTTTCTAGTTGGAACCATTAACAAATTTTTTAGTTCTGCAATAAAAATAAATATAATCCAAATCAGGTTGCAAATTTATTTTTTTATATATCTAAAATAACTCTAAAGTTCAGAGAAAAGCTGGTGTTATTCACAGTATAAGTCACTGAAGCTGCACATTTCAGCACAGATAAATGAAATATCTGCTGCATTAAACAGAGATAGCAAAATACAAAGAAGTCTGCTTACAAGTCCAGGGAGATTTTCTTGCGTAAAGGCAGAGCTACTAAAGTTTTAACAGGATTAAAAATTGCAAAAATATGCAATTACAACCAAGTATTGCATAAAATACAATTAAAAAATTTTCCGCCTTTTAAAATACTGGTGCCTGTTAAAACACAGGCACATTCATGTGGCTTTCAAATGCATCCCAGTAGAGTGTAAACTGAAAAACCATTGCATTTCATTGCACAATAGTCAGAAGCAAAAACGATGTCGCGTTCTAAGCGTTCATTAAATGTAGAAATATTCACTGAGGATGTAAATGTTGACTAGACTCTCAGTGAAATGTATCATTTATATTCAAAACTAAGATTCATAATAAATACCCAGCTTCAAATCTCCTTGGACAGCGTTTCTCAATAGATTTCTAAAAACGTACATTTATGGAGTAAACAGAATATTTAATGGCTGCTAGCAGTATATCAGTTTTGTTATGCTTATGGCAGCTCTGGTCATCAAATATTAACGCTGATGGTTCTTATGCAATGCTGACAGCTTTCTAACTTGTGAAATAAATAATGGGTGAGTGGGAATTGATGAGATAAGTAGACTGCTTTATCTGAGAAGGGTGACCAAGCTTTTCCATGGCAGCAGGAAGATTAAAAGTTGCATTCTCAGAGCAAAAGGGAAAATCTGAAGGTGTATTTCTTCAGATTACAAACCAGACACATCTCTTGATCTGGCCATATGTTTTCTTATTCTTCTCACTCTAACTGTCCCTTACAGCCCGTGGGATTTATTTGCTGGTGTCGGGGTCAGGTAGTGCAAAAGTGACTCAAAAGTTTCTGCTACCAGATGAGCTGGGCTGAGATACTGGATCACTTCGGGCAGGGTGGGGGGAGGTTGATAACATATACATAAACCAGTCCCATATTTCTTACTTAGGCAGTTTGCCCCTACTCCAGTTAGGGCAAATAAAGGATTTTACCTCTTGAAGGAACACGGGGGACAGTGCATGAGGAGTTTTGGTTGGTTAGTTTGTTTGGTTTTTTAATGGACTACACTCCTTGGTGCTAGTACACCTTTAGTACATTGTCTGACTGCTACTACTAAACAGTATACTTCAGTTTGATAATTTGGCATAACTGCATTGGAAAAAAGCTGCAGGTTAACCGCTTAGGCTGTACCATAAACCAAGATCAGATCATAGGACATTTCCAATACGGATGTTCTTCACTATCTTAACAAGCCTTTATTTTATATGAAAGCCATTATTGTGCAGTAGTTACATATCCTTCATATTATCTGATCTCAGCATCTGGCTTTCAGCCCCCCAATCCCTGGAATATTTCTATACATGTCAAGGTAAGAAAATGTACCTCCACAACAATCTAGAGAAAAACTGTGTGCTCAGCACATTGTAAGATCAACACCAGTGACTTAGTTGCCAGTTATGGTTTTCTAGGATTAAACCACTCAAATTACCTTTAATTCTTTCAGTATGAGCTTCCTCATCTGTGAGACAAAGCTTGAAATAATTTTGGATCTCATGGATTTAACTTGTTAGTTGTTTTAAGTGATAAATGACAGAATCTCCACAAAAATAGTTCAGAACTTCCATGTACAGTGTGATACGAGTTTAAGCAAAACTATATATACAACTCAAAAGTCCAGTTTTCAACCACAAGATAAAAATGTTTCAGAACATACGCTGATTCCAATGCTCTTTCCAATAAAAACAAGAGGCAAACTCATACCGAAATCAAATGGAATTATATCCACACTCCAAAGAACAACTTGCCTCAAACACAGAGAGCAATGCAAGGGACCCTGGGTAAGTCCAACTTTTTATCACAGACCTTGAAAGATAAGAATGTTAGCAAAAGGATGAAAGCTCTAAACCTCGCTGCTGGTCTCAGATTTATCATAAAGTGCGAACGACTTTGAGCCTAACCTTGCAAATTTGACTTGGGCAGTGCTATAGACCAGGCTGAGCAATAAAAGTAAAGGGTACAATCTGAATCTCTACTTTTTGTCACATGGTACTTTCTTTGCAGCATAAACTAGCGTTCAGCAAGAACATGCAGTCTTAACAGTTTCCATTGAAATTCCTTTGCTGGAAGTTGTATTGCCATGATACGAGTAGTGTCACAGGACACACGAGAAATTCTGTAGTGGACAACTAAGGGATGCCTTCCTGCTACAGGAATTTCTTTAAAATGCTCCAGCAGTCAGATGTTCCCTCGCATCTTGAAGAAGGAGAATCTATACTCTTGCCAAAACTCAGCTGTTTTCTTCTCTCCCTTAAATCTACATGCTGCATCTTTTTAGAGAAGGGGTAGCTAAAATTCAATGTTATGTCCCAGGTGAAGGCATATCCATCACTCACACTGTTCTAAAATCACTTTAATATTTAAAATCGTTCACTTACTACAGAACACTGTTACAAACATGTAAGACATGGGGAAAACAAAAACTGCAGTCATTTACTACTTTCTCTTCTCTTCCAAGTACAGATTTGCTTAAAAAAAAAAATCTCCCGTTCACCTTTTGAAGTACTCCAGGTTCTCTTGAGCTCCTTTTCACCAAATGCTAAACCCAGGGGAAGCCACCAGCACAATTTTACTATCTGTGAATGCCACCCTAACTCTGTTCTGATTTTCTGCAGCCTTCCTGCAAATACTCTTTCGCTACAGTTCCATACTCCTTTTTTGCTTTCTCCTCCCCATACCAGTTGAGGTTGGCAAGGGTAGATCAGCAAAGGTTTAAACACAGAGAGACAAAGAAAGACAATTTGAAAAGCCGTTGTGGTTTAACCCCAGCCAGCAACTAAGCACCACGCAGCCGCTTACTCACCACCACCCCCAACCTCCCCAGTGGGATGGGGGAGAAAATCGGGAAAAGAAGTAAAACTTGTGGGTTGAGATAAGAACAGTTTAATAGAACAGAAAGGAAGAAACTAATAATGATAATAATAACAGTAATAAAACTACAATAATAATAATAATAAAAAGATTGGAATATACAAACCAAGTGATGCACAATGCAATTGCTCACTACTCACCGACTGATGCCCAGTTAGTTCCCAAGCAGTGATTCCCCCCCAGGGCCAGCTCCCCCCAGTTTGAGTACTGGGCGTGACATCACATGGTATGGAATATCCCTTTGGCCAGTTTGGGTCAGCTGCCCTGGCTGTGTCCTGTGCCAACTTCTTGTGCCCCTCCAGGCTTCTTGCTGGCTGGGCATGAGAAGCTGAAAAATCATCGACTTTAGTCTAAACACTACTGAGCAACAACTGAAAATATCAGTGTTATCAACATTCTTCTCATACTGAATCCAAGACATAGCACTCTACCAGCTACTAGAAAGAAGATTAACTTTATCCCAGCCAAAACCAGAACAAAAGCCTAGCTTCTAGACCCTAATCCAGGACAAAAACCTAGCTTCTAGACCCTGACAGTGATAACTGTTTTGCAAAGGTCTTCTCAAAGACCAAATCCATCCATTCTCCCCACTTCTTATTCTCCACCATTTTACCTATCTACCTTTTACTCCCAGTTGTGATTTTCCTGTTGAATACCTCTTACAATACCATCTCATTAAAATTGTTGTCAAATTATCTGATAACCGTATCTTGCAATTGTTCTGTGATCTGTTGTGGTTTAACTTACAAAGTTCACAAATAAGACTTTGTGGTTTGCAGTTGTCTTACTCCCCAGAAGAGACTTTCAAACGTCAGGGACATTTAATACCTTCTAGCATCCCAGTATAAAGCCTGTTTGGACGACAGATGAATGCTCTTACTACTAACTCAGCCCTTTTGTCATTTTTATATTTCACCAAGCTTAAGAGTTCTAGAGATTTTCTACTCTCCAGTTTGTCCAGTTCTTTCAACACCTTTTGCTCTGCATAGTTTTGAATAGTACCTCTAGCAATAATCATCAGAAAAAAAAATAATAAAAAAATCACTCTTGTGTAGGTGCGTTGTCAATGGCTCGGTGACATCCATGTTTCCGAAGTGATCCTTTTAACTATCCATAATCCAACTCTTTTCCAAGTTCTGTCCTCCTGATACACTTCAAGGATTTCTTGCTATCGTTTTTCAGTTTTGTGCTTCTTCCCACCCCTCCCAAATATCTGTACCATTTGCTCTTTGCATTTTAGCTCTTCTAATTTCCTTCTTGTGTATCTCCCACTGTAGTTTAATTTCTTTTTATTGGCTTAATACAGTAGAATTTTAATTTTCCAGTTGTTTGGTTGAAATAACCTCCTGGCCCTTGCCTACTAGATGTCCTAGAGTCCATGCTCCCTTTTTCATTCAATGATATTCCTGCTTTCTAAGAGTTCTATTCTGGGTGGGGCTTTTTTTTCGGTTGGGGGTGGGGTGGGGTGTCCCCCTCTGTAGGATCTAAAAAAATTTAAAATTTCTTTGCTTTTTATCTCATTTTTTTAGCCATCCTTCGAAAATACTATGTTACTGGGCTAAGGCAGGATACATTTCCCTGCCCAAAGATGTAGAACACAATTAGTTTATGGGCCAGCAGTTCTGCTGAAGCCAGACTTACACTGTGCTCGTGCAATACCAAATGTTTGCATAGACTGTGACTACGCTTTTTATTCTTTAAGACATCCAAGAATTCTCCACCAGCGCCTGGCATCCACAGAGTAGACCAAGTCCATCTGCTGAACTGTGCACCATTTGCCCTCATCTATTTGCAAAACCTACAGCTTCCAAACTAGGTTTTACAATGGGAATTGGTACTGGAAGCAAATTGGTTCCTGGTGGGACGACAGCTGGCCAACACACATGAACCTTTCTCCAGTGAGGTTTCTGCTTTCTCCTTCAGGTGGTTTAGGGGTTTTATATAACAACTCGTATGTGAAATTACTTGACTAGCAGTAAAATGTGACACCGAGTTCATCAGCGCAATTGGGAAATCCAGCTTCCCTTGCATCTAATTCACAGGTCTGTAATTAGGGTTGTGAAAGCGAGCAAAAGCAGGGAGCTAGCTTCCCACATCAGGCTCCACTTTTTACATCTGTGCTTAGCCTAAATGTATGGAAAATTCCTTTGCATTATCCCACACAGTATTTTTATTTCTTTTCCTAGAAAGACTGAGCAAATTTGCACAATATATTCAGTTGGTTTATCAGGGTCTACCAGAAATTCTGCAAAACCATATTAAATCAGGAAAGGAATGTTATAACAGGGACAGGAAAATAAATCTGATATAAGGGTAATGCAAATCTGTTAGCGACTTTTGCAGTAACAAGATTGATTCTTTTCTCACCTAAATCAGCATCAATCAACTTATTCAGCCGAAATTAATAGAATTACACAGCCATCCAAGTGGTGCTAGCAAGAGGGAGGTTGGTACCAGTGTGTATTTGAAAGACCAGTGTTCCTCTTGTCTCTCACAATGGAATGAATCAGGAGAACCTTACTTGAGCTGAGCCAGCAGACCAAAACTCGAGAGAAGCAGAGAAGCTGTCCCATTAGCATCCTGGGGGTGAAGAAGAAGAAAAGGGTGTTTGCATGGCCTCTAAGGCACTGTCCACCACTTTCTCTTCCTCACACAGATAGTGCCTTGCACGAGGAGTCCCCCCTGAAGGTGCAGGGCCGGTACAATAGGTATGAGTAGCAATATAAAAATTACGGCATCCTTTGGTACACATTTCTGTGAAGAGCCATAGAAAGTCCTAGCAATCAGTGTTAAGGTGGGTACCGATAATTTGCTGGCTCAGACCCTTAGAACAAGCAGCTGGCAACCTTCAAGACCTGCAGGAAGCAAGCACAGCCAAACTAAAATAGCTGGAATACACAGTGATGTGCTGTAATGCTTCCCAATAAACAATCCCATTTGGCTAAGAGGAAAATGAATACAAATAAACCAGCTGAAGCACAATAATATAAATTATTTCCAAGATGCTGAGGAGAATTTAAAAACATTTTACTGGGAGAGGAGAGAGAGATTGAACATGTGGAAGGAGGGACTGCGTTACATACAGTGGCTTTCTTCTCCCGATGGTGAATTATATCCACCCCATCCACCCCATCCTTTCTCTTTCTTCCTCTCTGTCTAAATGCATTAGGACAATGATGCTTCAACACAAGGAAATAAACCTTTAATTAATAGTCTATGAAAGAATTAGCTTATCCATAGCACACTCACTGTCAATACAATTTCTCAGCATGATCGTTCCCTCTTTATCTGTCTTCTACCTCTATATTCCTGTCCTCACTCTTCTTCATTTCTCACTTTTGTGACTCAACTCATTTTTAAATGTGACATGAAATAAATACTAATTCAATATGTCTGAGTGGCAATTACGCCACTTACTAGGTCAAGCATATATAAGCTATTGTGGCCGCCAAATGTCTTCTCTGGATGAACGCACCACAGCCGTATCTCAGCTGCATTGCCAATTTTTTATCTTTCTCCCCACCCCCATGGTATACTGTTAAATTTTTTCTCCTTTCTCCTGTTTTATGTCCTGGCTGAATATCACTTCTAAAAAGTTTCTCTAGAAGGTAATTATCAGAAAGCCAGTTCCATACACACCAGTTTCCAGCCAAGGAATACAAGATGGAGAACAACCATTATATCACACATGACCTGTGTTTCCAAATGAATTTTAATAGATTAAGAAAACAGAAGGCATATTTTAGGTTTTCACTTACAACAACTCTTTTTAGTGGAAATAGATAAAAATTGAGAGAACAAATTATTGCAACTATTGAGGTAAACTGTGTGTAGCCACTGAAGTTACAAGCAGTTTTTCTCATTTCTATGGACTGACTCTGCAAAGTGCTGAGCATAAGGCCTCCGAAATCCGAAAGCAAGTTATGCAGATGCTCTAACGCGAGCCTACGGCTGGTCCCATGGAGGTGAGTGACTGAAATCGTCAGAGAGGGGCTGGGGGGGCAACCTGGGTCCTCCAGCTCCTCCTCAGGCTTGGGCAGAGGGAGACCAGACCCCACCAGAACCACGCGGCAGCAGCCGGTTCCCCCCCTGCTCCACAAATGGGGAGCAGACCCTTTTCCTGATAACGGCAGGGAAGGGGGCCGCTTCTCCCACCCTTCCCACCAAACCATCTCCCTGAAACAAGTGATGAGCTGCCATCCCAGGGAAACGAGCGAGACATCTGCCTGTAGAAACATCATCTTGAATTGCGAATTAATCAAATCTCAGAAGTTGAGCTTAGGTGTTACAGGCTTCTCTGGGGAGCTCAAATTTACCTGAAAGAATTCAAGGAGTTTTAAACAAAATTATAGCTACAATTTAGCAAAGGAAATGTGTATAGTTACGTTTCTTATCGCTGGAGTGCTGTAAAATTGAAGTGAATTTTCAATCTGATTAATTCATTCAGAGTGATTCCTGTTGAGTAATTATCTTCAATAAAGATCTGTCAATACAGTTTCAAGCTATTGTCATTTTATATCAAATATAAATTAGAGAGTATAATGAATTCAGGTACACCTAAACTCAATGTCAGATGAAATTCTTGCATGATAATCAAGTTAAATAATTGCTCTACGATGATAAAAAACAAAAGAACTTAATACAATAGCAGTAAAACTCCTTTTTCTTTCTGGATTCAGATAGCATGGATGATTTTGCAAAATCATCTGGGATGTACACCCCGAGTAAGTTCAATCTAATAAAGCTTTCAGGATTGCTTGCTGGAAAGAAAGAGCCATTATTTTGGCTAGTGTAAAATAGCATAGCTTTAAAATAGATAAAATCACGTCTATTTAAACCAGATGAAGATTTGGCATAGAAACATTGATTTAAGCACTAGTTTGCCAATATATTTAGATAAAGCCTGTGTGGCCAGAAATGCTGACATGGCGTACTACCCGAGGGGTTAATTTAACAAAATTAATAATTTCTGAGACATGGAGAGAATCATTTAAATATGTTTTGCTTAGGGCATCACCAGCTGATGCATAGCCTGATACATCTGGGCAAGAAAGTCTCAGTTCAGCAGCTTTTATGACTAGACCTGGTATTAGGAAAACAGGACTGGATCTGAGATTAGGTCACAGCTCTCATGCATCTGAACAGGCAACTGAGTATTTTTTCCCCGAGAAGAAGATTTTTCTGTCCTACACAATAGTTTATAGGGAATTGACACAAAGCAGCAACAAAAATAGATCTGTAACTTCAGCCCCGCTGAGCAAGTATAGGATTGCCTTACACCAGAACAAAGCAGATTTCCACAGAAGCTGCAAAGACTCAGCACTTCTGGAGATCAACCTCTTGCCTGTGGCTGCGGGGGCTTGACTCTAGAGCAGGTTTGTACATTTAGGCTGACCCACTCGAGTTCAGAGTGTGAATTCAAGCGGGGATGAGAGCCCTGGTCCTGTGCTCCGTCTTTCCCCACGATGCACACCGGCCTCTACAGCATCCTCCGAGGCCAGCGGCGGCACAGTGGTCAGGTTGTTATTTTAACAATCTTTTTAGTGCTAAAAGTAGCGAATGTTTTTAAGGAGATAGATTTGGTGCTTTTAAGTCCATGCATTGTTATTGTGCTGTCTTTATTCTTTCTTTCTCTAACTCTTTGAATGCTTCTCCGAGCCAGACTGCCCCAAGAATATTTTTTAAATTTGCCTTAATCTGTAGTAGCTAGATTGCCCCTGCACAGCAACAACAACTCAACAACTTTTGTTTCTTAATGGAAAATTAAGCTAAAAGCCATTGCTTTTATACATGTATAGTTAATAAACAGAGAAAACCCAAAGATAGGTGGAGAAAAGGGGGTACATTTAAAGGCTTTTTCTTTACAAGCACAGCAGCAAATTGAAGCATGGATCATCCAAAGCAGCAAAGCCAGCAGCCTCAAGCAGTGCCCCACCAGAGATCAGAAACCAGCATTCAGCTCTCATAATACAGAATAAAAGTTACAAAGAGAGTCCTCTCCTCATGCTAAGTAACAGGGAGTGGTGACAATGGAGTCCTGAAAGACAAATGACAGTTAAAATGGCTTTTTTTTTAAGTTACTAATAACGGTTCTGTTTTAAAACCTCCATGAAATGTGGTCTTCTCCAGTGACAGTATAGCTGATGCACATAAACTAAGAAAGTGTATATGACAGGAGGAGTGTCTGCCTAGTAAATAAAGCTCACCTATCCAAAGGGATCTATTAACAAAGCATTTTTAACAGAAGTTTGAGTAGTCAAATCAATCCTAAATGGGAGATGGGCACTGGAGGGTGCTGAGAGCTCTCAACCTCCACTTACATCTTTGGGGACATCCAGGGCCTTGCTGGATTAGACCTCTGCTCAAACTGCATTTGGGGATCGTTGAGGTGGATGCCAACAAAACTCTTAAGCAACATGCAAGAGTTTGTGTGAGTCTGCATGGACACATGCCATTAAGTTACCTCCTTAATGCTTTGCACCTGACATTAAGATTTAATTATGCTGTAACTTGCAATTCTCTCACTTCCTGGCTGCTTTAAATCCTTGCTTTCTGGTTGCTGTAAATCCCTGCTTTGCCTTACAGTTCTCCTTGGCTTCAGTTGCTCTATTATTAGTGATAGACTTACTCGTGCAGTAAATCAGCTCAGACAGAAGGACTGCAGTGTTATTCTTATGCTTACCCTTTGCCTGACCAGGGACTAGCAGAAGTCACATATGTCGAAGTACCCTGTAAAGCTGGTTACTGAGTATCTCCTGTAGTATGCTATTTACTCGTGCTTGTGCTATGATAAAATGTGTCCCAACAGAGACAAAAGCAATTGTATTTTGAGATATTGTGACATTATCCATTGCAAGACGCTGGAACAAATACTGATTAAACCCTATTTTCTTGCCTGCATTACTACATGCATTTGATATTTTAGAGTAGGATATTTAGAATTGCTATTTTGCTGCTGCATTTACCTGCATTACTCATTACATTTTTTCCTGTACCCAGACAGAGCAATCTTGGGAGATTCTTTCCTCTGAAACAGTTGTGACCATTTATGTGTATAAATACACAGATTTATTTATGTTTTTGTAGACTGCAATAAAAGGCAGCACTTTTGTAACCATAGGAGACTGAAACAATGAAATTCCATTAACTTTTTGCTGGGCCCAAAGGAGATTACACTCCATGTTACCTTTAATCTGTTTTTATGAAACAGAAATTTGCAGTTGTATCGGCATTCAATAGTTCAAAGGTAGGAAGACAAAAAGCTCCTGAAATCAATTTCCTTGATGTAAATTTTGGAGCTGGTTGAACAGCATGAAAAAAAAAAATGCTAAATAAATTATGTAACAAAACCAAAAGTATTTGCTGAATAATGTGTGATCTGGTCAGGACGCTTTTACTTTTTGGGAAAGCAGAAGTGATCTAGTGAAAGAAATTCCTTCTGTATAATAAACAGAACTAGAACAATGTGAGGTAAACTGGGCACAATTAGGACCTTTTCCTTTCTCAGAATTTTGGTTGAAATCAGTACCATGACCTGGGAGCCGTATATACATTTATAAAAGCACATGCTATAGAGGTTAGACCCACAAACGAGCATGTCACTCCTGATGCCCAGCCACAGGACTGGACTCTGAGCTAAGCTCCACCACACCAGCACTGTGGTCCCTCATGACCACCTCTCCAAAAAAAAAAAAAAAAAAAAATCTAATTTCAGCAGATCCCATCTTCTCTCCCACTCCTTCCCATCCCTCAAACATTGCACGGAGAGGAGAAGTGTTGTTGCTCCCCCATTGCACGGGCTTAGAGCATTTGGCCACCTGCACTGTCCTTGGGGACCCAAGTGAGCATCCCCAAGAAGCCACAGCCGCCAGCTTAGAGGTGACGGTGTGACCACTGGGGTCTCTCTGCCTTCCCCTCTGAAGCCTGGATACCGGGACATTAACTGGAATATTGACTACAAGCCCATTTTTCTCCAGGAACAGCGAATACACTTGCAGAGTTATCTCTAGGCCAGCAAATAACTATCCCGTGCACCATGATCACTGCTCTGGCAGCTTGGTAGGCAGAATACATTCCCTTTCTGTTTATAATCCACCTCTATTTCTCCTGCCAAGCTGGAGAGTGGGGAAGGCATGTGAGCAGCCTGGACTTGGGTTGTTTTCTGAATGCAGCTGGGTTACTTAAGGGCTATGCAGCCCTCCTTGGGCAGAGCTGGTGGCAGCGGCAGGCAGGCAGCCAGCCCTCAAGCCAGAAATCACAGTCCAGCACTGCAGTGCTCGGCAGCCCGTAGGGTGCTGCCCTGACCCAAGAATCACTTATCTAGAAAGCAGAGAGCAGAAGGCAAATTTTATTGCCATTTGCAACAGCTTCTCTGGAAAGAAACTGCCTTGGAGGTGGCAACGAGGTTGTCTTCTGAAGCTTGACCAAAACTAGCACGTTCAGAAGATGAACCTATGAGACTATTACAGCACCGTCTGGCAATCCCCGAGCAATGATCTCACCTGTCTTGCGTCAGGAAAGCAAATATCTATTGTCTTCAGCCTCAGGGTCAGACACATGGGTTGCACCGAACGAGGCTGGAGGACTGTGATCGATAACTGGCAAACACTCCCCATCCCCTTCAGGACCCTTCACAACATTTGAAGACACGAGGGGCGCAGAGGCCACTGGGTGCCTATCCGAAATCCCCCAGCACCAGCTTCTGCCCCCAAAGTTACCAGCCGCTATCTCACTTCCCCGCAACCTGCGCTTGAAGCTGGCAGAGAAGCTGAGAGCTTTAAATGGCAGCTGGTTTTCTCCCCTGAGCCTTCCCCGGTGGGGTGTCCCGCTGGCTCAGAGGTACCTTGCTGGGAACCTCCGGTGTGATGGCAGAGAAGCAGAGACCCCCAGGACTGAGCTACAATAAGGGCACAATTAAACACGCTGATTTTTAACCAGAAAGCAACTTCCTTTGGTGAACTCCACTTTCCTGCCCCTGCGACTTCATTTCACTTCTAACTTCCATAGCCAGCTCAGTTCTGTCAGGCTTTACAAGTCCTTGACTCGTATTTGTCTGAAGAGCAGACACAGCCACTGGATCTCTGCGGAAGGAAATAAAATATCCCACAGCAGCTATGGTGCGTTTTGGGGGAAGCCAGCTCGCTGAGAAGACGGCTGACCAGGTAAGAGCTCGCACACGCGTGCAGACCTGCTAACGGGTTTTAAAAATAAGACAAACGCGACGGGGAGCCTCCGCGCCACGTTCATCAGATGGTCTCACGCCTGCCAGTATCTTCTGCCGGTTTCAGCGGGGTAACCACAGAGCTTCCCTTTCCTCTCCTACCCCGTTGCATCCGTGGAAAAAACAGCTGCCACCTTACAACGCGGCCCCAGAGCTCAGCACCCTGCAGGGCTGTGGGCCACGGCGTAAGCGGGTGACAGCCCCTGGTGACAGAGCGCGGTGCTGAAGCGGGGCAGGATGTCTCCAGAGCCGCGGCGGTGTGTGTGTTTGTACAGATGTGCCCGCGGCGGTGTGTGTGTTTGTACAGATGTGCCCGCGCCGGGCACGTTCCTCCACCATTTGCTGCTGGAGGAGCACAACAGGTTGGAGTCAGCCTCCCCGACTTCTCACGTTGATACACGCGTTAAGTTCATTATCGTATTTGCAGTGCTTTTCAGGGTAACCGAGATGTGAACATTTGAGCTGTGTCAACAGTGTATGCTGTTAGACCTCCAAGGAAATTAAGGCTTTAAAATGACTGCAAATGGAAAGCCTTTTTTTTGCCTTTTAATTAGTAATCCAACCAACCATTTAATAGAGAGCAAAGTAATCACAGAGAGGTGAAGGCAAGGTATGTAAACTAGATTTCTGCTTGACTGGACATGCTTTCTTAGGGTGCAATTGGTAACACTCATATGCATTAATAAAACCAGCGGCTACCTGAAACAGATGGGAAAAGCTGGGACAAAATGTAGTTGTTGGCTTTTTCAAAGATGTTTCTAACACTCCTATTTGCTTCTAGTTGTTCCTCAAAGGCCAACTGTGATCCCACTAAGAAGCAAGGATTTCTACATTAGTTTGAGAGGATTAAGAATACGTTTTCTGGTGGATATTTCCACTCCTATTACTGAGGTTCGAGATCTTCATTAAAAGCCATTAGATCTTGGGGAATCGTTAGACTGTTTCTCCCTAGATGAGGTCTGTGCCAGTAGGGCTTCTCAGCAACACTTATTTACATAAAAATAAGTAAACTTTTACAAAAAACCCCAAAACTTTAACATCTGCAGATCTTTCCGAGTAATATTCCACATTATATTTTAGTTCATACATATCACCCTAGACTCCTCCTCACTTTAAGAAAGAGGCCTTTCAAATCCACATACCCATATCTAGAAATTTGCACTCTTCCTTTGCGCTTAGTTTTTGTTCCTTTTTTTTTTTTTAAGCTAACCCAGTAGGAGGTATTCTTGCTGAATATTTTACCTAATGCTGAGGTCTAATCTGCATCAGCTCCTCTGCATTGCATTTTGTGGGTTTTTTTTTTGGGGGGGAAAAAAAAAAAAAGCAGGCACCGCCTGCTTTAACTTTAGCCATTCTACAGCCTCTGGCAGACATGCTTCCCTTCAGCTTCCCTTCTTCCCAGCCCTCAGGAGCGGGGAGACTCCTCTATATGCTGTCAGAGATGACATGTAGGAGGGTGAGATTCAGAGACAGTTGGCAGAGAATTAGCGTTCAGGCTAGTCTGGCGAAACGCACATTTTAAAGCAACCAAGAGAAAAGGAGGAGGACGAAGTACACCGCTTTATACTGTGGCCCGCATTTGGGCAGAGATCTGTAACAAACCCAACGCGCCAGGATCTTTCCAGCTCACAAAAAGAGAAAGCAAAGCTTCTCCCTTCCAAATTCCTCATGAACTCCAGGAAGGGAAGATTATAAATGCTGGACATACGCTGGAAATAAAAACATAGATCTGCCGCAGAGAGCGCGCTATTCAAACAGAGCATTAGTCACAGCCCTATGCTCTTTAATAGCCCCACCGCTGCTATTTATAACACCACAAGCGTCCTTGGAGCTACAAAAAGTCCAAACACCACTGGGACGAGTATTTTCCCACCCGTGAGAACAGAGAACCTGTTTGTGCAAGGGTGGTGACTCAGCAGCGGCCGGCGCTCCTCCATCCTCTGTTTGCAGAGCAATGGTGGGAGAGAGACCTTGTGTGTGCGAAGCTGCGATTTCGCAAAGTCAAACGTGTCGTACGTAGGCTTGCAGAGCGGTTTTAGGCTGAGCAGCAGAAAGTAATCCAGGTTTTTCAGGGGATTTTCAATTAAAAAAAATAAATTATCGTGGGAGAGCTTATGAATAGAAACATGTCCAGCAAACTATTTCTGCTGTTTGATGCTCAGTCGTCTACTGTCTGTATTTGTGATGGGAGCTTTTAGAGGTCTGCCCCTTTCTCTAAGAGGAATTCTGGCTCCCTTTACCCTGAGGTCACATGTCCTTGAATTTTCCCAAACAAAATAATATCCTGTGGCTTTGCCAAGAATTTTGTTTGGCCATTTTGAATTTACCATTTCACTTGCTCTAGTCTAGGGTTTTATATGCAAACTCTGACGCAAGCCTCAACCTTTTAGTTGCAACAGTAACACCCTCCATGCTGGAGGCATTTAATAAGCAAACATCCTTCTCTGGTGGGGTGGGTGCATTACAACGTATGAAGTTTAGCCCTTCTATGAAAGTCTTCTAATTCTCTTCCTCTCAGATCACAAAGTTATATCGCTAAACTCTACTTTCTTTCTAACATGTCTAGAAGATATCTAATGCTTGAGAACGAGGTGGTTTATCTGGCTGAGCTCTGCAACTGCTGTCTTTCGGAAAGTTTCAGCTGTTGCAGAAAATAGAGTTAATGGTGTTGTACAACTATGACTATGTGACTATTCTTTTTTTGGTTTGTTTCTTTTTTTTTTCCTTCTGGAACCCAAAGTCAGGATTTTGTTTTGTATGGGGAGATTTTGTTTTAAACAGGGATTGCATCTAAGGCAAAATGAAACTCCTGCTCCAAACTTAATGTCAAATGAAAAATGGGATTTTGCAAATCTTTACTGCTTGAGAGCACCTTGATGGAGGAGAACCTCATCACCACATTTCAGAATATGTAGATATACCTGTCTGCCAGGGACAGTGATTTAGGAAACTAGTCACCAACTGTAGAAACCACAGCCTCCAGCTCATGCCCCTTGGGGCCAAATCCAGTAAAGAGAGAAAGGCAAACATCACATTTCCCTGCCAGAAAAGCTCCCGGTCACCCAGAAGGCTATTGAGCCCAGGAAGGAGCAAGCAGTTTTTTCTGCATCTCCTACAATACCTCCTCCCAAGCCTATTCAGACACCCACCAGGCCTCTACAGGCGACTAACAGACTCTATGGGGGCTGTTATTCTGCATTTTAGAATAAAGTTAAGAGGCCTCGCAACAGTGCCTGTGGTGGCAGGCCCTACAGAAACCCATAATAAGAGGTAACGCTCATCCTGAGGAACACCAGAGCCTAAACAGAGACAGAAAAAGAGAAGCCCAGCTCAGCGAGGAAACATGTCCAGGATGACTCAGCCCAGCAGCCAAAGAGCAGCCTGATCAGACACGGATGGGGTAGGGGCGAGGTAAAATGAAGCTATGTTTTCTGCAGCTTTCTTTGGCATGGACTCTTCCTCCTGTGCTTTATATGGGCATTTACCTGCTTTTCTGGTCTTGACCCAAGCCTAGTCTAAAGCTTAACATCCTCAACACAGAGGGCAGCAGCCCTCACCCTGGCAGAAAGGGGCACACCACCGCTTCAAGTTCCCACTCCGAATCAGGCAGGCAGGGGATTTTAATGTGGGCCTTCCCCAGCGATGCCTGAACCGCAGGGCTGCAGGCTATTCTGCCAGCTATTCCGCCTTAAAGTTCAGCATTTCCAGTTGGAGCTGTTCCACTCTGTGCAAATAATTAAGCATGAACAAATCTGGTTTGGTTGCTCTCATGAAGCTTAAGGCAGAATAGGACTAGAAAAGGGTTTTAACGAAGATAGTCACGACCCACATCATGTCATGCCATAAGAAGTTGCAAATTTCCTCCAGACTGAAAGAAGGAACTGAAGTAGAAAGCCCAAACCCTGGGCAACCCGTCTCGGTCCAACCACAGAGTGAAACAGAAACAACTGTGATGAAGGGAGGAAACTACGCAGCCAGCGTAATGTCACATCAGTGGAGCTGGCCTGGAAACCTCATAAGTCAGGTCTGTGGATGGGAGAAGACTGAATGAGGCAATGAAGAAAGAGAGAAAATATCTGCTCTCTCTGCTTGACCTCAGCTGAGTGGGGTCTCCGAAAAATTCCTTGCATGCTCTGAATGTGCACATCTATTGGCATCTATTACCTCACTTGGGGGAAACTCTCTTAGATGTTTGAGATCTGAGCAAGTTTCTCAGGGATGCAGAGCAAATCAAACAATACAGGGATGACGCTGGCAAGGGGAAATGTCGACATTTGAAAGCTACTCCCTCACACACCCCAATTTAACATAATCTGGCTCCTTGCAGATCTGTGTCTTGTGGTTGATTTCAAGCTCCCGGGGAAGCTTTTCCTGTGGTTGGGACATTCATAAAGCCTGTCTCTCATGTGGGTGTTCCAGCAGTTAACACCATATGCGATCATGTTGCAGACGTTGCCTGAACTGGGGCACACATCTTGTCTTTTTATTTTATGGGGGCTCTAATTTTCATGACTGATGGAATTTAATAATGCCTCAGACTTTTTCCCTTCTGAAAAGCATGCTTGAAAATGACCAAAGGATTCAAACATTGAGAGGTCCAGGCCAGGCAGCCAACATGATTGCATAAGACTTGCTTCCTTAAGAAAACCATGCTAGAAAACAATAAAATTCAAGTAGCTTTTCTGTTCTCTTAATTCTCTAATTCTAGCAAACTAGTTTGCCAGTAGGACTGGAAAACGTTTCGTTCACAGAAGTCACACAGCCTGTATTGGCAAGGTCCTAGGGATTCGAGGCCTCTGCCCCAATTTATGGGTGCCCTGCGTTCTCCAGAGGTGTGAAAATCAAGTCTTTGTTTTGCAAAACCTTTCCTCGTTTGCCTGCTTTTCTGATGAAAATAAGTCGTGCAAACTCTGTTGACTATTTTCACAGCTGGGTTGAAAAACAGATACAAATCTGTGCAAAACTAAGCAGCCTTCTCTTCAAAGTACTCCTCAAGAAAAAAAAAATTAAAAGCAAGAAAAACGTTGGTTGGCCATGTTCATCAACCTATTCAGCTGGGGTGAGCAAAACCACCTTGCTTACAGACTGACACTCTTGTGAAAGAGACAATGACAAGGCAAGGGAGAGGGCCAGGTTCCATACCCACCATATCACACCCAGAGAAGGTGGACCTGCTTCTTCCGAAGAACCTCAGACGTGAGCTGCCACAGAAGCACCTGGGAGACTGGGACTACGTTGACTTTTCAGAGGAGCAGCGCTACAGGGCTGGACAGCCTAGCTGGCATCTCCCCATCGCCTACAGCCTCATCACTGCTCGGAGCCGTCCCTCTGAGCGAGGCGAGATGCACGCGCGTTGCTGGCACGAGGGACACGGCTGCGGGTCCAGCACAGCCCAAGCTGGCAGTTAATGCCAGGCTCCCTCTCTGGGGACTGGGAGCACAGACATTTGGGAGGAGGAGGAAGAGGAGGAGGAGGAAGGTGGTGTCAGTGACATGTCTCACACCATGTGTAGCAGCAACCGCAGCAGCTGAGAAGGCTCCCGTGCCAGGAAGCTGGATTGCAGATAACTGTGAGAAGTTTCTCCTGTGTACTATGGGTCTATAAAACTGCACGTGGGTGGGTTATCTGCCTTGGAGGATGCCTTTTCCCTTGACCGAACCTGGGCCAATAGCCCATCATTTCCACCAGTACCCAGCTTTGCATTAAGCAGCAACATGTGGCTTGAAAAGTGCCTCTGTCATCCTATATGTAAATAACAGACACAGTGCAAGCTGCATCATGTTTAACTGAAAGACAATCATAGCTTCTGTAGATTTATTGTTGACTGTGTACACACTAACATGAAAATACATTTTTAAAAGCCTGAATGCAGTACATGTTTTCTCGGTCTGTGTTCTTAAATTGATAAAATACATCTGCTCTGAAGAGCTATTACAGCTTATCACAGAAACTTGGACCTAATTTACTGCCAGTAAAAAGCTTTCTTAAAGCCTCTCTTTCTTTTTCATATGCTGTACCATAAAACATAATTCACATTAAGAATACATTTAAACACTGCTGAAAAGACAACTTGTCCTGAATAAAAGGCAACATTCAGGGTGATGTCTAGTATAAAGCATAGCCAAGATTGGAAATACAAACTTTAATAATTTGGAGTGCTTCGAGTCTTGCCTGATGAGCTCCATATAGCCAAAGTGGCCTAGAGACTGCTGAAAACCATCGCTCCTTAAATCAGCTCCCTTTTGAGTCCTCAAAACCACCCACCAGATGTTTAAGAAACCCAGACCCATTGCTTCCCCCCCGCTGCCAACAGTCTCCTCACCCTCCTTTGTGGTTTTAGGAGCATACCCACCAGAGACAGGCAAAACTTGTTGCTCCTCACAGGCTTTAAAATCAAATCAAATCAAATCAAATCAAATCAAATCAGAGTGGGGTGCAAGAACCAAATATATACTAGCTGACTGTGGCCATAAGCTGAGGATGGGTTCACTGGTGGATGATCTGAGCCCTCCTCTGCAGCAGGGTCGAGCAGATACCACTGTGCCTTGAGGGAAGGTTAAGGGGAAGAGGTTATGGAAGAAACCTGAAGGGTCAGTAGGGTCTGCACAAAGCAGTCCTGCTTGGCCCCCGGACCGGTCTTACCTGGCCCTGTGAGAGGTCCCTACCCGCCAGAGGATGCTGCCACAACCCATCTCTGATCCGTGGTGCTCACCCAAGCTCCTCCTCATCCTTCCCAGACTTCTAGAGCTTCCTCGCACATTCCCCACTCCAGCCCTTGGCTCTTTTGTTTTCCTTCCCCCTCTTGATAGTGGGGTCGACACAGAGCAGGTGCTGGGGGAAGGTGATGTAAAAATACCCCTGGCATTCCCGAGCAGCACATGCTTCCCTAAGCAAACTGTGTCCAGGCAGCCAGCTGTGGAGCTGTGCTTCCTAGGGAGCGACTCCTTTTGCTCCTGCACCAAGGATGTCCTCCAGGACCCCGACCTTTCTGCAATGGCTCTGCCGGATTTGGCCAGGGAGGGCTGCGTTTGCCTGCTACAGCTGGTGTTTGGTCATTTGTCCAGGTCTTCTCCTCGGGTCCTCTCCCAGTGCTCACGCCATGAATGGTAAGGCAGCCCCTGGCACTATGGGGTAGTGACTCCCTTCTCCCAAAAAGAGAGGCTGCAAGAGAATAATATAATGGCCAGTCTCTATCCCGTGGAGTCAGGGACAGACCCAGCCTTCCTGACTGTCTCAGGGGCTTCCAGGCAGCTGGCAGCTTTTTGCAGCCCCGTCTTAGACACCGGTGCCCGCTTCCATATGGAAATGAACCGCTTGCCCCAGGAAACAGGCAGTGCTGAGGTGCTGCCCTTGCACCACTTTGTACGTTTTGGGGACCAGATCCCTTTTTCGCACAAACACTCCCCTACCAAAGGCCCAGCGGGTGGTGGGGCAGGGTGACCCCATGTGCACGCGGCTACTGGGACCGCGAGTGCTCTGCCAGCACCGCCTCAGCCATCAGGCGAGGCCAGGCAGAGTCACCCCCTCACTCCAAAACCTACTTTCAGAGCACCCAACAACCTCCCTCCCACCTCCCTGCTCAGCGAACCAACCACCCTGCTACAGCCGCTCTAAGACCTGGTAGGGCAGGAGCATCGGGCTTGACCACACTTTTATGTATGTTTCCACTTCGGTGTAGCCCCATTAAGTGATGCCTAACAGCTACTGTTCAAACACACATGGCTTTAACTCGCTGAAAACACCCTGCCACTCTAGCACCCCTGCTCAGTGTCACTGGCAGATGCACTTTTGCACGAGGCTATTCTGCCAACGCCAGCGCATTTCCGAGCATCACCAGGAAAGCAGGGTTGCACATGAACAGGGAGGCTGCAGGAGGCAAATGGGTGTTTCGGGTTAGAGGTGCAATGCCATAGATTAGTAGAAAGAAGGAAAAGAACAAACACGTAGGTAGCTCTGCTCCCCCCAAAGGATCAAGTTCACTGGCAGATTTTGAAGTTTTAAAATGATAAATGCCCTTGCATTATTGCTTGAACAACTCAGCCAGATTCTCTTCCTCCCTCTGAGCAGAACTCAGACTTCCTTGGAGACTTCTCTGCAGCCACGGGCAAATCCTACTTCTTTGGCAATGCTAAACTTTACTGGGATCTCCTCACATGCACCAGGTGTCCATGTAAAAACATTGCCAAAACCGACCCAAAGAATTCAGTGCCAGGCACATCTATGTTAAGTATTTTGGAAATGCCACTGTCGAGCATGCTTCTCAAGACACTGACTCCAGCTATTTGCCTGCCATTAGAAAAGGGCCCGCTCAGCCCAACATCCACAAATCAAGAGTGTTGTGCAGTAACAACAGCATTGTTCACTGAAAAGAAAAAAAAAAAAAAAAAAAAATCAGATTTCATTGCTTCTTCATGTGTTACAGTTGCTTAAATGAAAGACTTCACTTCAAATCTTCTTGCAGTCGTTTTCCGTCTTATTTCTGTTATGCTTCCAAATAACAGGCATTCATTTGGGAAATGCAAGAAAAAGGAAGATCTTAAAAACTATTGATCTGCCAGGTGGAAAACTCTCCATTTTATTTCCAGGGAAATGTAACAGCAACAGAGCAGCTTTTTTTTTTTTTTTTTTTCAGTTTGGGAAACAACACATCATCCTTTCAGTAAAATACTGAAATCATCATAAAATTGTTTTGTAACAAGAACAATCACAAAGACGATTTGGTCTTTGAATTTCATTTTCAAACCTGCACATCTATTGTATGCATGCTTATATATATAGTCATTTGTGAATACAGTTTTGGGTCTTCTTCACAGTGCTGATTATAACCAGAGAAGGCAAAACTGCTAGCAATGCTGACATCCATCCCTGTGGAAAAAGCATCTCCAAAATGACTGCTCGTGTGCCATGGAAGATGCCAAATTACAGTACCTCCCTTTCCATTAGTAACTCCACAACATTGTTCCCTGTTGCCACATCTCATACTTCCCCAGCAAGAAAGCAAAGATGCCACCAAACTCTCTGCTATCCTTAAGTGACAGATTAAAAACTGCTTTTAAATTTTTTTTGGTTGGTTTTTTTTGAGGAGGAAGTGGGCCATGTATAGGGTTACAGAAGAATTTGGGATGTTGCAGTTCTAGACTTCCACAAAAATGCCTCTTTGCAGAACTGTGAGAACCAAGAACACTCTGCTTTTAGTGGGGTTTCAGCTTTTCATCCACACTTCAGATATTTTCTCCAATTAGTTCGCAGCTTATATGTCACTTCTCTCCAAAATAAAGTGCCTGCCCGGCACTGTCTTTGGCAAAGCTTACTTTAATGTCTCCTGGGCCTTCAGCAATTTGTTCAGCAGCAAACGCAGAAGAAGCTGATACCAGCAGGTACCCATTAATTAATTAATAATTACCTACCTCAGCCATTGCTCTCACCAGATGCAAGTGGGCCGACATCACATCTTTAACTTAATGAACACTGTGTGCATTGCAAGGGTCAAAGAAACCCTAGAAAGACAGTACCTGATGTTGAAAAAGCTTTTTAAAAAAAAAAAAAAAAAGTAAAAATCCTGTTCTTCCTGTAGTTGCTCCAGAGTGGGTGAAATTGTAGAGAAAGGACAGCTTTTAAAGGCACGAAGTGGATTCTGGCATGTTTTCCCCTTTTGTGTTCCAAGCTTTGGGTTGGAAAAGGCTGCACTGAGGGTGGGGGCTTTTGTTAGTTTAGTTGTACTGCTAGACATGTATTTAATCTTTTTCTCCGATATTCCTGTTATGAGAAGTCACAGCCAGAGTTAGGGAGACATTTATCAATAGAGAAAGCACACACACAATTACTACAGCATGGTCTAGAACAAAGGGAGTTCACTTTTCATTACCCTGAGGAGTTGAAAAGGCTCTGCCATTCTTCTCTTATTATTTTCTCTCTTGCCAATATTAAGCTATTGGAAACTGGCACCCACCGTTTCCTAACAAAGACATGGACTCCTTGCAAGCTGTCAGTGAAAACGCTGGAGGTGGCCCACATCAGCGTGGTTGAGGTGGGAAGGGACCTGTGGAATATCTGGTCAACCCCCCCTGCTCAAGCAGGGTCACCCAGAGGTGGTTGCCCAGGATCATGTCTGGAAGACTTTTGAGTATCTCTAAAGACAGCAATTATGCATGTAAGAGCATTTATTTTCCTCATGTAAATGCATGAAGTGCCTTATTTTACCCAAACCATCCTTCCACAAGAAATAAATCCCATAGATGACGGATAGGTCCCAGTGTAAGGGAAGATCAAGCAAGCCTGCAGATACTGCATGGTCAGGGCGGGCATTAATTTCTCCCATGACACCAATCAATCCTTTCACTGCTTATGTAAGAAAAGAAAATAATCCCACTTTCTCTTTCCTCTGCCCTTCACCTTTTTGCTGCTTTACACGCTCATACGTTGCCTGTGGCAATGGCCTTCAAAGGGGATTACCGAGACAGAGGGATCCTTTTTCCAAGACGCCCAAGAACTGCAGAGCCAACTTTCTAAATCACCTTACCCCATCGCGAGGGGCAGTAGGGGTGACAAACCCAGAAATTTGGCATGGGTCAGATGGGTGCTTTTGTGGACAAAGGGGCAACTAAGCAAGTTTCAGTTCAGCTAGCTTGCTGCTCTTCCCTGGGGAAATACAACTCTGATGTACGAATTAAGCAGCAGTTAAACATGGAGTTATCTGACCAGATCTCTCACCAGCCTTCAATATCTGGGGATTCCTTCAGCCACTGACACATGCATTATGCATTTCTGATTTTTGCCAACATACGCTAGTACAGTTCTGCTTATTCTTGTTATCAGGGCAACTACCCTGTGGCTTGGTTTTTGGGTGGTGGTGTGGTATTTGTTATTTGGTTTTGTTTGTGTGGTGGGGTTTTTTTGTTTTGTTTTGTTTTTTTAAATTGAAGCTTGCTAACTTTTGGACTTTGCTGACTTGTGATGGTAACAAGCTTTGCAGACAATTGTCCCTTATGTAGGAAACCATCTTATGCACAACAATGTATTTTTTAGAATCTAGCACAGATTCCCCAGAACTTTCTCATTTTCCTGTTAGGTGCAATAATATCCCTGCCCCAGCACCAGTTGAAATAATTAGGAGCCGTCTCTCTGGGCTTCAACAGGCTGAGAATGAAGCCTCCAATTTGCTGTGTGAGACTTTCTGCAAAAGCATGCTATGACGAGCTGCCCTGCGGTGTGAGCAAGTCTTATTCAAGAAGGTAGCTGGGGCAGCAGGAGACTGAAATTGCAAATTTCTCTTGCAAGACTGAAGCCTCCTGCTCTTACCTCTAGCAGGTAGATCTAGTACTAGGGTACTGCAGTGCCTCCACTTTTTAAACAATTTTGTCTTGTATTATAGGTTTGTTCATCCCAATTGTTACCATACTTAATTCTTCATTAGAAAGATGGTGTGACTTTAACAGCACAAATAAATGGGCTAATAATAAACCAACTTGTTCAGGTTGGTAATTGAAAGTCCTATTAATAAAATAAAATTTAAAAAAAGGCAAAAAGAAAAGCATGATCCATTTGGCTGTGTCATCTTATACTTTTTTTTTTTTTAAAATCTCAGGTTGGATAATCAAGTTGATTTCATTTTATTTACAGTTAAGTTTCACTGGTAGATTCAATTGCAAAGGCTGAAGCAGGGAGGGGCAAAGGCCTGTATGAAAACCAGCTGTTGACATTGGAATTTTTTTTAATTTTTTTTTTTAGAGAGAGACATTTTCTGCATTTCTTTGCCTATCATTGCCTAATTTGTGGCAAATCACAAACACATTCCTATGGATGCAGATGATGACAATGTCAGAAGACTCTCATTGTTCTGGAGTTCACAGGAAGCTGATGGTAATGGGAAGACCCGGGGTCCCCCTGCAAAGAGATTTCTAGCATTTTTAGGATCTGTCCTTAACAGAAATCTAGGGTGAAATTTAATTTGGCAAAACTACTTCAAATTAATGTTCTGGCAAAGATATCGTATATGTTATCATTCCCACCATATACATTTGATTGTTATGTCAGGTTGTTTTCAGGCTTTTTCCACAAACACAAATTGTGCCGAAATACAAAATTCTCAATTAACTGTGCAGTCTATCATGTAAGCAATCCAAGTCCAAACCACATCATTACTCTTGTGCTTATCCCTATAAAATGCATTAGAAAGTCTGAATCCACATGTTTCAAATTAGCTTATCCCCTAGATGGGCTTGGGCTGCGATACGTTGGTATCACATACAAAATATCCCTCCTACTTGATGCCACCCAGCCAAGGAGCACAAGCAAAGACGACGACAGCCATGCACGCACGGTAAACAAGGGAATCCCAGTAAGGGGCAGGTGCAGAATTTGCCTGCTTCTACTGGGAACAAACACTATCGACAAGCAAATCTCAGGGGTGCTAAAAGGCTTCGCTCCAAGGAAAGGCCAGGACATCCCAGGGAAGGGCACCAGTCAGCCAGACTCCATTAAAACACAGCTTGCCCCATTTGCACAAGGCAGTGAGAGCACCTCAGCCACACTTTAAAAAAAAAATGCACCTTTTAACCTGACCCGCCTATGCCCTGGGTGCAGCACCGTACTGTTTGCATCTTTGTCCTGAGGACTTACATAGTGCTTTCATATTCACACTTGCTCCATCATTCACTACTTAATTGACTTGGTTTCACATGCTGATGAAGTCCTGCATTTTACTGGCTCTTAGGCTCACTCTGATTTCTCTAATCAGGCCATTGCTTCTCTCTGATTCAGCAAGCCGGTTTCTAATTCCTAGTTCCACTTGATTAACCAACAGCGTTACACAGTTAACGCTGTTTGTTTTGTTCCTGTAGGTCCGAGATGCCAATGACATTTTCGCTAGCCCTGCCTACCTCACCAGGCTGGAGTCTGCAGGAATGCGAGGAGATGCAAGACACAAGCAGACCAAATAGGCTGTAGCTACGCAGATCCTCAGAAAAACCTTTGCAACATAGCAGCAGATACCAGCTTCTGATGCCTTAGCTTCAAAGGCAGATGTCTCCCCCATAAATGTTACCCAGTAAGAACTCAGTCATATATCAACAGATACTCCGAAAAATTAAAAATTGTAAATCTTGGAATCAAACTCAGAAGTGAATAAGCTATTCATAGGAAATTATATTGTGTATTCCTTCACACCCCTCTCTTCCTCTGCTTGCAGATTGTCCACCAGCATATCCCAACTTTTAGATGTGTGTGTTGTCTGACATAATTCATCAAATAACTTAATCTACATGACAAAAGTTATGCAGATAACTTGTGAGCAGACTCCACAAGCATTTAATATTCAAAATTCAAGCTGTGGTGATTAGTCTTGATTGAACACACAAATCAGCCAGTGTCTTGCTGTAGTTGAATGATTAACTCAATTTTTTGGGGGGAAAAAAACCCCCACTTATGTTTATGATGAACTCAGAATCTGCTTTTTTGGGACTACTCTGAAATTTGCTTGGGTCCCCCCCCCCCCCCCCCTTTTTTTTTTTAATTCCACAGCACTCTCACCAGTAAATCCATTTGCAGAAAGTAAACAGAAAAGGTAGATGTATTGCAGGAGATTCCTGTAGAAATTTAGAATTTACTTTTACAAAAGTTTTCTGCAACACTTGCTCTGACCCCTGATTTTTCAGACAAATAATGAATTCATGCTGATGAACAGTGGACAATTTGCTGACACCAAGTCAAAAGTGCTTTAGAATTACTTTCTTCCTCCTGCTCTGTCTTTCTTGCCTAGGATCAGATCAATGGATGTGAAAGACCATAGACTGGGTGTCTTCCACTTAGCTATTTTCAGAGGAACACCTTGAAAGTTTCCTTTCTCCTTCTTAAGATGAAAAGTCCTTTTGAAGTCCATTGTCACTTCAGCACCAGTAATGAGATCAAAATGAAGGCTTTCTTACTTCCCCCCCTCAGTGTACACCTGGAAGAATATCAGAGGCTGTCTGAATATCTGCCACTTTTCCTCCGGTGGCAGATGTTCTCTTCATCCTTGGACACTGCTGTCCTTTACTACACTTATAAGCCCAGAGCCAAGGAAGAATGCTCTAGAACAAAAAATTCAACTACCAGAATGTAAACATCAGTATAAATATCCTATTACTAGCCTCATTTGTATTCAACTGTATTATATTGTTACAGCAAAATACACAAATCACCTACACGTGGGAGATGACTGAAGTCTCCAGTAAAGGAAAACCACCATGGGAAGAGCACAAATTCCCTTGGAAAACAGCCTTCCAGCAAAATCACAGAAGCATAAAGTCATGCCAAGACATCAAGTTTCACTGACATTTTGTTTTGGAAATAACATCAAAAAGTAGATGTTGTCAATACCAAAAAGGAATCCGATAGTAGTATTTACAGTTTCAGTGTGCTAAAATTAAGTTGCTTAACTTCATTTCAAAACCACCTTTGCTTCAGTTTTCAGTCAGTTGGGTACAATTGGTCAATAGGTACAATCCCTACCTATACCCTCAGGAAAAAGAGTGGGATGGAAATGCTTCAGTTACTCTGAAGCATGCTGGGAGGAGGATTTGGGGTCATTTTTATTATTGTAATTATTTCAGTCAAGAATAGTGCAATTTGGGGATGTTATTTTGAATCAGCATGAAATCACACCTGGAAAAAAAATCAGAAGTGATGGTGAAAGAGCACGTCTATCCTGTACCCAGCCCCTGGTGCCACAGCAAGGGGCAAGTTGTTCAGATGCCACACGCGTTTGAGCTCTTTCCTTTGCCTGACAGGGAAGGTCTAAGGATCTTTTGGGTTTTGCAGCTTCTGCCCAAGGGGGAAGGAGATGCTCAACCTCCTACTGCCAGCAACAGAGTGACCTCGGGGCAAGGACTTCTACAATAGAAACCTCAAGAAGGCAGAAAGGGTAGCAGGAAAGTTGGTGGGTATGTGGGAGACAAAAGGGCAAACAGGGCAGCTGCTTCTGGGGATAGGGCAAAGGTGTTTTACCAAGGTTTCTGCAGGAGGGAATTCCCCAGCAGCTATTTATTGCCATTTCTGACAGGAAAAAAAAAAAAAAAAAAAAAGACTTGGGGAAATTCAGCACACGGGTAAATGGCACTGAGAAATACCCAACTCTCCATCGCCCATTTTGGCTTCAGATGAGGAAGCTAACCGAAGCCTGCTTCTGCTCTACAGAGCAGCTGCATCACACATACACTTTACATGATCTTTTCGTGTGCCCAGGAGGA
Organism: Haliaeetus albicilla; assembly: GCF_947461875.1. Taxonomy (NCBI): domain Eukaryota; kingdom Metazoa; phylum Chordata; class Aves; order Accipitriformes; family Accipitridae; genus Haliaeetus; species Haliaeetus albicilla. The sequence continues at coordinate 18,093,474 of NC_091503.1, read as the reverse complement.
GGACAGGGTGAGGGGAGCGATTCCATTTACAGATACAGAAAGCCTAGATTTGTTTCCCAAGAAGAGCAAGGCAAGGTCAGACAAGGTGCAAGCTGGCAGAGCTGTGCTGGTTTATGCTGCAGGTTATTTTTGGCAGCTCTGAGGGGGAATCCCAGTTTCAAAGCGAGCCTTGTCCTACAAACAGGAGCTTTCTTATGACGAGGAGCCCGTTTCACAGGCACTTGTAGGGAAGAGAGATGCCTCCAAAACCCAGGCAGGTGGGAGGAGAAAGGGGGGGTGTCTGCTTCATCTTGAGGCTTCCTGCAGGGACACGGGCTGTGGTCTACCCTGTGGCCAGGGATGAGGACGGGGGGGGGGCTCTCTCCCACGCCAAAGCCGGACCCTTTCTCCCAGGACAGGGTCATTTCATACGCCGAGTGACCAGATAGCAAAGCTCAAATGTTGTGCTAGCCTGTTTCAGAAAAAAAAAAAAAACCAACCCAGGACAAAACTGGCAGAGCAGAGGGAGCATACCACATGAACACATGCACCCACTCACCAAAACACAGCTGGCTGGAGTTATTTTTAGACCCACTTTGACAGGGTCCCTTTAAATTTCGCTAGCTTTTGTCAGTTTGTATCACAGAGCTAACATTGTTTAAACAGAGCACATTATTTTTGGCCGGTGAATCACAGGACTCGCTCAGCAGCCTTTTCATGCAAACCATCGAGAGGCCTCTGTTTTCTCTGCACCAGATTATTGCAAAAAAGCCCCCCTTAATCACCAGGTACAGTGATTGGCTTCAAAGATTTGCAAATTAGGAGTAAGCTATCAAATAGCTTCCTAGGGGCTGTAAGCCACACAAATCTCATTGCCGTTAACAAGGGCTTATGCCTCTAAATAGTATCTTTTCTATACACTCACATACATATATATACACACACACACACAGAGCGTATAGCGCCTTTCAGCTGACGGCACGCCTGGCTGGTTTACCCCTGTAGAGGAGCCACGTGGGATTTCCCCAGCATAGCATCCTCACTAAACCGGCAGGCAAGCGGGGAGGTCTCCCCGGGACCCCTCGCCGGGACCATCCTCTGGGAACCAGCGCCCTGGGAGCAGTGGCGGTTAATTGCTCGGCTGTGGTTTTAAGGGAGATGCTGGCAGAGGAGCTGTGGGAGTGTTACGAGGGAGGGCGAAGCACCAGGGGACTTCTAAGTGTTGCAGGAGGAAAGGAAAAAAAAAAAACCCAAGAAAAAAAAAGGGAAGGCAGTTTGTTTTTCAGCTGTATTCCCAAAGACCTCTGTAAATACGTATGCCTCGCGCCTAACCGCTGTCAGCGGTGACGGGGATCTTCCCGGCTGGAGGAGGAACATCCCCAGCCCCGAGCTCAGCGCCTACGTAGGAGCGTGGTTCCCCGGCCAGGCTGGGCTGTGGGCAGCCCTCCTCCTGCCCTGGAGCATCACCAGCACCCTGACTCACAAGGCTGCCGGGGCTCGGCGCCTCGGCCAGCAGCCCGCAGCCCACGAAACGCTTGGGGGAAGCAAAACAAAAACAAGCCACATGCTCCCCTCCGCTCCATCCCGGAGTTCGCTGTCCCGAGGACGGATTTACGAGCGGATTTGCAGCTGTTGCACAAGACCGTCGACCTTCAGAGGCATCGGCCCCTTCACAGCGACGAGGGCGAAGGAAAAGCAAAGCCCGGAGGAGGGCAAAGCTCCGGGAAACCCAGCTCTCCCGCTGAACCGTCCCAGTTGTTACTGGCTTTCCTCAGCTTGTGCACATTCAAACCCGCTATTTTAGAACGGCAGGAATATCCAAATCATGACATATGTGTGAAAATGAAAGGAATGCAAATGTTTGGGTTTTTTTACTTGGATCTGGAGATTCTCTTCTGCTCTAAATAAAAAATAGAGAAGGAAAAGAAAAAAAACCACATAGCTTGCGTTTCCCAGGTTGAAACAAAATAATGTGTTTGCTTTTGGACTGGGGATTTCCAGGCTCTTCCTTCCTCCATGAGGGCCAGCCCCTCGGCACTGCCGGTCTCCCCGGCACAGCTGGAGCCTGTGGCAGGGCCGGGGCAAAGGGCAGGGCACGAGTGGGCTGTCTCCAAAATAAGACTCGGCTGCGGCCACATTTCCTCCTCACCACCCTTTTTGTGACAAGTCAGGAGCCTTGCCCAATCCTGTCTAGCCTGATTTTTCTTAGCCAAGGCAAGCTGTGCTGCAGTTTGTCTGAAAGGGATAAAGAGAAGGCAGTGGGTAGGGCTGCAACAGAGCCCGAAAAACCAAGGAGGTTGGGAGGGACAAGAAGCGGGATTGAAACAGCAACAATCATTCCCAGAATAAAAATGGTAAATCCCAAGAAATGATGGCTTGGAGAGACTCCAGGCAGATGCAACACTCAAAACTTCATATTTCTATATTAAAAAAAACCCACCACCACCACCACCAACAACAAAAAAACAGAAAAGAAAAACAGAAGGAGAAGCCCTGCCTAGCCCTCTCCATTTTAAAGACCACTTTCCTAACGTGGGAGCAGCAGTCATTGCCTTCGCTGGCTGCACAGCCCCATGGAGCGGGCACTTAACACCATGCCCCACGTCCAGGCACAGCTCCTCTCCTCCTGCATTTCAGTCAACACCATCATTTGGGCATCCCAAATTCAGCCATCCCAGAAGGGCCCGAGAGGTGTGCCAGCACCTCAGCAATACCTGGGGTGGGATGCTCAGGACATCGCCCCGCAGCACGGCTGGGACACGGGGACCCAGAGGTTGCAGGTGGGCCGCCAGCCCCACCGCACTCAGGTCACATCACCTTGCCTTTCCTCACTCTCCCCACCACAAATGGTGAGCAAAATAAATGCATTCAAGTCTCAGAGGAAAGTCTGTAACAAGTACTTGACAAGGGCTCGAAGCTGCAGTAAGAAGAGGTGCGTGGACACGAGGTCAAATGGTTGTTTCTTTCCCCCAGGCAAACATTTCCATTTTGTTCACCCTCCGATGACACTTTCTCACTTTGTGAGGCAATCTTGGCCCACTCCAGCATCTTCTTTGCAAGACATATCATCATCTGGGACTTGTGGATAAAACTTATCCACTTAAAAAATACATATTACATACAATTACCAGTGTTGCTTAATAGGGAATGTATTCTCTCCAAAATAAACATATTGGGCCAGTGAACTCCAAGTGACTTTCAAACAAGGCTTACCAAGACAGAAGCAAAACAAATGTGAAAAACCATGCCTACTGTCTGCCCCCCCGAAATAAAACGTGTTTGTCACCGATGGAAGATTCCACCAGAAGTAGAGGAGATACAGGATTACACGGAGAGAACAAAGCCTCCTTCATTAGGGAGGGAATTTATTTCTATTAAGAAAGAGGAAGAGTCTGATGACTATTAGCTGCTATTTCACCTCAACAGTTGAGCAACAACAAGAAGGGAAATGAGTTAGTTTTGTGATTGAGGACACACAGACCTTAGCAGGTCCCAGGGAGTAGTAACAGGAGAGATTCCCATGAGGTCCCTGAGACAAAACCGCAGCGAGTGAGGGATAAGGAATTATCACCTTAATATAGAGCAAGTGTCTGCAGAGGAAACCTAGGATGACCTGATTTTGGGGGCAGGTCAGGAGGTGACAGGCCAGTTCAGTGACTTGCATGGTAATCCTTTACACCGTATGTCATCCCTAAGGAGTCCAGATCCCTTCCTTCCAGTGTTTCACTTGAATTTAAAGTTGCTGGGCTATGCCTCTATTCCTTCACAGGAGACAACCAGCATTGGAAACTTCTCCTTCCTACCCCAAAAAACTAACTGGGTAGAAGATGAACAAGGTGAGAGGAAGGAGAAGGTCTGCTAATGATCTCCCACAACTTTTTGACAAAATAGCCCGCACCAGCAGTGGGCAGACACCCAGCTGCAGAGGACATGCTGTGCACCAGTGGAGAAGGGATGTGTGAAATCAAGTCTCCTCTACTGGTTTCCTTGAAGCACACCTTTTCTGCAAGAATTGTGTAACACCCAAAAGCTGAACTACCACAGAAAGGGCAAGACTTTGCATCACTTCCATTTGACCAGCATAAAGCACCTGTAGTTGTTAAGAGCTGCCAAACCCCACAGTTACCCCCTTCAGATAAAACTGTTTGCTGACCACAGGTGCACATGGTTAGATGAACTCTGGCCACTGAAACATTGAAAGTGGGAAAAGAAGAAGAGATATTTGGGGACTAGGGGGTGGGGAACAAAAACCAGAACACAAGAAGTCTCCTTTTTAAGTAGCTCTGAGGCTGCTGAGTGATCTCAACACCAACCCGGGAGGCTGTGCAGCCCTGTTCCACCTCCTGCAAACTGGGGAAGCCCCAAGGGTTTCCTCTAACAGGTGGCAGCAATGGGGCACATGGTGCTGGAGGCGAACTGGAGATCTCAGCCTGAGTCCAGCCCCAGCCTAGCATCTCTTGGGAACGGTCCTCTCCAGGTCACAGCTGTGATGCGGCCCAAAGCATCCCCAGGGAAGGGGATGAAATGGGCAGAAATGACTGTGCTTGGCTGGGTGCGGACCCCACGGCAGCCCAGGTGGGGGGAAAAAGAAACAGGGTGAGGGCCAGGTGACACAGACTGATTTTCATGAGGCTAGTGTATTGCGCCTGCAGAAGGATAAAACTTTGTACAAACAAGAGCACGTTCGATCAATGCATCTCCTCAATTAGAAGCAGCATGTGGCCTCAATGGGGACTTTCAGCTGGTTCTATACGAGTCTGCTGTGGGCAGCAGAAACTCGACCAGGGCAGCTGCAACCCCAGTTCTTGTGCATTGCTTCTTCGCACATTCTGCGTGCCCTCATCTTAGTTTAAACCAGCTGCTGAAGTCACCTAGGGCCCTGGGTTTGGGGATGAAGCTGATAGACATTAATGAAAATGACAAAGCATACACCTAAGAGCTACCAGTTACAGCTACAGATACTGAACAGCACACTGGAAATATACTGGATTTACTCAAGCTTTCAATTCACCCTGCTTTAGGTAGAGGCTTAATCACAGAATAAGCAACCTACAAGTTAAATGTGACTTCTGACTGAAGAGTGGTTAACGCACACCATGGTCTCATACAGAAGTCCAGTCCAGAGACTCCCCCTTCCATCAGAGCACTGTTCCGACAGAAACAAAGCAACCCATGTAAGGGCATTCAGCATGTTGTCATGATCATTTTACATATATAGATATACATATATATATAAATGCACACAGACATTATAGATAAATAAATACAGGGAATCCAGAAGGCAGAATCCTCCTCCCTGTGTCACCAAGCTATTTTTTTATTCTAAAGCAACAGCCTTAGCAGCGTATCCTCCTTGAAGGAATCAATACCCAAAGGTAACAAGGCCACTCCAAACTGCTGCTCCTGACATAGCTATCTACTTGCACAGGTGATCTTCTACATTTGAAAAGCAAAACAGTTCAAAAGAATTATACTCCTGCTTCCTGGAGACTGTTTGCTGTTTCCTCTTTCCATTCCTTTAGGCCACTTTCCCCCTTGCCCTCCTATATTCTTCCTGTAGTTCTCATGATATTTTTCAGTTCTTCACCTTTTTTGCCTGCCAAACTTCTCTCCATGGCCTAAATGCAAAGCTAACCACTGAGGCTCATTCAAAGGGAAGGTGCACTCAGTGAGACCAATTACACCCAACAGAGGGCTTTTTTCTCTGCTGCAGAAATACACTTCAAATAAATTTTTTTAAGAGTCCATACGTGTCCCACAGAATTACGTGGCTAGCTTCAGATTTGCAACAGCAATCCTCAAACCCATCATTTGAAGATGCCCAGACCACTGCACTACTGAGTCAGTTCAAAGAGCTCGCTTAAATGTATATTCTACATGTTTCCACATGGTGTTTCTGGCATTATTTCATGTTTTGGCTATATATCTAGAGCAAAAGACCAAAGAGTAAACAAGATATCCCATTTGCTGTTAACTGTATGTATCCAAAATCCCTGTACGTTGAAGTGCAAGGCTCCTGTTGCAGACCTAAAGAAGGGCTTTTGTTCGCAGAGCTTGTCTGCTTCTCCCCACTGTACGAGACTTGCTGATGAAATCTGTTACCTTTTCTCTCCCGTAAGCTGGAGTCAGTATTGGAGTGGCTTCTGCAAGTCCAGCATAGCCATGAATTCTGTGGAGTCACTGGGGAGCCACAAAAACTAGTTTTGTGGAAGAAACAGACTTGGGATTTTAAATGTCATGCAGCTAAGATATTGGGGGTTTTTTTAGTTAACTGATTACTCCCCAAGATGTTTTCAATAATCTATAGCAAAGCCCTTGCATGCCCTGACTTTTCTGTTGTTGCAAAGAAGCTCCATTCTCATGAAGGTGCAAGTCAGATCTGCTCAATATTTTCCACATTAACTTCACTCTGCTCAAAAAGATCTCTGCAACAGGCTTCCAGCAAAGCAATGCAAAGCTGCACTAGCAAATCCCTCTGCCAGCTTCGGGTCTTAAACCTGCAAGCCGTCCTGGGCTGGACCCCTTCTGGTCCTTTGCAGGACCTCTCCTAATTGACTTTTGCTGTGCTCACAGAAACCATCTCTTGCACGATCCAGCCCTTGCTACTTCACAGGTCGTGGTCTGTCTGTTTGGTGTGCGCACACACACCATCACGCTGCATTTTCTGGCTCCACTGGAAGGAGACTCAGGCGTGCGGCAGGAGGGAAGTTCAACAGCAAACCTCATCTGGGCAGCTAGGGGAGCAGGGCTGTGGGGTGCACCGCAGCTTCTACCTCCCACGCAGTACAGATGCAGCCCAGGTGGCTTACAGAGTCTTTATTACTGCACTGGTGGAGAAGCTTGAAGGAATGCAGCTATGGACAGTCTGGAAGTCATTATCCCATGGCGCTGCGTTTGGAGTAGCTATTCTGCCTTGAACAAGGCTCTCTGAAAATGTACACAACCTAACTTTTATGCTTTAATAAGAGAAATACAGCTTTACTTGAAAATAGCTGCCAGGGTATATAGATTGCTCTTTGAGAGGAATATGCATTTGCTAAACTAGAAGAACTGCCGTGGAAAGCAAAGATGCTCTGCTCAAGGTTGTTACTATATATCTGCAAAGAACCACAGAGGCCCGACTTCATTCAGCACAGACTTTTGCTGTGCTGTACAGTCAGCAATATTCACACGTGATACTTGGCCTTCCTGAACTGCATGCTTTACAGCTCCATTTAAAAAAAAAAAAAAGGCAAAAAAGGCAGTTCAAAGCATCCTCAGCACGTGCTGCAGTCACGTGCCACATCCTAGCTACAGCTAGGGGGACTGAACTAGACATTTTCAGCAGACAGTAGTTTGATCCAATCACTGGTATTCTCAGCAAAGTCTTTCTTCTAGCGTAGCATCAGCTTGCTTCAGCTCCAACACCAGGCTGGCTAGCGGATTACAAAACTTCCAACCTTTTATATGGCAAGAGTATACTTCTCTGTTTCCCAGTCACATGCAAAGTAAAACTTCTTTTCCCTTTAAATGTCCTAAAATAATGTTAGCTTTTGAGCTTGGAAATTTACTTCTCAACAGAGAGGAGAGCAAGACTGACAGAGAAAAGGGTGAGAAAGCAAAATAAGTGAAACTGGGAATGATCATCTTTTTAATGTGGCAGTCTCTGTCCCTCCCATTCTGGTGTGAACTTTAGGTCCCTTCCTTTAACTACATTTGCTATTTGGCTATTCCTTAGTTTTCATTCATTACTACAGACAGCCTGGATTCTCCTCCATTTTGCTCCTGGTTTCATCACGAAGCATGCATAAAATACTCTCCAGCATCACATTTCATTGCAACCATGGTAGGCTGAACAAGGATGGTTTATTGACAGTGACTACACATTTAATTAGAAGAGCAGTGGCGTCTGGATTCACACTTTATTGCATCACCCCATCGGCGGACATAAGGAAAGAAACACAGACTGTGCTTATGTACATCTGTGCAAGTGACAGCTTCTGCCACTGAAGTCAGTGGAATAACACCAAGCTAAACCCAAGGGCACCCGCAGGCTCCGGGCTCTTAGTACCAGCGCAGGATCACCTACTTTTTCCCTTGTGCTTTCCACATACGTGCTGGGCTGAACTCCAGGGATTAATTTACCACCCACTGCGCAGTTTTGCAGAGGAGGAAGGGATCAAACGCTGGTTCAACAACACGAAGCTGTCGCTAATGACGCAGAGGCCGATATTTCCTCTTGGCAGCCCAGGGTGCAGAGAGAGACGGTGCTGGCACCTCATTAGGTGCCACCAGCACCCCTCTCCATGCCAGAGGGGCACTGCTAGAAGGCAACACTACCCAGCCCTGGTTACATCTGGCTGCAAGGAAAGCTTCAGGCTTTGCATCCCAGCAAGACTCCAGCTCAACTTACAGGAGGCTGGTGCTGATGGTACCCAGGAAAAGGCTCATCCAGGTCTGAGGTCCTTTTGATTCTTTTTCCACTCTTGCCCTTTTTTCCCCCACGTATTTTCCTATCTTGGTCACCAGCACCGAAAGGAGCCATCAGAAGTCAGACTCCCCCTCGCAGCCACCTGCAGCGGCACCATTCAGCATCAGTGTATGTTATTGTGGGCAACGCCATTATTGTGCGAAAAATTTGGGAAGAAACAGGACCCTCTGAACTCCTAACTGTTTTTTATCTTTTCACCAACTTCCATCTAATGTGTTGGGACCAACACCCCTGCGCAGCTCCTCTAGAAGCTCAGGTTTCCTTCTTCAAAGTACAGGCAATGACACCCTCCCTTTTTAAAGGGTCTTGAAACATGCAAGTAGAAAGCAGCACTGCAGATAGCCGCTGAGCGTTACAATTAAACAACAGCAGAAAGCTTCTGATGAAAACAAGCAGGCAGCGCTGTCCGGCACGCTGCAGATGAACTCGAGCTCGCTGCCAAACACAAACAGTTGTTTAGCTGCGTGAACAGTAAACAGTAGAATTAGCTGATAACCAGCATCTTGAATTTGGCAAGGGCAGGTTTCTTTTCCACCCCCACTTTTCGGAAGCAAGAATGCAAGAGAACTCCAAGCCTTCGAGATGGGCAGCTAACAGCAAACACTGCCTCCCCCCACCAGCTGATCCCAGAAGCATAAAGGTATACAAACCACCTATGTTTTCATTAAGCGGCTAAAGCACATGACTGAGAAAGTTCAGAGCCCTCAAATGCATTTAGCATTAATAAAACACACCATGTTTTCAGAGGGCAGTGAGAAGGAAGAGGTCAGCACAAGAGTTTTGTAGCAGATGGCCTTATTCCAAACTCAAATTCCTCACAAATACGTCTGATTATCTGACCAATAACCAAATGAAGTGTTGCAAAAGGTGGAGGCACTTTTCCTCACCACTGAAAATAGCTGTAAGGAAAGGAAACGTGCCAATGCGCGTCATGTAATGGAACAAACAGTGGCAGAAGGAAAGTTAAGGTGGATTTCGTCAAGAAGGATGAAAAGGATGTTGAGGGTTTTGTGGTTTTGGTTTTGTTGGGGTTTACCCCCCACCCCCCTTTCCTTTCACCCAAGTTCACTTCTACATAGGATAACTTTTGAGGGATAGCTTTTTGTTATAGGAGACAGCCTGTCTTGTAAGCAGCTATGGCAAAATGCTCCGTGAGAAGCCACCACTAAATCAACCCAGTCCACGAGATCGCAACCTGCTACATCAAGTAAAGAGACGCTGGCTGCAGATGCAAAGGTAAACCACAGCTGCTGCAGGAACAGCATCTCACTCCCTCACAGAGGGCAAGCTGAAGCTGTGCCCCAAGGACAGCCTGCAAACGGAGAGAGCAGGGCTGGGGAGCAGATAGAAAGTTCTCTTAATGCCCCGTCCATCACCCACAGCACTGCTACAGCACACGCAGATTGCAGATAGGTGCTATGTGTCAGAACTGGGTACTACCTAGCACAGCTGTTTGGGTAATACATGCTTTACCACAGTACCTTGGGGAGGTAGGAAGAGCAAAAGCCACCCAGACACGAAGGTCTGTGCATATTAAGAACTACAGCGAGCAGGTACACACGTGAGAGCTAAGAGGAAGCTAGGGGAAGCAGACTGACCCCCTCAAAAAGATGTTGGTGTTGGGAAACATCTTTATGTGGGGGTCAGTCCTGGTGATCAGGCCAAGAAGAAATGGAGGGGAGGCAGTAGGCTACTTCAGCTTGAGGAATCAGGGCGTGATGTACGCAGAGTCTTGCTCTGAGCATGACCCTTTCCGATCCTATCTTCAAGAAAGGGGCAATAAAATTCGGACATCTTCCCATGGCGAAGGGGCTGGGTGATAGGGAGCAATTTGCCAGCTCTTCACAGTAGCAGGAGTACTCACACACTGCTGCCGAAGAACTGTAGCTGAGACACCGAGATACCATTGGTATCCCACACAGCTCCTGCTGCAGGATTTGCTTTTTTGTTTGAGAAGGAGATGAAAAGCGGCATTCACTTGGTAAACTGGACACTTGCCTGCTGACAGTGCCCCATTAGAGCCTGATTACCCAGGCAATGCCTCACCCCCAGGGCTGTGCAGGCTGCACTCGGAGTCTGAGCAGCCCTCCCAGTAACCCCAGTTCCAGTAAGGAACCACCAGCAGCTGACTGCTTCTTACACAAGTAGGGTCCAGAGCCACGAGCTGGGTCAGACTCTACTGATATGTGAAGACCGTGGCAATGGTGTGACTGCTTTTAGGTAGGAAACCCACTTGTTGTCCCCTTTGCTAGGCAGGCAGTCTGACCAAACCACTGGTTCAAGCTTCATTATGTTGTTGGCATCACGTTGTTAACATCACTAAAACATTGCAATCTTTGCTTTACCCTTGCCTTTGACAGACTGAAAAATTTACTTTGTTCTTCAGTGTCTCGTAGCGAGCAGGAACTGGACATTGGATTGGTGTACAACAGCTATTAGTGCCCCCAGGGAGAGGAGATCCTCGTACTTGCCGCTCCGGCCAACTTGCAAGATCCCCAGAATCTAGCAGGGTTTGGGAGGCCCTTGGGGCTGTGGCATGTTTTATAACCTGTTGAGTCATCTGTCAAGATGATACCAGTGGTAGGGAGCGAACCAGCACCTCTTCAACATCTCTTGCAGAATTACATCCTTTCGACTTCAGGACAACGATCATTAATTTGCATTTCAACAGAGGCTTTCAATGTGACCTTGGACGCACCATTTCACTGCTTTGGGTTGCACTTCTCCGCTCATACAGTGGGGATAAGCAGTTCCTTCCTCTGCCCAGCATTTGTTGCAATCTAAGTACCAAAGGTTGTGACAACAGATTTAGGTACTACACTAATACAGACTATAGATAGGCCTTCATTATCTAATACCCATTTGTAACAATATCTGCTCTTTAAGGTAGATTTGCACATAAACTACACCATTTCAGCAAGCACTGACTGGTGGGGTCAGCGTTGGATGATTCTCTATTGTCTCTTATATGGAATAGTTATTTGTGATTATACATAGACCACAGAAAGTCAAGAGTAACATGCGCTAGATCTGCTAATCTTCTGAACAGCAAGTGGAAAAAAGCCACAACTGATTACTTCTTATAATCATGAAAGAAGAGTGACTTCCTTGATTTTCCTGCTCTGCCACCTGCAATTCTTACCCCATCAGACCAGCAAGGTGCTCTCTACATCATAATTCTTTATGAAACTCTTCTGTCAAAGAGTTATTGTGTCCTGCCCTAGAAGTTGCTGAGTTTCAGTAGTAGATGAAGAAACCCCACACAAATCAAAACATTTTGTTATGCAGTATGTTAACAAACACACATCTATTTGCAAGACCTGTTGGTACATTTTTGGCCCCCTCTGGAAAGGGCAAAGAAAAAAAATAATTAACAAACAGATTTCTTATCTTGCCCACCACAATTATCAGGCAGGAAGGAGTCTAATGAGAACCAGTCACACCTTGCGTATCCAAGATCTAAAAAAAAAATACCCTGGCATTTCTTCCCTAGTACACTGTGGTTTAAATGCTTGTTTCACTCTAAACTTCAGGTTGGTTGTGCACAATCTTTCTAAATGGACAAAGATTAATTTTGCATCTCTGACAGAAAAGGGGAAAGGTGAAATTGAGAAGCAATGTTATATATCTCTTCAAAAAGTATATAAGTTTTGGAAGATGTTGAGAATCAATGAAAAACATACCTTTTATTTCTAAGCAAAATTCACCTTGCCAAGAGAGAAGACACTATTAGGGTTTGGTGATAAGGCAAACAATTCCTAGTTTCCACTACAGGTTGGAGATAATGAGACAGGCAAGCATTTTTCCAATCAAATGTTTCTTAATTTCAACATACCTACTTTTAGTACCCAAGTTGTTAGCTGAAAAGGTTTTGTTTTGATTAATGTCATCATTTTCATTCATTTAAAAGAGTCAGAAATGTCAAATCATTGTTACACAGGAAGTTTTGTTTCTGGATCAAAGTGACATTTCATTTGGCAGTCTGAATAAACATATAGTTTAAAAGCCAATAGAACTCAATGGGAAGGAGAAACTCTGAAATCTGAGCAAGTACTTCCAACTACTGAATCCAGTTTCTCCTTGTACACCAGTCATCACTCTGGGACTGAAAAATCCCTCTGAATTTTGGCATTTTGGAACAACTTTTTAAAAACAATTCAGAACAAACATATTAAGATAAGATAAATCACTTCCTGTCTTCTCCTTAAAAATATATATTTAAAAAAAAAAATCTCACACAAGATAAAGAGGAGAGGCTCATGCAGGAGGATACGTAAGCTATCTTTCAACTCTCTAATTTTCCTGCTTGCCATACACAGCAAGGAGATGTTGCAGCATTGGTTGTTCTCAGATTTTTAGTGAGGGATCTCAGGATATTTTTATCGATCTTCATTAGCTGTCACCATCACTGCTGTGTCACTGGGCAAGGCCCTCAGCTTTTATTAGCAGTTAAAACATTTCTATACTTGTCGCTCACACAGCTGTGAAGAAGAGTTGGAAAACTCAGACCCCTAGGAGCTACTAAAGCCCAAGACAAATAAAACCAGAGAGAATTAAATCTTGTGAATTACAGTAACCACATGATTTGGGGGAGTTTGCCTCAGGATTTGAGAATGCCTGGAGCAGACTATGCCGGGCTTGCAATTTTGTCAATTATGTTTCATTTCATACATCAGGACCGTCACAGAACAAATCATTATTATAGACATCCCCAAGGACATAGAGCTCAGGCAGCCTCGCACTACATACTAAAAAGCTTTCTTGGCTAATGCTTATCAGAAAATACTTCTTCCGCACAGACCTCTGCATTACCTGCAACTAAACCAGAACATAGCAGAGATGGAGTCTGTTAACTGCGGACACGCTCCCATAGCGCACGGAGGATGTTGTACAAGAACAGCCCCAGGCCCTGCTTTCAAGGAACGCCGCCCTTAATGCAAGCCAGCTTACCATAGCAGTAAATTAAAGATAAATAAATTATGAAATCCACGCATGAGATAATAGAACTGCATTGAGAATAGAAACAAGCGTCAGGAAACTGGAAGAAAAACATACTTACCCAGCTCCTCATATTTTCTTCACCCTATGAAATCCCTCTGACCTGCACAAGTCCCAGTCGCGCATCAGCCCCTTGTTCTTAGATCGTGCCTAGGAAAGAGAGCCAGGCACAAAGACCCGGTTTTGCTTTTGAGGCCCCCAAACCTTTCCTAGGGCTTTGCTTGGCTTTGAATCCTTTCCTTCCACCTGGCCATAACTGTGTCACCTGCCAGTAATTTCCTGCGCTGCTTTCGCTTGTTCTGCCACCCCTGGATGCTGCCCTGACAGAGAGGAAACTTTGCCAGTGCAAAAATATTGAAGAATATTTGAAAGGCGCCTAACTGGTCTCTAAATGAATTGTCAGCCCATGAGGAAGCAGGAATATTTGTTTCTACCAGCTGCCTCATTAGCAACAGGCTGAGGTAGTAACTAACACTGTATGGTAATGACGGACTTACGGGGGAGTGCTCGATAGCCTGGAAATACCATGCCCATCAGTGGAGACACACAGTGACATTACAAACAGACATGTTGGTCTAAGATATTACCGGTTTACACTGTTTGCTGTCATCTCTGTACCTGAACCATACTAATAATATGAGTGAGTCAAGCCCATTTCGGTGCAAAGTCAGGCAAGCTGGTGTAATTCACCCCTCTAGAAGAGGGCATGAGCAGAGGACATTTTGTATATACAACGTGATTTACAGCTCCAGTTACTCGTTACTATTCTTCAGCTCACCCATGTTAATGGACTAAGTGGGAGCTCCCAGTTTGCTTCAGTACAAAGTCAGCTGTTGCTGCTCAAAGCAGTCGAGCCCCTGAAGCAGACTGGGAGCGTTGGCAGAGTGTGTGAGTGTGGCTCAGTGCCAGGGGAGAAGCAGATGTGAGCTGGGGTGTGATACCAAGCAGACGGAAAATGGTGTTTCCCTAAACGATCCCGCTAGATCCGTAGCAGCACATCTGCCCGTGCTTCGATGTGCTCCTTCTTTCTTCCTCCTCTCCACCCCCTGAAAAAACTTTGGGGCTGAATTTCCTGTTCCACTGAACCTTGAGTAGATGTTCATGCCCTTGGAGAGAAGGTGTAAGATATGAACTTTCCAGTGTATTTGCTCACTGCAGTGAAATAAGAAAGAGTCCATGAACTGCGGGGTATTAGCCTTCAGATCCTATCTGGTTCTCATCCTTTCTTTGCCATTTTTCTACATCTGAACTTCATCCCTTATCTAGGCTGAAGGATAAGTATCTTGCTTCTTGTATATGGGAAAACAAAGCAGATGGTCTCAGTCTGTTGGACAGGTGTCCACATCAGAAAACTGTCACCGTACTTGACACCTTCCCAGCCATACTGGCCAAGATCCTCCAGAAAAGAAAAAACATACTTTGTCATTTTCCATACATTTACATTCATTTGCATGCATTCGGGCACCTACTGAGCAGAAGCACATGCCTTCCCATTTTTAAAGTTGCTCTACAGCAAAACCTCAGAAAGGCTGGTGTGAAGATAACTTGTTAAGTGCTGACTGCTTGGTGCCTTTGATATGCAAATCGCTAATAAAAAGGGCCCTTCCATGCCATGGTCCTATTCTGTTCCTGCCTTTTGTCACAGGGATGAGTCTTAACAAGGAGAAGCAGAGGAAGAACAGCTCATGACAGCACTGCCTCTCCCCAGAAAGTTTGTAAAGGCAACTGAAAACTATTTTTTGCTGGATTTCCTAGGAAAAGACTGGTGACATTGTCAGAGTCCAAAAAACATATTCCCATCTTTTTTTTTTCTTTTTTTTTCTTTTTCTGGCAAGGGTTTTTTTTCCTGCAAACTCAAACAACCACAAAAGTATCTACATCTTTATTTTTCCTAAGTGAGGCAGAAATATTTCACTGGGATTGTGATGGCTGGAATGCCTGGGGAATCTGGATGTGGGTAATCTCAATTAGGGGAGAAGTCAATGAAACACAGGAGGATATTGAAGTGCCTTAGTGCAAGGGCTGTTTCCCAACATGCATCCACATTGCTGTCTGAGTTCATAGGAAATCATCCCACATGGAGCCTTATGTCTGGTACCAGGGGGGAAAAAAAATGCAAGAGAAAAACCAAAACAAACCAAAACACAGCAGATTGCTTAATGCTGCCTGTAGGCCAGTTAGAGGGGCAAAAAAAAAAGAGATCCTTTAATGCAGTCTGCTTGGCCGAAGCCCAGCCCTGTCCCCGGGGACAGCCTCTGCAGGGGCGAGAAGAGCATCCCCCTCTCCCCCTCTCCCCGTCCTGCGTGGGCAAGATCCAGGCATGGGCTGGGGCATGGTACCCGCTACCCGGCAAGGCTCCCCTGAAACGCTTAGGTGGCAATTACTGCTGACAGCACTGCGATTACGGAGACTCTGGCCCAAATAGCAAATGCCGTGTGTGTTTTCCAGGGCTAATTAGGGAGGGGAAAATGAGCATTTCCATGACAACTTTTTTGATCGCTTCATTTTAGGGTCGTTGCGTGAGCATCGGTTCTTCTCTTCTTGACCCCAGCCCCGACGGTGCGATAATGTCGCGCCACGGAAGAGGGGCTGTCTGAAAGTGGATGGCAGCACGTAAAGCAGCAGGTAGGCGAGATGCCCTGCTCAGTGCTTAGGGCTTGTCACCCAAGGCCTTTGCCCTGTGTCTCCATCCCTGCCAGAGCTTCAAAGCGACTCAGGGTTTGGCCGACCTGCCGTGCACGGTGGTGACGGATCCCAGCTGCGTGGAGCGGCGTAAAGGCGGCGGAGCCTTTTCCCACAAAAAAATGTCAACACTCGCACTGATTTTCAACCCCAAGGACCTTTGCCTACGAATCCTCTCAGCTTCCTTGCCACCTCCATAGCCTATCAACAAATCAACTCGTTTTTTTTCTTTCACAGACCGTTATGTTTCCCACTTCTTCCTTTGGCACAAGGGAAAAACAGTCACAGAGGCTTCCCAGGCTGAGCTGGAGAAATGGCTGCACCCACCGCTATGAGTGAGGAAAATGCCACTTGTTTTCACTTGCTACCCGAAGCGTGACAGCCCGTTACACAAAATCAGCAGCAAAGCTCCCCCTACTTTTGCAAAAAAAAACCCCCAAAACTTATGTAACTCTGCAACTAATCCGCTAATCTTGAGCAAAGCATTTAAATCTGGGGAATAAGCCTATTCTTCTTGCCCCCCCCCCCCCCCAGCCTATCTGTACAGTGAAAAGGGAAACAAATAGAAGCAAAGTTCGCAGCCTTGTGATTATTTCTTTTGACGAGAGCAAAGCGGCAACAACGTGTCCAGAGTCTGCGCCGAAGTACACCCTCCTGCCCTGCCATTTCCCATGCACAGCGGCCGAGGACCTTAAGAGAAAAGCTGCTTTTGTCCCGATTATCACTTGCTCTTAGCTAAAGCATGGAAATCTCTACTCTCGCAACGTACCATTGCCTTGCTTTTGTCTGGTATTTTTTCGTTGCCTATTCAATCACACACGTAAGAACAGAAGAGCGGCCATCTGAAGTGTTTCTTTACGGTGGGCAGTGGAAATATTTGACAGTCCTCAATCTGGTAAGCAAATCATGTTGTACAGTGATACCAATTTGTCTATTTGTTTGTCTGCCATCTGTGCCTCAAGACATATGCAGCTGGTATATTTGCTGCTGTTAAACTGCTTTCTTTAACGGTTTATACCCCAAAAGAAACTAAGTAGGGATCCATGCTTGTGCTGTGAAACGTATTCACAGGTTTTATGCAGAAGGAATATTGGCTGGTGGGCAACTTGGCTTTCAGAAAGTCCTCTGAAGCTAGCTGCCTCCTTGTAAAAGAGACAAGCTATCAGTGAGGAGAAGGACAGAAAGGTAGCATACGTCCAGCCAGGACATGTGCAAGTCTGATGCATGTTACCTAACCCTTAATTCAATACACATTATAATGCTGCTTGAAGGTTTACTTCAGGTTTTTAATAGGCTTTTCTGTCCTGTAAATTACAGAAAAAGATAAAACAAAGCATAGCACGGTGCTAATTTGGCCATTCAGAGTACATGCTTAGTTTGACAATCAGCTGAGAGCACGAGGGAAAGAAATTCCAGCCTGCAGAGAGAGGTGATTGTGGCATTAGTGCCTGTGTTTTAACAGCGCTCTCAGCTGCTTGCTGCATTTCCTAACAGTACACAGAAAAACATAGACCGTAATGTGTTCTGCTTCGCCTAATATGCTGACATTTCACAAGACAGAAGTCAAAATGAAAGCACGTGAGATACCCTGGGGGAGAAGGTTTGTTCGCAGCCCGAGCGGTTCCTCGCTGACTGGTGGCAGCGGGGTGGAAAGACCAGGCGTGTGGAGAGGGTTCCTACAAGGGACAAAGTTCAGGGGCACTTGCTAATCTGAAGGATGACCGCAGGGACCTCCGTAGCCTTTCGTCCATTCTGTGTGACCGTCAAGAGTTAAATATCAGTGGGAGGTCTGGCCCGGGGTGTGTTTGTCTCTGCTTTTACTCTTTAGAAGGAGACACCCCATGGTGGAGTTCCATGGAAATTTAAAGGCTCCCCAGCTCCAAGTGGGGCCTTTGGAGACCCCCAAGAGGCTGGGAAGTTTAGGTCCCTTCCAACCTCAACCATTCTGTGACTCTGTGAAATATTTGCAACTAGGAGGCAGTGAACGGCACATGAGGTGGCTACAACAGCCTGGGCTTCAGGGAGCCACGGTGCCCTTCTAAGTGGCCAAGCCGGCTGTGGAAGGATGAGGGCACATATATCGCTGCAGTCAGGATGGCACATGTATGGTTCGTTGCTATGTTGTCTTTGTATCAGTACATCTAGGCTTTTTGTGATGGTTTAAAAATTAATTTTTCTGAAATGCCAGCAATCAAATGGTCAGGATTCACAACCTTAAGGATATTCAGTTTGTCCTGCTGGGACATATGTCAGTAGACTAAAACACCACCAGCCAAGTCCGAGGCAAGAGACTGTGTGCCCAGCTCCTCTCCTTTGTTTTTTGGGGAAGCTGGCCCCATTAAAGTATCAGCCATACTTTCAGGCAAAACAGCATCTCCACCCCCATCCCCTGGCACCGTTATAATGAGATCTATCACGCAGTATATGACACAACTCTAAAGCATGAGATCAAGAGGAGAAAGCAAGTAACCCATCTCCCAGTATTTTGGCATGCAGAAATACTCATTGAAATTATCATTCATCTTCCCTTAGTGACCAGCAGTGGATGATCAGGGAAAGGCTGCACAAGACAAGAGCATGTGTAAGTGTAAAATGAACTTTTTGTGACTCTACCCTCACGCTGGCATACCAATGTGCCCAGTCAGGAGAGAAATCCAGAGGTAGCTAATACCATTCAAAGTCTTCCCTTCATCTATCTAAAGGAAAAACATACCCGTTCATACTTTTGGTACCTTCCCTATCCTGTGGCAATGAGTGCCATGAGGCAAGTGTGCCTTCTGTGAAAGAGCAGTTCATTTTGTTGCTGTAAACCAGCTTCCTGACAACTGAATTTGATGCCTCTCTAGTTCTGTGTTATAATTTAATTGTCCGCCCCTGTTCACTTTTTCTTTGCCACTCATTAGAGACCTCCACCAGATTTTCCCCTCGGTTATTCTTTTCTGCAAGCTGGAAGTCTGAGCCTTTTTCATCTCTCTTCACAAAGGGCTGCTGCTTTCATTAAAGCATCCTTGTCACCCTTTGCAGTAGTTTTTCTAGTTTCAGAAAGGGGTGAGTAGGGCAGGCTGCAGTGGTTGAGCTATGAGCACAGCATGGATTTATACAGTGGCCTAAAGGTGTTTCCTCTTCTGTTGTTTATTTCTTAGCAATTCTTAACTCTCTATTTGTCTTTTTTGATTACTGGTGAGCAAGCAGCTGGCAATTTGAAAGCGCTATCCACAGTGATTTCTTTCCTGGATGGCGATAGTTAATTTAGAACCCACTGTTGAAAAATATATAATTGAAGTTGCTTTTTTTTCTGAAATGCATTACATTGCATTTACCAACACTGATTTTCACCTGCTATTTGATCTCTCAGGCTCTCAGCATCCTGAGATTCTCTGGCAATTTTGCAGTCAGGCTTCACTTTGACAGAGGAGAAAAAAAAAAAAAAAAAAAAAGATTTACAAAGCTTTACCACCTCGGTGTTTGCTCCCTTCCCCAGCTCATTTACGGATCTGCTGAACAGCTCAGGTCTCATTAAATCTCCGTGAACAGGAGCCCTTGCTCCACTTCTCCAGTCCTTTGTCTCCCATATTTTAACCACTTATTAATCCAATCCCGATGCTAAAACAGTGCTGTCAGCCAACAGGGACATGGTTTGGGCTGAAGATGTTGCCTATCTCTCACACAGAAAATGTGGCAATGGGGCAGCATGTGCAAAATCACTCCTTCATGGCCAGTAGTCCTTCTTCTACAGAGACATCATTTTTTTAAAGAAAGGATTGCCAAAAAGGGAGAGGGGCATGGGGAGAGAAATGCCCTCCTCCCCCCTTCTCCCGCTGATTTGGACAGCGTTTGTTGGTATCTCCAGGTGGCAAAATTTTCCTGGGCCGCTGGATAAGAGAGGAAGAGGGTGAGAAGACAACATGGTCCAGGGGACCGTGGAGCTCCCTGGGGGGCTGCCCAGGACCTAGAAGAGTCGTCCCATGGTTTGGCATTAAACCACTCCCTGCTGCTGCTGAGGGACATCAAGGAACGAGAGGCGGCTGTTGGCCACAGACGTCCATCAGGTGCACACCCGACCCGTTACGTTTCTGTGCCTTTGGACGTAGTCCCAGGAGACGCCTCGGGATGCCGGGAGGTACGGTCCTGGGGAAGAAGATCAGGCAAAAGCTTCTCGCTGGGCTGTGCTGGTTTGGTGGAGCCGCCGTGCTGGGCAGGGCTGGGCCGTATCTTGGAGGCTTCCCCAGGGCCAGGCACGCAGAGCGCTTGCCCAGCTCTTCTGCCTGTCTCCAGCCAGACTGTGATTGCCTGGCTTCTGGCACCAGCTGACTGAATCACTTGGAAATTTTCCCCCCAAAATTCCTCTTAGCTCTTTGGAATTGCATTTGAAAACTTCCTTCTGTGGAAAGCTGCTGTGGCTGGCTTGCTCTCATCCAAAATGGAAATACTGGGAAATGTGACATTTTCCGGGGATGGAAATGCAGCTTGACTCCTAGCTCTGCTGGAGGGATGCTGGAAGAATTTTTTCTAGATATGACCCTCTTTTATCACCTCATTCAATTCCTCGCTAGTCTCCCAAGAGAGCTACAGCTCTGACGTTACTTCAGATTCATTTATCTAGTTAATGATCATAGCAATCAAGATTCAGAAAGGAAATATTTTTGTAGGGGAAAAAAAAAGAGATAAGTGGGTTTTGTACCAGAGGAGTTCATTGACCGATTATTGAACAAGCAGAAATGACAGATAAAAACAGTTTTGTATCCATTTGTCTGTGACACAAAACAGTACAAGCTGAATCATTCATTGCCTGAAATATCCAAGCTCGTAAAAATCTGCTCACTGCTGTAAATCTATTAGTAAATCATTGCATAATGAGCACACTGCACCTTTAAAAACTATTAATTGCACTCCTGCCCCATTTTATTCCTTATGCCTTTGTCTCTCATAATTGAAATACTTTTCAATTCTCTTGAAAGCTGTTTTTTATTTATTTCAGAATAGACCCAGTATTTAGTATACATATTTTCCAGGTCTCTATCATGTGAATGGATGTGTGTCTACACTAAAAGTTGACTGTTATGTCTAATAGCCTATTTGGAATATTGGATTTATGCCCCCTTAAGGGCAGAGCTTGGAGCCCGATTTATTTGTACTAGTTGGAGATTTCAATATACACATATGGCTAGATCTTATACACGAAAGTAAATCATGTCAGGTTAGTTAAACAGAAACACCCCTTTGATCACTGCAGCAGATAAAAATTAAGGTTTGTCTTTGTCACTATGACTCTCAGTTTGGAAAATCGATCTGGCCAAATTTAGCATTTCTACAGCACCTAGTGCCATGGAGCATTGTGGGTCTAGAGAGGAAAGCGGCATCTCTCCAACAGGGATAATCATATCCATATTCTCTTCTTTGGGTTAATTGTTAGCTTTCTGAATGCTTCCAGTCTTCCTTCTGTTTGTGTGGGAATACTTTAGGGGATCCTCTTTATTTACAGCCAGCAGATTTATATTCCATGAGTGGCTGCAATGGATTTGTGAGCACCAGCACTGCTGTTTGGGAAACTCACAGGACATCTGGAATAATTTGATGTTTTCATGTAATTTTTTTTTTTTTTAATGTCAACATTTTCCCATAGTGAAGGGCTGCGAGATTTGGATACACCTTTCTTACAGGAAAAAAGCCTGAAAGAGCACGGGTTTGGAGCTCTGACTCCAGTCTACTGGTAGCGCGCCCTGCCAGACTGAGCATTACTAGGGATGGTTGCTAGGTTCAGTTTTCTGGCTTGAAAATTACTTGTATATTCTTCCATTGCTCCTGGAAATACAGGGTGATCACAAACTGACTGAAACGCCTTTGAACCCACAGTGACGGACAAGGGTAGAGCTATGAGCAGGGCAAAAACAAGCTCCCGAGACTGACTGAGTTCAAACTTCTTCAGGAGTTGTTCTTCTCCATATTCAGCCAGAGAAATGGGTCAGGTTACACACTCAGATAAGCATTTTCCATGCAGAAGATAACATTGTCCTCCCCTGCATATGACAGAATATTTACCAGGCTGAGAATGTGGCTGTTTTAGGACTGTTTCTTTTCAGAAATGTTTATTTTAGTTAATTTTGAAAGTGGGGGGAAGAAGTAGCCAATCCCTGTCCCATGATTAATGTAAGGCTGACCATGAACAAGATAATAATAGCCCCATCCTCTGGGAACCAGGCCTCTCCCTAATTGCTTTATTGGCAATTAGTCACCATGTGTCACCAGACTGTCACCATCCTCATGTTCATTTTCCATGCTTTTTACAGAAAGTTACTGTTGACTCTACAGGGTGTAACAAGAGCTTCTGTTTATTACCAGGTTTTTCTTAGCTCTTCAGGGACTTGGTTTTGGTGTCCTGGTGAGGCCGGGGACTGGGGCAGATGTTTGGGTTGAACGTGTGCTTGGGTCGAAGTACGCTGCGCCCCAGTACGGGCTTTTCTGAACTAGACCCGTGACTCGGAGGGCTGAATCCCTACTGACTGAAATTGTGCCTGCAGTTACAGAGGCTAATTGTGATAATGGGGAGAGAGAGAGAGAGAAAACCACATTTGAAAGAGCTGGTTTGGGTGCCTCGGAATTGAACAAAACCATATGTGGGTTCTGATGAAGCTGCTTGGGTTGTTTTTATGTCAAAATGTGGCTGTTCTCCCCATGCTCTTGAGAGGAAACTCGGGGCTTTGCAGCTGAACCGGGTGGTGCACGACCTCCGAAACCTCGTCCTGGGTGTCCCTGGGCCAGGCACCCAGCCCGTGCCAGCACCCCCCACCGCCACCGCTGTGGGTCTGCGCGGGGAGGGGGGACACCCCACCAGTGGCACCCGGCTGCAGTCTGCGGTGGCTACCATCTGGACTGCAGAAAGGAGAGGGGAGGAGGGATGTATCTTTTCCCTTTGCTGGGAAGCCACAAAATGGATGGGGATGCTTGCGGATAACTGCAAGGATACTTCGGCCATGCAAACTACGCTCATTTTGCTCCCCAGGACGAGTCAGTCTCTGCAAACTAAAGCTTGCAGAAACCCTTGTTTGACAACGGGCATGGTGAAATCATAGTCCCCTCTTTCCCTCAGATATTTTGATGATAAAGGAATTTCTGATGGAAAAGCATTGCACTAATTCTGTCCCCTCCCAAGCACCACCCTTCTCGGCTCCTTCAGAAACTGATGAAGTAACTGGCCACAACTTCAGACACTTTGCTCTAAATAAATATCCAGTTCAGACTACGATCATGGCAAAAGAGATCTCATCCTGAAAGCTGTAACGCAGCCTCTTTCCATTTAAGCATCGCTAGCTGGTCCAGCATTTGCAGTACGCTGCATTTCCCATATTGCATCACTCTGGGACAACCTAGCCTTAAAAAGAAGAGGCCGCATCATGAGTTAACAGAACTGAACTAGACTCAGTGCTGAATGCAAGGTAACAGGAGAAATATTTTCCTGCAAGGCTTTGCCTTCGTGCATCTGACAAATCTCGTTTAACAAGAACCCCTGTGCAGTGTTAGGAGAGAAAATGAAGTAATCAGAAAAGCAATATTGGTTTAAACCACAATATTGTGGCAATTTCATCCACAGTTTGCAGAATTCTGTTTTGTCACTGTGCACTTACCTAATTCTTTACCAAATCCTCCCAGCGCCCTCCCCAAACAACCCCATCCTCATTACTTGTAAACGATTTAAGGAAAGAAAAAAAA
This sequence comes from Haliaeetus albicilla, assembly GCF_947461875.1. NCBI lineage: Eukaryota > Metazoa > Chordata > Aves > Accipitriformes > Accipitridae > Haliaeetus > Haliaeetus albicilla. Next base: position 18,069,638 of record NC_091503.1, on the reverse strand, counting down.
CCAACCCAAAACAACACACACACAGAGCTCCAAAATCCGATGGTTATAAATAGTTTAACTTACTCAGTTTTAGTTACTGAAGTCTGGATTTCTGCTTCTAAGCACTTGAAATCCTTTCCTGAATCCCTCTGAGTTCAGCAAAAGAGGTTCTGGTTTTGATAACTTCCGCACCTAATTCTCACATTAGAGCATTTTGAGCTACTTGACAGTGAGATCAACTGCACTGTGAGTCCCTGGAAAGAAGGCCCTGTGTCGGCTAAATGGTGGGAGAAGCTATCTAGCAATTGCTTTACAGGAAACGTTTCCTGGCATATTTTGTTCTCTCCTGTTCCTACACAGATAACTTGAACATAACAATTAACATAGGAAGTGTGAAGGAGCTGGCTTTCAACATGTCCTGCCACCTCTCCCATCTGAATCACATCACACATCTCTGTTTAGTCTATTAAATGAGATACTGTTAAAGTTACCTCCCAAACAACTTTATTTAATCAGTTTCCGTTAGTAAAAAAGATTTAGCCGACAGCTATTTCCCTCACGCAGACTTGCATCTCAGGAACAAAACAGCTCCCTGAAGAGCAAGAACAGAGTTCATTGAGGAACGTGCTAATGAAAGCTGGATGAGTTTATCTCATTAGGTGTAATTACTTTAGGTTTTGCAGGCTGTCTTCTATGGGGTGTCCTTCCTGGCTGATGTGTTGAGACTAATTAAGAAACTGCGATGTGCTAAGTGCATAATTTCCAGCAGAGACCTTCTTTTCAGTGTCCTGGCTTTCCCAGTGTCCACAGTAAGTAACCTCTGCATGTAAATGTTTGCATAAATGATTAGGGGTGTATAGCAGCATAACATACACATGTATAAAATAGATGAGAACTGTAGGCTCTCTTTTACCATTTGAAAATGGATTTGGAGCGTTTAGAAGAAGAAACAGTGCTGAGCTTGTCATGGTTGAATGCAAAGCCTCTTGCACAAACTTTAGGGTTGCTGTCCCCGAGGGAATACAGGTTGACCCCGAAGGGTGAATGAGGTGTAACCTCTTCGTTAATCTCATAGTCCAAACAGCTGTGGGTTTATCGATTCAGGGCATTTCTCCAAAGGGCAGCACGGGCCAGGAGGACACGAGAGGGTACCTAAGAGGCAGCAGAATCTCCCATCTCCTTCTCTGACTCCAGTGTGGCTTTAAATAAGCGCTGGAGAGAAACAGATTCACAGGAAAATAATTGTAGTCACAGCCTATGTCAGATTCACCACGGATCACCTACTCCCTCACAGACAATGCTGTTTATTGAAAGGCTGTTTATCCGGTCCTGTGGGTTGGACAGGAACCGGTGGGTTATATATGTAGGTACTGCTCTGCGTGAGTGAAGCCTGCAGCCACCTCTGAATCTCAAAGGGCTGAGAAGTGCTGCTTAAATCTGGTCCACAACGAGCTCAGCCAGCTAGCTCACTAAAAAAGTCCTGCCAGGGATGGAGACAGAGAGACTGGCTAATTTATCTTCCCTGCACAGCAGTATTCACGATGCTGCTGTCATATTCCCCCCAGGGATCCTCACCATGCCCGCAGGACAGAGGCACACGGTAGTCTTATTCTTCCAGCATCTCACGTCCCTGATTTCCAACCCCAAGCACACAGTGTGCTCACATACAAAGCCAGACCAAAAAAGTGCAAATCAGCTTCCAGGTATCAGTAACCGATACCAGGGTTCATCTCCTGCAGTTAAGTTCTCCCACTGTAAATCCTTCTCTGTTGGGAAAAACATGGGTGCCCACAGTGCGGCTTGCACCTGCAGTTTAGGAATTAGCCTTATGAATTGTGAAGATAAGGGTAAGTTTTATGTGAACTGTCTTACCAAGATCTGTTTTTACTTTGTTACTGAGCAGAACAAATGCTGTGGCTTGACAGTCAATCCCTCGAGGAGAACTTCTGGACCATCAAAAGATCCCATCTGCAAAGGAGGCGGCGGGGGGGGGAAGTTTAAAGCTAGTATTCTACAGAAAATGTCAGTGTTGGTAGTTTATAAAGGAGGTTTTTCTCGCAGTATCAACACAGAGCACTGCAGTTCAGAGTAAATTCCTTTCTTTATGTTGTAACATGTGAGATATGCGAGTTTATCTGGCAATATCACCACATTTCATGTAGGAGATGTTTTGCCTTCTTAGAAATGAAAGCACTAGCCAAATCCCATCAGTTAGGTTTGTCTTTCATTTTGAAATTTCTTTCATTTTGTATTTTGGTTCCAGTTTGTGTCTATATCCTTTTGGACACTGTATACCTACAATCGAGAGCTGGTTTACCCCAAAAGCCTTGATGGAATCATCCCACTCTGGTTAAATCACGCTATGGTGAGTAAGAAACACCCCTGCCTCTCACAGAGAAGAGAGACTTTGCAATGCGTGTCCCACCGTTGCATTGTGTCGCTTTCCAGAAGAGTTTCACGGCTTCTTCCTTCTCACCTCCTCCTTCCTACTTATCTGAACCTGATGTTGAGCTGTACGCAGCAAACAGATGCATGTGCTTGAAGTCACCTCAAGAAGCCTTTTAGCACACAAGCAATGTCAGTGAATCGGTGCTTGTCAAACCTCTGAAGTCAATGAAGTGATGTGTAGTCATAAGGAAAAAAAAAATCTCTTCTCGGTTATTGTAGCTCAAAAAGAAATTGTTTCTGCAAACAGAAGCCTATGAAATACAAAATGGCTGGGAGTATAACAAAGCAGTTCTTAATTTTTAAAAAAGGTAAAAGAACCAAAGAACATCTGACGGCTCTACAGCTAACAAGCTAATGTGTGCACAGCTTTGAATAGCTGAATTGCAATGATTGTTTACAGATTTTCTATAAATACTTTCCAGATTTCTCCTTCATTTGCTCTGGCTGTTTTTATGATGTGTTGAATAATCACATATTTCTCATCAGTCAAGTGTAAGGAGGCTGACAGTAACATGGAAACCGTGGGTGGATTGTAAGGTCAGGGAGGCCTCGTGGGGCTAATGGGAAGGGGGAGAGAAGGGAGAGGTTCAGCGCTAGACTGAATCAGAGAAGCCAAAAAGTATGAAATAATTGCACAGAAGACTCATTTCTCTCCAGACTTCATTTCTTAAGTACAACGCTTTGCAACCCACTGCGGCAGTTCCCGATGCGTGTTGAAGGTAAACGCGGGAGGCTTCGGGCTTTCTGGCTGAGGACCCTTGCTAAAGGTTTTGAGCAGCCGCTTGATTTAGACAGGCGTATTCAGATACATGTGCCTGGAATCCAAACACACATAGGCACGTCCGCATTACTGATATCCGAGTGATAAAACTGCAGCCATCGTGCACTTTTAACCTTATCACCTGCTCTCTGCCCACCAATTCGTCTCCACCGGGGCCTTTGTGTGGCTGTCCAAACCTCTGCACAGAAGCAAACGGGCACCGCTCCTTGGCAAAACCATCATCCACCAAAAAGAAAGATTCCGCATGTCCTCAGCATCACGCTGGTTTCAGGTCCGGGATTTGCTATGGGCGACTAGTTGAAGCTTAAAATCTTCGCGGTGGCGGAGGTGCTGGGGACAGGGAGGGCACAGGGTGGAGCTGAGAGGAGATGGGCTTTGCTGCTTGTTTTAATCCCGGCGCACAGCTGAGAATTTGCCCTTTCCATTTCCACATTTGTTTATGACATGGGAAGGTCGAGATGTGCTAGAACGCACATTTTTATTTCATGTGCAAGAACTCTTTGCAGGAATCCCTCAAACGTATTCGTTATAACTCCTTTCTTACCCTACCTACATCTACATTTCATAACAGAGTCATTTTGACGACAACAAAAAGCTTTTCCATTTCAGAAATGTCAAAAACAGGTGTTAAAAAAGGAAAACAATTCTTCCTCAAAATTATTTTGACGAGAGAGAAGCTTCACATAAAGCAAACCTCTACCACAACCTAGTATTTTATTCTAAAGCTCTTAATACACTGCAGACATCTTGTGCTTGACAGTTCCTGGGTGGGAAATTTTCCTTCCAGTCACTATTGAGCATAAAACATCTGCCACCAGCGTAGACCGATCCCCGCTATTGACAATCCCCACATTTTGGGACACCTTCCAACAGGTGCCTTCAGGCTTAGCTGAGGCATTTCTTTCTTTCAACCCAAAATATCTGCTGGGAACACTGGGAAGATCCAGGCAGCTACCGACACTTTAAGGGACAATCTCCAAGTTCTGATTGCCAAGCTTTTTCTTTGGGTTCATTTCCTTGCACATTGCTATACTTTATGGCTCTGAGATTACAGGCTTTTCATGGCAGATTGAGGCAGCATCTAGCTGGCTTTGGTGGGAAAAGACATCGGTGTATCAGTAGTAGACGTCAGTGCCATATCGTTCGCAGTGGGAGTATATTTTTTTTTATCTCGGTCTATTTTAACATTGTAAATAGGGAAAGCATATGTTGTTATGTAACTGAAGAGTGAACCTAAAAAATAATCATGCAAAAACACTTCAGGAATACCAAGCTCCTTGCGTTCGCAGTGATGCTGCAGCACCTTCCTTGCAAAAATGAACTAGCCATTTATTTTTCTCACATTTACTGCTCTTACAGTGGGAAAGTGTCGTTGCCCACCTGGTAGCCCAGAGTCGTACAGAGAGCATTACATTTTAGGCATGTTTTTGCACTCCGAGCAGGAACATTTTCTGATTCGCAGAAAGGATGGCTAATGCAGAAAGGAATCTTGCTAATATTTGAAGGAGGCCAAATACTCCAGACTACCCGGGTTTCTCTCTTTGCCTTTCTACTGAGTTTAACCCAAGGGCTATGCCTCGGTTTCCTCTTCTGTTTGCCTGGGATAATTATGTTTCACCGTCTTTATACAAAGCTTTGAGCTGCATGGGTGAACACCCCACCCCTCCCCCCCCTTATATCTCAAGCACAATTATTTTATTTGAACAAGATTTTCAAAGTGGAATATGGCTGAGACAAAAGATACACTGGCCAATTCGTCAAGTGAAATTGTTTATTTCTTTCCCAGCCATCTCTTTTCAAGCAACACCTGGATACTCTCCAGAAGGCGACTAACTGCAGGAGACAGCTTGGATTAAATCATATGCATGTATTATTCAACTTAATGGCAGCGTAGGGGAACACTACATTTTGAAGGGGCTGACAGAATTGAACGCTAAACAAAGAGGGGCAATGGTGGGTCAGAAGAGATCACTCAATAACATTTGAGTCTGTAACAAAAAGAAAAGATACGCATCAACATTGACCAGATGTGTTCACAAAAATGGTAATGGTACAATTGCCTTTTTGTAAAGGAGGTTTGTATTTTCAGTCTGTAAGGCACAGTTCTTGTAAAACGCAAATTTTCTTCAATAAGCACGATTTTCTTTATTTTCAGGCTGCAGCTAAGTTCAGTTTAGCCGTCTCTTTTCCTAATTTATTCTGTAGCCATGTTACCCTCTCATCTTGACAAAAATCAGCATTTTAGTGTCCTGGGAACTTTACTGACACATAGTTATGAACTGTGCATGTTCTGAAGACCTTGTAAGCTAAATAACTAAGAATAAAAAATGAGTGATGGTAAATGGAGGCCCAGAAGAAAAAATGGAGGCTTAAGAAGAAAAATGACTTACCTAGCAGACTTTCAGCAAAGATGACAACAGACCCTACATGGCCCGAGCCTCTCAAGCTCCTTTGCTCTTTGCCCTGGTGTAGCTAAGCAGTATCTGAATGTAAGAAGAAAATACAAGGGAGTGAAAGAACAACCTGGGTGCATACAAGTAATTTTCCTTCACTGAAGCAAGCCATCGATGCCCTGACAGTAAGAATACCAGCAAGACTTGCCATGTCCTCTCTCATCTCTTGGAGCTTCTTGGTATCTACGAGCTGCTTGTGCTCTGCCCACCTAGCTAAACCATTACCTTCCCTAGTGTGGACACAACTACATCAACAGAAATGTTATTTTGGATCAGCGTGATTTGGTTCCATCCGGAAAAGAAAATAAGTTACATGAATACAAATTACTCTTACTCCTATGTGAGGGCATCTGTGTGAAGGATTATATCTTCCTACAGCTTTTTTAGGAAGCTGCTGCAACCCTAACCAACCAAGGGAGTGCAAAATCAGTGTGTGGAACAGAACCCGCTTGTCCAGGCCACTCTAACGGGACTCCTGCTCCAGGTTTGTGCATGAGAGCCACCTCGGGTTCATCTTCGACCATCTTAAACGATTCTCCTTGCAATTGGTATTTAATGCTTAATAATTCTTGCATATTTACACAAGACAGAAACATTTCCATTTGTTTGCATTTCACAGTATCTCAATTTTAAGCTGTCTGGCAACTATGGACATTCATAGGCTTCCAATTACATTCAGCTTTTGGCAAAGAAGAAGAATGTGTGTGTGAGGGATATGGCACATGAAATTAATCACCCCGCACATTTAAGAGCAAAGATGCTTAGCTTTTCCCAGCACTACATATATATTTTTTTGAAGTTTCCATTTTTGTTGACATAAGCCCATTTCCTCAGGGAGAAAGTATGTGTTTCACAGACAAATGTTATGGCAGGGAATCCTCCCTGGCTGCTGCTACCCCGGCGTGCACAGGTGCCGTCTCTGTAACCCACCCTGCGAAGGCACAGCTGGAGACAAATATTCCACAGCGAAGGATGTGTCACTTCAGGCTCATGTCAGCTTCCAGCTGCAGTGCAACATCAGTTTCTTAGACTACGTATCTAATGTCAGGGAGAAATGCAATTAAAATTCTGGCATTGACATGGAGACAAAACATTTGCTAGTAAGCAACAGGATATTCAGCCAGGGCCTTGTTTCCAAAAATGCATGCGTGCACGCAGGAAACGTTATCTCTGAAGCTCTTTTACCTTTGATCATACAATTGGTCTGACGTTTCATCCATTTTTCACAGTAACGCTCCCAAACTACCTACACATCTCAGAAAAAGCAGGGGGAAAAAAAAATGTTGCTTTTCAGACGAGCATGAACGGACCTGGAAAGGGCAGAAACGGATAGTAGCTGACAGTTCAGAGGGGAGCGCTGCTGGAGTTAAATTGAGCAATAGCTTCCTGACTAATTTGTCACCACACCTGCTCAGTAACAGGACTCCTTGTGCCTCCTGCTCTTTCCATAAAATAAATCTGTGGTTCCCTGAAAATGTACCGATGGCTGAGAATATAAAAGACAGGTAGTAACTCTAAGAGAGAATTATTTCTTTAACTAGATATGGCAATGTACTAGTTAAAGAAATAAAAGGAACGATAATGCTTAAGCCCCTCCTACTCCAAAAAACTAAAAAGAGGTTAAGAGAGGAAGCAAAATGTGTACAGACAGATTACAAAAGAAAATTTTAAAGGAGGCATTTGAATGAAAGCAGTATCATAGCAAAATAAATCAATAGAGGGAATTTGTTCCCAAATGAAGCCAAGAAAGGAGAAAGCATACAGAGATTCAGAAAATTATGGGGAGTATAAAACTAAATAGAGGTTATAGTGACAGGAAGCCATTTAGTTTTATTATGCTCAGATAACACAGGCTGTAATTGTTTATGAAAGCATCCAACCCAAGGAAATTTCCATAGACAAGAGGACGTTTCCCAACCAAGACCTGAATAACGGAGTAAACACCTCAAGGGTCAACCAATGAACACTGGCTTCATGAGCCTCGTAAGACAGCACCAAAACGGGTTTTTACTTTTTTCTTTGCAGCAACATACCGACGGAGAAGATACAAGCATGAGTATCGGCCACGAGTGGTTGTCAGCACACAAGCTCTGCGGGGAGTTTGTCTGAAAGGAGAAACACGGGCAGTTTTTCAAAAGCACTTGATGGTGTCCAACTGTGCCCAGTGGAGTTTAGTTTGGCCAGTGGTAACTGTTTGTGAAAAATCCCCCGCTAAAGTCTCACATGTTAATGAAAAGCAGACACGGACGGTATGTAAATGCAGACGAATTAGAAACAAACAGCTATGGTCAACCGAGGCATCATTTCCTTCACTCCGGAGTCAAACGGGGTCAAACCGAGGCAAACTGCGACACACGCGTTAGGCGTACGAGTGATCTCAGCAGCTCTGGGGAGATTATTCATGGGCTTAAAACTCAGCCTAGGCTGGAGCCTGCAGCTGAACACAAAACTCTACCCAACCCTGTCTTCTCAGCCCCAGGAAACTGGCTTTTACTTACATTCTCAACAGCAAAACGAGGATATAACATTGAATAAATACACAAATTACTCAAAATATGGGAAGTAAAAATTCCATATGGTCTTACCAAATAGTGGAAACAATACCCAGGACAGGACTATTTATCTCAGATTAAACTCATGAACCTGAAACGTATCCTGGGAAACATACAACATAGGGTAGGAAACAAAAAATAAAGAAGCAGCAGAATGTTATAATTTCATTCTTCTTTGCAGGAGATGAGTTAACATGCCAATAATTCAGATAAAGTTCCGCATATGTTTAAGAAACTTTCTTCCCTCTGTATTCATATGCCAGAATTTATGAGCAACAAAAAGAAATTTGCAATTTTATAACTAGTTCAGATTCACCTGAGTTTGTCAGGAAAAAAGCAAAGAAACCAAACCCAAGTTAAAAATCATAATAAGTGCCAAAAAAAACCACAGAGGATTTTTAAAGCAAATGTTTGGAATCAGAATTCGGATTATAAGTGTGATTAGTTAACAAAATGTCTCTGATAATTTTGAAAGTCCCGTAACTTTTTTCTTTCCACTATACAAATACATTTTAAAAAAAAGCATTTTAAAATACTTCTGTCCTTACATTATTTGTAAGCTGAAAGCTTTCCTCGACAAACAGAGGTTATTAGACAAGTAAATGTATTAATATTTCAAAGAACATAAAAATAAGTACTAACAGGATTCTTGCCAAGAGAAGAAAAAAGCTCTTTGATTCAGTTTGGTTCATTAATAGCCTGATCAGTACACACAGCTATTGTTTTAGCATGTTTTCCTTACCTTGGAGTGAAATAGGTTTTTCCTCCCTCTGTGATAATTATTTTTGACAGTTTCACTGTTTATATGTGAAACTGAGAAACTGTTAATTGAAATAAAAAATGAGTCACTGTTTCCAGCAATTTTTGCCAATGTTTTGATCTGTGTCAATCTGAGCTTAATTATTAAGTTTTCTTTAAAGCAAGAGGCAAAACTGTATATTTTAATTTGGCCCTGTACAAATACTCTTCAGACATACATCTGTGTAAAGATACAAAGTGCAGCTAAATAGGGTTGAAAGCATATTTAATGACCATGCACTAGAGACCTATGGTAAAAATCACTCGAATCAGAAAATACATCTTTTTTATTGAGAAGGATACGAGAAGTCTTTAAAGCCTTTCAGCAGATATGATTAACCATGATATATGGTCTATCACTAATGATGCTGCCAAAGTCAACGTCTATCGGCTATGAGAGGGAAATCATTTGGAAAGCCAACTGCGTGTCGCAGGCGAAGGGCAGGCTTTGCACCCGTAAGCCAACCACGCCTTCCTGTATAAATACACATCTGCTCTCGCAAACATGCTCAGTTATTGGGTAGAAATTCCACCGTGATTTTATTGTTAATGGACAAACAGGGCACAGCAGAAATACATGAAGTCACCAGCAGACTCTGGGGTAGCAGAAGTGCAAGGGAAGATTTTCCCACATGTGCATTGGGCCTGAGGTGTATGTGTACATGAGAAGGAAGCAGGGGAAAAAAAAAAAAAAGAATCTTTATATCCACAAGGGAAAAAATGCTAAACCAAAAGATTTTCATCCTGGGGATGCATGAAATAGCTGAGAACTGTTGTAGAAATCTGTCTCAAGAAGATATTTGCATGGCAAGTTTAAATGGCCCTACAGAAAGCATGTCTAGTTAATATACACAGTGATTCTCTCTAACTAGGAATAAGCTAATAATCTATTAATAAATAAAATTGAATTAATAAATGGCAAAATATTTTTTAAAAGATACAATTATTTGTACAGAAGACACAGCACACACTTTAAAAAGTCATGTGCCGGTGTCATCATTGGACTTGGGAAGAAAGCAGCTTTCCTATGCCACAACAAATTTCCTTTTTTTCTTTCTTTTTTCAAATCAGGGTAGATCCAAGACCTTTAACAAACTGTTCACAAAACCAGAGGCAGACAGCCCCACTCCTGAACACTTTCACAGCTCTCGGAGGTGGAAACACTCTTCCAGGCAGTGGGAAGCTCAGCTTCAAGCCCCTGTGAATCAGGCAGAGCAGAAATTTGAACCTACCCCTTCCACTAAGCTCTTGGCTATTTCCAAAAGCAGCCAAATTTTCCAGCTTTGCCAGTGACTTTCAAACTTCTTTTGATTTATGGCCCCCTGAGGTATTTTCTCCAACTCCTCCATAAGTGGAGGAGCCCGCCAAAAAACGACTAGCTAAGCAAATCAGCATTTTCTAAATCACTTTTTCTAAATCCCAACTGTCTTTCACAACCACTACCAGTTTGCTACTCATCTGCAGTACCAATGCGTGTGTTAGAGCAGTGGGCTCTCCCTCGGCACCCCCAGCTCGCTGCTCCCTGTGACCGTACCGTGCCGTCCGCGGTTGTCAGTCTGCTGCTGCAGGGTGCCTCCAGCCATCATCCAGCGCCCTGCCGCTCGCTCGCTCCCGTGAGGAAAAAGAGAAACTGTAAATGAGGTGCCAAGCTCTGCTTTCCTCTCCTCTTCCCCCTTTCCTGCCGGATTCAGGTACTGTAAGGTAGCGCAAAGATGTATGAACTGAGAAAGAGAAGAAGGTGGCTAAGCAAGTGGAGATGTTGGTGGTCTTAGTCATGATCGCTTGCTCCCGTCAGGAGACCCCCTGTTTCTCCATGCTTTCATCTCTGCTTATGGACATGTGCACTTGCACCAGCTCTGGAGTCTGCACGGCCCTTGGTAGCTGGTTCAGAGGAAAACTGAGGCTCAGTCAGAGATGCCCAGAGGGTGCTTGGCAGAATCACGCTCAACTTCTAGTCTAGCTTCTCCTGGAAAGGGCTTGCCCAGCTCCCATAGCTGGTTGTTTCCCTGCTTGCCCTTGCTACGTATTTCCCAGTATAAAGCTACATCTCTCTTGAGGAAAACTGAGCCAATTGCCCTTGGTTCTACCCACAATGGACATGGAGAACTTGCCCATCACAGTCATCACTGTATCAACCTTCCCAAGCCTTTGAAACCTCTCTCATTTTCCTTTTCTCTCTAGCCGCAACAACGCATTCAGTCCCGATTTCTACACCTGTCTTTGGACTGCTTTCCTGTTCATACTTTCTGGCGTTTGTGCTGTCCTTTTCTGGACATGCTCCAAATTATCTGCACCTTTCAAAATGGAGTGCCCTAAATCAGAGACAGAGTGCCAGCCAAAACCTCATCAATTCAAGTGGAGCAGCATAGTTACTTCCCAGGTCTTTCTTACACACAATATTCCTGTTAATACCATCCCAGAATGCCACACGCTTTTTCTAATAAAGCAGCATCATACTCCTGACTTGTACTTATTTAACATTTACTCTGAGAACAAAAAGCCCCAAACGAAGGAAATAAGTATATAAAATAAACCCCACCTAAAAACTGTTCACTTCGACAAAGGGTTATTTCACCAGGTCACTCCTACTAGATCCCTCTTAGGACAGCAATAATACAGCTGGAACAACCAGCTTATAGGTGTTAAAAGTGTTTAAATTAATTAAAAGACTAGCAAGGACATTTCATGTGTCCCAAAGGAATTTTGTAGCCCACTGGATGTCAGATGAAAACCAGGACTTATATCCACTTTGCATAATGGACAAATCCACGGCAAAAGGCTAAAGCCTAAAACAGGACCGAGTGCAAGTTTTCCATCATTGCTGTCTTGCATGGGCATTTTGGTTTATTCAAAGACAAACTATGGACCACCTATGGAAAATAAACTTTTTTTTACTCATTCTAAAAGCAGCTTAACACACAGATTTCTGACTAAGAGACAGTTACAGAGATGATATATGAAAACTGTGTGCACTGAAGACATTTTTCTGGTTAAATGAATCCAGGAATCACTTGTGCTGATAAAACGAGACCTCTGCTATCAACCAAGCAGGCTGTAGAGCTGAAGAATATCTTTGTGAAACAGAACAGAGGAAAATCTCAGTGCCAATGAGTGAGAGGAACTGGAACATCAAATAAATCTTTTCTCTCTTTTCTCTGAAAAATGATAACTGAGGTGGGAGGGTTATTTTGGTAGTAGGACAGCCAGGTATGAATAGCAGCTCCTGGGGGTGTGCTGCGGGGCCTGAGGGAGGACATGCAGCTTCCAGCAAGTTGTCACTTGGCAGTGGCAGGCAAAAATGGCTGTCTGCCTCTTAAACAAAGAGGCAAAGAACGTTTTCATGCATGCTGTATGTAGCTCCATGTGCATTTAAAGAATTTCATGTGTATTTGTGGCAACTTGTACTATAAATATATAGCAATAAAACTTTGACACCATACTACCATATCAGATACTCAGCACAGCTTCTGACAAATATATACATTGAAGGTACTAGAACCACTTACTTGGGACAAGAGGAAACTTCATATCATATACCCAGCAGGTTGTGCCTTTAGGGAAAAAAACAAAAAAATAATTAGTTTGGTGTTCTTTTCTGTTTAAAAGTCTATCTATCTTTCTCTGCTGCCCTCCCCCACTTCCTCCCCCCATCTACCTGTGAAACTATTTGCTTAATAGGAATTTAACCAACTAGTCAGCTATAGTTGTTGCTATAGTTTTCTCCCACTGCACCTCATTGACTGTTTTTGCTGTGTTGTCCCCCAGCGTTGTTTAGGCCTTCTGTCCTAGGTACTGCAACTTAAAACTATTGTTTGCTTGCACAGAGAATATTACAAAACTTTTAGCGGGGAAATTTCACCCCAACAAATTATTTTCTGAAGTTGCCAGAAATTGGCCAACAAGTTGAGGCGTTAGCATCCCAAGAGCCCCGCATTGTCTGTTTCATATCCGAGCCCAGAAGGACTTCTGCTGTGCTCCCAACCTCCTCACAGTGAGGACCATCCCTCTTGGAGGCAGCTCCCCACCACAAAACAGTCAGTGCCACCAGGCTGTCTGCCCTGTGCTGAAAATCCTCTGTGCTCAGACACTTATCATCGTAAAAGCCCTTGAAACTGAAGCTGCTTAATACAATTCAAACTCTTTGACAAAAAAAGAGAGAAGAAAAAAAAAGCTTCTCCAGCAAGGTAACTCTTTACTAACTCTTGGTTAAGCTTGTTTGAAGTTCCTTGATCATCTTGAATCACAGCTAACTTAAGTCCTCTGTATGTTTACGTTTTTCAGTTTACGAAGAGAAGCACAACACATTGCAATTGCACTGGAGTAAATAATAAATGACAATATATAAAATACAATAATGACTTGAAGAGAACATGAAGGCAATTCAGCAATTGCTTAATGAGTTCAAGGAGGAGACTTTTGACATCCTCAGGCGCACATAACAATAGAATTCCATGTCTTTTGTACTCTAATGGGAATTACCAAAAAATTTATTGCATTATAAAATGTAAAAGGAAACCTCACCTATTATAAAATAGTGCAGATCATTCTACGGGCAGACCTCGTTACAGTACTTTTAACAGCATACTAACAAGAAAATTCCCGTGCTCATTACTGCAGGGGTACTTCTTCACTATAAAAAAGAAAATGAAGTATGTATATTTGTATACAATTGCATTCAGCATTGTTAAATAATTCTTTGCTCACAGGCAGGCTCTTGAGCTTTGTGATCAGCAATGACCAAAGGTGAGGCACTGCGACCGGTCAGTGACGGACTCTCTTTTCTCCTCAGCACACAGCTGTATTGCCATTGGCTGTCCTGGAAATTCTTGCCACGCCGCACCGTTACCCAGCAAAGAAGAAGGGATTGATCCTATTAGGATTTGTCACTTTTCTGTATATCAGTTGGTAAGAATTACGTACTTTAAAACATTTTCTTCAAGTGACCTACTTTGTAAAACAAGGCCAAATGCTGTACTTAAATCTAAGTTCCATCCCAGGCACACAGGAGACAGCAGTCTATTCTGTGGAGAAGTCATTTAAACTTCAGCTGAGACCCATGGAAACTATTTCCTGACGTATGCAGAGCAGGTTTCTCCAAACACAATACAGGTCCTGAGACCATAAATAGCATCTCCTGCTCTTCTAAGGCCTCTTATAGAAAAGCAACTAAATTGCCATAAGCTCTGGGGTACTTTGAGTTACTTCTGCTGGGTTGGAGTTTTTATTTCTACCAGTACCATCAAATTTACCTCCGCTCACTGCCTTGCTCACTGCAAAACCACGAAATCTCAAAGGTCTGGGGGTCGCAGGAGCGGAAGAGGAGTAAAACTCAGTTTGGTATTTGGCAGGGACACATGGCTGGGTTTAGAAACTCGAGATAGAAAATGATACTCAGAGCCAGGTGCAAACTGACGGGTAGCAAGGAGGCATCTGCCCCACTACCACCTCCCACTCCACCGGTGGACACCACCTACCTTGCCAGCAATGTACCACAGTTGATCTCCAACCTGTTGGAGGGTGATCCTGAGAGAATAAACTAGATCTAACCAGCTTCCCCCCTTGCCCCCCCAGCCCGTAGCCATCCACCCACCTCCTCTGTGTCTGTCACGCACCCCTTGGAGCCGGGTTTGCATCCGCTCCTGCTCGTTGCATCCCGGCTGCAGTGCTGGGGTCTGGAGGCCTTAATCTGAGAATCAGCTCGGGAACGGGTCCTTGTAGTTTTGGGGTACGCTGCAATATCACTTTCCAGAGCTCAGGAAACACCCAGGCCCTGGGGTGGAGGATAAGGAACAACTGGTCAGCAGGGAGGTGACTTGTCCTCATGCAAAGATTTCTGAGAAATCACTGGGACTATGAGGGAGCCCATCCTTCCCAATCCTACCCACCAGTTCTCCCTCTCAGCTAGAGGCTACCTTCAGGCCACCGAAAGAAAATCTGGAATAGAAAATAAACTGCACAGATGAAATGCTCTTGTGACTTGAAACCCATCGGAGCGGCTGTGGAAGCAATGGACTTCACTGCTACATTACGTAACCAAGTTAGGAGACATTTACCCTAGTCCAGCCCAGAGCCTAATAGGATTACGACCACGGCTTCCTAAATTCCTTTTCTATGTTCTGATACACCCAGTCGCTTAACACCAGCTTTGTTTTGCTTGTCTTCTGACAGCATTTGTTTTTTACTGTCTTTGAGACCAGACGGCTCTCCAGGCAACGGCTGCAGTCACGTGTGCCATGCTTTCCCCTACAGCCCCTATCAGCTGAGCAATTCCACCCCACAGGAGACACAGCTCATGCCAGAACCTGAGGATGAGGATCAACACAAGCATCAACCCATTTGTGCCCTCCCAGTGTCTTCTCTGAATTGATGTTGCATGGTGCTGCCAGGGTCCTGAGTGGAAGGCGGTCCCTTAGAGCACTTGTCCCCTGTGTCCCAGGGCCCCAATAACTGGATAAAAGATACTAGGATTCCAATACTGTTGCTTTCTGTCCTCCCGAGGCAGCAAGGAACCTCCTGTCTGCTTTCTTTTTGCCTCCTCGTCTTGGTTCCCTGCAACCACAAACAACAGCTTTCAACTAACAGAAAATTTTTTTAGCCTCTGCACTGAAATCTTAACACGTGTACACATTTTACTGTTGGTGCTGCAAGCCATTTGGGCACCTTATGTTTCACAAGCAACAGAGTCCTTCCTAAAAGCCTCTCCTTGAATTGTCACTGTCATTGCTGCGCTTCCCCTTCCCCAGTGCCGATGGGCTGAGAACAGACTGGTCCCTGCAAGGCAGTGGAGAAACTGAGCAGCCGGTGACGCCTTGCACCAGGTACCTGCCTCTGAGTGGGGCTTCGCTACGGCTTTGAGTACCCATAGTGTGCAAAAAGGAAAGGTGGCTTTCAGTTGTGAGACACCAGGGCTGAGACAACTATTAGGCGTATTATTTAATTCTTGCGAGGATGGTTCTTGCATCTCCTGGTTGCATTAAGTAACGCCTTACTCCTGGAGTCATCACATTGAAAACAGTGAAGAATATATAAATTTTAGAACTTGCATTTTAGATCTTAAAAAGGAAGTAACAATAGATTGCCTTTTCCCATTTCAGTGGTAATAGATCAGTAAAAATAAATCTTAATCTTCCAATTTTGCATGTGTCTTCGGAGAAAGGTTCAAACTACCTTTGCAAGGGAATATAAGTCATTATAGATTGCACTCTGTATACGAAACTAAAATACAAAAAACCCCAAACCAAATTAAATCTAGAGACTGATGGCTTTCTTGTAATATGTCCATATTCTACCTCTGTTAGGAATCAAAATATTTTTCCTTCACTGTATGCTCCTTTTCAGTTCACAACCTTTTAATTTTGAATTAACCACAGTCTCAGAGAGCTCATATGTGGCCAATATGTCCTTTTCTCCTTTCTGGATCTTCTCATTTAATAATTCCCTAGCGATACTTTCTTTTCCCTTCACTGAAAGCAGTGGTCCCATAACATTAATGGATGGGTAACAAGAGGACAGGCTAAATCCCCCAGTTGCATCCAGCTGTACTATGACAGCACATCACCTCTCCCTGGTATCTATATGCTGTCCTCTATCCTATAGCAGTTTGGCAATTTTGGTTATACCCAGGGCTGTTATCTCAATCTATCCCCCCCATAATTCAGGGCATTGTCTGCTTCTGACTCACTCACTGAAATCTAAGGTAAAATCTTGGTAAAAAGTTGAAATTTGGTAAAATGAAATCTTCAGAATAATAAGCCTCTGAATCCTACATGTGTATTTAACAGGTGATTACCCATGAGAAATAAGCAATATGTATTTGCAAGTTGTGGGGTGCACTTTATGAAATCCCTAGCAAAAAAAACCCAACCCAAAACTAAAACCAAAACCTGTCAACTATTCAGAGACCAAAATGAGTAAGTTCAGGAATCTGGAGGTATGCCCCAAGATAAAAAAACCTGGCAACACACAGCTCCCACCAAGTCAGGAAGCTGAAAGTGCTTTAGTGGTCCTGCACAGCCATTTGTTTAGGTTTGAAAATACGCGTTGGAGTGCTTCATATGGGGCACACCAGCTGGCCAAATTGCATCAAGATAATCTAGTTCCTCATTATATAAAATAAAGGTGGTTGTCACTCTCTGTTTTACTGTTTGAGACACATTAAGAAAACAGTAGCCCTGTGCAGTGAAGAACACATGCCGACATTTGCACGGGCTCCAGTTAGCACCGGTATTTCTGCTCAGCCTCTCTGTGGCCTTCTGTACAGGCTTTTTTTTTTTTTTTAAATTACTTAGATGTTTCACAGCCCTGTTCGCTTGATGGAAGAACCTTAAATCATGACAATGAGTCTCTACACTTAACATTTGCGTGCTCAGCCCAGGCAGCTCTGCTACCAACCCCCTCCATTTCTCCACTCTACCCCTTAGGTGGGGATTAGTGAATCTCTCTTTACAGGCGAGGTAAAAACCCACCTATTTTTTTATGCCTTACCTCTTCCTTCTCTAACTAGAGAAAGGAGAAATCATCTTTTCAGATTTTTTTTTTTTTTTTTCTCTTAGCACTCTCCCATTCCTCAGTTTCGTGACACAGTTTCAGGCTGGTGGGGCAGCCTGCTTGTCACTTCTCTTTGAGGAGTGATGCTCAGTGTAAGGTGGCAGGCTGGGTGCCGTCAGAGAGAGTGGGGTTGCATTCCCATGTTAGCACTGGTGGTGGAAAATATGGCATACTCAGATGTCTTTTTTTAATCAAGAATTAAACCTTTTAGGACTCTTTGGACCCAAATGTTCTTTTTAGGGAAGTGCTGCCCATTGTTATAATGGCACATCCTCATACAATCACTGGAGATCTACACTGTTTTTCACATTCTTTACATATTGAATACAAATATATATAATTTGATCCATAAAAATGTTTTTTTTTCCCTATATTTAACATAAAAAGGCCATTTTTATATTCTTAAGTCCAGGCATTTACTACCAGCCACTCTTAGGAGCCATAAACAATGAAAATATTATCAGTGAACTGACAGCCACTACAAGATGTTTTTTGAGAAAAGAAAAAGGCAGAAAGAGAGGGCCTAAATAGAAGAAAAGAAGCCCTATAAAGCAGGCATGTTCATCCTCTTCCTTTTCCTTCTTTCCCTTTTCCAAACAGTGCTTTGCAGATGGTTCTGGCACAAAGGAGCAAAGCAGCTACATCTGCTTCCTACCTACCTGCTCTTTGTCTCCTCCTTCCCTTAGACCAAGAGAAAAGGTGCTGGAGAATTCCCCTTGCCCTCTTCTCCTCCTGAAAATTCTTTCCTCTCCCCAAAACAGTGGTCAACAGTGGCAGGATAGAGACAGTGAGAAACAGCACTTTGCCTCCACAGTCCCTCGAGGTCTGGATGGGGGCTGAAAAGCTGTTGTAACTAAAAAGCAGACATATATGTGAGATCTTATTTGAATAAGCTTCACTTGGAATAGCCAAGTACACATCCCTATTTCTGAGCATTTTGCTGTTTTAGTGTTATTTTACTGCCGTTAATAGCCAATGCCACCAGGGTGACAGCAGAACATTGTGTGCATTTCAACCTGCGCTGAAACCCATCTAATTTAGCAGTGGTTCAAGTGTGCTTCGCAGCAAATAGCCCAAATGCCAAAGAGATCTGTCAACAGCTGAGCTAATTTTCTCTGTATCAAGATTATTTTGGTAACTTGGCCCTTCAGGAGTTAGAAATCATGAAGTGGTTCTTCTGACTGAATGATCCTAACCAAAGGTCATTTCTCTCCTTGCCTAGGGTCCTGTGGATTTATTCTGTAACAGGAGAGTGGGTATATCCTCTCTTTGCTTTGTTCAGCCCGGCCGGGCTAGCAGCCTTTTTCGCCGGTAGCCTTGCCATCGTCGTCTCTTTCTACACCTTCGGGGAGTTCCTCAACCGTATGATATGGGGTCAGTCCAAGTTTTGGTTTTCACTTCTATCCATATGAAAAAAAAATTATCTAAAATTAATTCCTGTGATTGCCTAGGCAGGTGAGGAGAGGAAGGGAGCCCTTGTACACTGCGGGGGTGGCATCTGGGTGTCTGATAGAGATTGCCAGGTTCTAACCAGTTACTAACAAACAGAGAACAAATCAGAGCAAGAATTCCAACCCTACCAGATAAAAGGCTGGGCCAGGTTACTCTAATGTGGCTTGAGAAGCACTTCTTACCAGCATAATCACTGGATTTTGAATTCTTTCTCTAACAAGGGTCCAGAGAAGCCAAATCTCTCTGGCTAAAGCTCTTTGCACCTGCATCATGTGGTGTTTGTCAGACTAGGGAATGGCATTGTTTACTGACAATTTCTAGGAAGGCATTAGTGTATCCAAGTGAAAGCAATTGCAGCAGCTCCGTGAGTAAAACAACACTTCAGAAAGTTTTACGAACTGTTGAGAACATCTCCCGTCTGCTTTGGTAGTGGTATAATCAGTAGTGATTTAAAGAAAATGAAAGGCAGCTTCCTTGGACAAATGGGCAGTTAGAAAAAAAAAAAAGTAGTTTAGGAGGACACGTTCAACAGGTGGAAGAAAGAAAGAACTGATGAAGCAGCTTTGGGGTTTTGGCATGGGATATTATTATTGTTATTATTGTTGTTGTTATTAGTAGTAGTAGTATTAGTATTTTCCCTTCTGGTTTCCCCTCTTCTTTTCATTCAAGATAAAGTTTTTGAGGATGAAAGTGTTTCTGTCAGGAAAACGTGTGTATTTTATTTAGGACAAATGTGTGAGCATTTGCAATTTCCTAAACTAGCTTTCTGATGAAAGAAAAAACACTGCAAAAACACCTCTGAAAATAAATAAGACAACCTCCCTCTGTTCTTAGGGAACGTTTGATGCCTGATCCATTTTGTGAAGTCTCACATGCCTGTCAAGCCAAAGTAGAGTGTCTGTAGCTAGTCTCTCACCATCCGTACTCAGCTACCTAAAAGCAGCAGATTGACTTTCAAATGTGCTGAATAACCAACTTCACTGCTCGATACCTTTGCAAATAAGATGCTTGCTCTACATGTCCATGTTTGGAAATTTTGGCTGAATTCTATTCTTGCATAAACATGATACAAGATGAGGATTGCTGGTAAATGAAAACAGATCTGCAGCCTTTCTGCACTAGCTCTGGTTTAAGGGGCATCACATAACCATTAACTATTACTAATCAAAGACCGTATCATCGCTACAAGACAGTATAGGTCTTTATATGAAATCTGATATCTGACACATCTAGATATCAGATTTTTTCATCTCTGAGTACGTATTAGTAATTTCAGGCCTAAAGTATGCCTGATGCGCAAGTTGGAGATAATCAGAATTAAAATAATTTGATTTTCAAGGTGTTAATTGATCGGACAAAAGGTTGTGCCAAGCAGAGATCAAATTAACTGCAAAAATTAGATGCATTTTGAACAGCTGACTAAATATACTCACTTAAGAGATGTTAGAGATTTCTAAAGAAACTGGGCAAGCAGTCAACTTCCTTTTCTGTGCACACAGAAAGGCTGAAAAGCCCCCCCATGAATGTAGCATGAATGTAACCTCAGAAGATAATATATCAACCCGGCATACACGATAACCTCCGTTGATATCTGGTGTGATACTTGGCATTTTTCAGAGGAGCCACAAAATCACGGCCTTAACAATTACATGGTGTCTTCATCCACGTGCAGCACCTCCCCCTGAGTCACGGTTCCCCATGTTTGTGCAAACTCTTGCTACTTCGCAGGCATCCTCAGCTCTTCACCCCCAGGCCTGGCAGCATTGCCTGGATTTGCTGTACGCTGATAAAAGAAGCTGCACCCCAAAAGCTGGCAACTCTGCGGTATCTGAGGCTGCAGTTCGATAATACGGGGGCTTTGGCAGCAATACATCCTCAATAAGCTCCTGCCCACCGCCCCTCACTCCTCCCTACTCCACCACACACGCCTGTTTCTTGCAAGCAGGGGCTGTTTTCAACTCAGATCATTTTCCCAATCCATTTCCCAGCTGTGTCCACCCAAGAGAAGGGTAGGACTTCCTTAAGCTGGTATTGATAACAAGGTCCCAATAAGCATTGAAACACAGCCAGAGAGAAGCTATTCCAAATTACAGCGTGCCAGAGTCTTAATATGTTCCTGACTGAGACAAATCTTTGGCTCAGCATTGCCAAAGAGAGCTGCAAACTGAATGAAGACGCGATTCCAACATACCTTTCTTCTCACAGCAAAAATGGCTCCACATACTTTTTTTCATCCTACCCTTTCCTGTCTCACTTTCCCACCACGATAAGGTCGATGATGCAGTTAAAATAACCCTGCAGGAAAAAAAACAAAACAAAAAACCCCAAACCCCCCAACCAAACAAAAAACCAACACATGTAAAGCAAAACAATCTGTGGTGGTAAAGGACAGACTTCTTCATCTCTCCAAACCCTTCACCCTGCCCACCTCCTCCCTCCCCCAAAAGAAAGGGTACATGGGAGGGCGCTTCTGCCCTCTCTTTTGCTTTCTGCTCAGTGCCCCAAAGGCACAGTTTGAATTACAGAGTAATGCAATTGTCCACCGGGTTCCTATAAGCACATCTGGAAACCCCTTCTCCAGCAACACCTGCAGCCACCAAGCAATTAGACCCGGCGCTGGTGGCATCTGCCAAGGCAGAGCCCCCTGCCTGGGCTGCTGTCACCAGGCTTTGCCCCAAAGGGAAAGGCTCCGGGGCAGCTTTTCTTTTTCTTTCTTTCCCGCCTGAAGGAAGAAAGCTTGCCGAGTTTGCGCCCGGATAAGTTGTGTTTATTCGAAGGTGCAAGAAGTGATTAACAAATAGCTCCACATGAGTGGCAAGCCTGGTTTCCTTCTGGACTTACATCCCGTGGCAGACTGTCGGCTGCAAATGAAGCTTGTCTCACAGCATCCCATGCTTCATATGGGCTCTCTTCCATGTTCCTTCATAGCTTCAGGCCACTATTGCTTTTCCTAAAACCAGCTACATAAATATTTACTCTTTTTCACCCTTAAAACTACATTCAGTTCCAACTTATTCCAAAGTCTATGGATGGCAGCTTTCAGCTTCAAGCAAGTAATTTTTAAAGCTACATCCTGTGCTTGACCAAAAAGATGCCGTATCATTTCTGAGAGCTGGAAAATCCAGGCTGTCAAATAATATAACCTTGTTTTTCCTTTTCGGAACAACCAAAAGATGCCAGACCCTATATTTGTTTTATTATTTATAGACAAACTGTTTCATACAGTATTGGAGGTTTTAAAAATGTATTATCTCTCATGTGCCTCTTCCTCCCCTTGCACAGTTGGATTGGTGGTAACTAAGGCAACCCAGCTGCACAGCCTGAGAGGCAGAGAAAATAGTACCAGTAATGACTTTTTTTTTGTTTTAAATCCCAGAGTTTCTAGAGTACTAGACAATGTTGAGCAATACAGAAACTCCAAAGAGGGTAACTAGAAACAATGGGCTGATTCTTTTACTGCCATAAATTTACCTCAGCCAAGAATTTGGCTGCAGGGTCTGAGTACCAAAGATGAACCGTGCAATAGCTTCTCCCATTCCCGATGGGTAGAAAACATCACGCAGGCAACTGATCTCATGTCACTTTGACCAGTCAAACTAGAACCCTCAAAAATAAAGCAAAGCAGTTTTCCCTCGGGTTTTGCTCCCGGTGAGACAACCAGGTCCTTGGGAGAAATCCGGATCAAAGTTCTCCACATCAGAGAGCAACATTTCAGGTGAGGTGTCTTCTCTGGCACCAGCTTTTGAAGATGGAGCAGATTCATTTGTCTTCCGTCTAACACACCTGAAAAAAAAATGCAAAACAACATTAATCACCTGCTTCATTTCAATACTTTGAAATGCAGGTGGATAGGAGCTACAGGTAGCAACAGCTACCCACTCCACCAGTGATTTAAATGCCTGCTGAGAGACACTGGGCAAACCACTTGTGAGACTTTACAGCCCCAAGGCCTCTCTCTGCCAACATCCAGAGAAATGCTCATCCCCAGGTGGTGGAACTGGCCTTTGGGAGAGAAACGGGGCAGAAAGGGAGGCTGGCTGTCCGAGTGGGCAGCAGCTCCAACAGACTCATGCCTGGATGCTCACTGCCCTCCAGAAGGGAAAGCTTTGGTCAGCAGGTGGCTGAGGAACACTGCAGGGGCAAAGCCGGAATTAAAGATACTCTAAAGCAAGGGATAAAGCAGTACAACAAGAATAAGAGCCGTTGCTCTCAAGAAAAAGAGGAAATTTATGTTGCAGTAACTTCCTCGTGCCCAGTGCACGGATGAATGTGCTCCTCCAGATCTTCTACGAGCTCTTGAATATCTTGTGAAGACATTGCTGAAATGTATTCACCTAAGCCTGAGCTAAAGTTAGATGGCAATCTTCTCTTTAATGTTTTTTTCCTCTTCTTTTTGGAGTACTTTTGCATTAAATGCATTTTCCAGAAAAATAAAACAAGTTTTAGGAACTGGTTGTTTTCCCTGGGTTTTGTTTTTATGTTTATGTGTTTGTGAAACCAAGCTCCCTTAATACCTTGTATCAGCTATTGGTAAACGCCAGCCTATGTGACTGCGCGTGAATCCGTGCATTACAAAGCACTATTATAATATGATTGAATTCTTGATGCTCTCATTCTCCTGAGCAGCTATTGAGATTGCAGAAACCAGAGTGGCAAATGAAGGGCTGCAAAGAGCATCTGTGTGGGGTACAAAGTCATTCTACTGTTGCACTGGTACAGGCTTATGAACAGCAGTTTTTGTATGAATGTTAAAATGCTTATGATCTGCAGATAATTATGGATCCAGACACAGGTTCCACCCATCGTTATTACAGCCCTCTTACTTCTTTACTACTTTAGGGAGGGATTTTTGAACTGAGCCTCCTGTCTAGAAGATATCTTCATTTGTTCTATCACGCCTTTAAGAACAAAGAATAAGAGTCCAGGGTATATCTATTTCTTTCAGTGAACAAATAATGTTTATATCTACAATTTCACTATATTGCCAGTGACAAATGGAACTCGAATTTAAGAGGATTTACAGCCCAGAGTTTGCAAACTAAATAGGAATATTTACTTTTGTCTCATCCATTCATCCTAGTTGTGCCACAAACCTGTGATGGCATATTTATATCCTTCATATTTGTCACTCCCCCAAGCTGCAGTTTACCCCTCGGGTAGAGGAGTCTAGCTATTTAAAGGAAACCTGCACCATCTGTCACACGCTCTGCTCTTGCTGACAAGTTTATCTGATGATCCACTGGAGGCAGACTGGATCGGAAGCTCTGGCAACCCAGGGCTTACAATTTCATCACTGGAGGCCAGACATCAACAGGTGCTTGCTAATATGCTGTCCCTGGCCTAATAGGCTAGGTGGTTTTTTGGTGGAGTTTTTTCTCCCTCATCTTTAAAATTTCTATTTGGTCAGTACAAAATACTTACAGGATCATTTGAGAAGGAAGAAATGCCAGGATTTTGTTCTGTATCAGGCCAATTGCCAAATGCTATGCAGGCTGGAGATAAATAAAATACAGCAATTAATGTTTCAGAGCCTCTGAGGTCTATGGACAAGGAAAGCACCTTTAAAAGAGGGTTCCCTGTGAATAAAGGATCATCAACAGGGAAGAAGAGAGGCCGAGACAGCGCTTTAGATAAGGGTACCCAAATATATTTGGTTATTGCCACACCTGGTGCCCCACAGTAGCACATCTGGTCTCTAGCTGGTGCTTCAGAAAGCTGTGGGTCTTTGGCAGGTCCTCTGCCATCCTGGCCAGACACGTGAGGATGCTCCAGATACCTTAGCTGCAGGATTAATCATCTGTTGCCTTTTCAGGTGAGCTTTATTTTCACATATTCTTGCACCAAGCCAGGCTTGTTTGGTGGCAGATAGTTTTTCCCCCACCAGCAAAGCACCATTATTTTCAACGGATGTGGCCCATGCTAGATTTCAAATCATTCCTCAGTAGTCGAGTAACGCCTTGCTTGCTAGGGACATCCCATTCGACTTCTGCAGCACTTCAGCGTTAGCAGCTGGTCCGAGCCATTCACTCACAGCCCACTCCCACTCCCAGAGGGGTTCAGTTCCCCAGGGATGGTGGGAGGCTGGGGCCAGGTTCACATCCTCCTCCCAACAGTGTGCTTGGGCTGTGGGAGGACTTCTCTATTGTGACTTTTTTTTTTTTTCCCCAATAATCTCTTTTTCTCTGCCTCCAAACAGGAGATTCAATAGTAATACTGGACTACAGGCGGAAAGGCAAGTGAATCCTCCTCTTCAAGCCAAACAATGTCTCCATGAATGCTGAAGCCATGAAGTAGAGGAAAATAAATGCAGCTGTGATAAATCCTTTCTCCAATGCATTGCAGCTTCTGCTGAAGCCATTTAGTCATCAGACATATGGAAAACTGGTGGAAAATATGAAATATTTGCCTCTTACATGATAACTCTGCAACTGCTATGAATAAGAAAATTGTGTTCATCTGTTTACACAGATTTCTCATCTCTTGCACAATGTATGTGAGGATGTGTCCATGGTTAAAACTCATCACTGGTAAACGAACTCCCTCATAAGCTTGGCACCACTCTGTAAAAGACCTGTGAATGCAAGCCAGCTCTTGTTTGGATTGTCCTTCATCAAGTCTGGAAAAAATTAAGATGAGGGATAAATTTAACAGTGCTGTGACTTCCAAGCTAGCTAGATAACAAATTGGGCTAACAAGGACTGTAATTAGGAATGTCTGCTCAGAAAGTTCACCACGAAGCCAAGTTCTTCTAACAAGAAACTTTCTGGAATATTAATATGCATAATATCCCCCCTCCATTTTAACAGGAAATCTGAATGCAACGTTTTCTTCCTTTTTCTTGGTTTCAGTTAATCTTGCAGCAAAAGTAACCTAATTATACTGACTGTATGATTGCTTTGACAGAAAGCATGTTAATTTAAAGCACTGTTTAACATAACGCTGCCTGCCATATAATTACACTCCATTCACATGTTTACTAATCTTGCTCAATATAGTTGATTTCTGTTATTAGCCTCAACATTTTGTTAACATCTAAAACACTGGAGATCTGCTTTGCAAACTCCAATAAACAGGCAAAACCGACAGTAGCGTAAGTGTTTCTTAATGGTCAATGTGGAAAAGAAAGATCTCTGTTATTAACCTTGCATTTAAATGAGGATTTGAAACCAGTTGCAGTACGTAGATGTCTAACTCCATCTTTGTTGCCAAAACCCCTAGCTTAGAGCTACTGTGCACGCAGTTCACCGGGGTGTTATTTTCATCTTTTGAATGCTGCTGGAGCTTAGCAAAAACGAAACACATTGTAAGCTGCCTGTGAGCAATAAAAAAATAATGCGTATACATAAGATTGCTCATCTCACATGTTAAGCACCTGATAAAATTCCAGTCTGAAGTTAACATACTAGGGCTAGACTGTAAACTAAGTTAACTCAATGAAAGACGTGCATGCATTCAATAATTTCCAGCTTATCTAGATAACTCACTCCAGCTAACTTTGCAAGGGGAATGTAAGCAATTACACACCCCCCCCACCCCCCCGCTCCTCTTCTGTCGCAGCTAAAGGAGAACATGGAAAGAATTCAGCTGAAAGATGCTGGTCAAAAGAAATATTTCAGAGAGACAGACAGACAGAGGAAAACCCATGAAGGGAATTGGGGAAGAGGAGAAAGTTCAGGAGACTCCCTGTACAGGTTTGGTGGGTATTTTTCTCTCTCTCTTTTTCAAAAAATTATTTTGTACTGACAGTCCAGTGCAGTTTAAATGTCAGAAACCTAAAACAAAGCCCGGGCCCTGACATGGAGGAGAAGTTCTTTCCATGTCCAGAGGAGCTGAATGGCAGATCTCGTCCTCAGCTCCTGCTCGTGCCGGGATCACCTTCGGGATCTGGCAGGGTGACTGTGCTGCTGGACTACAGGGGTTTGAGGAGAATCGGGGGGGGGGGGGGGGGGGTGGTGGTGTCGTTTTTTTCCTTTGAAAAGGGCTCAGCAGAGGCACTGCTCTGCTACGTCCTGCATGGAGAGGCTGGATTCGAGTCATGCGCTTTGGGAAAGCAATCAGGAATGCCTGTCCCCAAAACACAACTGCTGGCATCTTGGGTTTGCTTTGCTCCTTTCTCTGATGCACACGAAGCCCTGTAAGAAAGGCGGCGTGCATTGCTGTTCGCAAACTGACATTTTCCCTGTAATTTCAAAAAGGCTTTACTGAGGCACTCTGAGTAAGGATCTGGCCTTCACATTTACGCTAGATTTCTCTTTCCAGTCTGTTTCTCTCTCTCATTTTATTTTGAGTAAGTATGCAAAGTCAGTCAGAACTGTTTATTTATAGCTGTAGATTTTCATGGCTGTATAAATTAGATGTTATTACTGAATGAGATGCCCGCCCACTCACCCAGTGCAGCTGTACAGGAATCCTTTCATGCTGCTCGCCAGTACGCAGTCTCAATCGGGAGGAATACGACATGCTCCCAGTCAGACGAAGGGACCGCTGCTTAAACCCTCAGGCGAAAAAACAGCAATTAATTTTTTCCACAGTACAATGTGCAGTACGACAACCGCAATTACCTAATACTATTTAGACCTGCCACTTTTGTTTGGCAAGGAGAGAAAATGAAGGTTTAAATTCACCAGAGCAAAAAAACCACCAAACTAGAACCTAACCCTGCACTTTCTCTTTACTAGATTAAGTGATTTTTCTTTGGAGGGAGTTAGGGGATGGGGACAGTCAGGGGAAGTAAAAGTAAAATTGGTCGTTATTTGAGATAGAGCACCATCAGAAAATAAGGACCCATCTCATACACACACACACACAGAGCTATTTCCAGCAGAAACAGCTGGAAAGCAATATCCACCACTATGAGGAGCTTTCATCTTAGCTCACACCTTTGTAACAGTTTACTCCCACAAAAAAGCATAGGCAAGTGCTAATTTATTCCCTCCCCAATTTCCCACACAAATTTCTTGGTTTGGGTCTCTGCCAGGGCTTCAGGGTCACAATCTGACCTCAATAACATAACTTAGGATTGTTCCAAGCCTTCAGTGGAACTACTGAAGATTTACTTTGATGGATATGGGGCCAGGATCTGGCATGCAGAAAATATGCATTTACATTCTACCAAAGTGTCTAAAATAGTTGCCCAGAGAGGCTGAAATTCAATTTGAGACCTTGTATTCACTTGGCAGAGCGCATAATTAAATATTTTGTGCCACAAAATTAACCAGAGAGTCTCAGGGGTATTGGTAAGAGGAGGTTTAGGATCAACCATGAGAGTTAAACTAAGACCCATTTCCCAGGCAAGTTATTCAGTTAATATCGGAAAAAATAATTGCATTCATATATGGGTTCATATTAATTTTTGTTAGTATTTAACCTTACTGATTATCTGGTTACCTTGGAGGAAGAGGTTGTTGGCTGTGTGGATTCATATGAATAACCCCAATACCAAGTTCTGCTCTTGAACTAAAGCTACTGCTAAGAACTGTTTGTGATTGAACGAACCATTTAGAAAAAACAGCAGGTAAAACCCAAATACAATTGCAAGAGGCCAGACCTCGTAACAAGTGGTCAAAAGCTCCAGAGTGAAATTTTTGCCTTTTTAAAGTCTCCAGAGGCCCTACCCAGCAAGGAGTTAAATGTTTCTGAAAAGCAAACCAAATACCTAAGGTGTTTGACGTCAATACACTTTAGTTTAAATTCCAGACATTGGTGTTTAAAAACATGGGTTTGAGTAAAACCTCTAGGACACAGCCCAGTAATAGTTCTGAGTTATAAAATCTCGTAATAAAACTTGTGTTTCAAATGTCACATTCTATCAAACGCTCTCAAAACATTTAAGCAAGCCTTCAAGTTTCTTTCACCTTGAGACAGTAACTTGCCGCTGGAGAGGAGCACGTATACAAGAGAATAATGCTGTTTTTCCTACACCTGAGACAAACAGAACTATCTCCTCCTCAGAGTACACAGGACGATCTGGTTTTAATGTTGGTAAGGACTACGGTGCTCAAGGAGGAAAGACAGAATGCACCAACGCATACCTGCTTTTCGTTTTGAGATGTTCATTCGAGTTTGTGGCGCGGAACCGCCTGGTGACAATGCTGTTGCCAGCTGGCAGGTGAGAGACGCGTTCGTCACCCAGTCTGCTAAAAGTTTGCGCGCTACAACACACCGCCACTTCTGCCTGTGTTTGGAAACACCAGTTTTCCCTTCCATTGCTTTTCTTCCACGCCAAAAGCTCCGGTAGCAGCATCCCCTGGCCCTGACGCAGCATGCGGTACCGCAAGGGTACAAGCACCCAGGGAAAGGGATCGGTTTACAAACCGAGCGCCGCGGAGAGGCGACTGTCCCCCGGCACCCGCCTCGCCACCTTCGGAGGTGACCGTTCTGGTGGCGGTGACGGAGCGGGTGGCATGTGCCCCTGGGAGGTTGACGGAGCCGTCACCCTTGCGAGGACGCCACGGGCCCTTACCCCGCGCGCCGCGGTTCGGCCGGCCTGAGCATCCGTGCCAAGGTGGGAAACGGGGACACGTGTACCCGAGAAGAGGAGCTGCGGGCTGAAGCCCTCGTTTCTGTCCACGCAGGAGGACCGCTTTGGAAGCGTGCCTTTGAACGGGAAGAAGAACCTCACTTTGAAGCACGGGTATTGCTACCAGAATAAAAAAAAAAAAAAAAAAAAAAAAAAAAAGCCCCAAACTCAGCACCTCGGTTCCACCGCGGGTCCTGACATTTCGATTATTTTTTTTTTTTTTTTAATTTTTTTTTAAATTTTCCATAGGAGGAGCGGGCTCCCGAGGCGCCACAGCTCCACCTGGTGGGTGGCGCCGGCGCCGCCGCCTCCCGCCCGCCCGCGGAGCAGCGCGGAGCAGCGCGGAGCAGCGCGGGGTCCGCCCGGCCAGCTCCCGGGGCTGCCCCAACGTTCTACACCGTTGTGGAAAAAGCTGCGGTTGTGGGGCGTTTCACCGTTACCCGTGACCGCCTGGGATGCTGCAGCCGGGGGGTCGCTTCGGGATCATAACCGGTGCTAATTAATACTTCGTTACGAGACGCGCCACCCGAACTGCCCACGGATGTGCTAGCGTTTACTCCTCGAGCACCGGTGGGGACTTGCGGCAGCCCCAGCCCAAAAGAAAACCGACGTTGTGTCCCGCTGTGTCATCTCACAACCAGCCAACACCG
Organism: Haliaeetus albicilla; assembly: GCF_947461875.1. Classification (NCBI taxonomy): domain Eukaryota; kingdom Metazoa; phylum Chordata; class Aves; order Accipitriformes; family Accipitridae; genus Haliaeetus; species Haliaeetus albicilla. Next base: position 18,039,459 of record NC_091503.1, on the reverse strand, counting down.
TGTTATTAAGTCAAAATCACGGGGAGAATAAAGAGAAAGTTGGTCATTTTGGTCAACACGTGTAACAATCATGTGGAAGAGGCAAGAAACAAAAGCTAATAGAGCACATTATTTTTATGCATAGTCCCAGGTTTGGGGAGGCTTTGCTTTTTTTTTTTTTAATTTTTTTTTTTTTTTTTAAAATCAGACGTTGCCAAATAGTTTTGACCTTGAATCACACATCCATTAAAACGGCTCACAACCTTTTGAGGAACAACCCCCAGGCTCTAAACTGTTCCATCGCTAAAGCAGCCTCCTTGTTGCTAGCTGCCAAACAATAGCCATTGTTCCTGTAGGATCTAGCCAAAAATAATATGATGTGCAACTGCCTTCCCACTGTTGTCTTTGTAAAAGTACTTATAAGTTCCAGAGATGACTTTATGCATGGTGTACAGCACAAATAAACCCAAAAGGAGCAGAATGACTTAAAAAGCATGTAGAAACATTGGAAGTGGGTGGAGTAGGAATAAACGCAGTAGGGGATGGAAGAGAAAAAAACATCATAAGGCAGAGTTTATATTAAAAGATAGTGAAGTGTTTAAGTTAAGCAGCTGTTTTTATGTTGTTGTGTGAGAACAAAACACAAATATCTGAGTACTCTGTCCATGTGCTCCTATTACTAAAACTTGCATATTATTCTTGAGCAGGGTTGTTGCATGGCTGCACCTTAAATGGTGCTTTTATGCAGCTCTGATTTTAGAAAGAAAAGGATTTGCAAAGAGGGAAAAAGGTACAGAAGGTTGAAGTAGTTTTCTCTTAGCTTCCCCCCCCCCCTTCAGCTTTTACTTCAACTTTGCCAGCGTTGTTTCTCAAGACACAAACATCAGTTTGAATGACTATTTGTGAGGGAATGTACAATGGCTACCCCCCTGATTGGGAGAAAAAAGTTATTTGAAGATGAAATATCTGGAAATCATAGGGATGACAGACACACAGCTAAATATACATAGCCTGTGGCTTACAGGTGGTGTGTCCTGAATTCAAAACTTTGCAGAAAAGCATGGGGAGGAGAGGGAGTTATTAATAACTGAATTTCCTACATGTAGTTCAAAAAATACCAGTGAAGGGTCAGCTTAGCTTTTCTGCTATTAATAGTCCAGGCCATGGCAGAGGCATCTTGGTCAGTGGAACTTCATGTTGTTGTTGTCTTTGCTGTACACTTCCTGATATAAAATAAAGATAATCCATCTTCTATCAGTAATACATTTATCTTATCAACAAAGAAAGCCCTTGAAAGAAAGGACAAATCCGCACACATACAGTACATTGTGTGAAAGTTTGACTTTCAAGTTTTCCTTCACATTTCTACTTCTAGTCATCAGCCTACTCAGTCATCCTAAGTCTCAGTTCTAGACTCTGACAGAAATTTACAGCTGAACTTTGACTTAAGTCCTGAATCATAGGTGTAGAAGAAACAAAGCAGGCCAAGAAAAGTCACCTCAACTAATAAAAGCTAATTTTTTTAAAAAAACTTATTTTAAAGTCCAGTTTGAATTTCTGGCAAGTATTGAAGCTGATATTTCCATGTAATGCTATCCAATTACTACATATTTACTAACCACAGCATATTTATTGCTAACGAAATGTGGCAAATGCCTGCTATAATAGGGCTCTGTTTAGCCATTACTGGCTATTTGATAAATGATCTGCAGTGTTAGAAGGTCACAGAAGAACAGTAGAGAAACACTGGGGGGAAAAAAAGAAAGACAAAAACCCCCAAACCCCAAGTGGCCGGCAAGACCAGACTGTGGGAGAGACTCAGTTATGCTCTCTTTAAATATGACCAACCCTTATAAGGGAGAAAAACATTACCAATGTCAAGCACAGCCTGTAGGCAATGCCTGTGCCATTCGGATGCATCCCCCAAGCTTTGTCCCTGGTGGTGTGTGTATATACACTCATCGTAAAAGTATGTTCCATGGAACGTACAGCTGTGGCGACTTCCTCCTCAGGGGAGCCGGCATCTATATGTCTAGAGAAACGAGCACGTGGGGCCAGGTCCGACCGCTCGGGTCCACACAGTGCAAGCTGCCTCCAGAGCTGAAGGAAAGGAAATGACCTGGGGGAAACGGTGCGGGATGGCGTTCCATGAGTGCGCTGTTGTCATCAGCTGGAAAAAGAAACCCAAACAGTCACAATGGAAATGAGGTTGATCTGGTCATTACTCTGACAGAAAAAAACGCGTTTCCTTTTAGTGGTGGTGGTGCCTTTTAGGAGTTTCTGGTTTGTTTTGCTTAATTACGGGGGTTTGGAGTTTCCCAATTATCAGAGCACTCAAAAGCACTCCTACATTCTCTGTCTGTGCATGCGAGTGCCGTCTCCTATTCCCCGAAGAGAGAGACATTTTTAACAAATTGATAAGATGGCATTTTCCCATAGAGTCGCTATCAGGCAATTGGAGCACTGCATGGCATGTTAGAAATGAAAAAATGTGCTTACGCTCTTTCTAACTTGGACAAACCCCCCCCAGTTCCTCCTCCCTCCTCGTCTCAGGGTCAGAGCCAGATAGAGAAACATCTCCCAGGCTACAGCACTTGCATTGCTGCACCAAATGCCAGAAGCCATCTCGTGCCCTGGGTTTTGTCGGTTTGCACACCCACCTTAACTGATGGGGGGTTTCAACAAAGCAGAAAAAAGAGTAGCTGAAGGAGTGAAAAATAAGCCATTGTACCAAACGTCAGTAACAAGCTCGCAAAACCTGCGCACTCTATCTGATTTGTATATTGCCTCGTACACTTTGAGGAGCAGTCGGTAAAGTATGATTTCCTTCAGATAGACTGAAAATATCTGAGACCTGGGCTTGCAATGCGAATGCTGGGGTTCACATGGGAGGGTTTTCCTGTGGGAAAGAAGCAAGGGGCAAAGGGGAATTCTCCGCTGGCCAACACACCATCCCATGAAACACCTAAAACTCCCAACGGGTTAAAGAGAAGATTTAGGTTTGGGCAAGCGGTACAGTCATAGAATAATTTCTTAATGAACGGAGGGGCTCCTCCGTTTAACTCCGCTTGCGGTGAGCTTTCGGTTCTCCGTGGTGTCGGGAGCAGCCAGGACGTTCCAAGGGGCGGCAGGCAGCAGGCCACATCTGTCAACGCCGTGCTGCTGGAGGCGGGCAGCATGGGCCAGCTCAAGGACCTCTCTTCCTGCCATTGTTATCCCTGCAGCCCTGGAATTTCATCCAAATGGATTTGACCCCTCGCTAAACAGCCCGTGCATACTTCCCTGCTTAGGGTATTCCTGTGCGCGGAGAGGACGGAGGCGGGGGTGGAGGTGGAAGGAGAGCCGCTTGCTCCGTCCCTGCCGAAGCGACACGAGCGTGCTGCTGAGCACCCGACTCCCGGCTGGGCACGTGGCTTTGAGGGGCAGCAGCTCTCCTGCCTGATGGGGAGCGGATCTGTGCACCTCGGGTGTGCTCCACCAGCAGCGACTGCTAACGGGGAGAGAAAATAACGCAACGGATGCAGTTCTTCACCCAGCTTGCATTTGCTTGTGAATCGCGAAAGAAATTTAGTAGGTGCCATTTATGACCCTGTGCTTTAGGAAAAGTCTGTTATTATTTCAACTTTTAAAGTCTGAAATGCATTGTACTTTCCTACAGTGCCGTTATCAGTGTGCTGTAATGCCTCGCCGTGCTTGCGTACAGCTTTTATTTCTGCACGTCACATTGATTTTGCACAGCATTCCCCTATGCAAGCACTGGCCTTGGTTTCTGCCTGGGAGAAACCCTCTCTTTGCAGGAGAGCTGATTCTTTTTTTGTCTTTTTTTTTTAATATTTTCTATCCATAGGATGATTTTCATAACAGTTCATTGCCACTAAGCCTCTGACATCTCAGATGATGCTCCAGTTCCACACTGCAAGAATATATCTGGGTGGTCTTTGCCTTGCAATTTGATGGGTATAGCCGCCCCAAGGTTGACTGCTGATTTTATCTTTTTCTGATCCTCACAATCCTAAAAAGCTTCATCCCACTCTCAACCCCCCCATCTGTTTTTCCCCTCATATTTGTACCACAGCGTGCCCTGCTAAAATTCCCTTTACCTTACTAGACCTCAAAATGTATGACAACATTTCATATAACACAGAATAATGACCAATTAGTACCACAATCTGCTTCCAGCTGCCCTACTTTGTTCTTCTCCATTCTATTCGCCCAGCCTTCCTACAAAAGAAACTTCACAATTTCTTCCATGACAAGGCTGCTGATGTCCAAGGACAGGTCACTGCCAGCACTTCAACCTCTATCACGCAATCTATCCCTCTGCCGATTCATGAAAGCATTTCTAAAATCCAAATATTGAAGAAAGCACTTAAATTTGAATCCAAGTTTTGCCTTTGTAACTGGTTCTCAATTTCTATTCCAGGGCATCCCCTTGTCCCCTGGAGGGGTTGGAAACATTAGGACCCCCTCTCTTCTCTCCTGTCATTCAAAATTTCCATGTCTGTCTTAAACAGATTGAGTTAACAGGAAGCTTTCCTACCTCTTTTTTTCTCTCCTTTCCTCCTCCTCCATCCCAGACTTAACTCCCTAGCAGATGCCAGTCACACACCCTCTACAAAAAGCCATATTCCCTCTCAAAGTTTCCCTCCTCCTTCCCCCCAGGATCTCCTAGAAGAACCGTTCTTCTTCGTTCTTCTATTCCAAACTTCTGCCCCGAGGCAGATATGGAAACATTAAAACATTTATAAAACATTATTAACCCTAGACAATGAAGAGTTATTCAGGAAAAGGTCCATAGTTTGCTATATATTAATAGAGTTTTTGGTATCCCAGGGCCATGGCTTCCTTGTAGCTTTAAGGAAGAGTGAATGTCAGAGGGTAATAATCAGAAATCCTGTTTCAGCAGATTGACCTTCTTCCTAAGAGGATATTAAACAATCTTTCGTTTGAACAAATCTCCAGGTACTTTGGGTAGGAACTTCGGGTAGGAACTTCAGCTGTGTGTCAGTGTAGCTCTATCTGTAATTAGTGGGATCATGTCAGTTTATGTCTGGAGTTGCTGACCTGGCATAATGTAACTGTACTGTGGCTCTTTCACCTAAGAAAATCTAAATATCCCCAAAATACTAATTAAGCCTGAAAATAGGATAAATACTTTAATACCGCATTTACAAGCAGGGAAACTGAGTCTCGAGAAGACAAGACCCAGGTAATCCATGATATCCATTGCTTCTGGATAGGTACACATGAAAAGTGCACCTAGACTGGATTTTCAGTACAGTTCAGCACAACAGAAATCAGGGGAAATGGTTGCCTGACAGTACTTCTGATGACCAGGTCATAGGGCTCTCATCCTGGATTACCCTGAAATAGAAAAGCACATAAACCAAAAGCTACTTTTAAAACACATGAAGCCAGAATGCTCCAGTCTTATCAGAAGAGGATCTGGGTCTTCTGGCTCCTTCCACAAGACCCTCATTTCATTCCCTTTGTCTTTGCTGAGCTTTGGATCAATGCATGCAAAAAATGTTTCCACTGGGCTTTAACTTTGGCCATCCACTCAACTATGCACTCCTGTACAGTCACATGGTATTATTATGGTTTTAATCAGTAAAGGTTACACAGCTATACCTATTGTTTCAGTAAAGTTTTGGCCACAAAGTTCACATGGTCATACTGAGCCGAAAACTGAGGTTATCAAGTAATCAAGCCAAGTACATTTGTTGTAATTACAGCTCCTTATTTGTTTTATTCACACACACTCACCTTCCTCTCCTGCCCTCCCTTCTCCCAAGCCCTACTGCCAGCTTACCAGCTTGGAGCAGTATTGTTGCTTTGTGTTGAGCAGTGACCCTGCATCATGTAGACAGCTGAATTAAGTCCTATCGCTGTACCGATCTAAACTGACATTTTGACAGGGGCAACATGGGTGTGCCTTGGCAACAACGTGGCAGTAAATGATGTTACAGCAAAGAGACACCATTTGAATAGGCAAAGAACATTGTTTGTAGCTCTGCTGCATTGATTTCAACCTCAGGCCAGGCTGCTCTTAGCCAGTGGATTCAAATACCATAATTGATTGAGTTCTTCCTGTGCCAAAACAATAACGAGAGATAAAAAGGGATTTGGACGTTCTTCCCCTTTCACTCTCATCTAGACTCTAAAGAAACAAACAGCTTCATCACACATGCACGCAATCAGGTATTTTGAAATGAAGGTGCATGTAGAAGACAAATTGTGGAATGAATTCTGTTCTTAGTTGCACTGGCAATAGTCCCGTGTAAACTACATCAAAATTTTGGCCCCTGCAATTTGACAGAACTTTCACATTCTACTGGTAAAAAAGGTTATGTCTGATAATCTACATAAAGTGATTATTACACCTGATACATCACTCCATATGGCTGTTTTCTTATTTACATTTCACCCATCTTGGACTGTGTCAATGAGCGAGCCCATTTTACTTTAATATTCAGCCTATCATTTTTTGGTTCTTAGGAATTAGCATGAGGTAGTTATGTTTGGGTCACTGCAATGAATGCTGATATTCAAAATTTGCAATAGGTTAGCTTAAGATGGCTTATTAATTGATTTAATTCAATACCTGGAAACTCTGATATAGACAGTCTTACCTATTCAAGCCTTGCTTGGTTCAGTTTAATTATGCCTGTAAGAGATTCAGCTCACTGATAATTGTAGTTTGCCACCCTGCTCTGCTTTTCACTATCTTTAAATGCCACGTTGAAAAACCATGACATTAAGAGTACTTCAGCTGGGGTTCTTTTTGTTTGTATTCTGTCCGGCAATCCATTAAGTCCTACGCTTCTCTCAGAAGCAAAATGAAGACTAGAATCTCTTTCTGCCTTTTGTGCTTTATTTATGAGTAATCAGACTTTCTCATAATTAAGCGACACTGGAACAGTGGAGCCTAAACTGTGCTGCCACCATGATTCACAGCAAAAAAAAGCAGGGGTTTGCAACACAGCTATTGTACTCCATAAAAACAGTCTGGTACCCAGCTCACAATCAGCTCTCATGCTTGCATGGTCAAGGATGTGTAAGCTCACGTTTGAGCTTAGTTCAGTGGCAGGCTAAGACTTACGCACGTGGTTAGGTATTCAGGTGACACAGGGCTGTTGTTAAAACCCTTGAGCATCTCTGGAAGGGAATGAAACCAGGTGACCCAAAGGCGCTACGCAGAGAGTGCTGGTGTCCTCCTGGAACAATAGCCTCTTCCCAGAGACCAGCTTTCGTTCTTTAACTACTCTCACTAGTTTATCCCTCAACAGCTTCTCCATATAGAGGAGCCTTAAAAGTAGGTCTTCTTGAGCTCTTTAGCTTGAGAGAAAAGGATGCCAGCTATCCTCAAATCCAGCAGTGACCCCTCCATCAAAACCTGTCTGACACAAGGTTTATTCATGGACCACACAGGTCTATTGTTAGCGAAACACTCCGTGCCTGTAGCGGAGTGGTTACCTTCTTTTTCATAAATGCAACCACAGAAAAATCACATTCAGTTTAATGAAACGGTAAGACTGATTCTTTTCTCAAGAGTTAAAGGGGTTTCAAATTTGGTGGCGAAACCAGACTTTCCTAGATCTCAGAACAAATGAAACCAAGTCCTTGGAGACAACTAGTCTCAGAATACCCCCCAAAAAATTAAGGAAAAAGATGTAGGCAATTCTCTGATAAGAGATCAGAAGTCAGATCCAACAGAGCAAACATACAATTTTTGTTCTTGCTCAAAAAATAAGGGGAGCAGTCTGTCTGGGATTCCTCAAAAAATTTGTACGAGAACTAATTTACTTTGGAAACAGAATGGTAATTAGTATCCCTCTTCTCAAGCATCTGTTTTGCTTTCCCAGGTAATGTATTTTTAAGCACAGTATTGATTAGCTTAATGCAATTTTTTCCTGTGACTACTCACCCATAACGATGAAGATTTTTCCTCCTCAAATGCAAATAAGCAGCAATATCATTTTAGAGCAGTAGGTATCAAACCATATGGTGACTTGTACCTGAAATTTAACAGTTCAGAAATTAAAAGAAAAAATATTATTTTTCTTAATACAACCAAATTTAAATATTCTTTTTATTATACCTACTTTTTTAATTCCCTCCCTGACTTTCATACTAATAAGGCTGTAGGTATCTAAACTGGGCAGCTCATGGAGACACAAAGCACATTCAGAACCAAGTTACAGTAGTAAATATCAACCATATTTCATTTGATCCTGTGTGAGGCAAACACCTACTTTGCCTGTCTCAAGCAACCTTTTGTGCTTCTTTTAGAGCACAGAACAGTTTGCATGTTGTTAAAACTGGTGCCACTAACGGAAAGAAATGAGTGCTACTCACTGAGCACGATTTCTAATACAATTTGCCTGTCACTGTATCAAATTCATATCACAATGAAAAGTAAGTGGCATAGATTAGTTTTGCACTGGAGACTTTTCACTAGCTGTTTCGTTCCTGTGCTCTGAAAATGCTTGTAATTAAATCTGACAGACACAAGAAATTACTTAACATTAGGCTCGCACAACACAGAGCTCCTGAGAAAGGCCAGAACAGCAGATACTCCCGTTTCAGGCTTCTTTTTCTTCCCAATAAACAGCGACAAGAGTACGTTATTGCACGAGTGCTGTTTATTTAATGAATCCAGACTCTGGTTCAGTCTGTCCTCACATGAGGCATCCAGCCATTGCAAGGCTGTGTAGCACAGAGGAAGGTGGTACAGGAGGTAGGATGCTACCGCCGTGCCAGCTAGTTAGCGCTAGGATACTCTACAGCTGAAATACAGGCGATAAAAGATCACGGCCACTTTCTGCCCCTTCTGGCAACGACTCTTATGAGACTATGTCCTGTTCATTTTCTGTTTAGCTGGCTTGCTGTTAACACACTTAGCAAGCAGAAGGAAGAGTCAACAAAGCCTTGGTTGATATTTTGGAAAGGTCTTTTGTTCAGTTGGTTTTGTTCCCCCTCCCTCCCCCCCAAGAATAGCACTCTTCTGCCTCTGCCATTCAGTTTCTCCATCTCTTTCTTTAATGCCAACCACAGAGTAAGAAAGGAGTGTAACGGAGAGATATTTGGAAGTTCCTACAAACTAAATCCTTTTGCTAAATCTATCTCAGCGTCCCCAATTTCTACAAGCACATGGCGAGACCAACATGAGGACTAAGAGTCATCTAGAAAGCACAACATTACTTCACAGACTTTGAGTCAGCTTCTCAATTCTTTTCTTTCTCTTTGAGTGAAAGAGTTCAATGAACCTAAAAGACCATTTCTTATTAGAAATTTTAAGTTCTTAAAAAAAAAAAAAGCAGATGTGTAGGGACAGAAATCAGGACTGTGTGTAATGGTTACAAAAATATTTTAACACTGGAGCTGGTGACACAGACTTACTTTTATTCCACAGCTTGCCTTTGCTTTCTTCCCTTACAATCTCCTGTATGTCGTATATATTCATGGTACTCTTCCAGCGGTGAGGTTGCAGTGGCAGTACAGACAGCAGCCCTCACCTGCAACAGAAATTGAGCTTTTATTTATGCCGTGAATATCCTATGCCACTTAAAGACGTCAAGTTGTTCGGTTGTGTGGGGGTTTGGTGTTTGTTTTTTGTTGTTTTTTTTTTGAGGAATATGTGTTTTAGAAAACATTCTTGCTTGCTCAAAATGCTAAGCAACTTCAGTGTCTCACAGGGAGGAAATACAACTAATCGTCATCTTTCAAAAAGTGACAACTGCCACATGAGTAGCAATAGTGCCTCATGAAGTATAATTGCTGGTATTTCAAAGGTGACCATGTAAGTATGGATGTCTATAATGCACGCTGCTGTCTGTGCGCTATTTGAAAGTTGCTGTGGTTTTGTGTGATTTTTATTTTTTTTTTAAGCTTTTATCTTCTCTGTAAAAGCAACAGTTTGACTGTAAAGCAGAGCTTGGCATGCGATTTAGCTTACCAGTGACAAAACTGTGGTCTCTTACAGAGATATCAGAGAAGACCAAAGAAAACATGGAGATAAATTCTAAGAATTATAAAAAAACCTAATTCTAAAATCCTGTGGCTCTTTGTGAAAACATAGCTATGCAAGAGAGAAGCAGACAATGAATTTCTACCAAATCATTTTTTTACTGAAATTTCCTCAAGCAATGTATCTAGATTATCCACCATTATCTCAAACAGGTTCGTAGGATCACGGGTTAACCCAGGTTGGAAGGAACCTAAGGAGATCATCCAGCCCAGCCTCCTGCCAAAGCAGAGGCAGCTATGTACATGGGGGTTTAAAAAAAAACCAAACACCTCCCAATTCTTCCTGTTTATATCTTAAACACCACTTACAACTAGAAAGCAGCCTCGTTCTCATCAAGCTTTTGAAAACAATTACATCTTAATTTTTTTTTCCTTTTTTAAATACAAGGGTATTTATTTAAAGATGACAGAACATGAAGCTTTCCCATCATCCAGTACCCAGTGAAGAAAGCAGGGAAAGAAAAACCTCTCTTGGTAAATAGATACATTAGCACATGCAAGAGGGGACACGTGGTGACAATACAAATGCCAACATCTGACTTATACCAGTTAACTCCAGGGAAAACAGGTTAAAACTGCTAGTGCCTTCAACAGAGTTATGGTTTTACCATATGGAATTACAATGATATAAGCCCAGACTAACTGAGCTCTAAATCAATCTTTTAAATCTAGTTGGAAGAGGTGTTGGGGAGAGGTGGTGTTGACCAGTAATTATAGTTTAACTCAGACAGTATTATGAACAAGAAGCAGCAGCAGAACTCAGAAAAAACATTTCTCCCCCAACCCAAACCTCCCTTAAACCAAAATCTTCACTTGTAGGTCTGACTTTGTTTGACATGCTGTTGTTCACATGTAGCAAACTTGACTTTAAGCCCAGGAGAGATGAAGAGTTCCCAGGAAAGAAAGTGGCTCAACAACAGAGTAATAAAAAGCTAAGAAAGTCCACATCATGTGCTGAGCTCTGAACCAAATGTCTACTCAGGGAGCGAGCTAATGCACAACACGATGAAGTAGGAAGTTGCTAATGACAGACAAGCTCCCAATTAAATTGTTACTGGAGATTCTTAGGTGCCTGTCAGATGAAAAAATAATTGCAGCAAAGCAAAATATAAGAAAACATCAGAAAAAAAGACTATTCTTATGATCTATTGGATGTGGAACAGTCTCCCTAGCGAAGAGCATTTGTCTCAACTTGAGTCACTTGTCCAAAGCTTTGTTAAATCAATTGTAAATACACCTCCTAAAAACCCCAGAATTGCATTGGCAGGTGGAAAGACAGAAAAGACCCTCTGGATCACCATGTCTCGAAGTACCATGACCTCAACTGGACATGCCCAAAAACTTTTACAGAGGAATGTGTGTTAACGCTTACATGAGGACATAGGCCCCTGGGGAGATGAATGCATAATTGCTCCAGCAAAGAAACATCATCTAACTAGTCAGGAATGGAAAGCTGTTCTACACAAAGCCAGTATTAGTCCAGCTGGGCAATTTCTTCTCACTCTCTCTCTTTTTTTTTTTTTAAATTACCATCAGCAGTCTCCCAATGTAATCCAGGTGATTGGTTTCAACTAGGTTTTCTATCCCAGTTAGCAATGAACCAGCCAGATTTCAAATATTTTTAAAGTTCAGATTAACAGTTTAATTCAGCAGTATTTTATAATAAATTTTTAAAAATTTGTATCATTACCAGATAAGCAAAAGTTTGTTTTGGGAAGAAATTGCAGCATGTTTCAGATATTCTCTTCACTGAGCACACCTGCCCTCCAAAAATCAATGACTGTAGTAGTAATTAGGGCTGATTGAACTCCCATTGTTGACACTACTTAAATCAAAAAGAAAATTTCAAGCAGCATTATAAATATTTATGGGCTGTCTGCTGGAGAGTTTTTAGCCGCAAAAAATGATTTTGGAAAAAAAATTTCAATTTTTTCTTAGTTTTCAAATAATAAAGACTTTTTTTTTTTTAAATATAAAATTGTAACCAAAGGTTTTCAGCAACATTATATGTAAGTTTTTTGTTTACAGCTTTCTATTCAACAGGCACATAAAAATGTCATAAGAGATTAAAAAAAACAACAACAAACTTCAAACCACATCCATTAAACATTTCCTGAGAGGGAAAAGGAGTTACTGACATTTTTATTGTTTTATTTTTAATAAGAAGAAAGCACAACTGCTGCTTTGTTTCAATAGCAAGTTCTGAGGACTTGTCAGAACAAACATTACTAAGTACTAAAATGGTGATAGTTGACTGCAATTAGATTCAGCATTCCTACCTGAAGAGCTTATTGTAGAATCAACGTAAACCTATGTGGTTAAACCAAATCAAAGGAGTAACATAAAAATCAGCATGGGAGCACATAACCATGTCAGACCATAGGCATACTACATCACTGGCTTTTAGTATCTGAGGCAAAGACCTGGGAATAATATCAAGAATGGAGTTATTGAGAAAGGTGAGGAAACCTCCCTGGCCTCAGCTTGACATGGAGCAGGAACAGGATGCCCTCTAAGTCTGAAATCAGGGAAAGATTTTGTAGTTTTAAGGTCTTTCCCACCCCAAAACCTGCCCACCACCATCAAGGTAGCATTCAGCCCTAAAACTTGCTGAGACTGAGAGGACTAGAGAAGCACATACTTGGGGACGTAAGCCTCTGGCTCTTGGTATTAGCTTTGTCAGTGCTGAAGATAAATATCTGAAGAGAACAGAGTTAAGAGTTTGGGATTTTTCTGGTGTTAAAATGATAAGGGAAAAAACTCCTGCTTGGTGCTCCATAGTGATATGACTTTTTTTTAGTCACTAATAACATTCAAATTGCCTTAAAAGCCACAATAGGGAAAGACTACATTTGAAAGAAAGATCGGGGTATGAACTTCTACCCAATCTCTGAGGGAGGTGGAGATTTTTTATCATCATCATCATTACTTTGTTATTGTCCTGAGATTAGCCTTAACAACAAGAGCTATTTTTGAAACCGAAACATGAGTGAAAAATGCTTGGGTGGTGAGCCAAGGTTTCCTAGGGCACTGTTCCTTAGCTGGGTTTTTAAACATTCTGGAAAACACTTCCAAAAAAAATTGGTTTTTGTTGTTTTTTTTTTTTTTTAAAAAGCAATATACACTGTTAGCTGCTCCAGCATCAGGAGCTGCACACCTTTGGCACCCTGGAGAGGAAACACAGCCCTGCCGGAGGCACCTTGTTTCTGTGCCTCAGGACACTCCTTGCCTTCCAGGTGAGTGAAAGGGCTGCGGTCAGAGACTTACCCAGCCATGCTCTTTTAGGGTCACTAACTACTCAGCAGTGCCTCTAATCCCAGACATGCAAACCAAGCAGGAGTGCAACAGGTGGAATAAATTGCTCCTTTCCTCTCTTTTCCCTAAGAGGCCCTTGACAACTCTATGAGCTGGAGCTTATGCTTTACATTGGCCAGCCTGTACCCACTAAAAGCATGATTTTTATTTTTTTTTTTCCTAAAGTCACCACAGGTCTATATGCTGCAGAGACTTCATGTGTACACTCATATATCTAAGTATTCTAAAAATCACCTTACACGTGCATATGCTCCCTGCAGACTGGGTTTCCGTACAAGCAATGCTTTTCTAAAATGTAGCTGGACTGTGTTTCTTAAAAATATCAAACTGAGTAGACTGCACAAGATATCAGCAAGGAACTTAAGTATGTACCCCACCTTTAACTCATTGAAAACAACATGCATGCAGCTGAATATGCATTTACCCATCTTGCTAAATTGGAAACTGTAAGATTTGCAAAGAACTGCTACAAAATAGATCAGGAACTTATTGTTCCATTTTCTCAATTGGGAATTCATAGTTAAAAGTTTGGAATGACAGTTTAATGAACGTTAAGATGAAAGAAATGTTTTGCTGTGCCTTTATGAAAATCCTCATGGATTTAAAAAAAAAAAAAATTATAATTGACATTTTTTCTGAGATAGTTAAAGAAATAAGAGTTTTTCCTGTCAGCAAAAAGTGATTTTTATAGAGGGTCATTCCTCTGTAGAGGAGATAGTGGGCACCTGTTCCCAAAAATGTAAGAGCTTTACTTGTGTCCTCAATTAAGATAATTGACTAAGTGCATATTGGATTAAAAATGTTGTTCTATAGGGATCCTGCCAAGCCTACAAATGTCTTAAAGTCAGTATTACCATTCAAGAACTGCAGGATGATTTGGCAATGAATTCCTAAAAAGGGATTATTTATTTTCTTCCTCTCAAAACTGAATTCTTGAAAAAAATAAAATAAAAAGGCACACCAAAAAACCCCTGGCATCTGCCCAACTGTACGTTGGAAATAAATTATGAATTTGCACTTTGCAACATGCAAATTCAGCCTGTGTTTTGGAAGCAGGGGTATTATGTGTTGCCCTTTGTGTGTCGCTGGGCTCCTCTGCACCTGTTTCATACTGTACATATTTGGAATTTTTCTGTATTCTTTATCATTTCAAAGACAGGAACATAAACATCTCCGCTTTTCCTGAGATGACTGTCTGCATGTGTATATATGCATCACTGAAAATTCCTAGACCCAAATGCTGTTTTCTCTTGCCAGACACCCCTGTGGGTCTTCCTGAACAGCAGGCACTTTTTCAATAGCAACTTGGAGATACTGAGGGAGAATAGAAGGTCATTTTCTAAGACAGGATGCCAAGAGGACAGGAATTGAATGGTGCTGGCTGGCCACAAGACGCCATGCAAATCAAGAATGCAGTGTGGTCCCCGGGGAAATAGTTCATGAGCCTGGAGTATACGATAAACCTGCAACCAAAGCCTTCTTAGGCAACTGCGATAACAATGTGTCACATTCCAGAGGAGTCAAAAACAAAGGTTGCAAAAGTCCTTGCAAAGCAGCGCTCCCTTAGACATCTGCGCTTTCAAGGAAAAGGAAAAATTGGGCAAGTTTTGTCACTTCTGGCTATTTTCTGAAAACAAACCAGAACTGTTTAGGGTTAGTCCATCTCAAAACCTCTAAGTAAGCGACAGCGGAAAGTAGTTGTACGAATCTTTAACAGGTTAAAAAGTTAAATATGCATATGCACCCGCAACATACTGAAAATAAGTAAATGCCACAATAAGAAGGTGGTAAATGGATATTTCTATAGTATATTTGTAATAGACTATATTTTTTATATATATTTACTAAATGTGCAATATTACCTACCTGTCTAAATGCTGTGTTAACCACCAGCTAGGAAGATTAAACCCATATCTTTAAATTGGCTTTCTTACCCTTTTCATTTAAGCATTGTACTGCTTTCATAGATAAGTAGTCACTTCATTGCTGCTCATAAATTGAGCATAAACAGTCCAAGATACTTACTCGTTCTGTTTGCCATTGTTCAGCGACTGGTCTGTGCAAATAAACAGATCATGAAATAATTGCAGCGAATAATTGTTATTCACTATTAATTATTGACGTTGGCTGACTGGCCAAGTCCCATAGGCTGAGGGAAAAGGGGGGGCGAGGGGGGGGCAGAATGGGAGACCAAACAAAACACCCTTGCTAAGGTGACAGACAAAATTCTGCCATGCATGTATGAAGTATGTGATGCAGCACAAGATTTCACGGAAGAAGCATAACTCACGGTGTCCTTCTGAGAACCGAGGAAGGAAAGATCAAGAGCTCCCCAGAATTCGGAAAGCAACTACATTGCACTTTTGTGAATCAGATCAAGCTTACTACCTCACCCTGCTTTCAACCTTGAGGTTTGCTGCTTCTCTTTCAGATCTGAAGCATCCAAGAGCTCATTTGCTTCTTTGTTCCAGATATTCCTGCCAATAGCAGTAGAAACAACACAGATCTTTGTGGTGTTGCTTTGTAGAAATTCTTTGATATCATCAAAGATCTCTTCTCCCTAGCAGAGTATCACGGTGCGCCTCACAACATGCCACTTCAGCAGCGGGATAAAGGGCCTTCGTGCCAAGGCCTAAAGCCAGAGATGATTAGCTGAATTGTAATAAACAACAACCAACCAAAAAAAAGCAGAGTATAAGAGCAGAAAAAATAGTTTGGAAAACAGCATGAAAATTATTCCATTCCAGGTAGGAAAGCTGTATACCAAAAAAGAAAGTGCTGGGAAGACTGCCAAGGCAACAGCTGAGCTATCTGTATCAAGGCTATGTCTTTCACAGGGACCCGCAAGAATTAGTAGAGCTGGTAAGTCAGGCTAAGGTAGGCACTGCCTCCTTATTTCTCAAAGGTACCCAGAATTTATGCATGACTGAGTACAAAACACACATCCACAGCAGAAAACAGCTACAAAGAGAGCCTCTAGAAAAGGATCTGCTGTGCAAGGATGCAACACCATATGACCAGAAAACCATCAAGGTTCAAATACAGGTAGGTGTCCTCTACAATAACTTCCATTTCTGGCACTGCTTCTTAAGGCATCTTTTTGCCTGGCTGTCAGTATTGCTGTTTATGTAGTGCTCTATTTCTAACTCCAATTACATGACAATCTCTCACAGACCTCAGAAGGCACTATTTAGACCACCATATTTTAAAAATTAAATAAAGATTAACCAGTTACTAGTCATTCTCATCTTGGAAGGACTGAAAATTATCCTCAAGCACTCCAGTAGCTTCAAATTAAGAATACAGAAAGTGTCAACCTGATCAGAGAATGTGCTAAAAAGCTATTTAACAAGTGCAATTTGCCTGCATAAATGCCTCCTGAAGAAAAACCCAAAGATTGCCACTGATTTTACTTTCTGTGTTCAGAAGTGCATTTGAGACAATCAGCCCTTTGCTTCACTGGTAATCCACATACTGACAAAGCCTTCCCCTTCTCCTCTGCGCCCCATATGTGCTTCTGAAGAAACACAGAAATAAAGAAAAGTTGTAATGCCAGTCATTCACTTCCATGCATTGTTCCTTCCCTTCCTCCCAAATAACTTCTGTCCGCAGTAGTGTGCCCACTCTGGACAGACAGAAAAAGCTGTCCATCCAATGGACAGTTGAGAGCACTACATGGTTTGGGAAGTCAGAACATTTTGTTGTTTCCATTACTAGAGAAAATGCAGTCCTTGCGAGTACCTGAGCTGTGCAAGAATCACAGGTCTCCTTTCCTCCATCCCATGCCCGCTCCACAACTCCAGGGCAGTCAGCTAGTTTTCCACCAAAGTTCAAATCTCCAGGTGATTCTTTCTCTCAGAGTCTCACACACACCACAGATGAGCATGAATCCTGGGTTGGGATTTGCAGCCTGAATTTAGGCCAGCATTCAGAGTTGTTCACGTTTAATTTTCCAGTTCAGACTCACCTGCAGAGATTAATACATTTGGGAAAAACAAGAGTAGCACATTAGAACAGTGATACAAAGCCCGCAAACAAAAAATAGATCAATTTTCTAGGCAGATACCATTTATAGCTGAACATATGTATTCATCACAAATCTATTATAGACCTGTCTCTTGGTTTCTACTTCCTCATACTCAAAAACCTCCTACACAATTATTTCCTATATGATACTTTCCTGCCTACCCACCCACCCCAGCCACTGCCCTTCCTGGTAGCGCGCCAGTTTTTTTATTGTTCAAAGGTGAAAAACAAAATCTATCCCAGGAACTCACTCTGGCAAAGCTAAACCTAAAACGATTAATTTAAGAAGCGTGAAACAGCCCAGTACTGGGGCCTCCAAGCAGGGCCGGCAGCCCTGATACGGCACAGAAAGCCACATGCATCGCTCTTCTTTCCACTTGCTTTGCAGTGATAGAGCTGACAGTCCTGCAAGTACAGAATTCAAGAAAGTTAAAAATATGCACTTACACTTAGGATTAACTTTCAGGCAAATAATAATGAGGTTGCCACAAGGATGCTGTGGGGTTTGAGAGTAAAAAGGGGGGTGAGCCATTCGAATCATGAACAGCAGCAATGCTTCCCTCTCACATAGCCTCAACACACAGCTAAAGATTTTCTCCATTTATACAATTTGTGAAACAATTTGACTAGGCATCTAGATTGCCCAGGGGCAACCTACAGTTTCTGTAAAGCCACCTACAAAATGAAACTTAATAATGAAGCACTGATTATTTGTACCAACTGGAGACCTGCTCCCACAAGGATCATTGGAACTCTAAAAATTTCACTGTTGAAATTTCACACTTCCCTTTTCCGATTACAAGATCAACGCCCTGGTGCTTTGTTTTATTACAATATTTTTCTAAGAAAATAAGTGGCCACTACATGGAAGTGAATTAGCCTTCATTCAAAACATGTTTTGCAAAAGGTTTGATTTCATTCAGTGCCAATCAGAAGACAGAGAGTGATCTTATTTATGAGGGCTGGATCTATTGTCTAGGTTTAATTAGATGATTATTAGACTTCCCATTTCTGTTATTGCAGATCCTTAATTCTTTTCCTAACACGATGTGCTTTAAAAAATGTTTTCCAAAGAAAGCAGAAGACATTTCTATTTGTCCTAATTGTTCAGGAAATTAAAACATGCCAAATTTTTTTCAGCTAATTAGCTTTGAAATACCTTGTTTCTCACTGCCAGAACTGACCTGTAACATCTTTCTCGCTCTCTCTCTAAATCACCAACTGCTCATTTGCTTCCTTTCACTGTCCTACATCACTCAGCAACTTTCTCCACAGGACATATCCTCTCAGCAGTTGCTCATTTGCCCATAAGAAAACATATCCTGATGGACACATTGAGTTTTTTTTCTCTCCAGATATCGACATAGCATACTACTGTTGATGGCAGAAGTCAATTCTGGAGGAATAGAAGGTACTGCTTCATGTAGGCAAAGGGGAGTAGGGGTGTGCAACATGCCACCACACTGCAGGCACAGGTAGGTAGGATGCTGAACAACTACTACTTCATTTTCACTGGATTCTTTAAAAATTGTGATTGGGGGGAGGGTGAAGAGTTTTAGGACTTTGTCATCACTGCTTTAGCCAGTAATTAGTGTCATCAAACACTTTTTGGAAGTCATCTGGGTCTTTAGATATTTTTGACACTGTCTCTCATGGCATACTCCTTGAGAAGCTGGTGGCTCATGGCTTAGACAAGTGTATTCGTTGCTGGGTAAAAAACTGGTTGGATGGCTGAGCCCAAAGAGCAGTGGTGAATGGAGTTAAATCCAGTTGGCGGCAGGTCACCAGTGGTGTTCCCCAGGGCTCAGTATTGGGGCCAGTTCTGTTTAATATCTTTATCAATGATCTGGATGAGGGGATCGAGTGCACCCTCAGCAAGTTTGCAGATGACACCAAGTTGGGCAAGAGTGTTGATCTGCTTGAGGGTAGGAAGGCTCTACAGAGGGATCTGGACAGGCTGGATCGATGGGCTGAGGCCAATTGTATGAGGTTCAACAAGGCCAAGTGCCGGGTCCTGCATTAGGGTCACAACAACCCCATGCAGCGCTACAGGCTTGGGGAAGAGTGGCTGGAAAGCTGCCCAGCAGAGAAAGACCTGGGGGTGCTGGTCAACAGCCGGCTGAATATGAGCCAGCAGTGTGCCCAGGTGGCCAAGAAGGCCAACGGCATCCTGGCCTGTATCAGAAATAGTGTGGCCAGCAGGAGCAGGGAGGTGATCGTCCCCCTGTACTGGGCACTGGTGAGGCCACACCTCGAGTCCTGTGTTCAGTTTTGGGCCCCTCGCTACAAGACAGACATTGAGGTGCTGGAGCGTGTCCAGAGAAGGGCAACGAAGCTGGTGAGGGGCCTGGAGCACAAGTCTGATGAGGAGCGGCTGAGGGAGCTGGGGTTGTTTATTCTGGAGAAAAGGAGGCTGAAGGGAGACCTTATCGCTCTCTACAAGTACCTGAAAGGAGGTTGTAGTGAGGTGGGTGCTGGTCTCTTCTGTCAGGTGGCTGGAGACAGGATGAGAGGAAATGGCCTCAAGTTGTGGCAGGGGAGGTTTAGATTGGATATTAGGAAAAATTTCTTTACTGAGAGGGTTGTCAGGCATTGGAACAGGCTGCCCAGGGAAGTGGTTGAGTCACCGTCCCTGGAGGTATTCAAAAAAACACATAGACAAGGCACTTCAGGACATGGTTTAGTGGGCATGGTTGATGGTTGGACTCTATGATCTTAAAGGTCTTTTCCAACCTAAATGATTCTATGATTCTACGATTCTATTCTCTATATTTCTGTCAGCACCATATAGGACCCATCAATTAAGTCTTCCACATGCTGACCTTTAACACACCGATTTTTCACCTTAATTTCATATATGGAAAACATCCATAGGAAGCCAGGCCTTACACATCTTACCTTGCAAGCCTCTCTGTTTTCTGAAGTGCTTGAGATTGCGCCTGTCCATATGCAATTTGTTCATGTAGCCATTGCACATGGTATGTTTAATCCCTCATCAGAGCCTGAACTGCTGTCACAAGAGCAAGGATTTAAAACTAAATTGACCCTTTCTTTTGACATTGGATCAATGCACCCATGAAGTGTGCAGCAACAAAGAATTATGGGTGAAATACATTTACTAACGTATGGTTTGCTTTTACTGCAGCTTCAGTGAAACACGGAGTGCTTACTTACTAAAGTCAGTGGCATGAAACATCTATCCGAAGTTTTTCTGTGAAAATAAATCAGAGCATGTTTAAAATAACAGTAATTCTCCTGAAGGGGTTACCAATACTATTCAGTACTGAGACAGGGAACACCCTACCCATAAATCAAGATGCCACAGAAAATAGCAATAGGACTTCTTCATATTCTCCTTTCCTACTCCTTCAGCCCTTCTCTCATGATACCACTGCCCTGGGAAAACGATAAATGTTTACAGGAAGAAAATTGCTCTACTGCCAAACCCGTTCAATACACGTCACCTCTCAGAACATACTAATATCTTGTTCTGGTGGCATTTGCAATATGAACAGTCATCTGCAAAGGATGAAATCATCAATATATTTCAAGATACATCCTGGATCATTGAAAAGTTTTGAAATGGCATGGGTGTCTGGTTTTTTTGTTGTTTTGGGGGTTTTTTAAGTGTCTTTTGGCTTAGGAAAAATGTACCAGAGATTTTAGGATATGCATCTCATAAAAAGTAAATTTAAAACATTGTATATTCACTAACGAAAGCTGTGGTAGTGCTCATCTAGCTAAGGAATATTGTTAACTGAAGCTATTATCCTAGAATTGCTGTTTTCTAAAATAACCCCAGGTATCAGAGTAAAAGATGAGACTACACCAATACACCTTTTCCCCTTTATCCACTCTAGCTGCAATACAAAGTCCTCGTGGCAGAAAAGCAAATGAACAATATCTTATAAAGTAGACACCCTTGCAAAAATCTTGCTCATCTTCAGCTTGAGTTTCCCTACTGCTCCCCTAACAGATTGCCTTTCCTGGAGCACCAAGGAACCAAAGAGAAGAGATTTTATTATTGTATGTCCCTAGGATTCCCCTTGCTCCTAAAACCAAGAACCACATTCTCTATACTGATATCCTTTTGTCTGGTGTAAGTCCGTTATCACATTTCTCTTACACAGCTAAAAGGAGTCATAAATGCATTCAGTCAGACAGCTACTGCATGTCCCTAGAGCACCTGGAAAAAGATTCCCATGGGTAGGGAGCAAACAATAATTTTGCTTGCCCCTAGTATAATAGTGTTTTTTCTTTTAATTCATACTTTTCATAGATTTTATTTTAAAAAGTTATTTTTAGGCTGCTTAATTTCTGTCTCAAGCCACATGAAGGAAAAGTGCTCTTCTCCATAGCCCATTTAAGGAATCCAGCCAATAAGATGCAGCCAAAAGCAAATCTTGGAGAAGAGGAATATTTGACTGTGCTTATGTATAACATCGTATTTGTAGTATCAGCTGTCCCAGGCAGTTCAAGACAAATAATTTTGGATATTTTGAGGCAAGCTCTATCAGAACTGGGGGAAAAGGGGAGAATGATGCAGGGACACGCAAAAGCAGCCGTAATTTCCTATCAGAACATAAATCAAACCATTAAAAAAAGTGTCATCATAATTAAAAAATGGGAAGTCAGAGAGAAACCTCCAGCAGAAATTAAAAGCTATTTGAAAGAAAATTATCCTCACTGAAAAAGGGGCATATAGTCAGCATAGGTGCCACCAAATACACAGCATGAATATGACCTGGCAGACTACTGAAATTTAGAAATCCTTAAAAACCTGTTAAGAGCAACTGAATAGCATTGTGCGTGTTGCAGGACTGGTACACACCATGAATTACTCCTTCACTCCAGCTTGTGTTATCCTAGTAAGTATACATATGTATGAGACAGGGCATACCAAGAGGATTTTTGCTTTGTACCAGAACACCTCAGCTGACTACAGTAATGAAAAAAACACATCCCATTTTTTTACTTAATCCCATACTCACTGTAAAGAGTGAGTTACAGGAGGCCAGAGGAACCAGAAGGGAGCAGGGACCACTGCAGGTAGGTAACAGCCTTTCAGAAGAGCACTGCTGCAAAAACCACGTGAAGAACCTGTGAATGAGAAGGCAATAGCGTAGCATCTATTAGTGAATTGGAAGTATTGAGAAGCAAGCTAGCCTTAAAGACATTCACACCTAAAGCTTAGGTCAGTCTTCTAGGACACACTATCACCCCCTGTGCTGTTTATACAAAAGCGGAAACTATGCAGGCGCTGGGGAGATTTCACAGAATGTTCACTGCCATAGAAAGGAGCACCCAAAACCAACAAGTTCACTTTTTGCAGGGCTCTTTTTCACTACAGACAAACAACAAATGTTATGACCCTCCACCCCATGCTCCCAAATTGTGCATGCTCTTATGTTCTTGAGCTCTCAGCCTTTATTTTCATATAACCATACAAGCCAAGCAATTCAACCATGCCCCTATTAAATTACATTTGTGAAACAGAGCCTGGAAAGGGAAATTTCCTGACAATTATAGAAGAGAAGCTGGAAAGATCAATTGATACAACCTGGTCATGACCCATCTATTATTCAGAGGAAGTAATTGGGCAGATAGCATTACAGTCACTAATACTTTCACACAGGTGCAGCACCATCTGCTTCTGCCCTTTTTGGCATGGGGCTATTAGATGTTCAGTCCTAATTTAGGTATAGGGTGAAATTAGTAGGTTGAACCTTTATGAACCAAGGGAGACCAGTGTCAAATACTTGGAGTACGATCAGCAGAAGACAAGACTGAAGAAGCCTCATACTAGGCTGTATCTCGCAGACATTTGATTTAAGATTTGTAATAGCCACTTTATAAAACAGCAAATACACTCTTTAAAGCCTCAAATGCACATTTTTACAGTCAGACAGGGGTTCATTGTTTAGCTAACACTGAGATTTCACTAACGGAGATTGTCCCCTTTTCTCACGTGGACATCCAAAGTCAGAGGCAACAATCTCTTGATCAGCCACAGCTGCATATTTTCATACTGAGTGCAGTGCTGATGGGTACTGGCTTTTCAGAGGGGTATGCTGGACTGTTTGGTCTCAGAAGATAGCTATCAGTACTCATTCCTCCTGCACTTCCAGAACTCAGTCTGACCTTTAGGTACGGACTTGTTTTGCAATAGGTCAGGTCAGACTATTTAGACTTTTGTTTGTTTGTTTTGTTTTTAAATGAAGACATTATTTCTTCAAAACTCATAGCTCTACAAGTTTCAGGTTCAAAATTGGAACTGTTTGAACTTATTCAATGAATTTTCTACCTCTTCTAATTTAGTATTTTGATAGCAGGACCAATGGCCCATCATGCAATCTCTGACATTTAATAAATGCTTGCTTTACTCCTTCTGTTTAATTATTGGAGTAATAAATCTCTCCTTTACAGTTTATTTAAAGTACATTTCAAACACATGATCCACACACTACATTGTTCATGCTCAGAAAGGCCTCTCAGCAAAAGCAAGATCATTCAGCTATTGCATTGCAAACTTACTAGAAAACTCACTCCACAGGCCTATGGTAAAGGGCAGAATATTGCTGTTATTGGCATTGTTGAAAGTTTACAACAGGACTCACCATTTATTTTTTCAACTGGAAGTTTCCAAAGGATATCTCGAAGATGTTTATAGTTTAGATTTAACAGATTTCACCTGTTGAAATAATTAGTTGGATGACTTCAGTTAGCAGCAGTGCTCCAAGTACTGTTTAGCCTCATCTCTTTCAGAAGAGTCTTGCAAAATAGCTCTACTTCCAGCAGGAACTGGTAAGTTTCTCTTGCAGATGACTTTGAGATTTTAATGTAATTTTGACTCATCTGGTTGCTTTAAGGCTGATGTTCCTTAGACCTGCCAGTCAAGGCATTAGTTGACCAAGATCCTCTCTGTCTGCATAGAAATTACTCTGACTGCCAAACACATGGTTAGTCCTTTGCAAAGATTAAAAAGCAAGACCCTGTCTTAGCACTGAAGTGTTTCTTCCTCAAGTATCTCCTACCTGAAACAGGAATCTCAAAGTTCTGGAGGTGGGAGGAATGAGATATACAAGTCTATAACACCACCCCCCACAGACCCTGGGGGTTTTTTTTGGGGTGGGGTGGGGTGGTGGTTGTTGTTGGTAGTGGTGGTGGGTTTTCCTCCCCTCAACCAAATGGGCAAATGTTTGACATAACACAAACTAATCACTATTGCTACCTACAGAATGGCAGAAAAGTACGGTAATGTCAAAAAGGGTTTTCTTTACTATGATAGGTTGCAATAACAAGCTGAAGGGTGATTAGGTCTATTCTATTTCTCCATCCTAGAGCTAGGGAAAGAAAACTGCAAGAAAACCTTTGTATATCAGCTACTCTGGTAGACACATCTAGCCAAAGATGCCAACTTGGTAAAGTTGGGTACATAACACTCAGGAAGGGAATTAATTAAAACAAATATGTTCAAAGAACAGTAGGAGGAAAGGGTCAACAGAGCTGTAGCTTGAAAATTTCCTTTTAGTTTCTAGACTTTTTTCTTTTTGTTCACAATGTCTTGTGCAGCAAAATGGCCAATGGTATCTACACAAAACTGAATAATTAAAATTTGAGCTTGGTTCACATTTTAATACCTCTGAAATCTCAGCTTTGAAAACATGTTTCATATTTAGAAGCAGAGGAATCTGACCAGTTAGAAAGTCAACAGGGACTTCACTTTCCAAAACACACAATGGAATGACAGCAAGTTTTAATGCAATGGCCATGCACTGACAGAGGTGAGCCTAAAGTTGACCTATGGGAGTCTGAGTCCTGGCTTGCACTAGCAAATACAGAAGACAAAACCATCATGTTCAATTCCTAAAAAATTCCCAGTTTTAAAGGCCCACTTTGTTGGCCTGTGGAAGGTGCTGAGTTAGACCTGCACTGCATGGAAAGAAAGAAGGTGTACCAAAGAAAGCACCTGCAGTAGCAAGTCAAATAGAAAGTCTCAAGAAGAGGTTCCCTTCTGTCCTAGTTTGTTGCCCACTCCCACTTTTACTGTTTCCTTACTACCTGTCACCAGGCAAAAGTTTTTGCCCTGGATTCCCAAACCAACACACTACCACTCTATTCTTTATTGAAGAAAAAAAATAAATCCATTTCTTCTGCTAGTCATGTAAAGAGTAATTTAACATCAAAGTGTTCCAGCTCTGGATTTTCTCATCTGCTCCTGTAGTTTTTATTTTGACTTTTAGAAGTATTCATGTTATATAGCACAATGTTAAGCATGCTACCAGCCATAAATAATAAATAATGCCTTGAGCACCAGACATCATAAGCAAAGATAAAGTTTAGAGGAAAAAGATGAGGATGAATAGTTTCGGCCTGCCCTAAGCCTTTAAATGCTAAGGCTTTTTACCTTTGTAGACATAATATTCAGAAGCAGCACTAAACCAGGATTATTCCTTTGGTCATTATCTAGAACAGCAGTGTGGGAGAAAAGAGGGAGAGAAGGAAGAAGAGAAAGCTTGCACAGGCCAAGATCACCACCTAGTGACAGAACTTTTGCTTTGCAGGTGGTTTACTTAGACAAGTTACTGTGCCAGAGAAACAAACCATCCAATCCTTTTACAGTAATAATCCTCTAATGTAAGGATTATATATTCCTTCAGGATTAGGCAAAAATTCAGAGCAAGGTGCAGTGAGGTTCTTAATACTTTGTTGGTTCTTTTCGTTTGCTTGTTTTAAAAAAAAAAAAAAAAAAAATCAAGAAAAAAATATTTTCTTGAATTTGTGGAAGAATAATTTGGCAAAGCACCTGTTCTAATATTCCCTAAAGTAACAACTTGGATAACAGTAAGTTAAATATTATTTGGACCTGAACATTTTTGAAATAAATTATTCTGGCATTACTCAACAGAGGCAGGAGTTTTCTGAACTGGTGGGACCCTGAAAAACACAGACTAAGAAGAAGCATTCCTCCGATATGAGGGCAACAGCCCTGTATGTGTACCCTTTTGCAGCACTGGACTCTGATGGAGTCAGAAGTAGACTTGGGTGAAGTATGAAGATTCCCTAGAATCTGTCTTTAATTCTTCCAGCAGAATATATTATTCTTTTGTTTCATATCTCACAACTTTCTTTCCCTGCCTGTACAGCACTGCCATCATTCGAAATGGTAAACTTGAGGCATGATCTTTGATGTGGATATCTACATTCTTATGTTCAGAATAATAACTCTCTCCTACAGATAGGACAAGCGTGTTGAAAACTAGCCTTTCAAGTGAAGCTCATGCCATCTACCTTGTTATTGCAGCATCGTTTTTCCCCAGTCCTGAGAAATACACCTTTCCTTGCTTCCTCCCTTTCACACACTACAAAGATCCTTGCCATAACTCAGTGCATCCTAGTCCTGGCCACCCCATCCCTCGCTCTGCTTCTCCATCCCATCTAATTTCCATGCTTTTTTTTCAAGGTATTCCATAGCTTGTGCCACTCAGGCCATCTTGTACACTAGGAAGGTACTTTCACCCACATCCAATGGGCCTGTCATGTCACTATCCAGCAGTCATTACCTTCTCAAACGCTGTTATGCTTTATCCCTAATCACTGAACTTAAATTAGCTTTGTGATAACAGGATTAATTATGGCTTCTAAAAAAATAATTAAACACTATCATTTTAGCACGCTGAAAAACGCTGTCTATTACCTTGTACTTCCCATCCCATCTTCAGATGACTATTTTCTACTGTCTTACACTTAGTCATAGCCTATTTGGGGTAGGTCCTGTGCGTGCATGCGAGCACAAAAGGGGAACAGTCAGAAACCAAAGCTCTGGGCTACCCAGTCCTGCACACCTCTCCCAGATCACTGCTGAACAAAAAATGAAGCAATGGCTCATGCTGAATACGTAGTGGACAACAAATAACATCTAAATAAACAGTGAGGGAGGGTACTAGGAATTGTACTAAAAGCAGAAGCTACACCCAGTAAGCTTTTGAAATAGAAAGGCGTGCATTAGCTGCAACTGCTACAGCACTGAAAAAAGAATAAATAATGCAGGCATTAGAAATATCCTTTTTTAAGGCAGGTTTGTTTTTTTTTTTAGTAGCACCAGGGACAGTTTAGACAGCTCTAAAGTAAAATGCAACCACTGTACAAACGTACTGCTCAGCTGATATTTAGGCACTGTGCAAAGGGATAGCTTTGTCTGGTTTTGGAATAGTTGTGCTGAAATACACTACACATTAAATAGGAAGCTATATGCTCAGACAACCGATTACTCTGGCTCCCCTTCTACTGATAAAATTTTAAGCTGCTATTCTACAACAATCTTTTCATTCAGCTTTTAACAATTGAAGAAAAAAAACCAACCACCTGCTACTGCCAATATCTACCAAACTGCCTGCTATGTCAGTAATCAGCATTGCTCTATAATCCATCAATGCAGTTGGGCTGATACATGCCATAATTAATTTGGACAAAAGGAACGTATTTGAAATAAAAATCAGGTCTTCATGTATCCTATTTTACAGTTGAACAAGCTCCACCTACACTATACTTCTGTGCCCAAGCTTACTAGAAATACTTAAAAAAGAGAAGTAACAGGTATTATTTTTAAAAGAAAGGGTAAAAAACCCCATTATTTACAAAAGTATAGCCAGTATGAGAAATTCAACTAAACATGGACATATATAAAATTCTATATTATACATTTATATTTATATCTCCATATATGTAAGTAGACATGTTATATATTTTATAATAAATAAAATACACTAATGTGGAGTTTTGTTCTGCTAACATCCACCTCACCAGGCTAATTAGTTTTGGTATTGAAAAGATGAAAATATTTCTGTCATGTCAGAATGAGTGAAACCGACTTAAAAAAACCTTTCTGTGAAGCAATGTAAGATGCAATGCCTTAACAACATTCCCCGAAACTAAGCTTCTCGGGAAGCAAGAAAGTCTCTTCTTCAGGAGAAAATACGTCTTAAAAATTAACACATCTCACTTTTCAGGAAGGAAAACAAGTGCCCAAACTCATTCTGAATGAGCCGTTTGGGCATACTAGAAGTGGCATTTGGACACCGTTCTTCCGAGAGAGAGGGCTCCAGTTCGGGAGCGGTGATGACTTACCTTGGAGCAGCTCTAGCGCTTTCGGCTCCTGCTGTCCCCCTGGTTCCCGATGCGGACACAGCTCCGTTTTTCACAGATGTTCCCGCAGCGGTGCAGGGCAGGCAGCCAGGAAGCACTGCGGCGGTGGGGCATCCCTGCTGCGGTCCGAGGCGGACCCCAAAGGTACCCAGCTGTTCTGCAGAGGCAGTTAGCCCACGCAGGGTACAAAATCACAGCAGCTACTTGCTTCTGGCAGTTACTCTGAAAGCTTATACTTTTGCACAATATTGCACTGTACCTTACACAAGTTCTGCCAGAGTTTATTATCAGAAGATTTAGGTATTTTGAATCTTTTCCTCCAGATTGATTTCCCTTCTTGTGCCACCACCACTTGCAATAAAAGCTCACCTTGAAAGCAACTTTAACTTACAAATTTAAAAAAAAACAAACAAAGAACCAACCCAAAACACACCCAACAACAAAAAAACCAAACCACCACTACTTTGAGACATAGAAACCTGGTTTTATAAGGGGCTTCTCTAAAGCCCCTTAAGCTTTTCACAAAGAAGTTAGCTATTGTGATGCCATCTCTAAAAGCAGTGCTTTCAGGCTGCATGGAAGAGATACAGATTTACTGGTGAATGTTTTCAGACTGATTTAATAAAATATAGAGCTAATAAAACTGTATCTTTTATTGAAAATAAGCAATACAAAGCTTACATTATACATTGTCAAAATGGGACCTCCAAGAGGTAATGACTAACACACGCACGGTGATTTAGACTTCCTTAAAAATAAAGCACATGTGACAAGCAGGAATAAATAGCATCTATATACCTCAGCAGGTCGACAACAACAACAACAAACTAGATAAAACATTTACATCACGTTGACTAAGTATAATTTTCCCCAAACAGCATTCCATTGTGAGCTGGCTTAACCTGATGAACTAAATCAATCTAGTTTTCATTTCTGCAACCAATTTTTTTTCTAAACTATGCATATCCAGTTGCATAAACAAATCCTTATTATAACCACAAAAGCAGCTGCCTCAGTTTCTGTTGTAGCCATTTACGTACGTTTCATTTGCTCAAGCATTTTTTTTTCCACCTGCTAGAATTCAACTATCAAAACCAGAGGCCATAGGTATTAAAATAACATGTGAAAAACATGGAGAAATGAAAATCTCACCCACAACACACTTCAGTCTTGTGCCAACACACATCCCACTGAGATTTTTTTCCATCTATAGAAAGACACTTGCAGGAACACACCACTACAGTCTAGAAGAAAGTGCATCACTTAATAATTAATTTTAGCTTTATTTTATGTGTAAATTTATACATTTCAATCAGGTTCACAAAATGTAAAACTCGTTATCAGAGTATTTCATACAGAGGTTGACACATAGCTTTATGATTGCTTATAAGAACATGCAATAAGCTATGGAAAGTTTATGAAAATATTTTAACAGAAACTTTTAATCAAATAAATGAGCATGAGAAACTGTTTGACTTGTAAATTCTGTATGTAAGCCACTACAAAACATTTCCTATCATACAAAAAAAAAAAAGATAAAAAATACTTAAAGGCTCTTGAAATCCTACAATTGGACAAGTGTTCCACTGTGCCTCCATTCTAAAGCATGGAAGTGGAAATTGTGCAGAAAAAAGTTTTACTTTAAATAATTGTCCAACTGTTATTGCTGCTTTTCAAAGAACCTGAAAGCATACAATGAAAACTTCGAACTAAACAAACAGCTGAATGGACATATTTAGATCATTCCTGCAATTAAAATGCAAAAGTTAACTGCAAAAGTTAACTACAAAATTTTCTCCAAATGCCGTGGTGGGTTTTTTTTTTTATATGTACATAGAGAACTGTACACAAATAGGGAAATAAAAAAGTTGCTTAAAAAAATGAAAGATAATAGTATACAGTATTTACAGCTTAAATGTCACCCTTTTTGCTTTTAATTGGAGCTGAACTGTTACATGAACATGCAGTACATCCACAACTCAAAATTAATACCTTTTTTGCAGCGTAATATAGTCCTGTACAAAGCATAACTATATGTTAAATCACTCTTCTCCATCACCATTCTTGCTATCTTTAAGCTTCATAATGCCTAGGACACGATCCTTTAGCTTAGGTAACTTCATCAAGTGAAAATATGAACATTTCTTTCTAATACAAATTTGCAGAATGCATTCTATCCACAAGACACTTTATGGAGAGATATTATGCTGCATTGTGTATGATCTATTGTCTAAGTCATGCTTGATGAAATACAGTATTAGAGGGACACAATTTTGTCAGTGGACTAATGGATACTTTTTGCCTTTTTAATTTTCAAAGATTTTCAAATTCCCTTTTTCCTCTGCTCCTTATTTGCTCAGCCAAATCCAAATAATACTGATTGCAATTGCAAAGCTCATAGTACAACTGTTATAGTTACCAATACAGATGTCAAATACTTTAGCCTTTTTCTAACTGTAAAATAGGTATCTATCTTCAGTGGTTTCTGTAAGCATTTCTGAAGAATTATGTGCTATTCTAAATATTGCCACAGTCAAAAGTTTAGTTACATAAATACCTGACTATCCTCTAAAACCCAAAAACATTGAGGACCTCCAAAACTTCATTATCTGTATAAAAGTTAAGCACTTTTCAAACAAGTAAAAACTCCAGCCAAGTAATTTTAAAAGGTTATAGATTTTTAGCTCTGATGGACTCATCAATATACCTTATACTGATGGATAATCCAGAAACGGATTTTACAATGGTGATATTAAATACCTGAATTAAACTTCAAAAGTTAGATCTCAAATGAAAAGGAATGACATTTATATCAATCAAATATTATTTATTTTACTCAAAATGTCTTCAGTATTTACTTTGCCTTATAGGTTTTTTTTCTTTTCAATTCACAGAAGCAGAACAAAAGGACTTATTATCTATTCCCTTTAACAATTGACAAATCTTACTAGTATTCATGCAATAACTTCCTTAAGTGTTCAGTAACTACAAGATGAACAATTAGAAGTGAAAAAATGTGTGTTCCTGAAAGAAAATACTTCTACAGATCATTACTTTAGAGTATCATTGGGTTCACACCTGCTATACTGGGATATATATATACCCCATGCAGTAACGTATCTCTGCAGACTTTGACATATCTTTGTGATTATATTTAAACTTAATGCACAAACCAATTTCAAGTACAACTCCAGGCACAAGTGTGGGAAACAGCATGCTGTCAGGACACAATCTTTCTCACTTACAACAAGTTAAAGTCTACCTTCTATGACAACTTCATTTTCACCAAAGGATGTGCAGTTAAGTACACAAATTAATGCAGCCCACTGACCTTAAAGGTTGTAGTGGTGGTGACCTAGGTATGACCAAATATTTAAGTTTTAACCCAATACAAATTTTCAGGTGTTAAATTCACCTGTACACAAAGAACACTTATTCCTTCTGAAGCAACAGCTGAGGATTTAAACAGTCTTTTTACCTTGGGCTGCTCCCAATCTAGAGGTTAAAAAAAGGAAATAATTAAAAAGGTATTCTGTCAATATGCTGATGCAGTTGAATGTTAAATTCTGGTAACACTGAAATAAAGTTATGTTCTAGCATTTTTATATATGTAGCACTCTATTATAATAATTTATGAACAAAATTCAGAATTTCATGTTATCTCAAATTGCTTGGAAGTAGATTAGGTTGCAGTTGTCATCCTAACAACCAATCTCCACTTTTTTCCTCTTAACTGAAATACACATATAATGAAAAAGTGTATTTCTAGAAACAGAAGAGTAACTGAAAAAATTCTCATGTTCACAATTGTTTTTCTAAGACTTATTAGTCACATACTTTTTTGGGGGGGCTCTAACTGATTCATCCACACTTCGTTACACCTAGGAATACTATTGTATCTGAAGAAGAAAATGAATTGCTTATGTGGAATTACATACGTGTGATGTTGAATGGCTATGTACAAAACCATGCAGCTTAATATGCTCATGATATAATATTCAGATCTAATGCAGGAAAGGTGTTATTAGAATACACTTAGTGCATGAAATACATAAATTAAACTAGAAAATAACAATTAAATCAGTTCTTACAGTTATTAGAGCTTAGACTCCATTACATCTTCTGCTCAAATTGCATTATAAATGCCTGCCCCCCAACAGAATTAAAATAGAAATTGTAAGCAAAATAAATATCAATGTGTGATACGTTGAAGAGGGAATACTATTTCCTTTAGAGTAATAAAAACAGTGTACTTCAAAAATAGAAAGCTACTTTACACAAAATCAGGACTACTCTCTTTGGTCCATGTTGAATGTTCAAAACTGGTTAAATTATTTGTTTCTTTTAAAAACTGTCAACAGCAAACTTCAAATTATATCGCTACTCATGGTACATACATTAATTTCATAAACTCAGAATTATCCACAAAATGAAAGACAATAATTATTTGGAAGATTTGTTTTCTGCAATATAGCTGGGGTTTTTGAGTCAAAACAAAATTTTTTGACCTGGGGAATAAGCCAGGCCTACCAGAGCAGCGATGAATGTTCCTTAGCTGCCTCCCAAGATGAGAACCAGAAGACCAACCACCTCAAGTGTGTGCATACCAGTCCACACAGCCTGGGGAACAAACAGGAGGAACTGAAGCTCCGCGCCCAGTCAGAAAACTATGATATCATAGGAATAACTGAAACATGGTGGGACAACTCCCATGACTGGAAGATCACGATGGGTGGCATCCCCACCTACAAAGAAGGGCTTAAAGGAGTATCGAGGAGATTATAGGCCCATCCATCTTACTTAGTCCCTGGGAAAGTTATGGAACAAATCCTCCGGAGGCTATCACAAGTCAAATAAAGCACACGATTGGGAAAAGCCAGCACAGATTCACCAAGGGCAAATCACGCTTGACAAACCTGATTGCCTTCTATGACAAAGTAAGCCGCTCAGTTGATGTGGGGCAAACAGTGGACATTGTCTACCTGGATTTCTCCAAGGCTTTCAATATGGTTTCCCACAGCCTCCTCCTACAGAAACTGATGCATTACAGTCTATACAAGTGGTCCGTGCAGTGGGTAGGGACCTGGCTGACAGGCTGCACCCACAGGGTGGTGGTAAACATCTCCTTTTCAAACTGGCAACCTGTCACACGTGGGGTCCTCCAGGGGTCAATGCTAGGGCCAACACTGTTTAATGTCTTCATAAGCAATCTGGATGATGGGATCAAGTGTACCCTGACGAAGTTTGCTGATGATACTAAACTCAGTGGGGAAGCAGACACTTCGCAAGGGAGAGCCACCTTGGAGGAAGACCTGGATAGGCTGGAAGAGTGGGCTAACAAGAACCTTATGAAGGTGGCAAAGAAAACCAACAGGATGCTGGGTTGCATCAACAAGGGCATTGCCAGCAGAGATAAAGAAGTCATTATCCCACTCTACTCAGCTCTTGTCAGGCCACACCTGGCCCCACACTGTGTTCAGTTTTGGTCCCTGCCGCGCAAAAAAGATGTGGACATGCTGGAAAGGGTCCAGAGAAGGGCCACAAAGATGATCAAAGGACTGGGAAGCCTGCCATATGAGGAAAGGCTGAAAGAACTGGGTTCGTTCAGCCTCAAGAAAAGAAGGCTTAGGGGAGACCTTATCACCATGTTCCAGCATTTAATGGGTGGCTATAAAGAAGCTAGAGACTCCCTTTTTACATGGAGTCACACAGAGAAGATGAGGGGTAATGGGTACAAGTTACTCCCAGGGAGGTTCCAACTGGACACCCAAGGAAAATTTTTCACATTGAGAACAATTAGCCATTGGAATAATCTCCCTAGGGAAGTAGTGGATTTCCCAACATTGGACACTTAAGATTCAGCTGGATAGCGTGCTGGGCCATCTTGTCTAGACTGTGCTTTTGCCAAGAAAGGTTGGACCAGATGATCATTGAGGTCCCTTCCAACCTGGTATTCTATTATTTTATGACTATACTGATAAATTGGAAGTGTGTGGGATGTTTAAATCTTTAACAACAGCAGCTTCTAACAAAGCAAGAGAAGCTTCTTCACATTAAATATTATATTCAGTATTCCCCTCCCCCCTAGATTAAATTGCATTGATGTATTATTATTTGTTCTTTACTTGAAATTAATCATTGACAATGCAGAATGTGCCTAGTGATACAATGCAGAGGCAGGCAGAGCTATTTGAAGACAGCACTAAAAGACCTTGTGTGGACATCTGCACAACACTGTATTGTCCAAAGGGAACCAGAGTACCATCAGTGCCATTCACACACAAGATATCTTTGTAGCCTAATAACAAGAGGGGGAAAAAAAAAAAAGTTATCTGAAGTAATTTTCTTTTTCTTGGGCAAGTTATTTCAATTGTTAGTGTGTGTAAGGTATAGAACACACCCCAAACCCACCATTCATAAATATATATATACACACACACACACGCATACACTGCACTGACTAGAGCACCTTATGTTTAACAATGCTGTTTCTAATGATGTGGAATGAAATTTCAAAGATTCACAGACATAAGGCCACTTACTTACACTTCCTTTCACTGCTGGAGTTATTATACAGTAAGTTCATGTTATGATCAATGAGTACTTCATAGACAAACTATCTGTCCTCATATATTCCTCACAAGAAATAGTTAAAACAATTTTCTATCAAATACATAACTTTGTCTCTGTTAAGCCACTTAGGCATTATGTTATGTGCCTATTCATCGTTGCCAGGCAATAATGCCATATAAAGCAGAGACAACTAAGCACCTAACAATGTTTTAAAAAATTATTACAATGACCTATGCAATGAAAATTATTTGGAGGAAGGTAACTTAACATCTGCAAAGATGCCTCCTTGTCAAAGGAGGAAAGTTACCATGACAACAACTTCATTGGCACGACAACTAAAATGAAGAATGAAGTTCATCAATAAAAGTTTCGTATATGCATTTCATAAGTTAGTAGTAGTCTGTTATAGTTTAACTCAGTGAAAGACAGCAAGCCATTGATCAGTGGTAGCATAATAGCCTCGTACCATACATGAGAATTCAGATACTCGAGGAAATCTGGAAACTGGGAAGAAGTTTCAGTGTGAGGTAAAGTCATGAGACAATCTAAATTACTGAATACAGTGCTTCATGAAACAGTTGGGTTTGATCCAGACAAGCATTTCCAGGTTGTCAAACAGAAATGTTTTAATGTCTGTGGAGTAAGACATTATAACAAATAACCAAATTAATAACAAAATAGCAAAAATAGAACAAGAATGAAGATATGGTAATTTTTTTTAAAATCCTCTCCCCTAAAAATATATGTAACAAGGCACATTAGGAGAAATATCTTCAATTACTTTATTATTCAATTTGATTTAAATACCTGAAACCAGTTTTCTCATAATTTAAGACAACGGGGAGAAGTTTAAATTGCCTTTTACAGATGTAATAATTTCATTGTCTACTAAAGTGCAGTGATTGTTATGCCAAAAAGTATTATCAGAAAGTAAAAGCCACAAGACAAAAAACCCAAACCATGAAAAATAAATAAGTTTTTGAAGACATTCAAAATAATGAGAATATACGTACTCAGTCACATTTTAAAGCAATTCAAAGCCAAAAATATAACACTGAAAAGGTTTATAAACCTGTATTTTACCTTGTTCCCTGCAAAGCCTGTAACTTTGTACATTTTCCAAACAAGACTTAAATACTTTTAAAGAAAACAAGTAATATTAGCATCCTTAGCACTTTAAAAAAAGTTTATGTGGAGTAAAATAAAGGCAGACAGGTTAATTCATTATAATATTTTGAAGCACTAAGAGATATGACTGGATTCTAAGTTATATTTTAACCATATTTTTAGCTGTGCAGTAGGTGCCGGTGGTTTCAACAGTCCTGAAAGTCTTTTTGACTTCTTAACTGCAAAACCTTTGAGCAATTTACTCTTCCTGTCAGCATTAAAAGCTGACTGCTGAAAAGCATTCAGTTGAGGAAAGATGTAGAAGATTCCTTATTCCTCACACAGAACTTTGTGCCCTTTAAATTTTGCATTTCATAAAGAATTAGTAATTAGACTTAAAATTTCTATTCACTCCAAAACATTCACATTTAAGACATTTCACATGCACAACACTACTGTCCCTTTTAAACTAGACAAGCACAAACTCTACTGAAAGCTAAGTATTTGAAAGTTCCTGGTTTCTTAAATCTTTCCAAAGATACAAAGTGTTTAGAAGCAAGGTAGTAAATACATTAGCGCTGCCCCACTTCCAAACTTTTGGAGTATAGTAACTATTTTATTAAAATTAACATTTTTGTTCAATAGAAAACCATTATATAATTTTTTTATCCATTTTCCTTATAGGTGTATTCTCTTGAAGTTTGTTATATTTGTGTGTTCTTTAAAGAATACACATAGGGTTAAGAGTCCTATCAGTGCTTAAATAAATATAGGGAGCTTATTTGCAACAAGTAGCCTTTCTGGGGCTTTCAGAAGGGCTGGTAACCATCTATATGTTTAAGACAAAATAATTTTAAGGAAAGCATCAATTTAAGATTTGTTTGTGCATACCCAACAGATTGTACTTAGTAACCCTCATACAGTCTCCCTAAGCTATTGATTTCTGACAATCTAAAACCATAAAGAAATGATGTGCTGAGCTTCAGAAAACTGCCATGAGCCATTCTACACATAGTGCTAATTACACCAGGGTTGCTAAAGCTGTGGTTCTTAAACCCCATCAAAATTCACCTACACTTTGAAACAGACCTAACAGTTGTTTTGAATGCTGAATAAAAATATTCAGCATTCAAAGAGATTCTGCTCAAAAGTCAGTTATCTTGCTATTTTACCCAAATTCAAGTAGAGTGTATGTTCACAGCATTCTTCTATAATTACAATTTCAAAGCTTACTGAGCCAACAGTTAAGAATTAAACTCCAAGTTTGGCACATACAGCAATTGTCAGAAGCATCCCTTTATTTTATTACAACACTGTTAAGAACAGTGATCCCATCACCAAGCATTAACCTGACTGGCAGCTATTCAAGGTGCTTTATCTCAAATTCGCACACATGGATTGCACCTTGCCTATGACTGAGGCACATAAGGCGCAGTGCAGAAGTACAACAGTTCAGACACTAGAGGACAGTCTGTTCATTTGACCAAACCTCTAGACTTGTAGTGAACGTTCCACATTGCTTCCTTTCTCTTGCACTAGAATTCAAGTTCGTAAGCTGATGAATCCACTTTCAGGAAGCTTCTCTTCAGATTAAAGATTTCTTTAAACTAGTTGATTTTTTCCCCCTCCTACATAAGTCTCAAAGTGTTGCAAGAATTCTTGAAAACGAGATAATTAATGTCAGTACTGTCTGTCCAACGCCAAAGACAAGAGCTTCTAAGGGAGCCATATTCTTTCCTGCTACTCTGTAAATTCCAGCTACTGCAGCACCTAAGAATCACAAGAAAAACAATGATCAAATCACAGAAAAAGCCAAGGCTGAAATATGACAAATTATTTACTGTGTCTATGCATCAGCTATTTATAAAACATTACCAAACACTGTATTACTTCATGGCATTACAGAATTATTAGCCTTACTTGTATTTTTGTAGTTATGCAAGTCCTTCAGGAATGATTTTCCCAACTGAACCAGATTAACTTTTCCAACATCAGTTTGATTTAAGAAAATTGAATCTTGCTGTTTCCTTGTAGACATCTTAAAATCTTTTTCTATACTTTTGCCTTCTGCTAATTTAAAAAGATAACAAAAAAATCCCCTAAAAATTGACCGTGTCTGAAGTGTGGTTTAATAGTGCTTGTATAGGCAGGGAGAAGGCAAGAACAGTAAAACTGCTAGTGTCTACAAAACAACCGTAAACACACATTTATCAGCTTCATTTAATATTTCAGTTGAATAACCTTGTCATATTGTGTCAGTTCGGTTTTGACTTAAACTACTAAATTGTTAACAATTGTTTAGCAAATCAAGCAAAACATGAAAAAGATCAAAGTACTGCATTGTTATCCACAAGTGTGTATGAGAGGAAATTTCTAATCAATATGATTAGATTTTGAGCTATAACACATTAAAAATTAAGAGACCATTTTTCTTACAGTTTTGTGCAAATTCCTGTTTAAAGTATAACATCAAATGGCCAGGATAAACCAGAAACAAAATACTGCACTGTAAACACAGACAGGTGCTACTAACTCCCTTCTAACTGTCTTTCACATACTGAATTTATCACATGTGTTTGAAGAAAAAAGTCACAGAGCAAACTTATAGGTGTGATGTCTTGGAGAAAATGCCTGAGAAAAAGATAAGTCTTTGTATCAATCAGTCAAAATAATAACATGCTAATGATGAATAACATTTTCTGCTCAACCAACTTCTGAGCCTTTTAAGGATACAAAAATGTTAATTCAAAAAAGAAATATAGGCTGTATATGGCTATGTCCATAAGTAAAAAATTTACTCAACCCAAACCTCAAAGGTTCAACTAGAATGAAGCTTTTATTTAATAGTTTCTGAACTAGTATTTTCTATACAGTGTTTGCTTTCCTTGCCTTAAGAACAACCATTAAGTTTATTGTCCTTTATTTCAGAATGAATGAATTTTTCCTGAAGACCAAACCCCAAAATTTAGTGATAGACCTTCAGTATGTATGGTCTCAGATGCTATCTAATCGTAATAAATGCTTTCAGGGATCACAGAGGCTTTTTCAGGCTCAAAGAAAACTGAAAAGCCACCACAGTTTTTTTTAAGTAATAGGAAAGAGTTAAAAAAGAAAATTGGAATTTTCTTGGTTTTGCACAGTTACTAACAGGAATAGTCTGCCGAAATGATCAAAAACCCAATAGTGACATGGAAATACATTAAGTCCCAACAGATTTTTCTGAAAGTACAATGTGTATCTGAATCATCTGACATCTGAAGAAAAGTAACACCTCATTTTTACAAAAATTTTAGGAAGAGTAGAATTCACTAGTAATTCTGGCCATAACAGCATTTGCAAATACAATTAATCAGACTGTTAGGTGAGTAAATTTGGGTTTTTTTTTTTTAGTTTTTGTGGGTTTTTTAATTGCTGTTTTTTAAAAAACATATTCTGTAAAGTGTATTTTGTCAGGAATATCTCGCCAGAAGGCTAGCCTTATGGTATTTCACTCAGCTACCTTGCATAAGCTTTTCCATTTGTTCCTTGACTAGCTGCTGTCAAAAACTGAGCAAGATCCTTTAGACTGAGCCCATTAAAATTAAAATTAATTTGGTGATTGAACTCTCAAAGTGAATTCAAATCAGCCAAATTGGGATACCAGAATTTGATGCTATCAGTTAATCAATAACAGTAATTTTTGGTTTCTTGAGAAAACACTGAGATATTCTAGAAAATATCAATAATAAAAAAAATGGTAGTTTGATAATTACACATTTGTACTCATCAAATAACAGTGTACAATACAACCTGTAATGTATAACCCAGCACAACTGGTATAGAGCTAAAGTATACTACAATAGGCTGCCAATGAGAGGAATGAGAATATGTCACCAAACAGGAGTGTGCTGGGGGAGAGGAGGAAGAATAGACTCTTCTGGATGAAATACAGCTAAAATCCTTGCCTCAAACTGCCTGACATTTATCTGTTCTTGGTTGGTTTGGGGGTTTTTTTGGACAGTATCCACTGCTATTTAATAAATTTTTTTTATAACTTTTTAAAATAACTGTTAAGTTCCATGCTTTTTCAAAGCCTTGAAACCGAGGCGTCTCCTCCTTTTCTATGTGCTGGTAAAAAGATTCCGGAAGGCCAGAAAGTTTGAAAGATCTAACTGAGCAAAATTAAACTTGCATTATTTAATAATCTATACTGGATTCATTCATCTACACAAATGATGCAGAGGACTGGAAATACAAAATGGAAATGGAAGTCAGTTTGCTATTTCAATTACTTAAGCACTGGACCAGGCATATCCAAACAACAAAATACTTCAACTTGCACCCCAATTTGCAGCACAATTGCTATTAAAAATCCTCTCTAATATTTTATCACCATAATTTGTCTTCAGAAGCTCCCCACAGAGTTTCTTTCAGTATGAAACAGCCCAGTGCATCCAGAAACAAAAATACCTGGAAGTATTTGGCTAACCACTTTGCAATGCTCTGTGCAAAACCTTTGGGAGCAGCATAACAAGTCTACAGTCTAAGCCTAGAGAAATTCTCAGGTGAATTTGCACATGAACAATGCCGCTTACTTATTAAATATTTTGACCTGCAAAGCTGGATGCCAAAAATACAACTGTGTTGCTCCTCTTTTTATGCTTAGATAAAAGACACAGAGCACTTTCATCTGAGAAACACTGAACCTGAAACTTCCCCACCACAGAATACTATAAAAGACTCTGCTTGGATATTCCAGCATCACATTTCCTATCTTCAGTTCTTCCGAAATGCTCATGCACAATTGACCTTGTAACAGGACCACTGCCATTTTAATGATAGGACAAAAATCAGCATAACATGTAATGTAAGGCACTCAAACTGGTTCCATCTCACTTTAGAAAAACAAAAGTAGAGTTATACTGAACTATACTGGGTTAAATAATAGAAATTCTAGGCTGAGATATATATAGTAATTGAAACAAATTTTTGAGGAAAGTCTTAACGAAACTTTTCATGAAATTTGCATTTTTATTTAATCTTGAAAACCAACAGGCAAGAAAGACTTTCAGCAGCAATAAGAAAATCTGTCACAAATTAACCATGAATGTGTCCAAAGCTGAAGTGATACCACTATTCTGATAATTTGGTTAATACACAGAAAAATGGGAATGAAAGGCAGAAAGGCCTTTCAAGTTAGACCATCTTAACAACACTGAAGATCTTTGGGCAGAAACTACTACTAAGGTTAACATAGGCCCCATTCAATCCATTGATTTTAATGTTGAGAACTGCTGATTGGCATTATTTCAGACAACAAAGCACAAGCTTCTTTCCTGTATAATTCCTGAATAATATTCACTATTTCTCCACACCCCCTGCCAAACAGAAAATTCACCATGCTCTTATTTGCTTGGGAAAGCTACTGTAGTCTATT
This sequence comes from Haliaeetus albicilla, assembly GCF_947461875.1. Taxonomy (NCBI): domain Eukaryota; kingdom Metazoa; phylum Chordata; class Aves; order Accipitriformes; family Accipitridae; genus Haliaeetus; species Haliaeetus albicilla. The sequence goes on along the minus strand of NC_091503.1, from coordinate 17,997,869 downwards.
TATAAGTTAGATAAACATAGCTGGATATGATAGAGCCAAAGACTGAATAAAGTGTCCTACTGGTCTTATGGCATATATTTCAGTATTGACACAGATAACAGAATTTCTTAGGGAAGATGGAAAAACAGTATCTGATACCACTACCTCTAGATGAAAACAGCTAAGCAGCATTTCCTCAAAATGTTCTTGGCAACATCACTTGTACCATAAATGGACAGGTATAACACTTCTGCACTTTACTACATAGAATACTCCTGCTTTCTGCAACGTTTTCATGACGAGTGTAGGTTTCAACTATAGCTCTGTGAACCTTTCAGCATGCTGCTTTAACAGAGAAATGGTTAGCATCTTATCTGTGGATACAATGTCAAAGAATAAAAAAGTGTGTAAAAATGTACCTTGAGTGGTAGGCATTAGACTAACACCATAAGAAACTCCGTAACAGATGCCCTTACCAAAGAGCACTTTGCCTAGAACAACAGCACAGCTTAATTTTTTTTTTTTTTTTTGGGGGGGGGGGGGGGGGGGGGCATGTGTGTGTGGAAGTCTAATGGCCTTCCTCTCTACCCCAAATAAAGTAGAAAGTAACATTGTGGCCAAGCCAAGACTGGAAAGTTCATTCAAATCCATGAGCCAAGTATAACTTCTCCAAACAAACAAATTTTCTTAGCTGTAAACCACTACCTACATTGCACCTTCATTTCTTTTAAGAGCAACTTCCTATCCAGTTGCAGTTTAAAAACCTGCAGCAGGCCCAAGGAAACGAGCAGGAATTCAGCCTTGCAATCAATGGAATCAGGACCTCACTTCCAAAAACATCCTCGTGGCTTTAAGGTTACTAAGAGGTCATCTTGATCAGAAGCCTTTAATAAAAAAATCCATAACAAGTATGGTAGGACAGGACAGCTCTTCCTGATCGCCAAAAGATACTATCTGCTGAGCATACACCTTTTGAATAGCTTGGTACCCAACATTTCCAAAACGAGAGAGTACAATGATTTCTGCACTCTTCAGACAATTTATAGTAGTTTTATCTTTACATAATAGAAGAGCAACTCAGCTGTCATTATCATTAGGATAGCTATATAACTAGGGGAAAATCCTTAATAAACAATTAACAAATCACTAAGAAAAAGGTTTTTTCTTTTTAGAAGTTAGATGTAAAATAAGAAAGAAAAAAAAAACAAAACAAAAGACAGACTTACTGGTTATCATTGCTCCAGTTATAGAACCCAGAAATCCAATGCTGACCACAATGACAGATATCAGCCTCCCCTGCCTATGCCTCTGCAGCATCACAAACATTAATACTCCCACAGCACCATGGACAAAGAGAGAGGAGAAGAGAGCCCAGAGGAAAACCCAGTACCACATTTCTGGAAGAAAGCAGTGAAATAAAGGGTTAATATTTCTGAGACAAGAAAAAGAAAGAGACTTTAAAACATTACATACAATCAACAGTAAGAGAAAAGCAATACTGATTTCCACCTTAAAAGGAATCAATGTGACAACATCAGCATGTGCTCAAGACACTTTCCCCCTTTTAGCAGTGTATCATAAAGGAATAACTCTTATGCTTTTTATAATTTTTTGATCATTCTGGCACAATTCTTAATTCAGATGTATTATTACAAGAACTCCGTCATTCTTTTAATAGCTTCTTTAAACAACTTTAAACAACGTTAATTGCAGTATTTTACTAGGTATCGTAACTACTCCTGCAGAATGAAATATTCACTGAAACAAAGACTGAACGAGGAAAGAGTCAAGAATTGTTTTGGGTTTTTTTTGTTGTTGTTGTTGTTGTTTTTTAAAAAAAGAAGAGACAGCATCAGGTAACATCAAATGGGAAAACTGAGATTAAAGACTTCAGCTTATCTACCCAGGAGCTGTAATAGAATGTTCCATCGAATTAGCTTCAAAGGCACAAATAAAAACACTACAATTTTAAAAAGAAATTTTAACACATCTAACCCCTTCCTTCTAATTGCTTAGCACAAAACTTCATAGAGACATGCAGACACTATTATTTAAATTACTAAGCAAGGACAAGAGATCATGAGAACGTGTGGAGTACAAACATTTCTCTAAAGAATGGCAGACGTGATCATTACCTTCAAAGAAGAGAGCAGAAACCATCAATGAAGCTACATAAGAATTAAAGAACCTTTCTCACTTGGTGGCAATTTTCTAAAAACATTTACTATAACTCAAAAGGGTAGGGAAATGCAAAAGAGATTTTTATTTTTTTTTTTTTTTAAACACATCAACTACAGTTGGTATATATCATCACAGAATTCAGCAAGTTGGGGCACATTTTCCCAATTGACATAATCTCACAAAACTGTCATCAATTCAGAGTTTTTGCTGCAGTTCCCCCTCAAAAAACCAACACAGCTTCCTTACAACAGCAGGATACTTATTGTTTGAGGTGAGCCTGTATTATTGTAGCTTGACACACATCAGTCATTTGAGCAGAAATATGACCCAATTAGCTAACTTAAAAAATACTTAGCAGCTCAAAACACCTTGTGAAAAGATTCTGAGAAAAAATGGTTGCCACACAATAACCAGTGTCCTTTGAGTTCAAAGTCAATATAGTATGTATATCCATAGCACAAATGCAGAGTTTAAGCTTTTTCATTTAGCAGTACTTTGAGAGTAGACTCAACCCTTCCCCTTTCACACAGGCATAAAAGGCAAAACTATGTCACAGGACTTACAAGTCCTCTAAATTATGGTCACCAAAAGGCTCTCTTAAGAGAGCAGCAAGGGTGGTTAATCTACATTCAATTAATACTTCAGCTGTAGCTCAAGGTGTAACTTTTCTGAATGCTTGGATATATGCACACATATATTTAGGGTGGCTCCAAGCAGCTCTCCTCAGATCCTCCATCCCTTTACACCTTGCCCCAAGCTGGGCCTCAAAAATCTTTGCAAAAGGATAATGACCACTGTACTGTTCCACTAAACCTCTCATTCTCAGAAGCTACTGTAACAGAACAGTGGCAAGAGTGCCAAGTAGTCACTCTACAAATACCTGAAAAACCCCCTCACTAACATTAAGAAAGATTGACTGATTGCTGATCTAATGTCCCATGGTCATGGATAATTTGGGTGGGGAACCTCTCCTGCAGTCCTAACAGGCTTTGTCTGTTACTAGCACAGGTTGGGTGTTCCCACTGTTTTTTTCTAGTGGAAGCAAATAAGCAAGGAGATTAACCAAAGGATCTATCAATATAGAACCCAGCAGCCCTGCTAGACCTACAGTTTGACCATAGGGAAATAAGCCTTACGAGATGGGGGGAAAAAAAAGTTTACTTTCCTGCAAATGTAAATCATGTACAACTTCAGGCAGGAAAACCCTGTCAGGAAGGAACACTTTCATTCTTCTACATCAGAAGACCTACCAGGGAAGACCCTTTCATTGAAAGTGGTCACAAAACCAGATTCCTAGCAGCTCAAAACACTATTCTATCAACATGATAACAACTAAGCTCCTGTCCCATGGGGGATCATTTCCTTGAGCACCAAGTGGACTATTAGTAGATACTTAATAAATTTTAGAGGTATGGACTGTGCAGACTATAGTTCTGCAATAGACTGAACAGGCCCTCAAGTCTAAACTGCTTTGGCAACACTGGCAGTGAAAAAACACAATGAATAACCATGAAGAACAAAGTTAGACAAAAAAACTCTAATATGGGAATTAAGAATGTATCTTGTAGGCAAGAGCAAGCATTTCCTTGCTTACAGATATTAATCTCTGAAGACCTTCAATCCTAGAAGATACTATGTGCTTATCTTAGATCTGCCATTTTAGTTCTCCATAGTAACATGGTTGAGCCCATCACCCAGATTATTCAGAGAAGTATGAAACTAAACTGCTAGCAGGTGAATGTGACACTGAATGCACTATTTCAAAAGATAATTTCTTCTTACAGAGAAGAAGATGTTTTGCCTTGTTTGCCAGTAAATACTGTAGTAGAGATGCTATTTATTTTCTGGACACAGCACCCTTTCCTGCAATTAAGTTTGTCACACAATTTTCATACCACTCAGATTATACTGATATGCAAAATACTCAGTAAAAGAGAAGTCTGGATCATCAGGACATAGTGCTGACAATGTTCTTGACCCAAATTTTCATTTCTCTTGACTAAGATGGATGCAAGAGATGAAACATCAACTACCAAGAGAAAGCAAGGGCTTCTTGCAATTTTACTAGAGTAAAGATAACCTGATACCCCAGTGACAGATTCTGAGAATACATATTTCAAATCTGCAGTTGAAAGAAACGCTTGGTTCTTATGTAAGGTTACATGACAACTACAGGCTTCCAAGACTGCCAAACACTCCCTAACTACACTAATGGTGTATTAATTAGTATTATCCCATCAGTTCTTCCACAGTCTAAAAACAAACTTCTGGAAGGTGTGCTGTTGTGGATACTGAATTCAGGCAGCTATCAACTGATTTCATAAAACTGCATCAGAATGAGACAAACTTGTCCCCATTTAACATGAAGCCCAAGAACAGAAGACTCAGTTATTTCAGGTAAGAGGGGACCTGTGATTATGGCAGCCTATTCAGTAGCCAGTTATTCTGAAGAGACTGGTCAATACGTAGATATGCTATGGGGAAGAGAAGCAAAGCTCTCGATTTTGTCTCTCTGCAAATGTAGAGGGACAGTCCCAGAACACTGAAAGTCATTCTCTCCTAAAATGCCATTGCAGCTGAAAAGCTTGAAACTGGACCAGGAAAGCCTGTTGGAATCTGACTCTGTTAGGCACCATCATTCCCTGTAATTTCCACAGGGTTTGCTAGGTACTGCATCACCTTTTAGTAAATCAGTGTTTGTGGTCACTGTTGACCCTCACCAGGTAGAAAAGGCAATTGATTTCCAGTCTTAGGAAAGACTATTAGGATGACTGTATTTTTAGAACAAAGGGAAAGATTATGGGAAGGCTAACTACTCCCCTGTAACTAAGAAACCAAAAATATTTACAAACCCTTACACAACAAAATAGCTGCATAGTGAGCAACTATCTTGGGTTTTATTTACATTCCAAATGAGGCTCAAGGAAAATTAGCATCACCTCTCACTTTATATTTAGGACAGGAGACATGAGACTAGAACAAGCTCCAAATGTCCTGTTGGATAAAGGAATATAAACTTGAGTTCTTTGGTACACACTTTTTTCTCCTACTCCTTAAAAACAACACACATATTGAATGCATTCAAAAGGAAATTAGAGAACATCCAGAAATATTCCTTGTTCCACACAAATGCAGCTGTAGCATTTAAAGAAAACAGTTATAAACCATCACTTCACAGAGGCTTAGGTTTCCAAGTCAATAACATTGTAAAGTCAGTGATGGAAGAAATACAGGTAGTGTTACACATACCTGCAATAACCCAGTACCTTCTTATTATAAATTATTCATAATAGCTTATAATTTTACCAAACTGACTGTAGATGTTAAAACTTGTAGGTGTTCACTTCAGAAGAGTTGGAGGGAGGGAACACCTTCATGTCCAGCTGAAGATAAGAGGGAAGAAGGACCAAAACTTTGTTCATTTGGGAAGGAGACAGAAGGGGGAAGTGACAGGTGTGAACAGAAGGGTTAAGGACATTGGCCTGTGATACACCTATCTGCAGAAGGCAGGCAGCAGGGTGAAGGACAAAGCAAGCAGTGGAGTTAACTGTCTTTATCCTGTAAGTAGGCAAAATACTTGTAGATCATCTTCTACTTGGAGTTGCTTTTCATTTGGGCAACTCCATCAAGTACATATGCCCTAGATTATCCACTCTCCACCAACTTAAATATCTAAATTTGTTAAATAAAAGTAGCTGAAAAGCTTTTCTTTACCAAGTTACCAGACAAGCTATGAGCAGAGAGACTAGAAGGGAGGGGGGGTTTGTCCTTCCTCTCCCCTCACACACATTCTTGCTAAAGATTCTCACCTCCTGCAACAAGAACTGAATTTTTAAAAGGTAAGGAAGAGAAAAAGTCTCCCTGAACAGGGAACAAAGTACAACTCTGCCACTTTGTCTTGTGGTTGGAACTATTCTAGCATCTCCCCTCAGTACCAAGATACCTCTAATTTCCTAGAGATTCATTATTGTTTGGTTTGTTGTTGGTTTTTTTTTAATGGTTGTGATTAGCAATGAATATACAATAATTTATATTGTTGTATCCTGATACAAAACAAAGAAGAAGGAATAACCACACTGCTCAAATATTCTGGGATGATAGCTTACATAGTCATTATATGACTGTAGCATTTCAAAATCTGATATTAAAGAAATTGAGAACTTGATCACACAAAGCTTTTTAATCTTTGATTTAGATCATACCTTTCTCTTGCAAAGTTGGCTTTTCTAGCAAGGCACTTAGCAGAACATAGCAAGATATCTTCCAGAAAACTTACACAACATACAAAATCAGAGCCATTTATAATCATAATCTATGAACCTTTTATCACAGTCATCTTTGTCATGTTAAAGTAGCTGTTAAAAAACCTGAAAGATCTGTAAATCAGAGAATTGTATCAATTGACTATTTCACATAAGTGTTTCCTGTTCTTTAGCTACAGACTACACATTTAGTAAGAGACTATGTATTTATTAGCAATTCTTCCAAATCCAAGAATTTTCTTTATCTGCCTGAATAGGTATCATCCACTTTGTTAAACCACCACCTCACTTCATTAAAATGTCAGCTCAGTCCTAGAAGCTGAAACAGGACAAATCACTTTTGAGTACTTTCCCTAGGAAAGGCAGGAAGTCATCCTTTCTTATCCTCCTTTATTTATTCTTTTTATGCCTGGTAGTTCAACACACTTATTTACTTCTGCCCATTAATTGGGCCAGTGATGAAGACACCCGAGTAAGCTGTTTAACATAGATGAACAAGATAAGGAGGACAGCCAATCTTCTAAGCAAACTAAAGGAGGCTTCAAGCTCCATAAACCTAGAGGACAATGTAATCATTCTTATCCTGACAGGTTGAGGGCAGAGAACTTTATGCACAGGTATTTGAGTGGAACAGTTCAAGGTCCTGTAAAATTCAGCATCATCTAACTCCAGAATCATGATGAGAGATGACTCTCAGATAAAAGTGTGCTAGAGTAAGACTGAAGGAAGCAAAGGATGGGTTGGGGACAACACTGAGAGGTGCCATTAGAAAACAGAGAAAGAGAATGTGGACCTCTGAACACAAATGGTCAAGACTTTGCTTGTTCAAAAATAACTGAGTAGTTGAAAGATTTGCAATACCTATAAGGAAGAGGAAGTGAGACTGAAGTGTCTTAAGAACATACTGGTATGGCTATTTATGTCCTATATACTGACTGATACTTTAAGAGGTATAAACTTACCTACATGATTATTGTTGCTACCTTGATTTAAAAAAGCACATGGTCTTTGTGTAGCTACACTAATTATCTTGCTCTTTTGATGATATGAGCTGCACATATGGAATACTTTGCTGGTATGGTAATAATGACTTAGCTTTATCTGGCAGCAAGCTCCAAATACTAGCCTAGCCTCAGTTTATTTAGTCATGACCTCACAGAGCTATCCTAAAGAGACATGGAATAAAATTTTAAAAAAACCCTCCCAGCTTCCTTTGCTTGAACCTAAGAAAGTTTCGGAGCTTACTTTCAGTGTATCCAAATTACTTTAAGTAGCCAAAACACAACTTATTTGTATCAAAACTCCACAGTTGCCAAAGAAATACAGGGAACTAGGAAAGAACCAGTACCTACTAGCTTACAAGCACAGTGACAACCAATCTATTGCATAGATTCCTTAGCTTTTCTAATAAGGACAAATGAAATCCATTTTTCAGGTTTATTTAAAATCCTTAGCACTTAACCACTACCTTAAATCTTGTTCTCAGTTTATGTTCCTTTCCACTAGTTTGACCTAGGTGGGGATTTTTTCTACCACAAAAGTTGCAAGGCTCAATTAACTTGTAATTCATGCCCTATCACTCCAGTTTTAGAGTAATTCTTTGTTAATTTAGGTATTTATATATACCATACATATGTTACGCTTAGGTACTATATATACACATTATACATATATGACTGTCAGCATACACAACCTTAAAGATTATAAAAAGTTTTTAAGGCATGCTACAGTTTAGAACAACATTCATATCACTTCCATCTTATCAAAACTTGAAGTTGCACTCCATCAACAGCTTCATCTTGGGCAAATAAAAAATGCAAAGTCAACATATAAAGTATATAAATGATAACATTTTCAAATATTGTCTATATATGAACACGCTGTCCTACTGCCACTCAGCTTCAGTAAACATGGAGTACCTCCTTAGTCCATCTTCAGCATTTTTCTTTTTCTCTAGTCCTTAGCTTGTTTTGACAGATGAATAATGATCGCCTATAACATTTCATAAGTCAAGACTGATTATTCCAAAATAAAGTAGCTCCCTTGAGATTCTGATCTAGGTACCCAGCCTACCACTGTTAGCTACAGAGTTGTCAAGCATAAGTATCTGTGCTGTGAATACAGAGATACAAATTTAAGTCAACAAGGTAGCACATGTTGAAATTTGAATTAAGAAACTGTATAATGTTATATTCCTGTAGACTTATAAACTCAAAGCACTCAGATGAAGAAATGACATCATATTATACCCACAAATGTAAGTCAGCTCTTTACATGTTACAGTATTTTCTTCATCACTGGGACCTTTCCTTAATTATCATATTAACTGGTACTTTCAAAGTTAACTGGACTACACAGTCAAATTGTTGTTTGGAGATGCTAACGTTTTTGCTGCATTAAGTGGAAGAGAAGTACTTGCTGAAGAGCATTTAAATCATAAATTACAGACTAGTCCTCTCAGCTTACAGGACTGGGGACAAATAAGTACAGGATGGAGCTTCGGAAAAAAAATATAACAGACAAGGAACATCTTCCATGTAACACCCATAATCTCTTATAAATGTTCACTTTCAACAAATTCAGGAGTTATTACTGTCCAGCACTTTAAAATTATAGACTTTTATTTCAAAGTCTATAAAAACTGTTGGTGGAGTCTTGAGCTCATTACCTTAGGACATTGGGGTGTGAGGAGGAAGAAGATGATGAATCTGACTTTAGAAGTCATACAGTAAAACACAAGCTTTTTTTTTTTTTTTTTTTTTTTCCCCCCATACAACATTCTCCCCCCATCTCCTCAGAGGCTAATATAAAACCCACTCAGACCCTAAGCTTACACCTTTGGAACATGCAATAACTTGGACCTGAAGCTTAGATCTTTGGAACATGCAATAACTAGATGTAAACAAAACATCTACGTTGGTTATCGGAAGAGTAGAAATATTGCTGTTCTTCATTGTGGAAGCAGCCTTTAAACAAATAATTTATTTTCATGGGCACTCAAACTGGGATGATTTTTTCAGTTCAGATTCAGCTATTGCCTTGTTCTAGTAAACCCTGATCTACCACTAACTCTAAAACACAACCAGTTCATATAAAGGGGGCTGTTCTTGGGATTTGCTGGAGGAGCTAAAACAGGGTGAGGTAAAAGCCACCTCTCCCATGGTTACTAGAGCCTTACCTTCACCTCCCAAGTGAAGGCAGGAAGATATGAAGCAACGTATATCATGTTGGTGGGCCTAGGTTCAGGTACAAAGAACAGCACTTGCAGCTTTGGCTATCACAGGGTGTGATGTGTGTGTGGCAGGAATGAAATGGTCTGTGGTCTCCTGGGTATTTTAGGCCATATATGATAGACAGGATTTCTTTTTTTATGTTGAACTTGAATCAGATATATGGTATAAAAATAATGGTTCAGCTTCTCATTAAGGGGGAAAAACCACCCAATTCAAACCACTAAAGTTTGAAGCATTCCTGGTTTAGGCTGGAGTTTGTATCAGGTCCCTGTTGAAAATTTGGGGAAATTAATATATTTTTAAGAAGGGTGCTGATCAAATTTTATAACCTTGTGCAAATACAATCAACATTGTTTATCTAAAGAAGATAAATATTTACTTCTGCAACTTAAAAGCCAAGTCCAGACCACAACTTTAAGTCCAAAAGTAAACACAAAGCAGTCTTAAAGAACATTCATGGAACACCATATATTTATGAATTTCTTTTCCCAGTACTCTGAAGAAGTTTCTCCTCATACTTTACAGAGGTGCCAAAGAGAATGAATTAAGTAGACAAACAAGACAAAGTCATTCACATACCTATTTTCTTAGCAGGGAAAAACCAGAATTTCTGGTTTTGAACAAAGTTTACTTTGGTAAATATTTTAGGAAGGGTTTATGTAAGTTTAATAACAGCTATTTGTTAATATCAATTATTATATTAAAAAAATTCTTAAGATATAATCAGTAACAGTGTATCTTATATAGAGGATTTTAAATCCAGTGAAAGTTATTAACTATTGACAGTCCATAAGAACATTCAGCACAACACGTTATGGCTACAAGGACAACCTACATTTAAGCACCAATTCAGAAACTGTAGTGCAACTACAACTGACACTGACATATTCTCCAGCAATACTACAACGGATAACTAATTATTTTTCATATTCTTTAAATTAAAAAGAAAAACCATTCCACATTAAAAACACCTTGTGCAACCCCTTGTTATATTGCAAAAGCACCAAGAAACAATTTTGCTTACTTAACACTCGGAACTGAATTTCATAGAAACGCCTATGTTGCATAATGCTCTAATAAGAAAAACTTTATAGAGGATGCCTGGCACAAAGACAAGTTAAATCCATTGTGAACTTTTTACTTTAAGAGTACAAGATGTATTTTTATAAGTAGTATGCAAAAATAACTACTCAGAAAATGAGTTTTATTAGTGTGTGACCACACTAATACCTGGAAAATTTAATCATCAGACACACATCTGAAAAAGTTCATAGATCAAATAAAAAAAACCCAACTTGTATAACCTTTTTGTTACATTAAAAAGTACCCTGGAAGTTAAAAGAACGAGAAAGATAATAAAGCCTAAGATGATCGCTTTCTGTTTGCTACAGCTTCAACTTCAGCTACACCTCTATTTTCATTATACTTCTTCCACTTTGAATAGATGTTAAAAAAAAAATCAAAACTATCAATCACTACTATAGAGGGGGGAAAAAGACGGCATAATACTCTTTCATAAATATTAGAATATTTTCATAAATATGTGAAACAAATCCCCTTTATTCAACATTTTCCACTAATCTGTCACCACCTAATATACCCCTATACCAAGTAGAAAGAATTTACTCAGTAACATCTCTGCTATTGGCACCAAATCCCTGCTTATTCAGAGCTGGAAGCTTATGCTTTTCCTTACACCTGGACAGGACAGGAAGTCAGAAGATACAACTCTCCACTATATGCCTTGGGTCCCACGGTAATCCACACTCGTTTTTCAGCATGAGATGGAGCAGGAGAAAAAGCCATTTCTTGCCAAAGCTAGCTAAAGCTCCCCTCTCCAAACACAGGATGAAGACCTGGCTCCACTTTGGTTCACAGAATTTTTTCAGAACAGCTCAGTCTTTAAGGTTCCCTGATGCTTTGCCAGGAAACATCTGCCACCTCATTAACTCCCACAGCTCTCATTGTCCAGGGTTATACTCAGAGGGGTGGTGGGGAAGTCCCAGATTCTCACATTCATTTCTCTGGGTTTTTTTTTGTTTGGTTTTTTTTATGCCAATGAGCGTATATCCACAAAAAAACCCCAACACTCTCCCAAACATACTCCAGCCTTCCATACATATTTACACATTCACGCACGCTTTCTACAACCCTTTACTCGTAGACAGGTACCCATCAATTTGCTCATATACCCTGTACCATTAGCCTTTTACTACACACATACAAACAAAAGTGAGCGAACGCATTGACACCTTCAGCTCCTTTACTCCTGCAGGCATACTGGACAGATACCGGGCTCGCACACCAGTCCTCCCAACACGTAACACACAGATCCCTCTCGTTTCCCTGGACATACCAGCCCCACACCCAAGCCCCCCAAGCACACACACACGCCTCATATCCATGCTCACAGAGCGAGCGTGTATGCACCCCCCCAGACACACACGCGTGCACACAGACCCGGGAACGCAAACCCCAGCCCTCCCTACGGGTGACACGCAGGGAGACCACCCCCAGCCCTGCACACCGGCCCCACACCCACGCCCTCCATTGTGTACCGGGGGGGTGTCTCGCTCTCCAGTCACGGAGCGGCTTCCCCCGTCTCCCACGCCGACGGCACTCCTGCCCCCCCCCCCCCCCAGCAGCGCACACCCATACCCGCGCAACTCTCCCCACGCCAGCCCCCCCGGCCGGCAGCTCGCCCCGCCGCCCCCACGCGTGCGCCAGAGGCAGCCCACCCCTCCTCCCCGCCTGCCCACGCCCCGCCGGCGCCCCGTTACCGGTGAGGTTGCGGAGGACGGTGCCGTGCGCCCACAGACTCAGCACTTGCTGCACCGACAGGTTGATCATGGAGTTGTCTCCCGCTTCCACCTTCATCGCGGCGGAGGGGGGGGGGGGCGGGTCCGGCGGCCTCCGCCGCTCCTCAGCCGGGGGGGACGGGCGGCAGAGACGGCCTGACCGGCGGGAGGCCGGACGCCTCTCGCCGCCGGACCGCGGGGCGGGAGGGCTGCGGCAGCGAGGAGCGAGAGGGCGGGGAGGCGGCGAAGGGGCCTCCGCGCCGCGGGGGAGACATCGAGGACGGAAGGGGGAGATGGCGGCGAGGCTGGGGGAAGCGGGGTAGGGTGGGGGGGGGGGAACCGAGCGATGGGGCGGGCCGCTGGCGCTTCCCCGCGGCTCAGGGGCAGGGCAGGGCGGCCCCGAGGTGCGAGCGGGCGGCGGGGACGGACGAGGAGGCCCGCCCGGACCCCATCGCCGCCTCCTTCCCCGTCAGGAACGGTGGTCGTCGCCGCCGCCGCCTCGCCACCGGCATCGTCACCCCGGCCACTGGCATCACCTGGGGAGGGGGCGGGGCGGCCGCCAGGCTCCTCCCTCTCTCCCTCCCTCACGCGGGCAGCGCCATGCAGCAGCAGCGGCCCCGCCCGCGGCAGAACCCGCGTGCCGCCCGCGGCTGCCGGCGCGAGACGCCGGCCGCCGCCGTAGGGGAAGGGAGTGGGATGCGGGGGGGGGGGGGGGGGGGACGCGGCCCACGCGCAGGCGCGGTGCGAGGAGCTGGAGGGCGCGAGCGCCGCGACTCCCCGGAGCGTGTGGAAGGGGCAGGGTCCCAGTGACCGTTAAGTAGCGCACGAGCTGCGCACCTCCCCCTGATTGGCCCTCGCCATAGGGACGGGCTCACCCCACGTGCCCGTGGCGCCGCCCCCCCTGGCGGCTCGCGCCCTTCCCGCCGTTGGGCGGTGGCGGGGCCGCCCGGGCCCCTCCTCCCTGCCGGGCGGGTCTGACCGGCGGCCGGGATGCCGCGACCGGGAACAGTAAGCGGCGGCGGCGGCGGCGTTAAAACACAAAAGCTCCGGAGAGCGCGGCCGTCAGCACCTCGGCGGCGGGGTCTGAGGCTCCCCGGCCGTCCCGCGCTCGCCGCTGAGGAGGGGTGAGGAGACGGCGAGCTGAGGAGCGGGCGATGAGCGCCGGCGGGGCGGGACGGGGCAGGGAGGTGAGGCGCACAAGGTGGATTTTGGCTGGGAAGGCCGGAGGTGCCTGAGCTCCGTTGGCGGTAGGGTGTGCGGCAGAGGAGCTGTCATCCTGAGGCAACGTGCAGGTGATGCTGCGTAACGTTCCTGGCTATTCCTTTGAACCCAAGAGCTCTACAGGCAGTGCTGCTGCAGATGAAAGCCCCCAGAAGTTAGAAAAGATGAGAAGGCTTCAGAGAACCTTAACTCCGTAACCATACTTTAGTTAGTTCCTTTGCTTTATATAATAATAGTCATAAAAAAGCAGTCTTTAAGCTGAACGCCGCCTCTTTCAAAGCACAGGATGCATGGTGCTTACTGATTTAAAAGCCAGCAAGTTCCCCGCCATTCCTAAATGCGTGTGCCTGGGCCATATTTCACGCACACATTTCCTCACTGGCGTTTCTTCAACAGTGCTTGCTATAGTACTTCATAAGCATCATTTTATGTCAGCATCCTTTGATGTAAGGGATTGGAGAGGTAAAGTAATTCGCAATATAATTTGCAATTTATAGATGAAGAGCCACGACAGATAAATCAACTAATATCCTGCTTGATGCCAATGACCTGATTTTTTTCAGATAGACTATTGCAGGATATTTGGTTCAGCAGACCGCTCCCAAAGCCTTTTCTTTGCAGCTGACAATGCTTGGCATTTCTGCAAGTAGGTATCAAGCCAGCAATGAGAAACTCACGGTGAATGACTCCCTAGAGGGCTCTGGGTTTGACTGATCAAGCACAGAATCACTGTGATGGAGAAAGAACTCAGCTGCCGGGCCAGATCCCTGTTCTATGATGGAGGGAAGGTTCTCCCTCCCTCTTCCTACACTCCCACCACCTTACAGTTGTATAATTCAGGCCTCACAGAAAATGGTCCCCTTCATTACACAGTGATTTGGTTTTAGGGCAGAATTATTCCGCGCTTTGAGTAGGGCTCAGTGAGAAAATAGCATATCATTTATGTTTGAATGAGAAATGTATAGTGAAGAATTTCGAAACAGTTATTCTGGTTTATTTAACTTCTGCATGCTGAACTTTGAGAAAGCATTTTTCAATGCGCTTAAAAACCATGCCCAACACCAAAGCTGTTTGTAATGTAGACCAATGTCCCAAGAACAAGTATACTCCATGGGACACTGTGGTGTAATCAGAGAAATTCCCAGACAAAAGGAAAACTAACATTTTGTGAACATTATAGCTTATAAACCCCATTGCAACCTACTGACAGATGTCAGCAAGACTGTCTGATAGGCCAGAGGCATGTATGGAAACAAGCACGTATCTGTATACAATGCTGCGTTGGCTGTCAAACCTCAGGCATGCAACGTCTTAATTAATTGAACATTTTCTGATCAAACACACTGACGCACTTGGAGAAGCTCTGTTGACAGTGCAGAAGGGATAAAGAGGCAGGGACTCATCTTACAAGGGGCCATAATTAGTCCCATTTATTCAACTCAGCCCATCATCCAGCGGGTAAGCAGGATACAAATCTGAAATGCACTTTTTGTCATGTGGAAACAAAGCTAACTGGATCATTGAGGAAAATATTGCTAAAGTATTGACTTTAAAGCAAAAAAAGGTGGTGCATGGCAATGACATTTCCCGGTAGCACCGCACTGGGAGGACCACGCTGGAGGAAGAGCATGCCTTGAATGAAGCAGCAGAACAACCAAAATTCACTCCTCCAAACTAACTTCATACAAGCAGGGACTTGTGGCCAGTGTTTTGTCCTCAGCAAGACCTCTCACCAGGGAGGTGTTGCCACGGAAGGCCTGAGAGTATTAGCTCCCTGTAGGGATTATTATGAGCTCTGTAGGCAGCAATGTACAGAGCAACACCGATGTCGTCAAGGGGTCCCCAGCAGGGCTGAGGCAGCTGGGCTTAGGTTGCTGGTGACGCTGTGACCTTGAGGGAGAATAAGCCGGGGATGCTTGGGCAAGGCAAGCACAGGCAGCGATGGCTGGGAAGATCTCAAGGAGGAGAAATCACAGTCTGCCCTGGTAGATAAAGCAGAAAAAAAAAGAAAAAAAGGGAACATGATCTTAGTATTTAATCAGATAAGGTAGTTCCTTAAAGGTTAAAAAACCAGGAGAAGTAGCCCTTTTGTAAGGGCGCGATGAGACCACTTCATACCCTTGTGGTATCTTGGGGAGGGAAGGACAGGCAGAGCAGGGGACGTGAGGACAGGCGGTGGCTGTGTAAGAGGGGGCTCGGCGGGCTTGCTGGCAGGGTGGCAGGAGGAGGGCTGCCGGGCGGGTGTGACTGGCACGAATAAGCACTCCACAGAAGTAGGAATTAGTAGGAATTAGGAGAAGGAAAAACGGGGGGAGGGCGAGGGGAAACAACCCCACCAACAAACCTCCACCATTCGCGTACGGGTAGGGCCGGCGTTTCCACTCCAGCGGGGTATTTCGGGGGCCGGAGCGCCGGTCACAGAACCCACCACAGCCGGGGTCCCGCCTGAGGGGAGAGGAGTGGGGGGCGCCCCCCCACCCCCGGCCGGGCCCCGCGCGCCCTCTGCCGGCCACCAACGGCCGCCGCGCGCGGGAGCCAACGGCCGCCGCCCCTCAGGGCCGAGGCGAAGGCGGGCGGCCCGACCGCCGGCCCTGCGCGACGAGCGACCGTCAGAGCTCTCAGAGGCTCCCTCACCGAGGAAAAACTGCGCGAGGAAGGCCTGAAAACTCACACACGGACCACTCGTCTCGCTTCCCTTCCCGCCTAACTCCCGCTCCCCCGTTCCCCGGCGGTAGCTGGGGGATGTGGAACCTGCCCCGAGCCGCAGGAACGCGAAGCGGTGCAAGGAGCGGGCTGGACACCCCGACTTCGGTCGAAGGAAATTAGTTTTACAGGTGGAAAAGTAGGGTCAGCTTAGTTTCTCCGCCCCGCGGAGGATTAGAATATGTCTACATGAGTTGTTATTAACTTCTGGTATTGCTTTCTGAAGCTGAAGAAATAATGATAAATTTGGAGAGCCCTTGGAGACCCTGTAGCTAAATGAATCATTTTCCACTTGGAAAGGTAATGCTGTTCAAAACGAACCGGTTTCTTAAGTCACGTCTTTTTAGGGAAAGGGAACAACACTGAGCATCCTGTATTGTCACATTTTGAAACAAATGTTTAATTTTTGCATCATGAAATCAGCTTTTTGTCATAGTAAAAAGTCAAAATCCAAACACCACATTTTTGGTCCCCTTGGAGAAAAAAAAATTTCTACTCGAGTTTTTCTAACCAGCACTAGCCATGCAGATCGACTGGTCCGGCAGTTAAAGATCTGTTTAAGATCTGGTTCTGCTGAATGGACAACCCCAGCACTGTTCAGATATCCAGACATTTTTTTCCCCCACTTCAAAGGGTTTTTTTTAGCCTGTGATTCAAGAAGCTGACAAGACATGACCAAGTGCAGATAGTAAACGAATACCTCAGACGTTAGCAATAGCTTTCTGCGTACTTCCCCCCCTTCTAGACCACCATTTTATGCACAGCAGTTACTACTCAATCAGAAGAATTGGCAGCCACAGCTAGTTGTGGTTTGAGAACTGGGTCACTGGAGATCCTTGGCCTCGTAATCTCAGCTCCTAAAAGGCTGAAACGCGATCTGAGCCCCTCGCCTGCGTGATGGATGAAGACGCCTTGACAGCCACGTAGGAGAGGAAGGAAGTAAGGTGATATCACGGGCTAAATATCGCAACTCTCCCCAGCATGAAAGCAGGCTCACAGGTTGATCTAAGCCACCAAAAAATCGTTCAGAGCCGGCTTCCAAGGCTGCAGAGGGAGGCGGCGGTGCACCGGAGACTTCCCCCACGCACCGGTAGATGGAGCGCTGAGGTACCGGAGACCTCCCCCGCACCGCCGCCGCGGCAGCGGCCGGCCGCCTCTCCCGCACGCTGCCAGGGCTTTGTCGGCAAAGTTACTTCAACACAGTACCTGCGGATACTTAGAGCCCGCAGTTAGAATCTCGGGGTTTTTTAATTAAAGCTTTGAAAGGAAAAGTCTGCTTAGTCGTGTCAGAATATCCCTCTGTAAAAGACACTAACTTTCAGCCAGTAGTTTGCAAGTATTAAACAGCCTTAAAGATTGGACCCATCACGAAATAGGTATAAAAGTCTGTCATGGTTTAACCCCAGCCAGCAACTAAGCACCACGCAGCCACTCACTCACTCCCCCCCATCCAGTGGGATGGGGGAGAAAATCAGGAAAAGAAGTAAAACTCCTGGGTTGAGATAAGAACGATTTAATAGAACAGCAAAGAAGAAACTCATAATGATAATGATAACACTAATGAAATGCCAACAGTAGTAATAAAAGGATTGGAATGTACAAATGATGCGCAGGGCAATTGCTCACCACCCGCCGACCGACACCCAGCCAGTCCCCAAGCAGCGATTCCCCGCCCCCCCACTTCCCAGTTCCTAAACTAGATGGGACGTCCCATGGTATGGAATACACTGTTGGCCAGTTTGGGTCAGGTGCCCTGGCTGGGCATGAGAAGCTGAAAAATCCTTGACTCTAGTCTAAACACTACTGAGCAACAACTGAAAACATCAGTGTTATCAACATTCTTCACATACTGAACTCAAAACATAGCACTGTACCAGCTACTAGGAAGACAGTTAACTACATCCCAGCTGAAACCAGGACAAGTCCCACTGACTATTCTAAAAAGACTCGTGAAGTGCTGTCATAAACTCTTGCCTAAACTGGGATCTAAATTTGGTTTTTTAGCATTTAAGTCTGCACTGCTTAAAAGACCAAGCTACATATTTGTTTTAAACAAGATCACCGCTCAAGAAAATAAGGCTTTCTCCTACCCTCTTCGCGCGCACACACACACACGCGCGCGAGTGTGCAGTCATGCACATGCAGCAGTTTTAAGTCAGGACTACTGTTAATATCAACTATGCTGCTATTTATAAAAGGATTTTTTTAGTCTGTGCGAACACATCTAGAGGAATCTTTTCTTAAGATTAAGAACATTATCAGGGTTCACATGAAGCCTAAATTATCATTTGTGTTTCCCCTTTTAAGCTGGCTGAAAGCAGGAAATTACCTGTGAAAATTGCCATTAGGAAATATTTGGAATAGACTAGCAGAAACGACCGTCTTTTGAAACATGGATGAAACTAGTTTCATTGTTCCCTCAGGAGTTAGGAATAAAGTAAAAGTGGGAAACAGCCCTTGCTCCTTTGCTCTCTTCAGTGCCATGTTCAAAAAGTTTGTTTGGCTAAAATGCAAAAAGCTTACTTGCTACAAGACTTATTTCTCTTAGAATAGTCTCATCTCCCCTCTCCCAGTTATTTTAAATAATGTACCAGACTCTCAAGGTCCATGCCAACACATTGATGCATGATAGCCACATCAGGTTTCTCGTATGCTTAGGTCATTAGCTAACAAAGACATTGTCAAATTATTAGTTTTGAAATACTCTGGTTTTAAATTCTTTGTTTTGAAGTCACTGGAAGTTTGGTAAAGATCTCTGTTCCGTCATTAAACTAATTTTTATTTAATCCTCACATACACATTTTACTGTCCAGGCTTTTAAGCACAGCTTATATATACAATTCTAAGCACTGGGATATCTAATTTGCAATACATGTTTGCATTTCTTTTATGATTCAGAATTCAGGAAAAATCAGCTTCAAAATATCTAATTTTTGTTGAAATAACTGTAACTTCAACCTGCACAGTTAAAGCAATACCTGTATGCATGCAGTTATGATCTGCAGCACCCTTACACTGAGCTCCATCTCTCCTCTTGTTTGCTCCTCAATCAATGCACTCTTGAGCACACAGAAGGTGACATATCAGCATCACAATGCAAGACATTTCCTCAAAACTCCTAGTTTTACCCCCAAGGCAGCGGTGCTATGCACAAATCATTTCTGTGCTTTGCAATACCACAGTTGGTTCCTAAGCAGGTTCTTCCCCCACTTGACCTGGCATCCATTGAAGTAACCCAGAAATATCTAATTGATTTCAATGGACCTCACATTCGGTTCTGGATGGTGGAATTATCTGATCTTATCGTATCTTCTCTTCATCCGACAACTATAATTATGTTTAGTAGAACTGTTACAGGTGTTTCTACAGATTCAGTTGCCTTAGGGAAGAAACAGTTCTTTCTGTCACTAAAGGCCACTGGTATGTATTTTTGTTCCTCTACAGTATAGGCCAGTTTTATCTAGTCTTACCCAGTTCTTGATTACCCCAACATGTTTGCAGTGCTGATTTACATAACCTCATTGTCCATTTTATCGATACAGTCTACTTCAGATAATATCTTTGAGGGCATCTCCTTCCCCTTTTTTAAAAAGTACAACTGTGTTGCCATCATTTTTTAATCTCCCCTCGTTCCTCCAGCCCTACCACAATCCCATGAAATTAAAAATCTGACTCCTGACTTGATTTTAATTTACTGGTTAATTTGAAATTTTTGGCACCACCACAAGCATATGTGACTTCAGACCATGGTGAGGTTCCCATCTGAATTCCTGGAATTTTCAAGCTGTTTTAGCAAGTCTTCAAATTTCTGTCATCTCCTTTATATTTTCCTCTCCCAGTTCATAGCTCAAGCTGATCATATAAATATGACACACAACTATGCTCTCCAAAGGTATCCACCTCTGCATTGCTGAGCAAAATGACTCAGGGTAGGCAAAAAGGAAAAAAGAAATCAGCTCATGCCTAACAGCAAAGGGATCTCATGTTCTGAGGAAAAGAAAACCAACGTCACATGGAACCGCAGGTAGCTGTAAGTGTTAAAGCAGTAAATACGCAGAGTCTTGCATTTCTTTTGGATCAGGCCTTGATACTTCAGAAAATTCTGCATGTATGATCCAATCACACCCCAAAGTTCTTCTTCTGAGTGCTTATTTGTACTGTCTTCAATACGGCCTGACTCTTCAATAACACTACTTCTAAAGAGAGGAAAAAGCCAGCAGTGTAACTGAGGTGCCCAACCAAGAATCAGAAGACACCGCATCTCTTTCTAGACTAACCTCACATTGACAGATAAGCAAGTCACATGGCCAGATTCACATTAGACAGTATCATGCTCTGTGAATAGCCCTCTTGTCGTCAGTGGGTCCCAGGGCTTGGGTAGTACTCAAAACACAAAGGGCCCTCCAAATTCTATTTGTAACCCCTTTGGTTTTTGGTTTCTCCAGTTGGAAAAGAGAGATAACCTTACCTGCCAGGTTTAATTCACTGACAGTTTAAAATATACTGAAAGATTCAGATAGACAGCAATGAGAAGTATAAAGTATTGCCAGAGATAAATACCTTCAAGATGGCTTTGTTATTGTTCTGGCTACCTGCCCACAGTGCTTTGCATGCAATTTAATACCACCGGTAGGAGAAATATTTGATTTACTAGATTTGTAAGCTCTAGCCAATTAAAAAACCAAAGTGGGGAAAAAGAAAAAAAAAGTGAATTACTTGATTAAGCCAGTATTTAACACCCTGTCCAAAAGCACTTTTCTGGTCCCTTCCAAGTGAGCTGTCGTGATACTCAATGGTCTCAAGAACAGGGAAGAAGAGTCAGGTGACGATGGGCTCCTTGTCCAAAGCCCTAATTAGAAGTGCAGTTTCACAATCAGTGTAAGTATGCCTAAGGCTGCACTGACACTGAAAATGACCATCTCTCTTCCTTCAGGTCCTCCCCCAAACCAGCACTGGCAAAGCCGGGCACTGAGACCAGAGTAGTAAGCTGAGTGGTCTGAAAAGTAAGGTACCTGTAGGAGAGGGAGGGAACAAGTAGTTAAGGTGGCAGCATTCTTTTAAAACATTTGTAGATGCATCTCTACACGAGTATGTCCTAAGTCCTTGCTTTGTGCGACAATAGTGGAAGAAAAAGAAGGTGATACAAACTTATCCCTGCTAGGAAAGGCAGGATCTGACCCAAAGTGGCAAAAAATGCAATGGCAATACTCCTAGCTTACACGATGTTAGCTTTTGGCTGCACCAGTTGCTATGGCCGTGCCCTAAAAATAATTCAAATCCTGATAAGATGATAAAGACCATCTCACAAATTTTTTCCTCACCTTCTGCTTGCTTGGTAAGGAACAGAAACAGTACAGCAGAATTAGTGCATGCAGATAGCAGTCTTCACAGAAATAACAACACAAAATGAATACATAAGGTAAACAAACTTCCCAAAGACATCACAATTTAAACAGGTTTGCTTGTAATGTGCGCTGAATAATGAACCTGGTTTTAAACAATCCACTACTCAGGAAAACAACCCACAAAAGAGTCTTACAAAAGGGAAAGGACCACAGCTAATTTAATAAGTTGTTTTCTACAGGTAATTTTCCTGTCCCTACTCTGACATCAGGAAAAAAACTGACTAGTTTCAGTAGACATGAGCTGTGCTGTCCTCAGATAATCTTTGAGGCCTGAGAGAGCAGGAATTGATGTATACAAATACAGCACATTTGAAAAATATTAACTAAAGCTGGGAATAAACTATTCTCTAATGGAGGTCTCAGACCTGATTAACAAAGAGAAAAGCTGAAGCAGATGCTTTCCAAGGGAAATATATACAACACATCTATTCCAGGCTTTTATGACTTGATCTTTAAAACTGGCCAAGAAGAGATTTAATTTCGTTTACTTAAACAGATTACAAAAGGAAAATGTCTCACCACTCTACCCCTTTGTCAGACGGATTCCAGAACAGAGGATTAGCTAACAGTTTGGTCTTACAGTGTGTATACACGTACTACCTTGCACTGGAAAGAGGAACTTGGTCAGTTTGCAAAACAAGGAGAAATGCATGTTGGTCCAAGTCCTCTGTTTCTGTCAGCCTCTATGGGTAAAGCAGCACCGTGGGTCAGGACATTAGGGAAAAGGTTTCAGGCATTGGTTTCCACTTCTCACTACATAACAAAAAAAATACCCTTTCTGTTTCTACTTGTTCATGTAGGAGCAAACAAATACAGCTTCTGTAAAAAGCACGACAGTACTGTAAGTACTAATAGCATCAGTATTACAAAGGCGTTAGTAACAAAATCCTCCTAACTAGGGGCTGAACCCCTGTGCCAGCATGAACCCTGGCACCGGGCCTTCCAGACAGACTGTCTGTCTGGGGAGGAAGTTGGAGTACGTGGCTGCAACCATCCTGCAGCCAGAGCTACCAAAGGAAACCAGTGCTGCTCAGAAACCGGATGGTGCTAGCTGAAGAGAGCTGTGCCACCAGGGTGCAATGATTCAACGCCGTCCACCGGCAGCCACTTCTGCCAGAGCTCGTCTGGAGGGTTGCCCAAGACTTATAGCTGCCCTGCCTTCCCCACCCTCCTTTCCACTCTGCATGGCACAGCACTGGAAACTTGATAACGGCAAGGCTTGCCCAGGGTAAGGTGTGCGCTGAAGATGTACGTTAATGTTGCTGCTTCCCTTCCTTTTGGGTGGAAGGGAAATTCTGAACCGTTCTGAACCTGAAATTCTCCGTAGCCATGCAGAACACTTTTTGAACATCTCTCTCACCTTCAGCTCTTCTGCTTCTATGTGTTTAGAGGCAACCCACTCCCTCCAGCCACACCTAAAAGCATGCAGAGGATCATAAAGTCTAAAGTAACTATTCCTGGATTAAAGCAAAGTTATAGAATCTTTTAGTTGGAAATGTTATCTATTCATAAAGGTTTCTAGTGGACAGTGCTTTGCTCATTGTGTCTTCTTGGCTGTATAACTCTTATTTTGACTTCTGCAAGTACAATCTGGTTTTTATGCCAGGGGCTTGCTGATTATATTAAATTTTGATTTTGCAGTTTTGAAGGGATTTCTAAGAAGAGAAAAATCACTGCTATATGAAAACATCACTGCAAAATTAGAACATCACTCAAATTTCCAGACTGAGCTGAGCTCTCATTGGTGAATAACATAGGCAAGACCAGATGCCTCATAGTGGTGAATTCCACACAGTGCTCTTCTGCAAGGTAAAAGTAGTTTTCCAGAAGAGTTTCTTCACAAAATGTGATAATAGTGATAAAAGCTATGATGATCAAGATAAGGAGTTCAAGCAGATCAAGATAAGTAGTTGAAGTGAAAGGCAGAGATCTAATCCCCTAACATAACTGAAAAACAATATTGTTAAAAGAATGCAAAAAAAGAGAATTGCTTTAAAGCATGACTTAAGGTCTATGTGCAGAAACATACCTGTCTACGTTGTAGATAACATTCTGTGTACAAATGTAGTGCAGCTGGCACCTACCTGCTGACCTTTGTAGATAAGAATTATCTCATTGATACATACAATTGTTCTATTTGCATATGTGGTAATTACATGCACTTGTTTCCCTCTGGACCTTCCAAGATAATCTTCTCGATGAGGGCTCTGATAAAAAGTCAACAGTGCAGTTAGAGTTGAAAGTCTGCTCTTTATTTAATCAGTCCAGAGCAAGGACAATGTCTTATTACCCTGCCTTGCCATGAATTTATTGCTGAGAGGTATCTGCCATGCATTTATAGCTGGGTAAGAATACATGTACAGCCAGTTACAGCAGCTTAAGTTAGAGGCTATGAATGCAATTTTAGTTTACTTTCTCCTGGACACATACCTTTCACACTGATACTAAATGACCACAGCTAAAAAAATAACTGATTTTTCACAGGTAACCAAGGAATGACAAATAAACTCTGGACCCTTTTCAGCTATAGCTTTAAGTTTTGTAATTTAATTTCTAATGAAGCTGGTGAAGTCAAGATCTCCAGGGAGCTGTCATCTTTAACTCCAGGTGTCTTTTCCACAGTTCTGTTCCAAAATTACAGGGAGCTGAAAGTTGCTTTAATCATACTACTCCTGTTGAATCTGTTAAAGCTCAGACAAACCTGATGTCAGCTGCAGGCCCAGCAGGGCACTTTCAGGAGATCAGATTTCTTTAAATTACAAAACCACGCTCTTTACAAGGAGCAACAGACCTTTAATGTCAACATTTTATAATCCAGGTCATGGTTAGTTTTTTCACCCTGCACTTAGAATAACAACCTTAGCTTGGTTGTTCAGCAGGAACATTAAGCAGTGTAAAGCACCTTGTGACTTTTGGATCAAGGCCAATATTATCTTATTTACATTCAGTACTTTATAGAAGATGAAGACTATTATTTTGCATTAGAATTTTATTTAGATATAGATATTTATAGAGGTATATAAGCTTAGTTCCCTTCACGCTGTTTTTCAGTATGCAGCACAGACTATTGCTACTTTGGGCACTGGTGCCACAGTGCAGCAAAAGTTAATCATATCCAGACTCAGTAAGAATAAAATGTTAGGTCTTAAAAGACCCAGAAAAGAGAGGCAGGCAGAGGGAAAGGGACAGGTCCTCAGCTGGTGTACATTATGCTATGTTTCGTCTTTCACTACAGACCTTACAGTTGCTACAAGGTGCTGGGAGATGTTTTGTAGGCTCTGGTGCATCAGATGAACTTGGTTTGGTCAGGTGATTGCATGGATGGAATTTAGCAGAGCAGCTAATCCCTTCAGTTCTACACTGCACAGGGGCAAATCCCTATGCTCTTTTTGCTAAGCAGAAAGTTATACTGATGTTTGATCCTATGGTTTGCAATGCCATGGTTACCTCTGCTCGCTCTGATCTTCATGGGCTGAACCATAAATATAATAAAAATTCAAAAGAAATATAGTATCTGTGTGGTGGAAGGCCAGTTTCTGGCACTCCAATTACTTTACTCTGTTACAGGCTCAGGTACTGACAGTGATGCTATTTGTGAAATACAAAATTGCCCAACGGAGCTTCCCCTGCCAAGGCATTAAACAGGAGATGCTGACCCTCAGTGCTTAAACATGTATTTCAATATAAACTTTTTGCTCTAGGATGCTAATTGGAAAAGCTCACGAGCAACTAACATAATAGCATGGGCTGTTGTATGACCACCTGGGCAAATAAATTACAGTAGCTGTGCTTGTTTTCTGCAGAACACAGCTAGGTTTGGTCTTTTCTTTCAGGTAGATGGGATTAAATTTTATGTAAAAGTGTCAGCAGCTTTAAATATAGCCAGATAAGAAATGCAAAGAGGTCAGCTTCAGGGAGGTGTATTTAGAGAGTGTAGTCATATTTAGACTCAGTTTTCACTATTTTTTTGCAACAAAGTATGATGATATAAACCCAAAGGGTGAAATTCCACACCAGAGTGCGTAGTCCAAAAACACACTACTCTGATAGTGTTCCAAATAAATCAAAGGGCTAGAGCTTAGATGGTCCACAAGTATTGCCTAGGCTTCAGTCAAGTTCTCCACATAAGGCTGAAATATCATCCTTCATGAAAACAGAAACAACAACAAAAAAAGTACATTTCTGAAATCGCTCCATTTATCATACTGATTCCATGTCTTCCTGTTGCAAAGCCTACTGGGTTTTATATCAATCAGCCTTATTTTCAGTAAGCTCAGGATCATGCAGATGTCTGTGGCAAGTTACAAAGTTACCTTTGAGCTGACGCCAGGTGTGTGTCAAGTGTGAATAATGAGCTCTTTGCAGAATTAACATCACAATTATTATCACTAATACATTGTCTGTAGTCCAGAACATGTCCTCATAGTACTAACATAATAATACAACAAGCCTAGCAAAAGTCTGTGTTCTAGTTAGTGCCTATAACCTGCAACATTCGACGTTTTAATGCCAATCTTCTGAATTTACTCTGAATTCCTTTCTGTTTCTCATTCTATAGCACTGGGCCCAACCATTTGCTCCCTTTACTCTGGCCTCTGTATCATCCAGATGCATCCATTTTGACTCCTCTGCTGACTCAACTACATACCACAAATGAACTAGAAGCAAAGGTCAAATTTCAAGGCGTGCTACATACACACCTTGAGTTGGAGGTGTACAGCAGGTCCAGAAACATGCATGCTCTTCCTTATGCATCCTGTATTACTAGTCAGAAGGAAAAGAACCTCCATATGCCAGTGTAGACTTTGGCTGAAAGACGATTTTATTTTGCTTTTTGTTTTAGTTAGTAAAGACAGCAAGGGTATTGAGCTCAAGAGAATCTCTTTGGTTGTAACCAAACATTGATAGAAATGTGATTAATTCAGCATTGACTTTGCAGCTGGCATAGCAAATGACATTGGAAAAATAAGGTTTCATTGCCTAAGAGCCCACTAATAAATGCAGCTGGAATTAGCAATTGCATGCTGGGATGCCTAGCAGTAGTGATTAAGGAGATGTAATATGCATTTAGTGCTGCTTGGTTTACAAAGCAGTATTTTAGCTGGGAACGTTACTCACATTATAAGTTCTTTGGGAGCCAGTGGTTCAGTTTGATTTCACAGACAAGTAACATGAGATCCTAGAAACATTTGATCTACCGGATATTGCTGGCACTGCTTACTGTTGCTTTCTAAGAGCATAGACCTCTGTCACATACCTTTCCTTAGGGCACAGATTGCTTTCTGTGTTGCTCAGGAGTAGACCGTTACTCTAATGAAAATGCAAGTATGCCTTACATTATTCAGGAGGCCGTCAAAGTCTTTGCATATCCTTTGACAGTTCTGCAAGGTATGATCTGCAATCCTCCTCCCTCCCAGATTTATACTTCAGAACAATTAGAATATTTATTAGCAAACAGGTGTTGTTTAATCAACACAGTAACTATGACAAGCACATTGAAGTTATAAAAGACTAGTCTGTGCACAGAAGCTAGGAATTAAGGACAGGCAGGCAGGTTTTCTTCCTGCAGGGCAATTAAATTTTGCTGAATGTTTTCATGTCTAAACTTCCATTCACATCTACAGCTTCTACCTCTTGAAAAAGGGGGAGAGGAGGGACAAGCACGATGCATAGGGATCTTATTGGGAAGGCAGGAAGAGGAGACGCTGGCTATCCCAATGTGCTATTTTGCACTTCTGAAAATGTGGTAAGAAAGACCACAATGTTCTCCTGGAATGTATTTTGGGAAGTGATCTTTCTGAAATTCATAACCCAGCTGTAAGCACAAATCAGAGGTCCATGCCCTCTTAAGGGCTTCTACTCTAAGTTCCAAGAGGTGCTTTCAGGTGTTTTTTTTTAATGGCCTATCTGCTGCATTATCAGCTACTGGGTTTTTCTGACTGTATCCAGAAAAGCCTGTCAAGGTCTTCAATATAGCATCTGCTGCTGCTCAGGGGGGTGGTCAGTGGCCTTCCATGTTCTTTGGCAGGGGAAACTATTCAGCATGCAGCACCACAGATGGTTGCACTGACAGAGCAAGAAGCTGGCATATGGCAGCACAGCCATAGGAGCAGGAGGTCAGTAGTCTCCTTAGATGAGACTTGTCAATAGAGAAAATGCTTCAGGTAACTACATCCTAAAACTTTCACATTTCTAGGAAAGAAAAGGAAAAAAAAATGTTTAGGTTCAAGGGAGTACTCCATGCTCAGATGTCTACACTCTTTTCTCTAGACTTCCTCTTCCCTCTCCCCTGTTCCTGTAAAGCCCCCTCCATGCCACTGATGGTTAGGAACCTCTCATACTGCCCCGGAAGAAAAGTAGGAAAAAAGTTTTAGAATTACCTCATTAACAGTTTTATTAACCAGCATTTCAGTTATGCTCTGTGCTGTACCGGCATAATTGTTGGATGGTGAGGAAGTTATTGGACATTTTGGCATGTTTCTCCTAGACTATAATTGTCACAGATCATCATACTCCTGCCAATATTTGCAATATTGCAATATTTGTTCACTGCTTTAATCCAGCTGAATTCAAAGGAAGTCGAAAGAGTGAAGGGGAGTCCATTATATGCTAGGAGAGGAAGGCTCTGTAACAGTTTACTGGCTTGTATTCACCCCCTGCAACTTTTTGACTTAGTCACTGTTAAAGTATTAACAAGATGCATATTGACACACTTACTGCAGATACAGATGACCTTGCTTCTGTCATACGTATTTGTTCCAAGCAGTGCCTTGCTATGTGCCCATTGTCACTTAATGCCTTAACTGCACTGGAGTACTTCTGAAACAGGACATAGGGTGAGTAAAACCCATGGTATCTGGTCCAGAGGAGGAATCTAAGGAAGCACATCTAAAATATCCAGCTGAAAAATAAGCTTATTTGAGGATAAAGCAAACAAGCATCAATTACTGTGGGGTTTTTTGTTTGTTTTCCCAGGCTTTGCTTCTGATGGATGGATATTTATAGCTGCAGTTTGCAACTATTTTTTTAGGTTGATGCAAGAGGGAATACCCTTTGCTAACCTAAGGAATAGCTAGAAGACCTAAATCATGTTTAAAGCTAAAACACTTCCTTAGCCTAGGCCATCAGCACCTGCCACCTGTTATATTAAAAGAGGCAAAACAACCTAACTAAAGTAACCATAAACCAGGGGTGGAGGTGGGAGGGAGGGGGTGTTAAACCAACCTACACCTGTGATTTCTATCATGGACAACATCACTCAACGCTTAAAGGGTAAAGAAAGCAGGAACATAACCAGGCTCTCACCTCTTTCTTATAGCAGCCAAAAGTCCTTTTTGCTGCCCTATCCTTAACTCCTTCATAAAATACCAGACAAATTAGAGTCACCATTCTTACCATCCCAAGACTACTAGTGGTACCAAGTAATACCTAGTTCATGGCTACAAGTTTGTTATTCTATTACCCGTTTTTTGCTAGTTGGTTGACTAGACTCCATTGTGACATTGTGTTCTTTCAGATTAGCCCTGCTGGGAGGATCTTAATCAGAGAAATAAGCGTATTCTTCATTATATTTTCAGACTGCAAAGAGTAAGTAAGAGGGTGATGCATGGCACAATGGACTGTGGTCAAAGGGTAAAGCAAGCTGTCAAATCAAGACTACAGAGAAGTGAAAGAGTAGTTTTGGTTAATGCAGCTCTACTTCTTGTCCTATTCTGCTGCCAGTGTAGCACTTGATTGTGGGCTAGCCCTGCTCTTCCCACTGGGAGCTTATGCTAGCCCCACTCACCAAGAAGTGGTAAAGGAGCTTATTTCTGAAAGGCATACTGTAAAGATTAATTAACTCTGGTTTGCAGATGTCAATGCATTACCTGAGATCTTCCCTTGCATTATTTAAGCAACAAGGTTTGGGGGTGTTTATGCTGACTTTGAGAAACTAGAAAAAAATTTTTTTTTATAGTGACTTGCTGATTGTGAGAGGGTTCAATCCAGCCAGAAACTTTGTTCAAACTTTAACTGTTCCTTGCGAGGCTGCGCATGCAGGTGTCACAGTTTACACCAACAGAACCCAACTCTACTAGGAATGTGACTTCAGAAGATTACAGCTTTGAAACGCAAAGGTCACTTCTGCAAACATAACCCTTGATTTAAGAACTGTCAGAAAATGTTATTCCACCTTTACAGGTAGCAACTGTTATTACACATTGTACTGCTTAAAATCTTCTAAAAAAGTAAAATCAAACTGCCTTTGAATTTTGTAACTTTACTACTTTAGAATTACATAAAGCATGCTGATATTGGGTAACACTGTAATCCATCTTCCCCAATTTTTTTAAGTAATCAGAAATATATAAGGAAGCTTACAAAATTTTTCAGGTATGTGCCAACACAGTGAAGAAATTATCTAGCTTTTCAGGAAGTCTGCTTTGTATTGCAGTCATTCAGACTCCTTTTGCCACACTCAGTAACTTACTACATTCCCACTACTGCTATTTTCCTGTTTGTTTCCCCCACCCCAAATTCCAACTGCTGAAAACAAAACATTATGTCAGAACCGCTGTAAGCATCCCCCATTACCATGTCCCTTCAAGGCAGAGGGTAAAAACCCACACAGCAAAACATGCTGGAACTGGTCAGATTTAACTAGTGAAACTTCTTCCTGGAGGCACAACATTTTCATGGTGAAGAGCTCCATTTTAATTTAGCGGTACTAAAGTGGAGAAACCTTCCATGGCAGTATTTTCCTGGGGCTTCCTTTCCTCAAGGCCTTTCTTTCCCCAAGGGAGAATCAATACAGAAGAGCCAACTCAGTTTAAAAACCAAACAAATCAATACAATTTCCAAATAGTTAATCAGAGCAGCTCATAGAGCATGGATACCCAAAGCTCTGTTACTTCATGATTCAGGTTTATCCCCACACTGGACCAGAGATACAGTCTCCATCAAGTGCACTGGAATTTCTACTGTAGGCTTAGGTGTCTTCTGCAGCATCTAATGCTGGATACACAGGGGCATTATCAGAAGAACAACAATTAAGAAATCAGTGCTTCAGGAAACACAGTAACAAGAATAACTTGCCAGTTGATATTATTGGATGTGTACAATGTAAGCATTCTCTAACTGCTAGGAGCCACTCAAAATTGCTTTCTTAACAGAAAGTTTCATGAACCCTTACACACTTCTTACCCCACACCTACAAAAGCTCTGTCAGTTGTAGGGACTAGTGAATTTTGCTGGAAGCAAAGCCACAGACTGTCCCTTTTAAGGCATTCTACCTGTAGCCTTAGGGCATCATCAAACATGGCATCTCCAGGAGGAAAGAGTCCAGGTTTTGGGTAGCTCTAACCCAACACCTGTAGCACAAAAAGGGTCAAATCCAAGCATCGCTCTTTCCTTGGGGGAAAAAGAGGGCACATAGCATGGTCCTGTTTCCCAGTCAAGACAATTATTTGCCACTCTAAAGAACTGTCTCTCACTGCCTATAACATGGCACAATCTGACACGAAACCACATACCACCTCCTCACAGAAGGTAGCACCACAATGCTAGAATTGTAACCAGCTCCCTTTACAAAGTCTCCTGTTTTGCTGCAGTGGGCTGATGCAACTGATTTGACCTGGAAAGTGTCCTACGTTGAAGGCAAGGGAGAGGATTTCTGTAAATCATGATGTTTTTTCTTCAGTCTAGTCTTGACTTACAAGTCATTAAAAATTACCTTGATTTGAAACAGGAATTTTTCCAATGTTTTGGATTTCCTCCCTCAAAAGCCTGCTCTGTCCCTTCAGGCTTACCACATAGCCTCAGAGGGCCTTCTGTTTCCAGTAGCGTTCATATTGGCAGAGCACATGAAAAGCAGCCTTGATGGTGGGTGGCTTTCAGTTGTGAAGTGTGACACCAACCTCCGCCTTCCTCTGGCACTCACACCTGCTCCATATAATTCACATCATGCTCCTAAAACAAGTTCAGAAAATCCTTTGATACAAGTTCATCAAGGTCTTACTCAGCTAGAGGGATACATACAATTTACTCACAATGAACCTGCCAAGACATCAGTCCGCTTAGTACAAAGGGCTGTAGTTGTGCACCAGTGGATTTCAGCTGAGAACCAAGCAGGTGTAATGAATCAGGCACAATGTGCCCACCACATCAAACACAGACACCTCCTGAATAATAAATAGGTCATGGGAACCTTATAAAGATCTCTGTTTGTGTCTTACTGAATGCAATAGATATATTGACACAGCATATTATTGCATTTTGGCCAAAAAGAAACCTCAAACCAACAACAACAAAGAAGAGAGACAGGCTCTGGACTGATCCTTCTTCCATTAAAGTCAAACAGGAGTTTTGCTGTGTGCATCAAAGCAGTTTGGCCCCTCCTATCACAGAGGGGTTTTCTTTCCCCCACATCACCTGCTTAAAATATCAGTAAGAGACAGCAGGTCAGTTTGGGTAGGGAGAGGAAAGAAGACAGACCAAAATGAAAAGAGAGAAAGAAGGTATTAAAACTTCCCAGGAGTCATTTCAGGTGTATCAACCTTACATCAATTTACAACTAATACTGAAGCAGGATGATAGGAGTCTGACTCATGTTCTGTGAACATAAAATAAGCCAAGTAGGTAGGTATTTGAAGATTCCTGAAGTGTCAGGCTGAAACTGATGGCAGTAATAATTTGAAAAAGGATGAAATTTGTTTCTGAATAATACCTGGTGTAACACAGTAGATTTCTGTAGGTTTTCCAGAGAAGATGACTCAATGCCTGTGAGCAATAAATTAGGAATCATAACCATGATTGTCCTCTTAGATTTGAAATATAGATTGCCTCTAGACTCATAACTTGTTTCTCTTCCTAGAACACGCTTTCCTCACTCAATTAGCAGACGTTGCTCATCGCATGATCACACCTAGTGTACAATTAAGAACTATTTCTAATTATTTATATGTAAAAAGATTCAAATTAAAACAAGCATCTCTTAACCTTGCAGTTCTTAACTTTCAAGCTTCCACCATTTCTTTAATGAATAAACTGATTTCTTAGGACCTGGGGAGAGGGAGAAGGGACCCCCACTCTATTCCTTAAATGCTTGTTGAATCTTTTTGCCATTTTTCTGCCTTTCTTCTCACATGCTCTCTCTCTGTCCAGTGCCTTTGCTGAGTGAATTTAAGCACTTTTCCACCAATTCCAAGTCCCACTTTCCTTCTGATCTTCCCCAGCAGTTTCCAACCTCAGATTTCAAGGGGGTCACCAAATTTTCTCCTCATGTGAACAAAATTCTCTTTTGCCTCCTCTCTCCCCTGTACTAGCAGTGTCTCAGCCCTTCAGGCTGGCAATGAATCTATTTCTAAAACCAAGCCTGAGGTCCCCTGCCGCAGAGAACATTTGGCCAAAAAGCAGATCTGATGAAAGATATCATCATTTCTCAAAAGGCTTAGCCAAAGGCAGAATAAGGGTTTAGAGTAGATTTTGCAGGAACTGGTGCCATGTATTAACTCAGTCAGTAGTAAGTATTAACCCAGAGTCAGTAAGATACCAGCTAATTGTACCCAGGCAGTTTCCCACTGATGTAAGGGAACATGCACAGCTGGCCGAAATGAGCCTGTTCTCTCTGACAAACATTCAGTAATGGATTTGCTGCACCTAAAGCAAAGCTTTATTTCAACACTTATTTTTAAAAAGCAGCAACCGGTTGTCCACACCCCAGTGATCTGCGTAATTGAGTTCATGACATAATATCACAATGTTTACTAAGAAAGTGGCAGATGGTATTTTTTGTGTTTTTTTTAAAAAGGGCACATACGTATTTCATGATTATACTCAGGGTATTCCTGTTGAAAACAACACGTCTTTAATTTAGTAGAGGATATTAAAGTTTGTTTAAAAAACATATACTCCATGAGAAGAGTGGCAGATGGAGTTAACAAGCTCACCTGCTGTTTTACTTAAAAACATTGTCTAATAAGAGGTCATGTGTTTTAAAAAATGCATTCACACCATAATTTGTAATTCTTTCCTGGGGAAAGGACATAAACACTCTGAGGAAGGTGGCATGGTTCTGAGGGGAGGGCACTTCTCCAAGGCAGAAGGGCTGGACTTGGAAAAAGGAAAGGTTGGATCTTTATAGAAACAGCTGCTGAATCTCAAAGGGAGAAAGAAATATGGGCAGCCACATCATGCAGGTTTATGCCCAGCTCCATCAAAACAACAGATACAAAGGAGGCAGATCTCA
The DNA here is from genome assembly GCF_947461875.1 of Haliaeetus albicilla. Taxonomy (NCBI): domain Eukaryota; kingdom Metazoa; phylum Chordata; class Aves; order Accipitriformes; family Accipitridae; genus Haliaeetus; species Haliaeetus albicilla. The sequence continues at coordinate 17,963,861 of NC_091503.1, read as the reverse complement.
GTTGCGAGGTGCCCATAAAGGGCAAAGAATTTGAGGGTGCCTTTGGGCATTCAGAAGGACAAACTCCTGAGAGGGAAGTAACTGTCTTAGTAAATCCATAGTGAAATTGCACTGGGCAAAAATTGCACAACTTGCCCTATGCTTGTCCTGGCTCTTCTGGTTACAACCACCTGTCTGATGGACTGTATTTTCTTAGCAGGTCCAACTAGAAATGCAAAAGCCACCTTTCTAGGGGCCAAGATGTGGTCAGGATCAAAAAGCAGCAGCTTCAGACTGCTTCTTCGGAGTAGAGTTTTGCCATGTACCGTGGGACACATGACAGATTGTGTAAATCGCATAAATCGTGGGTCTGCAGACCCCTCTTGTTCCTCAATGATGCAGATGGGTCTGCTCTTTGACAGACTCTGATTCATCTCTTTCTTCCGTCAGCCTCAGTGGACAAAACTGTTCAAACCCTCTCAGGCTGTTTCCATTTGTCCCAGCCTGCATTCCCCCTTCCCTGGCCCACAGCAGCTGGTGGATGGAGGCAGTCTCCCCAGCGTCGCCAGCACGCTCATCTTGGTGGCCAAGCGTGTCGGCAACTGCTTTTGGTAACTACTTTTCCACAGATATGCAAGAATGGTGCAGGTTTGGGGTAATTATTTGTACTCCAGAGGCAGATAGTGTAACAGTGGTCAGACAAAATTATATTGAAAAAAATGTGGAAAAGCATATATTATATAATACCATTTTGAGAACGCTTTGAAGAAGATGCTGATAAAAAGTTGATTAATGTGACCCTATAGGTGGCAAGAAGTTAAAGGAATACTTTTTCTACCTTGAGGATTTAAGATGCAATTGCTATTCCAGCCTGGGCTACATATTGCAACACAGGATCAGCATTTCCTGCCATGAAATCAGTGAAAATAATTCAGAAAGCTGGAAGCAGAGAAGATGGCAATGAGAAGACTATCCTTTTATTTTTCTTTAAATGACGCAGATGTAACAGAGAAGTATGACACTGTGTTTATGAAAACATCTCAGTCTGATGCCGCACCTGCTTATGTGCAGGCAACAAGAGTATTTCCTTTCTATTACGCAGGCTGGTGCTTACTGCCAGCGCTTGCTTTGCAGTGGAACACGGCTGTCTGCAAAACGTTTGGCTCAGTTAAATAACATGGAGTTCGGCCTTCAGAGCCCACGTGTTTGTGTATGTATAATGAACCCAAATGTTGGATCTGAACTAATACAAGCTTTTATGAAGATTCAGTATGCTTTGTGAACAATTCACTGAAGACTAGACTTATATAAATAAACCTTAACATCCTTGGAGTAAGAACTGGGGCCTACGAGTATTTAACCACCACACAGGCAGAGTCTGTCTTCTGTGTGTGTCTGTACCTTCATAATTGGACATGTAATTACTTTAAGCCTGGAAGAGTTGTAACAAAGAGAGCACCACTTCGGGATACTCTCTAGTTAGCTGCTTACCACATTGTCCGCAGAAGCAAGATACACGAATTCAAATGTCCTTGGGTGGTAAAGAGATGTGAATGCTTTTCTCTCTCCTTTCAAAAAGGAGCGGATAAAAAGCAGCCACCACCTGTTCATGCAGAGCTCTGATAGAATTGCTGAGGCCTGGAGTTAGGTTTTCAGGTCCCCTAGGACAGCAAAGAGGTTCTAGGGATCTGTGTTTAGACAGAAGCATCTCAAACCAACATTAGGTACCTGAATCCTTTTGGAAAAGAGCCCTTTGTCTACCACCTTAGTCATAACTGTTTCCCCAGGTAAGGCAGATGCTGCTAAAATAGGGCCTGAATAAAACCCGAAACATTTTAATTTCAGTGATTTGATTTTTAGAAAGCAAAGATGAAAAGAACCTGTACTACTTTCATTAAACAGTTTCCTTTTTAAAACAGCTCTGCATTCAGCAGCATCCTGCGCTCCATTTAGCGAGCTTCTATTTTTCAGTTTTGCAGATTAGTAATTGCTTGAACTGCCAAAAAATGCACTTTACTCTAATGGACAGCTCCAAGACAAAGGCAGTGCTGTGCCCACCTGAGTTGCTAGTGAGCAGCAAGAGGGTGTCAAGTGCATGACAGGAGCCTGTGACTTTGCTGGCAGAAAAGTAAACCCAGCAGGCAAGACTCTGCACGCTGGGCTATTCTTTGATACTAAAAAATTTAAATAAATACAAGCACTTTTAATATTACTTTTAAGGAAAAAAGTAATAGTGGGTGTTGACAGGGAACAGACTGGCTGCCCAAACACTTCAGCAACATCGAAGGAGAAGAAAAGCAGAAACTGGAAAAACACACCCAGCCTATATCCGACGTGGCTAATCACAACTATTCATTCTATATGGAAGTTGGACATTTGGGTTTTCGCTCTCTTTGCCACCATCTCAGGAACTTCCCTGTGAAGCTTTGGTGGCTTATCACAGCTGCTAGGACAGCACAAGGATGCCAGGACCGAAAGGACAGACTCCAGGGACTGCGAATGAATGTGCCACCTCCGCTGCAGTACTCACCGCTCTGGTCCAGGGCTGTAAGCATGCAGTTACTCACCTGCTCTTATTTTGAGACCAAAGGCTACTGTCTCTAGAGCTCAGCCCATCTCTGACAGGCGTTACCTTGGGGCTTGCTGTTGGAGGAGACTTGGGGGAAGAAGACAGGAGTGGAAGTGGGACTTAAGAACTTGAAAGTAATTTGGGGAAAAAAAAAAAAAAAAAAAGGACTTGCTCCATCTGAGTTCCTTTCTGACATTTGTCAATTTATGTAAATGGAAGCAATAAAATTGAAATAATTTACTTACAAGTTTAGTGCAGTCATTCACTATTACAAAAATCAAGTATTTTAGACATCACTGTATAAAAATAGCCCATGACATCAGCTCTGTTTTCCATCAGCTCCAGAAAAAGCTGTGGGCTATGAGGGATATGTGTGGGTTTTGAGGTTTTTTTAGGTTGCATGTCAAGGACTGTTGGGAATAAAATTGGTACTAAGTCTGGCTCATTCATTCAGGGAACAAAATTTACTACAGGGGAAGGGAGAAAGCAGAAGCAGCTAATTTCTCTCACACCACCATGCTTTAGACACTTTCCCTGCATTGCCAAATGGAGAGAGAGAAGTGGCAGCTCCCTCTGGAAGAGCCAATTCATGTTTTCTCTCAGCTGACCTTTAAGGGAGCCTGGAAAGACTAAACAAGGCTGGAAGAATTCAGGCTCAGAGGCTAAACAGAGAAAACTTTCCAAAGAGCCCCAAAAGCCACACGGTGCCAGCAGCCCCACTGACAGCAGTGTTAGCTGTAAATATCCCATGCCAGATTTTTATTTCCTCCTCCTCCTCACCTTCTCCTCTCCCACAGAAACGAACTGTGTGTGACCTTTTAGGGGCTATTTTCTGTCATGTTCCTGAGCTTTAAGAGATTCAGATTTTCAAGTCTTTATCTACAGCTGCAGTAACTAGGGACTTGGACAACAAATTCTGAAGCCATGAAATAAACAGACTGAATAAAACTTAGAGCTACATCTTCCTAAAAAAAAAAAAAGTAGCAAGTCATTACAGTACTTGATTTGTAATGTAATTGATAGCATACAACACAAGCCTGTTTCATTAGTGAGAAAACAACCACAGTAATAAAAAGACATCTTACTGAATCACTAATCTCCCATTAAGGGAGAGCTGTGTGTTTTCATGGAAGACATCAGCCCGAGTACTAGTTGAGATCACAGTGTATCCACGTACAAAGTTTTAAATCAGTTTATGAGAAAGCACGAGCAGGTTGTAATTGCATTTTTGTTCCCTGCAGGAGGCTTCAAAATAATGAGACACTTTTTTCAGAATATGTTATGCGAATAGTCTTAAAATAGGAGCTATGGGAGAAAGTAAAGTTGCTAAAGGAAAAGAGCTGTCGCAGTTTGCAGATTATTTTATCAAGGAAGTAACCGTGGACAAAATGAGCTCAGTATATTTCTATTACAGTTACCTTTTGCATGTAGTGCTTAGCTCATGATTTTACGTGCCAAATACCCTGTCTGCACCGAGAGTACTTCTGCGTGCACACCAGATAACAACTCCTCTTTGTCCTCGGCTGTTATCAAGCTTCTGACCTGCCAGAAGTCCCACTGCTGCCTGCTCAGCCAGCCGTGAGTCACACACCGACGGAGTCCAGGTGTCACACACCCCCCAACCCACCAGGCCAAGCTGTAGGTTGTGCTCAAGGCTGGGTTTTTGCTTCCGTCTACCTTATCTTAATTGTCACACACTAGTGTAAAACCTGGTGGTGCGTGACTCAGTCGCACGGAGGGATAACTGATGTCAAGTATAGTGAACAGCCTCAGAACAGCCCATTTAGTAAACCAGTCAGCAAATACCTACAAATAAGGGAAGAGCTTAAAGGAGTCAGGAATTCCCTGCAAATGAATCACAAACACTAAAACCTGTCCAAATTTAGCAAGTAATATTTTCCAAGCTGAAGTAGCGTACCAACGTGAAACAATCGAAGTTTGCAAATGCAACTCACCCCCAGCACTTTTTCACAGATAGCTCTCAAAGCACTTTGCCAAATAGGTTGATATCATTACACTCCCTTTTAAGCAGGGCGAGAGAGGCTGGCCTGAAGAAGGTCAGCCTGCAAGCAAGAAGCGCAGCCAAGAGCAGAACAAAGGTCTCCTTTGTCACCCGATAGTAACCTTCCAGTCTCAAAATCCAGATACTCTCTTTTGTTGGGGAGGGGAGGGAAGGAGATTGTTTCAACTTCAGATTTGTGCTTTGAATTTAATATGCTTTGAACTTAATTAACTTAATTATTCAAATTCTAAAGTTTTTTCCCCTTATCAAACATATATTAGTAAAAACTTCATAAGAGAATCTCTTTAAACCAAACCTAATCGCACCTGCTGTAATTAGTCCTTAGGTCCCTCAGGCAGGTAGCCAACAGTTAACATTTAAATGGCCTGTCCTCCCTCTTATCAGAATTATGAAAACAGACCATAAACAAGTTCATACGATCCTACTGCTGAACACCACAACAGAATCGTCGTAGGACACAGAGACCTTGCAGAGGCTTGAGGAGACGCTGGAAGAGTCCATCTGTTACCATTCCCCAGCGAAAGGCTGGTTTGCGAGCTTACAGAGCAATGGAAGTATGACAAAGTACTGGCAGAGCTATGGGAGAGAAGGCAGGAGCAGGGACAGGGCAAGTTATCACAACCTTGGCTTCAGAGAATACCCCACACAGCATGTCGTAATGGTGACTCCTCTCACCCAGACCTCTTCTCTGGAGCAGACTCCTCCAAGACCACTGTCACCAAGGAAAATGGAGACAAATGCAATCAGGCAAAATGCTTGAGAGGTGAAGGATGGGTCTACTGTATTTGTCTTCCTCAGCTGCTGAGAGCAGGAACACAGAATAATTAAAGTAACTCTATAAAATCTGCCAGCAAAACTTTTAACAGTGACTTCTTTGTTTCACTTACTACATGTTACAGAAACTCATGGTGGTGATGGTGAAAGACTGTAGTACACGAGCAAGATACTCCATCTCTCCATGTTCCTTTTAAATAAGGCTTTCCCAGGAGCTACATTGGTACTGCAGCACGTGTTACTTCATGTAATGCCCACAGTTGCCTATTTTAGTTTAGTGTTTCCACCTTTTCCAGTCCAGATTATTACCATGTTAGACAAATTGCCCATCGAGCATTGATGGTACAAATGGAGAAAGCCCACTGTCCTGCCTCCAGTAGCACTTCTGACTTGGCCATCAGCCTTATGAATGGTTTTACTCTGAGTTTCCCGAGAAGCAGTATCAACAACATCTAGTCCAGCATTAGGTACATTATGTGATTCCTTCCATTATGAAAAGTAAGAGAAACAGTTGGGATTTTTAATGGAAAGTTGAAGTCCATGACTCCGTCTGAATCAAAGCCATCAGAAAGAGCAAATGAACCTTGCTTTTCTAAACCACATTGGTGGGAACAGCACCACAGCTTGCTTACAGTGTGAAAACATGCTCTTCTCCAACATCAAGTCTATCTTCCTCACAAGCAAGGGAGGGGAGGAAGGGTCTTGTGGACTCTATGTTTTGTGCACTCAGAACTAGCCAAGAACTGCCTGAAAAATAACAAGTAAAATCCTTCCTTCAGCCAGCTTCAAAGGGGTTAGCGTATTTGTCCGGTATACAAACGAGTGGCCTTTTATACACAGTTTAATCTACAAAGTAAGAGAGACACAGGTTTTATACAGTGACAGTCACATTTCTGCTCCTAGAAAGGCTGGCTGTTCTGCCAGGGAAAGTTGTCAGCATCAGAAAAAAGACAACACTTCCTCCTCTAAAAGACAAGCACCATCCTAGCAACAAACAACTGTGGGGTTTGTTTTGTTTCTTTTTTTTTTTTAACTCCTGGCCATTATCAGTTGTCTCGGCAGTATTTATCTAATCTCTGTTTATGATCAGAGGTTTATAACATATTGTAGCACACCAATATAAGTAGATGCAAGACTTGGACCTTAACCAATGTAGAGTTCAAGGGCTTAACCTTCATCCGTTGCTTTTATTGATAGTTGCGATGAACTACACCAGTCAGAAGCAGAAACTTTAAGCTTCCACTAGGAATGGAAAACCACCAGCACGGCAATCCTTATGCTAGCGATCATCAGCTTTTGGGGTAAGAGCATACCAAGAGGGTGCAAAACAGGCCAGGGAAGAGCCACCACTGCTTTTCTCTAATGCTCTCACTCTGCTTTCCAAACACCGTAAGAGAGGGAGTCTCTGAGCTTACAGACTTGCTTGCCCTGTGCCTGGCTCCCTTTCAGCTGGGGAAGCACATGAATACAGCAGCTGGAGACATGAGAAGACTCTGGACAAAGAAAAGAGGTTAACCAGGGACTGTTTAAACTCCTTTTTTACAGCTTGAAGCAATCCCTTGCTAAGGGCCTGAAACCAAGGACTGCAGAACTTCTAAGGGCTCCTTTTGTACAATTCCCAGCCCAGAATATTTGTCCTCCGTCTTTGTCACAGAACACAGGAGGGAGAGGATTTTGCTGCTAGATTGACAAAGGACCTTACCACTCCACCGATTTCCAAAGGTTCTGCTGTAATTGGGACAAATTCTTCCTTTAGGCCATCCCAGGGCAGTGCTATTCTCAACAACATCTGCAGATAACGTACAAAGCTGCCTCCCTGCCGGCTGCTTTGCTTTGCTGCTCCCTGCGCTAATTCCCCGCAGCTGCAAGGGGAGCTGTGCCATGCTGCCAGCCTGTGGAAACCGTGTGTCTCTTTTCAGTGCCTAGCTGAGGGTTTTCTTTGAAAATTATGGCCATAATCATTATCTGGTGGTTTAGAAAAGCCACACTAAATGTTTCCCTGAAAAGTCAGGAAGTTCCTTATTACTCTCTGATAAATACTCATCAACCATTAATCATTGTATTTTGCAGTAACCCAGGGCAAGGAAGCAGCATTTCCCTGGCGTTAAGGGCTTAGAAGTACAGGCATGCCCAACCCAACGCAACACGAAGCAAACACCGAGTATCTTGCCCTTGTTGGAGGGTCTAATGATAGATGCATTTCTGCCGGGGCTCCCCCCACCTCTCCACAAGCTAGGGGCTGTTAGGGATGAGGCTAACGCAGGACAAGGGTGCAGCACGATGTGGCTTTGAGGTGGTTATGAAGCCCCCTCCCCAGCCCCACTCAGGAAAGTGCCTTAAAAAATCTAGAGGCAAGCTACAGGAGGCCAGTGTTTGGTGCAGCACCCGAGGACATACCTAGGGGCTTGGCCTGCTATATTTCTTTGTTATTTTGCAAAGAAAATGGGATCCCTCTGTTTTTTCAAGCGTCACACCTCCTACCGCCCCAGTTCCCCTCTGTAACTGCTCACTCAGGGGAGCAGCCGGGCAGGTCGGGTTCAGCTGATCTCCCCCAGGCTGCCAGGACAGGGAGCAACGCGGGGTTTTAGACCTATGTCAGAGCTTTTGACCACAAAAGTCCTCCAAACCCCATCATCCAAAACAAAACCAGCTAACAACAACAAAATCAAATCCCAGAGCACATTAAAGCAAACTAAAAAGGATAATATTTAAGCTAGTGTCAAGCTGTTACGAAATCAAAAGTGGAGAGTAGCAGCTCGCTGTGAGCAAAGCAAATGAATTGGCCCTTGGGAGTTTGTCCCACGTGCAGAGTCAGAACCAATTCCCTTTTCTATGCTGTTATGAACACGTTGGAATCTAAAAAAAGAATAACTTTAAAAGTTACCAGAAATATCTTCATGTCCCTGTGTGAGGGCTGATAAGAAACATCGTGAGTGAAATTTGCTATCAGTGCTTTTACAAAAAGTCATTTATCACAGACAATGACAGGAGGAGGAAGTAAAAATCCAGTCCACTTTGCTTAGATTCGACTTAATAACTGCTACAATTTCATGCAATGCAGTCCACAAACTTATTCTCTCACCAAGTTTGTAGATTGCCTGTAAACAGCTGAAAAAATAATAAATCTGAGCGAGTTCTTTATTCAGAACGATTTCCTTAAAAATTTCTAACAGGAATCCTTGAGCTCTGTATGCTTTGTAATAGCATTGCTGTGAATAGTCAGTATTCAAAGTACAAGGCAGACTGGTTAAGTCTGAATGGCCTGATGGGTCACATGAAATTGTTTCTGAATAATTTTTGTTTACGCATCTCAGCTGCACATTGCAAAGGAAAGCCCCATTAAGAACAGAAGGTCATAATAGCTATAGAAAAATTACAAGGGTAAAAAATAATAAGATAGTCATAGGACACTTGTTCAGTTAAAAAACTACTGCTGACTCAACCGATTTTAGACATCAAATCAATATATGCTATAATGGAAATCAGTATCAATAGATTACCTCCCAGGAGAGTCCTGCATGTATGAGCAGTCCCAGCAACTAATGTGTTTTCCAGTGCCTAAGACACACTGGTGTAGAAGGCATGCCCTTCCTCAAAAACGAAAATTAGAGAAACTTGGTACCAAGTGCATCCCCTGCTGCTGGGGCTCAACCAGCTCCTACCGCTGCGTCTGACATTGCTTCTCTGCTGTGGCAGGGACAGGAGCAGCGGGGACAGCAGACCGTGGAGCAGGAGTAGCAGAGGTTCATAATGTCAGTGTATAAAATACATCTGAATCTGAAGTCCCTCTTACCCTTTCCATTTCGGGGAGAAATATTGCACCTGTTGTATCAATAAATCTGTAATCTGAATGATATAAAGTAACTGCCGGTGTCAGCACCTGAAGGCGTTTTATTGCATACTTAAATGCAAATCTAGGCTAATAGGACATTATTTAGTTTACAAAGCTGAGGACTTAAAAGTTAAGAAATGCCAATAGGAAGATTGCTTTTGCAATTTGAGATAGCGTCTCTTACGTATGCAAGCATGTACACACATCAGTATGAGACTGCTTGTAACTCAAGTTCTCTAAGGCTTATCAGAGATACAGGGTATTTTGTGTGTTGCCTCTATCCTTCAACGTACAAGGCCAGCAGTGAGAACTGCACTTTGCTATCTGCTGGGAAAGGGATGGAGTGAGTCCTAGCCAAGATAAAGCTTACAGGTAGAAGAAATATCTTTCATTAGCCCAATTAGTATAGCTAGAGAAAGGAGAAAACCTCCCAGGCAGACAACTCCTTTTATGGGTCAGAAACAGAAATAGCAAATTCCCAAATAAAGTTGCAGGCATTTGCTCTGAAAAAAACCAGGCAAAAAACCCCTCTACAACCCTGGGATCTGAGCTCTACAGAAGCAACAACTTCTCCTCAGCAGTGGATGCAAACCTCTGTAGATGTTTGCTTACCTGCCACAGAGGCAGACCTTGCTGAGACCTGCTTTCCCCCCCGCGAGCGATGCTACCTGTCTCGGAGAGGCCCTTGCTCCATGACAAGTGCGGACTGCGGCCGCAGATGCAGCAGGAGAGCAAAACCAGGCTCCCCAGCTGCTCTGGGTGGGAGAACAGTTATGGCATGAGCCACAGGAGGATGGGGACAGCGGGAGGCAGGAACTAATCCCCCTGCACCTGCGACAAGTCAGGGCAGCTCCACAACCCAGCCCCAAAATAAGAAACCCTGCAAGACAGGTTATATCCACCCAGGTCTGGGTCCAGAGCTCCCTCCCCACCGAAATCACCTACAGCCAGCCTGACGATGGCCGAAAGGTCTAAGGATTGCCTGTGCTGCATTAAGAAAAAAACCCAACTAGGTAAGTGGAATGGATAAAGGAAAACATCACCAAAGTGACAGGCCAGGTGCACCAGATGACGAGGTGGGTCTGTTAGCAGTTTGGGCTGCCGTTCTCATTTAGGAAAGCCTAAGCTTGTACCAAGAGCTTCAGATCACAAGTGAATTATCAGGGATTTACTGGAGGGCAGGTGGGGGCAGTGGCTGACCTGCCTGCCTTGCCAATTTTTTTGCTGAAGTTGCAGTATCCAAATAGTAATTCTTTTCACCTTATCTCTTCCTCTAAACTTCTTATAAGTATACATGCTTGCAAGTCACCTCAGGTTAGCCTTTTCAGAATAGTGACAGATCATTCCACATACCCAGGTTTTGGCTTTTCTGAATTCCCCTGCATGTTGAAAGCTATTAAGTTGACATGTTTTCCTCCATGTGATTCTCCTGGTATGGCTTTGTGGTGGCCTGATGTCATACCTAACCACAAAAGACCATGATCTAATATACCATAACTGTTAAAAAATATAGTGTCCGACACATTGGTTTCCTAACCTCACGGGGAAAATATTTATGCTATAAAACTTCTTAACTTTTAAAAAAGAAGGGCCCTGAAAGATGGTATTTAAAATACCATATGGTATATATGGGGAGTAGGAATATTAAATGGGTGAGTTTGCTTCTTTGTTTTTTTTTATTTTGAGAAAACAGAAGTACTTGGTACTTCTGTAGAGTATGGAAAATATTCTAGAGACAGGAAAGGATGGTTTTTTTTAATGTCCAGGTCTCTTTTATACCACGCTGGCGGTTCAGCAGTTTGGCATTGCTGGAGCGGTATAAAGCAGCCTCTGGGTGAGAATTCAGCTCAGGCAGCATGGAATTGCAATTTAAAAAGTCAATTGTTTGCAGGCTTGAACTGAAGAAAAGACTTACAGGAAAGGACACGCAAAAATGCAGTTCATCAGCTGCAAAATGCTGTTGGTGAGGGTAAGGCAGCAGAAGGCATTTTCAGGACATTATGTACAGACAGGAGACTTTGAAGGGACAAAAGCATAAAAAAAGACAAACCGTTCAAGACACAGACTTCAGCATCGCCGCTAATCACTGTTTTGTTTTCAGCAACTGAGATTCTGTGCCGTTTTACAAACATGCCATTTGTGTTTAGAGCTAAATCAATTCATCTTGAAATGCAGCCCTTTTCCTGAGGGCTTGTGGCCTGTAAAGCTTTCAGCCTTCTTTAAAATTTATTTATTTTTTTTCCCCTGGGCCTAGCAATGGTATTTAACCACATATAGCTAAGGTGGAAGCTGCCAGCCCCCCCGAGGCAGGGGAAAGGCAGAATTTCCCAGGTCACGCTCAGGAATCCAGCCTTCTGCAAGGCACGGGACACTACCTCCGAGCAAGAAAGATGCTTACAGCTGCTTTCTGGTCTCCGAGACAAGTTTAGTAACGTCACTGTTGAAATTAATTCATTCTCTGCAGGCCAAGAAATGCAAACACTGCTACCACTGGTGGTCTTTAATGCATGCATTTCCATTTCCCCCTCCCCGCAACGAGGCAAGGAACGGCTGGTGTTCATTTCTTTCCTCGCCGATATCTGGTCGGTGACGGTCCTGCTGGTTGCGGCACCTCGGTGACCCCAAATCCAGAGGTGAAGGCGTGGGGGCACCCGGGGGGCTTCTGGTTGCTGTTCGGGTCTGGCTGAAGCTTCGCGGGGTGGGTGCAGGCGTTCCGAGCGATTCCTCACTCGCCCCGCTCCGACCCCAGGCTGCGGACCTGGGCTGATGCAGATTTGGAAAAATACCCTGCCTCAGGCCAGCTCCAGTTCCAGTGCCCTCGGGGGGCAGCCTGGGGCTGCATAAGCTGGGAAATCAGTCTAAAAATAGGTGTTTCGGTAAAAGTTTGTTTTTCAGCTCTGTTTTCCTGCCTTACAGTGCATCACGCTAGAAATGCGGGCAAGCGGTTTCTGGTACCGAGAGCCGCCTTTTCATTTTAAAAGAATGTCGCCACCAACCACATCCCCATGTAAGGAAAAAGCAGCAACTTACTGGTAAAGCTGTTAAGCGGGAAGGCAGAATTACATTCTCCGTTAAACCTTACTGTCATTTAAGCGAGGCTTCAATAGCTCCTGACCGGGAGTGACGGAGTGACGTGCGCACGGAGGTCAGCACACACCCGTCTTTGGGCTGCTAAAAAGCAGGAGCCTTGCAAGGCTGCCAGGCAGTCTCTCTTTACTCCCTGGTGCATTGTGGTTGTTTAGGTCTGTGTGTTTACCTAAATCAGAGAAAGTGAGGGATGAAATACTCCTTCATCAAGGCACGATGCGCTGCAGCTGGGGTCTTGCTTTCCAAGTTATTGGCTAGTCTGGCATAACTAACGTTTTGCATTTATTATTTTTTGACTGAAGGAGGAATGTCCCCCTGACAAACTGGAATGCGTGGAGAACATTACAGGAAAAGGTGAAAAGAAAAGTTTCTCTTGCCTCGTATGGAAAGTGTGCCATTTGCAGCTTGATACGTCAGCCAAGGGAAGAGATGTACTCATAAGCTGTTAGGGAAACTTAAAGGTTCAGGAGCACAAGACAGTCACTGCTGGGTATTTGGATGAATAAAATATTGATTATTATCCAAGTGTGACCCTGAAAATAAAAAAAAGGTGGAATAGTTTTTATTCTGATTTTGTAGATAAATTCTGTTTTTATAATGGAACAATCTCAAATTCCAGAATCTGGGGAAACAAAAAACAAAAGGAAAATTTTGGGAGATACAAAATCTGGACACGGGATGGCATTTTGGAACACAGATTCATCTAGTGTTAAAAACAAAACCAAATGCTGAACTCTTTAACCCAACCATAGCATCCCGCTGATTCAAGAAGCCCCTCTGTTCAAAGAATGTAAACTCTGCTATGACAGGAGCCAAGAGTTCTCTTTTATGGAGAGCAGGAAACTTTTCTAAAGGGCCAGTTTATGACCTGGCTGGAGAGCTGGAAATAATTAAGTGTTCTTGTCAAAGGTCAAAGTCACAGGGTTAAATTCCTAGGAACTCAAAACAACCCTCGATGACTGCGCCAAGACTGATCATTTGGCCCTTTTCTGCCCGCAGTGGGAAGGCAGCAAGCAGCCTGGGACAGGAGTGAGCCATGCCTCAATTATCTGCCCTTTCCAATTCCAAGTCTGACATTTTGAGACTCATCACACACTCGTGGTCTAAAAAAGCGTAGCTGAGGTTAAAAAAAAAAAAAAATCTGGAAATAAGAATTGCAGCCAAATGGCCTATTTATAGCAACACCAAATATGAACTAAATGCCAAATGACAAACTAAGATCCTGATTCATATTCTACTTCTGATGTAACCCTACTGAATTCAATGGGGCATTAGACTCTGCAGCAAGAACCTGCCTCCAGACAAAAACAGCAGCACTGGTCTGGCCCTCGGGGAGCTGTCATGCTCTGCTGTACACATGAAAGCGGCAAAACGGTCTATGTAGGGATCTTGGTACTCAAATTTGAAGCTGCGCATGGTGTTATTACTGAGCGGTGCTCAAAACCATAATGAGCTGGAAGGGGGGATTAACTCATTGGGTGCTTTCTTACCAAATGACAACGTTAGCCTCTCAGAGGAGCAATAGTCTGTCTCCCTTTATGAAACTTAGCTTAAACATGATGCAATAATGAGTAGCTTGAGTTTGCCAACGTCCCTAATGCAAGCTATAAGCACTTCCTCGTGAGACGTATGGAGCGTGGCTCCATTCAACGCACTCACCGGCCTGAAAGCAGAAAGGCAAGCAGAAGGCAGAGGCGGACAGGACCGATACCTCCTCCACACACCGTGTGCTGGGGGGAGACACGCGCTGCGTTATTGCCTTGGGAGTTGCTTTCCCCATTGCCTTTCATTCAAAGTCTTTTGCCCTGGCCCCCCCCCAAAAATATTTGACTCTTGCTAATGTCCTTTTTAGGGGAAATGAGCATCTTTATAAGGCAAAGAATCCCCCCCAAACCTCTTGGAAAGTGTTTCTCAGCTCTAGTTTCCTATGGGGTCAAATTGTCTGTTATAGGCCAAGCAGATTTTCCTGCTACACCAGGACAGCAGACTTGTAGTTTTACCCCAGTGTTTTAGGTTCAAAAGCATCTTTATTCATCCTTGTGCGAGGAATCAGGTCATTCTCTGTTTGTCTGAGTCTGTTGCTTGATTCAAAGCAAACGATCTGGTATCAATTTCCCCATAAAATAAAGTAAAAAGTCTCAGGTTGGATCTGAAATCTAAACTTGGTGGACATCTTGCTTCACAATGGGATGAACTGAGGCCAAATTACAACTACTGGTGAGATTTTGGGATGGTCCAGGTCCTGGCACAGTGGGACGCATCAATCTCTACTGCACATGGCCCTTCTGCCTATGCCTCTTCTTGTTCTGCCAGTCTGCAGGCAATCCTGCTCCATCAATTCATCCTTGTTCATCCCCCCTCCTTCCTCCCTGTTCAAATTTCTAAACCCAAAGAGCAACTGAGACCATGCAGTGACCTTCTGCACCAACTGCTCTGCCTTTTGTGAATCTAAATTGATTTTCCTTGCATGGGAACATCCAGGATCTACCCTTTGACCTTCAGCCTGAGGTTGTGTATTAGGAGTAAGAGAGAATGTGAAAGCGGCATTTGACTGTCAGCATTGGCAAGAAATATGAGCCACCTTCTACTAGAAAACAGTCTGTTTCTGTCCAGTGCCTGGAAATAAGGGAATTGCCAGATTTGCTTAGACACAATATCCTGTCTCTGATGCTAGCCAGCACCAGATGCTTCAGAGAAAGGTCTGAGAAGCCTGTAGCTGGCCGATACGGGATAATCCCATTCTTATCTCCCAGCTTCGGAGAAGAGTATAGCCAGCACGCACACAAGTACAGGCACATACGTGCACACTAGAAACCGCCTGCCTCGGAGAACTCTCTTCCTGGAAATACTGCAGTATTCTGTGTCACGTCAGGTATTGTAAAATACCCATTGCAATAGTGTGAAACTGACCCCAAGGACTCAGCTCTGTTAAGGAAGGGAATGAGTAAGACAAGGGATGCTGAGGATTCAGCAACTGTATTTAGCACTTGGGTTTCTATAATCAGTGTGCAGCTAACAATTCAACCAAAAATGGCCAATAAATGGAACCCTGTTCACCAGCCCAGAGCCAGCAGTCCAGACAGGAGCTAAAATACCATCATTTTGACAGAAGGACAAGGTTGTTGGAAGAAATTGCCAACCCTTCATCCATATTCCTTTAATCTGGGTTTAGTGTCCCTTTCCCACCCCTCCAGGGTCAGCTGTTTGGCTTCCTGATGACTTTAGGCAAGTAGTCAATGATCTTCAAGTCTCTAAGGTGCGCTCAACTTGCACTAGTGCTCCTCCCAGCACCTACCTACTGGAAGGAAGACAAAGCGGGACCAGGCTGAGCTTGGATATGTTTCTACGCTGCCTTGAACAGATCACCCTTTCTACCTACGATTTAATAATGTTTTTTTTGTAACAACATTGATCCACAGGGAAAAAATAGGCTTTCTTTATGTAAAGCTGCAGCTGGGGATTTGACGTGACGTTTGTCAGGGATTCTGGAAAGCTACTGGAACAGCCACTGTGGATTTCCTGGCCCAATTTCTTTCTGTGTTTTGAGTTTATCTGCTGTTACCTAAATCAGATGATTATAAAAACATTACACTGTTCAATACCCACAGCTCAGATGAGAGGGGGAGGAAGAAGTTTTTGTTGAGACAAAACAAAAACTTGTTGTTTTGTTCTCTGTTAGAGAATTTTGTTACTGACACAGTTCAGGAAAACAGAGATCTCAGCACACTTTGCTTGTTTAATTAGTGTCTGTTTCTAAGCCTCAGACGTCCCACAGAACTCCTTCTGTACAAGTAATTAAAATGCATAAAACTGTAGAGAGCTAGAAGATGATAATCCACATTATCTGATACTGCTGCTATTTGATAGCTCTTCAAACAAAGTACAAAGCAACCTTGATCTTCCTAATGCTCTTTACTTAGAAAGAGGCCCAACACAAAGGGACTTACAAGTCTGCTTTCTAAAATCAGTGGGCATAAAAAATAGGATTGCAGTTTCTTGGCAAAAAAAAGTGTTTCCTTAGTATTAATGGAGTAAGCTATTTTTAGTTTTGTTCTGAAGTCTTTGTGAGGGGCCTCTCTGAAACAGTTCAAAACACAGAAAGTCCTCTTCCCTAATCTGGAGAATATCGTACTCCCTCTCTCTTGCAACTTGTGTTATTGAACAGTGAAAGAATAATCTCACAGGCAGCTTTTTTTGGAAATGTTCCTTAAATAAAAGCTCCCCCTGCCCTCCCCCATCCTTTACAGACACGCGTCCATCCAGGGGTTACTAGCCCCTCTGCAAGCACAGGAGAGCCCTGCAGAGAGCGAGCACTGAGCCCCAGGGTTAACTCTCTCCTAGGGCCGCTGCGTGCAAGTCCTCAGTCCCCAGCAGGCAAACTCATCCTCTCGTTCTCTCCCTCCTCCTCTCCATCCTTTCTGCAAGTGCAGGCGATCAGCAGAGCTGCTTTTTTCAGGCAGGGCATAGTTTAGGAGAAACAGCGCATTCAGATACTGCTAGTCCCGTATGTGAAACTGTGCGACCATGTGATGCAAAAGCTGATCTGACATAAATTCAATCTGCTGGCTCAAGTTGGTTAAAAAGTGTTGCTGGCTACTTTTGCGTTGGTAAGATTCATGCTGGAGCAGACCTTGCCATCAGTACAAAGCTACCACAAAAGCATGAAATCGGGATAAACCCTGTGCTGCAGGTTCTAGTTGACTTAGCAGGGTCTGACCTGCCCATCACATCCAAACGTCACTGCGTGTCCCTCCCTGGTAGGGATTGAGTACGTACGGATGAGTGACTGCTCCACACAGCCTTACAACAACAATCCATGGCGTTGGGTGGTCCAGAGCCTCGGCAGGCTTAGCAGTGCTGTCCATCACAGCATGCTGCACCTCTGCGCAGTGATTGTGGGAGGGGAAAGCTTGATGCCCGCTCGCCCACTGAGCAGAACACCCTTCCTCGCACCAAGCCGTGGCTGGATGTCTCGGCCAACAGCCCCCCATTGGGTAGAGACAGATGCCCGAGACCCCTGGACACGGGATCCTGAGGACACCCACCGCTTGAAGGTTTAACTCCCAACTGCCCACAGGGTGTACCGAGACCCCGATGCGTATTGCCCTGCAATACTGGTGCTCAATACAAACCTCAGCTTACAACCAAGCAACCTCTCCTTAGGGCTCCGTTCATCTCGCCTTCCCCAGGGCGCACAGTCCAGCGCTGGTCCCTCGCCGCTCCTCTGCTAGAAAAGCCGAGCCTCGCCGGTTCAGAGACTGTTTTCTGAGCAGCCCTCTGAAGCTGTTTAGCAGCGGCTGCCCTGTAACCGATCCCACCGAGCTCGGCGCGGCAGGCCTGGGCTTTCCAAAGAGAGCAAGCTCAGGATGTAACAGGAGAAATTAGGGGGCCTCACAGGCTCAGAGCCAGTGCCGTGCCGGCTCTGAGGATGCTGTTCCATGTGGTCGATCCCTGCAGCTATTGAGGAATAAATGGCTATATAAAGTCATGCCGCAGTCGAGCAGAGCCTCAGGAACATGACGGTCACCAGAGAGCTGTTTGAGTCCTGGTAGCTACTTGCTGGCTGTTAGAAACACTGCCGAGGTTGTAAAAGCTTACAAGGAAAACATATCCCTCCGTAAGCCCTGCCGCTGGGGCTGAGGCTGCGTTAGGTACCTGGTCCTCCTGCCGCGCGGCCCGTCGCCTGCTCTTTGAGCTGAAACAAAACCTTTTTCCACTGCAAATGGTTTCCTATGGAAAAATCAGGGGTTTGGTTAAATGAAATTATCCATCATGTACATCTAATAGAGAGTAAAATATTACCATTTGGGCAAAAATACCCCATATGCTCCCAAACTCAAAAAAGTTCAGCCAAAATACTGCAGGTTTTGACACGCTGCCCAACTCAGTGTTTTCCATGCAAAATGTTAAAAAAAGAATTAGCGTCTGTTCTGGAGGGACCCTCCACCTTCCTATTTTCTCATCAAATGGTCAGGATCATACCACTGTTTTACTGTTAGCAGGGAAACAAAAGTTTTGTAGGCTGTTCAGAAGCAGCCTTTTTTCTGTTTGTACATTCATGATAAACCATACTTTGAAAAAAAATGAAGGTTTATGATTGTGGAATTGGTTGGTTTGGTTTGGGGATTTTTTTACCTGGAAGAAAAGAGAGATAATTGCTTTCTTCTGATCTTGAAATAAGCCTTTTTCCCTGGAGATTGCCGGAAGAATTTCCTGTATTTTTCTGTTAGCGATGCCCTGCTCCATGCTTTTCCGTGGTGCTCCGTTCTCCAGGGCCATATTCACCCCTGTACCAAAGCCCTGCCTTTCTGCCTTCCAGCTTCCTCACTAACTTCACAGAGCTGCAGGAATTAGGTGGCCTAACTGAGAAAGGTGGTTTGGTCCTTAGTCCTGTAAAGTTTTCTTTTAACGAGTTGAATATCTTTCATGCTGAAGAGATGAGGTGAAATGGTTCTCTTAAATTCAGATGATGCCTCCTGAAGAACATCGCTCCATCTGTGCTCCCCCATCCATCTCTTTTTACCCCTCACCCTTCTCCCTGCCAAGTGAGTCCTGCCCTAAGGACAGTAATAACTTTAGTTTGAATTAAAGAATAACTGCTTCTTTTGTTACCTGTGCCGTTTCCGGACTCTCAGTTGATTTCTAACTTTTACTGAGCCTGGAAGTTCTTAAACTACAGAAACAAGAACATATATGAAAACTGCAGTGCTCTGTTCTAAACAAAGCCCAAACATATATTCCTCATTTCTTTATAGCACCATAGTGATAATATTGGAGCTATCACCAAAGTATAACTTGACACTGAAGAATGGCCATTATTAGCAGTACCCCACTGTGGTTTTTGGGAACAGGAGGTATGAACATCCTTCACACGAACATAAAACGTGAATAATGAAGATACTTGCAGGTATGCACTCTCAAAAGAAAAGCAAGGGTCCAAAAGTGCTGCACGTAACTTTTTTTCCTGAAAGTGATTAAATGCAGATGGCTACCAAGAAAGCCAGGTTTCGCAACAGCAGTCATATAGGACCCTTCAGACTATTTGGCTAGTAATTTAAGTTAGGAAAGCTATGCACAGAATGTGACCCCTGGAACGTAGTTATTCCAGGAAGATGTAACATATTATCAGGGAGTGAATTCCAGGACTGAGTTATTTCTGGTAACAATTGAACGATGACAAAAATATTTACAACTAACTTATAAAACAAAAACATTCAAATATTTGTTGAGGCGTTTATTTACAATGAACAATTTCTGCAGATCTCATCAGTTTCTACTTAGGAGAGAAATAAATGGATAGAGACATTGGAAATGATCCTATATGTTCATTTACAAGATACATACAACTCCCATTAATTTTAAACAACGGGGTAATAAACCGCAAAGACTAATAAGACACGCAACCCACAGAACTGCCGCAAGTGCCCTCACGCATACTTCAGCCGTTCACAAAAGCTCTCCATTTCTTCACAGCTGGTCTCCATATGAACCAATAGCTCAGTCTCGATGCAGACTTTTACTCTTGCCCAAATAAACCCAAAGCAAAGGTAAGTCAGAACAACGGCACTCTACAGCTCTTTGCACAGGAGCACAAAACCGTGCAAGAACAAGGCATTAAAAATATGAGGGAAGATCTTAAATACTTCCCATGTTAAACTGCCCACCAACTAAAAAGCTTCTGTTCTCGCCACCAGATATTGTGAACCCTGCTGCAAATGGGGACATAAGATTGGAAAGGACTTCCCTGTCCCAGGTCACACAATGCCTTTCCATCTGCACCTTCAAATGAGGTTTCGTTTTATCACACCAATACTCCCTTCTTTCTTCTCCCAAGGGTAGAGGTCTCCTTCCAGGGCTGGCATGAGCACTTGAGGTTCATTTGTTCTTGTGTCAGAGCTCTCCTTTAGCTTAAACAGCTTGCTCTTGCTGGTGTGTATTTGCTGAAGTATCTACAGACAGCAGTTGTATCCCCTTAAAGCTTTTGTTTTGCTAAGCTAAACAAACCAGCAGGCTTTTTAATACCGTTCCCTAATAAAAAAACAACCCCTAATCATTTACTTAATGAACCTAATGACCTGTCTTTGCATCTGTCCCAGTATGAACTGATTTTTCTTGGAAGTAGGTGACTAGACTTCTCGATGACATCTTGCTGGTGCTTTACGAAATAGCACTGATATTTCTATGCCCCTCCCGGTAATTCACGTTGAGATCACATTTCCCTGTTTTTTTAAGGGCCGGTCATGCTAGTGACTCAGGGTGATCTTGTGATCAACTGGTACACAACTAGTGTACTCACACCTTTCCTTTCCCTGTGTACAAAACCCAAGAATGGAGACTGCACAAGTCACGTTCAGGCTGGCCCACCAATTCCTTCCTCTAAAGCTCCCCTGACACCCTACGCCAGCCTTGGCCCAGAAATGCAGCTCTGGTGGGATGTAGGATATTCCACCCAAAACAAATCTGTGCCTGTGAGCACCTCCCAGTTGTTAACAAACCACAGAACCCACAGCACCAAGAAAAAGGGCAAGTGCTTTACTCCCAGATATTCTCTACTGCTCTGCCCTCTTCCTACTACACTAAAAAATACTGAAACAATATCATAAACTCTTGCTCAAGCAATGCCAGTTACGTACTTTGTTATTTTAGGGAAAACATTTTGCAGTAGCTAAAGATAGTCCTTGGGTTTTATGTTATTTACTTAAGTGCATGTTGAGCAATCTAACCTTAGCACAGACAAACAAAGCATCCCAGAGAAATTTTAGTGAAATAATCTATCTGCCCTGAGAGAAAGTCGTGCGTCAGAAGCTTTCAGTTAGAAAGCAGTAAAAAAGGAATTTAAAGTGCAGCTGACTATAAATTATGAAGCTGATCCCAGTCTACCATTTTACAGTAACTTATTTCTATTCTTTCTTTTGACTGCAAGCATCCCAAAGGTGGGAAATGAATCAGGACCCTGAGCATAATTGAAATGGATCTATCAGGCCAGTCACAATGGCTTGGCTTGTGCTATACCTTCTCTCCCCACTGGTCCCAGCCCTGTCTCATTTGCTAAGCACAGCAGCAGCCCTGTCGAGCTGAGACTGCTCTGCACCGCTTGCACTTTCATGCACACTGCTCCTGTGTTTAATTCACCCTGGCACCGAGATGCATCAGAAAGGGCTCTGCTTCCCCTTTCATAACCCAGCAGCGTGTCCTTCAGCATGACTGTTTAGACTATGCCCAGAACCCACCTCTTGGACATGCATTTTCAGTTTTGTAAAAAACACCCAGAAGCCACTGTTGTCTTTTCTCTCAGAGCCACCACTTTAGTCAGCATCCAAACCAAGACAAGTCTGAGCTATTCTGTTTCTACTGGGTGAAAAACAGCCTTCCTGGCAAGACACAAAACTCTAAATTGTACCCATTTTCAGACTGCAATGTCAAACCAGATGTGGGACCAGTTTTACTGTAAAAGGCGGCTTCTGGGCCATAAATCTTCCAGCAAATCTCTAATGCCCCGAGCACAATTTTGAGCAATTATTATAGCCTCACTCGTAAGCCCAGTGAGACTTATCATTTAACGCAATTTTGACATGAGCCCTGTTGAAACTCAGTGGATGGTTTTACTTTTCGGTATCTGCTGGTGCTTCAAGACAGCTTCATTCCCTCAGCAGAGAAGTGAACTCAGTGCCTTGAAATGAGAGGGAGACCCAAGGCAGACAGTTTGTACCTGGTTTCAATATCTCTACATTTGGGATTCTTTTAATGTAGATTTTTGTTCCGATGAAAGAGGAAAGAGCTTTTTGGAGTGTTTGGTAGGGTCAGACTCAAACCCCTGAAACACAGATGTCTGAAACAAAAGTTTTTTGGGAAAACCAAAGGAAGCTGCGCCCAAGAGCTCCCCGATACACACTGATGCAACTGCAGATGTCCATGAAACATAATTGGTGTTTCTTAGGACCAAGCGTCTCTAGTTCCTTCCTCTTTATTGCTGTCATTATTCACGGTTTGTACTGAGGATCACTTTAAATATATCCATCTAATGTACAGGCCAGGGGAGAGGAAGCAGGTTTTAATGGCGCTGAAAAAAAATAAGCCAAAAGTCAGTCCTGATGCAGAGGGACTCTGCAGTTGATAATGCCAAGGAGAAGAGGAGAAAAAAGGTATTAACAGGGTGCCAGAATATCTTATCAGAGACCACACTGCATGGCAGAGCTGGGTAAAGAGCCACAAGCACTTTTGGCTTTCAGTCCGCTGCCTTAACAACCTTTGTGAACCCCCCAGCTTACATCAGGGCAGCACATCCACCTCTCCCTGAGTATTTGTCTTGCTTGCAAGCTTCGTCACAGGTGAATTTATGGCAAAGCAACTCCTAGAGGGAAAAAAAAAAAAAAAAAAAAAAGACACAAACAAGCCACAACCAGAGGCTTGCTCTGTTAAGCTTAACTAGCTAAGAAGTGCTCCAGGAGCAGCTCAGAGATTGCAGACCCCAGCTCGGAGGAGCATGGGGCTAAAGAGGAGCGCCTGCCATGATGGGTGCATGCCAGAGACAGGGAAGATGGGAAAGGAGCAAGATGCAAAAGTCCTCAGGCCTGCTGCATCCTTTTGTGCAACGTTTGTTTCATGTCAGGTTTCATGCAACAACTGCGCTAGGTAAAAGCGATTTACGTAAAACATCCTTTTCCTGAGGAACTGGGGTGCAGATACATAGACAGCTTCGGGGGCTGAAGCTCAGACAAAACTTGATGAGTCTGAGCATTACGAGGCACTAATTACCTCAAAGGGGGCTATAAACATACAGATTCATGGCGCTGTTGGAGGATGATTTGGCAAGAGAAGGATCTTTAGAAAAATAGAAAGAGATGACCACTGGACTTAGGGAAAATGATTACAGATTACTATAGCAGGGATATAAGCTACTATCTGGGAGAATAAATGGACCCATTGGACCAGTGCTGAATAGGGAAAGGATTTCTTCTAAAGGTGGAATACCTCTGGAAACAACTTTTGCACTGTAGGCTGTAAGAGAGTAAAAGAATTAACAGACAGCAAATTGTTCAATAGTGAACTCACTGGCATTTGTACCAGGAATCTCTCTGGAAGGAGAAGGTTCTGCGAGTCAAAACACAGCAGTAGCTGATGTCTGTAATGCGGATGCAGCCTGAAACATGCTGAGGCTGCCTGAAAGCAGGAGTCTGTTTTCTTTTGCAACACTTTGTTGGCATTTTTCACCAACTCGGTGACCGTCAGGAAGGACTGCTAAATTTCTTTTTGGGACAAGTAAGCCTGGAACTATTATTCAACAAAAAATTTTGGAAAATAATGGGTTTCACATATGGAAGGACAAACTGATTTACATGTCCATTCCAAGTAACAAGACACACAGCTGTCATACCCAAAAAGGAGGAGCACCAATCTGGACACACAGCATCAGTCTGTCCAGCTGAGGAAAATGAGAAGCTGGGAATGAAGACCTTGTCTTGAAAGAGATAGGAAAACCCGAGTAATTATTTTGATATGCTCGACACACTGAAGCGAAAGCATTTGGTTCTTCCCTTTCTTCTAAAGTTAACCTTTCATTTCTGGATGCAGGAGGGCCCTCAGATACGTTTCCTTGGATTTACTGTAAGATATCTATTATTTGACTCACCAGGAGCATTTATCCACATCCCAGCTGGGATTTCCGATTTGAAATTACTGCAGAGAGTTTACAAACCTATGATGAGAATTACGAGGACCTGGCAAATGCTTCACCTCTCCACTGACACAGAAACAGCAATCTTCCCAGTGCAGCAGAAATTAATATGAAAAGGCTCATACATGCATGCAAAAATATGACTAGTTTTCACCAGTAAGAGGCACCTTTTGTCAATATGTCACAGTTCGCCCCGAGGACTGGGTAGGTTAAGAAAATAATACTTATACCTCATCAGAATAACAACTCCAGCCTGTTCAGGTCTGATGGAGTCTAACTAGTTGGATTTTCTAGGGTTTCCCAATGCCTGAGGACCCCTTCTTTTGGAGGTAGCATGCACACACAGCACTAGTGCATGGCTGCAACTCCTGTCTTTGCTGAGGAAGGTTCATTTCTGTGGGAAGCAGGCTTTCCAAACACGGCCCACAGAGGCACCGAGCTGCCTGCAGGCTCTGGTTCGCTCTCCGAGGAGGAAAAGGTGCAAAAACTGGAGGAGTCCTTGGTGCTTGAGCTTGGCACCTGCTCCTGCTTCAGCCACAGCAGCCCACTGCAGCAGGGATCGCAACCCAGAAAGCTCAGCTAATACGTTCTGCGGCCAGGTTGAAGCTGATGCAAGTCACTTTGGTACACATGGTCATACCTAGGAACGTAGGAGCAGATATGTTAGCCAGGCTGCTGCATCTGCAGAGGTGATAACCTCTGGACCAGGGCAAGGCAGGCAATCCATTTTTGTGGACCCGAACCTGAAGTCCTGATCTTGCCACCTCGAAATAAATTAGCAGATACTAGCACCCCTGGAGTTAGGAGCTGCAGCCAGCTTGGCTCATGAAGCACAAGGGAAATACAACTTCAGGAAGGAGACCAGCATGACCGGCTGCTGGCTATTAGTGAGCACAGAGCTTGGTCTGGGTCCTCCTATCTCAGATGCAAAGACCGCTCTTTGGCAAAATGTTCCACAAGCAATTTAACAACTGTGTTTACGTAGGTGAGCAGCTGATTAGTCTGGAGATGAGAAGTATTCGACAATGTTAAAAATGTGTTATGGGCGGAAAAAGCTAGGACTAACAAACAGGCAGTTTAGATAAAAATGTAAACAGTGCTTGCTTCGTAGGGTGACTGATCAATCAGCTTTGGCTGCTTACCCCTTTTCCAGCAGAATAGACCTGGGGACAGATTGAGAGGCTTCTTTGTAGCTGTGAGGCATACAGAAATTGATAAATTTACCTTTTGTATTACCTTCCCCCAGGAAGGGCTTCAGCACGTACCCCACTCTGAATTTGTGTGCACTGACACTAAGAAGCTGAAGTGCAATGAATTAGCCTTTCTCTCTTTCTCACCTCTCCTTCTCTTGCTAACTCCAGCTTTCTTGCCTGCAGCCCATCAGACCCTGGTGCTTCTCACTTCTCCCCTGCCCACCACTTTTGACCTCAGAGGTCTGGCTCAATTTTCCCACTCACTGACAGAGCTTTTCGGATCTTGTCTTGACAAACAAATTTGTATAACTTCTTTTTTACCGTTTCGCATCATCACTTTATCTCTTTCCATACCACCTTCTCTCTCCCTTCAGCCATGCTCCATCACACAATGAAGAGAGTTTAGAGACTCCTCAGTATTGACTGATATTTCAATATGGAGAGATCAGTTACTCAGTATTATTTGCATGATAGACATTAGTGCCTTTCTCCCGAGTTAATTAGGTTTTCCCCTGCCTGCTTGGCCAGGCTGGTAGAAGGGCAACATGGTTGTATGGCCCCTGCTTGACAGTTTGTTCCCTTCAGGCCCTGCAAAGAGCCACTGAAAAGCCTACGATCAGCATCACATTACAGCTGTTGCTTCTCTAGAAATTACTAGCACCTGTGGTGAGGACAACCAAAACACCTGCAGCAATGTCTCATAGGACACGGCAGCTTCCCTCACACTCCCTCCTCCATTAGACATTCTTTGCTTTGTGACTGATGGGAATTTTGCCATCGGAGAAAGGGGTGATATACCTAATTGTACTTTCCCACTTTGGGGTTTTAGATGAACACCCAGCTCCACACCAAACCTCCATCACTCCTGATCCATACCTGCATGGGAAGGAAACCTCTGTTTGCAGCAACCCCACTATTCCTTAACTTCATTTTTTAAAGCAACTCAGGCTCTTGGCTTCTTAATTGTTTGCAGTAACGACAGCGAGTGTCCTGAAGCACAGAGGCATTTCTTACTGCCCACGATTGTAATCCATGGAGGTGCTGAGCTGTTGGAGCCAGCAGCCGTCTCACCACGCACAGCACCGCTGGGCCATGGCATGGAAAGCTTGAAGCCCACAATCTGACTTTCCAGAGCTACAAAGCTCTTTTTTTAGCACTGAAGGAAGGTTAGAAATATCCTTAGGAACTGGGACTACCAAGTAAATCATCACAATAAAATGAAATTATTACTCAGCATAGCCCCACTGAATTTGGTCCCTACAAGACAGCCACAGACGACCACTGAACTTTCCCCTGGGGTTCTCTTATTAAAGGATCACTCAGGCTGAATATCTGAGAGATCCCGTCAAAAAATAAGGTTTGCCAAGTGGAGGGGAAATGACTAAAACCGGAAGAAAAACATTTGTAGTTTCTCTTTTACAAGAAAGAGGGGAGACGGAGTAAAAAAGTACTCCTACAACCAAGCCTTCCCTAACGAGCCAATGGGCAGACGTGGTTTCCTTGGGCTACGTTAACCTTACCGAGGACGTGAGAAACCTGACGAGAAGGGCTGGTGGAGGGCATTAGGAGCAGTGTCCCTGGCAAGGTAAGTGCTGCCCAGCAAAACCCCTCTGTTGTGATTGCTGGTGTTTTGGAAAGGTGCTACTGTCTAATACCCGAGCCTGCAAGTCTATAAACAGTCTGGCCCCTCTTCATTTAGTTATGCAGTGACCTTCTTGATTTTTTTGAACAACTCTATCAATTAGTTTGAACTCTATGCTTGTTAAAGGCTAAATTAATTGCTGATTTACTCTCATGGGCTTTTTTTGTTGAAATAATATTTTCTGTGTAACAACTGACCATTGCAATTTACCTCCTCTGACTATTTGGATGCTGGTAAGTACTTTAATGAACGTGCTTTTCATGAGAAATCGGGCAAGTCCTGCCTCATTTCCAAAGGCAAATCAGGAAGTTGGCTGGCAGCAGTGAGTTTATCTGCAGAGTTGCCACTCGTGTTCAAGAAGGGGCCAAAACCCACGTACCCACTGTTTGCTGAGAAGAAACACGTTATAAACTCTTCTGGAGAAAGACCATCCTTACTCTATCTTTCACAAATTCTTTGCTTTATTTAGGCAATTCATAGTGATGGAGGAACGTAACATGATTGCTATTTTGCTGGTCTGTGGTGGTGGACAAGCTGTTTTCTAGGGCTGGTGGCATTTGATTTAAGAAGCAAAAAAATTTGGCAAGAAAGCATCTGCGAACATTATTTGAATAACGACTACAAAGCTGTGTCAGCAGTACATGACCCTCTTTCACTTTCTGCAGCTGTTCACAACTGATCTGTGATTGTACAGAGACCAAGCACGAATACTCAGGAAACATTACATGGTGACCTGTACCAGGCAGTCCAGTCTCTTTGAGATACACATTCAGGGTGCAATAGGATATGACAAAAGGATCTGATTTGGGTCACTTTGCACACTGTAAGCAGAAAATGAATTGTTCTGTCCTCTTTTGGCCTATCTGAAGGAATCATTTCCTGGGCTAAAAAAACACTCTTGGATAAAATGCCTGCAGAGTAAATTCAGCTAAGTAATTTGCAACACCCTCTGAATTTTTAAAGAGGGTCTATTGCTTCTCCTGCACTGAACAGTTCCCCAGTACTTCTCTTTTTGAGACCTGTCCCTATTCAGCCAGGAGGACAAGGAAAGGCTGGAGACACCTGTGTAGTGGCCAAACCTCACTAAAAGCAACCCTCAGCAACGTCCCTGTAGGTCTCTGAAGTCCAATCTACCAGATGGCCGTCTTTAAGCCAGGAAACAACAGAGAGAAAATCCAGCTCAGTGCTGAGGCTTCCTCCGAAGCAATGTTGCTTCAGAGGGTCAGTTAAAAAAAAGTTATCTATGCTGGTAAAAGCATCATAGAAACAGTAGGCAAAGCTTAACCAAGGATAGACATGGGAGTGTTGTGCTGAGGCTAAGTGTCTAGAACATGAAATTTTTTGTCTGCTTCTCAGGAAAACAAAACAAGGCTGATAATAGCAACATGTGTTTCATCAGACAAGCCACACTGCCCCTTGGAAAGAGCTTTGACTCTCCTTTAGAGCCAGGGGCCCACTGTGGCTTAGAGGGCTAGACTGCACCTGATAGCAGAGATAAACGAACACGTTGGGACCAAGCTTTGAAGGTGGGCGAGACGATGCCTCGCAGCAGGAACATTCAAAATTCAGGCCTGTGACAGAGGAGTTGAGTAGCAAATAGGGAAGGAGGAATCTGGTGTTTCAAGGGGGAAGGGAGATGAGGAAGGGTGAAGTAGTTTGGGGAAGGTAGGGCATTCTCCATCACCCTCTTAACAGCCCCCATGAACTCCTTTTGCCAGTCGTCCTGCCTACCCTTTCCCCAAAAGTGAATTTTCTCCTTGCCACTACACCATGCGTTTTGATCTGCTTGGTTTCCCAGAGAGCACAAACTTGAAGGGGCTATTACATAAAAATGTACCGATTGCTGCACTAGCACCCCCTAAAGCACTAAACTACGTAGCTAGCCTATCCTCCTAAGTCCAAATTTACAGGATTTCTCTGCTCCTGGCGAGTTTGTCCCCAGTAATCAAGGTGGGCTAATTGCTAATGATAGTTAAGATGATTCCATAACTCCTCAGAATATCATTAATTGTAGGTTACATGTTTGTTCTTTTTTTAAAAAAAAAAACAAACTACAAAAAATTTAATTAGCTTTCAGCTAAATTTGTTCTTTCGGAGCAAAGCATTCTCTGAGTGCTCTACTATACGAGCTTAGTGGCAGACATTTTATCAGAAGCAGCAGATTTTAAACAAATATTGGCATTTTAAAGACATTTTAAAGTTGTACTTTCAAGAATTGAAACTGGAAACTATTGTTCTTGTCACTCAGTGGAAAAACAATTTGAATGAATCAAATCCTAACCAAAGAGTATGTCATGAATACCAAATACTGAAAACACTCCCAACAGTGTCTGGGGAAATAGCCTGAAAAGCAGAGACTCTTCTGTCTGTGAGTGGTATAGCAAGAGGCATAATATACGCCATTACTTGGTTTGAAGCATGTAGTCCGCTGTGCTCAGGCCCTCTGACATCCTGTCTAAGACCAATCAACAGTTCTCCTCTGTCAGCAGTAAAAGAAGAGATCTAAACAACCAGATTCCCAGAAGATTTAGGCAGACCAGTATATTATGGGGCAAAAAATCAACGATCTTCAATTAATCTTTGCAATCCCTGTGATTTAACACTCAGTGGTTGCATCTACATGGCAGGCCAGAAAAAAAGCTGTAAGTGCAAGGTGCCCCATAATTAATCCACCCTGTATTCTTGTTGGAGAGACAGACTCTCAAGGTACTGCATAGACATCTTCCCTGCGGTAAGGAGCAAGCAGAGATCAAAACCAGATCTATATTTGCATTCTTCCCTCTGTCAAATTACTGATCAAGGTCCTCCTTGTCCTGTGCCTGAAGTGCACTGGGCTCCTTGCCCAAAAGGGCATCCAAACAAGTGCCCATTGCTGTATCTTCTCCTTATCTTTCATAGACAGCCTAATGTTGGTTTCTGGATCTTACTTGTTTTTATGGAAATGACTGCAATATCCATGCATTCAGCATGAGCAGGGAAAGCTCCACAGGATTTTGTGGCCTTTAGGGATGCTTAAACCAGAGCTGGTCTAAGCTCTGTGGCATTTTCCCCTTCCCTAACGTAGCTTCTAAACCTGTTGGCTCCCTCCTGCTGGTTGTCTGCTATTAGAGAGGGACCAAAGGGATCTTCTAGAGAGTGACAAGGAGTACTAGGGACTGAAATATCTGAGGAGAGGATATTTGTTCACGTGGTCATGGAAAGAATTAAAGAAAGGAAAAGGAATCTTATTTTATAAAATCATCTGAACTGCAAGAAATGACCTCTGTTATCGTGATTCATAGGTTGAGGGAGGCTGCCTTGGCTAGCTGGGCACCGGCACGTGATTTCGTCACAAATTTCACATGATGTGTTGAGACACGCTGCCCCACAATGGTCTGGGGCCGGAACTTGGCCATAGGGAAGTAGGGAGTAGGTGGCCATGAAGCACCCACATCCCTATCCCCCTCTTTGCCCCAAGACCACAAGGAAACAAATCCGCTTTCACTAACTACTCCCTCCCAGTAATGGTTTGTTCCACCAGTGCCATTTCTATCCGAGTAGATGAACTCTTGTTTGCTGATACAGCATCTCTAAATGTCTTGCTCAGGACACTTCAGCAAGACTTTATTTTGCCCTATATTACTGTTGTATGGCTTTCTAAAAATAGGACACCCTTCTGTAACGATAGCACTGATTGTTTCTACTCACTTTTCTGATTCAAAGCAGTACAAAAAAGATTTTCTTTTTCTAAGCTGCAAGCAAACAGACCACTGTTGAAGAAAAAGGAAAGAAATGCCTAAGCAGATTTCCTGCCACAATAATTGTTGAGTTTAGACCCCTGCAGCCTGGTTTAAGTATCAGAAAGCGATCTTGTGAGCTGCACACCCTCAATGCTGTGCTGAACTCTTATTTTGAGCATAAGTACTCTGAGTAAGAAGCATCACTGATGATGAACTATCCCAAATGTATTTCCTAGGAGGAGCTGTGCTTCAGAAAGGCTCTGAAAGTCAAGCTTTCTTCTTCTTCTAGCATTAACAGTTCGGTGTTGATAGACATCAGTAGCAAATTATGCTGTTCCCACACTAATTAAACAGCAAATTAAAGGTGGCACAGAGCTAGGACTCCTGTCACTCCCTGCCCAGGCCCTACAAAAACATCCCTCTTAACCCAGGACACCTTGATCCAAAGTGCAAGAGGAAGAGGAGGAGATTTTATGGTTGTTTAAGCCGCCGTGCAGGTACACAGCTCACTTTGCAGCCCAGCTAGGGACGTGGCCCACTTCAACAGAGATGAGAAAAGGGCTCCTTTTTTGCCTTTAGCGAGACAGACATTCTTCAATTTATTTTATGGCCACAGATGACATAGCTGTCTAGAGGCACTCTGGTGAGGAGAAGCGAGGAGGACAAGAGCCAGTGTGGGGGTGGAGAGCTGCAGCTCTACCCCTCCTTTTGATGTGGTCTCTTTTAAAGGTCACCCACTGGGACCTGACATCAGTCAAACTATTTTTGTAAAAACAACAGTGATCCCAATGAAGATTTATATAACACATTTGTGCTATAGCTCTTGGTTCCTTTTTCTTAAATTACTTAAAGCAATATAATAACTTTCGCAGGCATATCGTAGGAGACTGCCAACATTACAAACATTTCCTTGATGTAGGATGATCACAATTGAAAGGAATGTGAATTTTATCCAGCCGTCGGTAAGGTTTTGTTTTCCTTAATCCCTGAGACTAAATCATTGGATAGTTTTTAGCCTCCAAACTAAATCTTAATTGAGGCTTGCTGTCATTTAGGTTACCGCACGACTCTTCCAACCAAAGCACCAGGGCACCTTTGAGGAAGGACTGGGACAGGGACCCTTACCACTTCTCATTGCTGCGAGCTGGTTGTGCAGGAGAGCTCTTTGATACTTAGGAAAAAGCAGTCAAAGTTTCTTTTCAGTATTAAAGTTTCTTTGTTTGAAGAGCTCTCCTAGTTAAACCTGTGAACAGTGTAACCCAGCCAAAATTCCCACAGACTGGAAATAAAACTGGTGGTTTGTGTCCCAGAATGCTGTCATTTTGCTTTGTGCTGGGTGATTTTCCCACCCCCCACAAGAGAGTTCAGTTTATCTCTTGAGAACTGTACAAAACAAAACCCAAAACCTTCCATCCCCCACCAAAACTCACTAGCAGGTGGGTTTCATCTAGTTTGTGGAGGTGTTGAAGAAAACAAGCAGTTCAGCTGTATGACTGTCACCGAAATTAGTAGTAAAGACCCTGACACAGGGGAGAAAAATCAGGGGTATTTTAGTGCCATTTCTACTGAAATAACTTGGGATACCTCCAAGCACTCTGGCAGCTAAACGGCAACATTTTCCCCAGCAAAAAAAGATTAGGTCCCTTTTCAACAGGAGCAGAGGGCAGTTTCTTTCGCCATTGCCAGGATCATCCACAGATGCGAGGAGACAGGAATGGAAACATCAAGTACAAGCCCCTGTTTGTCTCCCCAGTGGCAGCAAACCCATGCCAACACCAGCGGAGGGCAAATGTCCTCCCAAAGGCCGGAGCGAGGGAGGAGGAGAAGAGCCTGTTTGCCATCTCCCTGAGCCCCCCTCCTTCCCCCCCACCCCCCCGATCTCCATGGCATCCCTCAATCCCTCAGGCAACATGAGGGATGGTCTGGAGGCTTTGTTTAATTTGGAGGAAAACCTAGAAGCATTCACAGTTCTCCGTGACTAGTCTGGGGGAGAAGCACTTAAATGGTAATGCCAAGGGTTAGCTTTAACTAGGATTTTAGCCCCAAATCTCAGTTAAAGACTAACAATTTAGACGGACTGTTCAGGTTCTGCCAGCGTCAGGGAAGACAGGCCATTTCTCACCCTGAAACAAGCAGGGAAGAGATGAAATCCAGGAACCTCTGGAGGGACCCGTTTCTCCCTTTCTAGAAGGATTGTGGATTGCTAGCCTGGGACTGCCTGTCTAACTTTGTGTAATTAAATCAGGTCAGAGGTGTCTGGGTTTCTGCACCACAGCTTCTCCCTTTTAAACAGCGAGTGTAACTCATTCCTCCTTCGCAAGGGAGTCACAAGGTTGAAAGCAACAGCAGGCACACATTGTGCACACAGTGCACTACCAAGTGCTGAAAAGAAAATAAAAAGCCTGTACACACAACCAGCCTGAGTACCTCAGCGCTTCACAGCTTTCATTCCAAACAGCACCAGCATCTCCCAGAAATACAATTCACTTTTCTTTTTGAGCTGTTGAGAGTTCCCACATCAGATTCTTACTTCTATTTTGTACCAGGATTCAGCTAAATAATGAATCCCAGTGAGCATTTTGCTTTAGGGAAGTATTCCCAATAAATACCAATGGACTTTTGATTTTTTTGAAGCTATTCTAAATGCATGGCTTAATGATAATTAGTAATAAGATTGACTGCTACTTCTTAGCACAGCTCTCAATCGCTACAAAATTTCTGCCCAAATCCTGCTAATCGAATAGTACAGGTTGGGGAGCAACTGGCTGCTGCAAGGGATGCGGGAGCCCTGGCAGAGGGTCGGTCACACACGTGCCAGCAGCACACACCAGCAGCAACGAAAGCTAGCCGAGCACTGGGCTGCACCGGCAGGAACGCGGCCAGCAGGTATGGGGAAATGGTTATTCCCCTTCGCTCTGTGCTCATTAGAGCAGATCTAGACGCTGTGTCCAGTTTCACGTACCGCACCCCCCGATACAGGAAAGACACCGATAGCCAGGGGCAAGTTCTGCGCGGGGCCACCACCATGGTCACGGCTGGAGCACCTAACCTGTGAAGGGAGGCTGAGGGACCAGGGCTCATTCAGCCTGCAGAAGCGATGGCTTTGGGGTGATCTATCCGCAGCCCTACAGTACCTGTGAGAAGGTTGTCACAAAGACTGAGCCAGGCTGTTCAGAGGCGCACGGTGGGAGGGAGGACAACACACAAAGGTTGTACATCGCAACAGCGGAGTTTCCGACTTGGCGTGAGGAAAGTCATTCTCCCCATGAGGATAGACAAGCAGCAAAGCATGAAGTCTCCATCCTTGGAGGTATTCAAGACCAACTGGACAAAGCCCTGAGTGACCTGGGCTGATCCCACAGCTGGCCCTGCTTTGAGGAGGAGGTTAGGCTAGGTGAGCTCAAGAGGTCCCTTTCTTACCTGAATTATTCTGACATTCTCATATTGTAAATTCTCATTTGTCATTAAAGGTATAGAAACATTGTCAGTCATCACTGGATAGCTCTTGAGAGCACACAGGGCACTTAAACTATAATAACCTGTGGGCCTTCTCTCCAACAGCATCATATCCATTTAGTTAGAGATCTTCTGAGGCAAGAACTCAAAGGTTATCATCTTTATAACTACGTGAGTGGTCATGACTAAATAAATGCTGATCTGCCAAGACCTGGTCTGGAGCCAAGTGAAGTAACTGGAAAGTTTGAGGGTACACATCAGCTGACTTGAGATGTAGATATCCAAACCTGAACTCATTACTGGCAGCTGAATTACTCTCCATGAAAAGACACAAGTCCACATACTTAGGCAGAAAGCTAAAATAGGTCGGACTGATTAGTGCCAAAACACATTTACTCTTGTCTGACTACAAAGGGAGTCTGACTGCTCCAGATATAGCTGCGTATAGTGCACACCTGTAAAGTTAGATGAGATGGATCCTACCCCTGTTGACTTCAGCGGAGGTGGGGGGACGGGGGGGGGGGGATTATGCTTGGAGCCTATCAAGGTCAGCACAGACTCAGAAGTAAAATATATAAACTCCATGCAGAAATACATTTCTGGTGCATTTTCCAATTTAGAGTTTTATTCCCACAACTTTGTGTTCACAATGGTTATTTATTGGGGAGATAGTTTCCTCTTTGACTATCAGGGTAGAACAGTCTTGAGGACTATAAGAAGAGACTGAGTGAAATTTCATAGTGAAAAGCATGAGGGAAGCAGAAGAGAAAAATACCCGACTCCACTAGCATATCTTACAAGTTATGAATGTACTGCAGGATCCAATAACTTTTCACTGAAGCCTACGTACATTGTGCCGGGCTGCTTCCCGAGTCCACGACAAAGGCAATAGGAGCCTGTCCTCAAGTGCCAAAGCAGTGGAAAAGGCTGGTCCCATCTTCCACGTTGCCAGGGGAGATGTTTCTAGCAGAGGGGGATGAGCTGCCCAGGGCGAGAAGGGCTGCTGGGAGCCTGAAGAAGTTGGGGTTAACTCTGTAGTTTCACAGCCTGTTTCTATTGGCAGAAGAAGGAGGCCACAGGGTGAATTGAGACACCGAGCCGGGTTAAAAATAACGGCAGGGGAGGGGAGGGAGGTTGGAGGGTGAGGAGGGCAGCAGTCGGCTCTGCTCCCAGCCAGGCGAATGCCCGGGCGGCAGCGGCAGCCCCGATGGGAGCGGGATGAAGGGTGGGATTGCTGCTCTCGGCAGCCCCCAGCCCATTCTGGCTGGGACCCGCTGCGGTGGAAACCCAGCACACGGAGGAGCTGAGCCTGGGCGAGGGAAGGTGGAGGAGGGTCCGACTGCTGCCCAAAAACATCCCCAGTAGGGAAACACAGCAGAAAAGAGTGAGTGACCAAAGATGAAAGACAATGTTGTTCCCACACCCTGAAAATATGTTTATCCTGGTCAGTAATACGTGTAGGTTGGAAATGAGAATGAGGTTTCATTTCCTTTTCATTTCACTTATTTTCTTCAGTCTTCAGCATTTTTGCCTCCACAAATAAAAGAATGCCCAAACCAGAATCCCTTCGGTATCCACCCACCGTTAGCATTCCCTGCAAAATGATTTCTCTGCCAGCAACCTAGTGACAGGCAGAGCCACAGTAGCACAAGGATGTAAATGACAAATGTCTCAGAGAAGCAATAGCTTGCGTTAGGCAAACGGAAATTAAGAAAACAACAGACAAGCTTTCAAGTACACAGGTCTGAAGAAATGCTGCATGCCCAAATCTTACTTGTTTTCTCTTAGCAATATGCCAGCCTACTAAAATTGTGGACTACCCCTATCAGCCTTCCCTCTCTTTTCAGTGTTGTTTAGTTTCCAGCTCCCACTGTCCATGTTTCCATTTTATTTTACTTAGTTTTATAGTGGCTGATCACTCCATTCTTCATATATTTATTAAGCCACCTCCAGGCACCCACCACCTCTGTACTCACACAATGGAGCTCATGAGAGAAAGCATTAAAATGGGAGAGAGACGATCAGGAGGGACAGCATGAGCCATAAAGGTCCTCCATGCAGCTGAGACATTTGTCTTTCATACTTTGGAAATCCTTCGATACAGATCGGTCCCTCAGTATTCAGGTCTCATCTCCAGCTTTCTCCCTGCATGTTTTCCCCCTCTCCTCCTGCTGGTATGAGAGCAGATACTCCCTGACATTTGCTCTGTAAGTAGCTAGCAGCAGCCACCCAAGAAAGTGTGGCTTGTGCTGCAGACATAGCCACAGAAAAACACACACTGACAAGCCACACATCTAGAAACACCCCCCACCCAAAGGAAAGTATTACAATTACCATCATTAGCCACTGCCTCATGTGGCTCTCAACTCCCAAACTCCCGGTAGAAAATTCAGATCCATTTCAGACCCTCTCTTCCCACTTTTAGAAAGTAGCTTTGCAATTCTTGTGTAATTACTCAGGAAAAAAAAAAGAAAAAAAGAAAAAACCCAACCACCAAAAAAACCCCAACCAATTATCTTCTTCTTGAGTCATGCCACTTGCTGGCTGAGTGCTGCTGAGCAGCAGGCTGAATTCCCCGACCGACCCAAATGAGATGGCTCTGTGGAAAGCTGACACGGTGTTTGGGAATGCCAAGCTAAGCAAGCAAGCAGTTTATCAAAACAAGCTTTTCTAAACCTGTCCCATGAAGCAGAACAAACATATGGGCAATGCCATTGCTATGAAAGGAAGACATGTAGGACCCCAGTCCTGAAACCTACTCTATACTTTGGCTCCAGCATAGCTGTGAAAATGAATACATTAAAAAAAAATCACCCCATAAAAAATTTTGATCATAGCAAGGGCCCCAGTGTAGACACAATCATACGAACATCAGAAGTTCTTCTTCTGGTGGTAGAGTTTATTCCATTTGGGAAATCAATCTGAGCTACAAATGGATGTAAAGTCAAGGTTCTTCCAGCCTCCCAAGAAGTCAAAGTACATCAGACAAACACGAGATGCATTACTCACTGCCTGTGCAAAAAGCCTTGCTCTGCAGTGTTTGTGCTGGAAGTAAGAGAAAGGCCTTACAGTAGGAATCAAGGGCTTTTTGAGTGTATTTGTGCTGCAGGCACTCACTCCTGGCCCATGGCACCTTAAGCAGGGTTGTTCAGGTACAAAGCACTCACATACGGGGTGGATACTCACACACGCACATTTTACTGCACCATTGCAGCTCACTTGTGCAGGACAAGTGTCATAAATTGCCCGTGCTGACCTCTGTGGTAGTAGAGGGAGATCCTTTATGAGAAAGCCAGTTATCTCTACATTGAGTAATGACCCTCTACGCCTCTCATTCAACTCTTGTCTCCCTAAGTGATTAGTGAACCTCTGCCCCTCACTCCTACTTTACTCCCACCACACATCACGCTCTCCAGAGTGCAATTACTTCATATAAACCATATCATGAAGATAGGTCTGCCTGTTAGCCTATTCCTTCCAGTCCCCTAAGGTAGCAAGGAATAGATTTTCAGGCTGCATATGCTACCTAACATAAAATGCCTCCTCTTGCATCCAAGTGCAGCCAAACGTCTAACATTTCTGTTCCTACCGCACCTATGGAGGAAGGTTGGTGATAGTGATTCTTACTTTACTTGTGTCCAAGCCAGTACTTTCAGTCACTGACAGGTTCCTGCTGTCCCAAAAATAGGATTCAGATCCCACAGTAGACCAAGAAATTCATCTTGATCTAGACCTTCCTACATATATACATACAGTACATGTTACCTCTCAGTCTTTAATGTATTTATGCACAGTTTGCCTAATATTGTGTTCTACATGATTTATATTCTGATGATACACCAAATTTGAAAACCAGTTGTAAGTTGACATAAATATTCAGCTCCTCGTGGACCCACAAAAGAGCCATCCTGCTATTTTCCTTTGCATCGGAGATCCCGATCTCATCCTTGCTCGTGTTTTGAACAGATTTGAGGTACTGACTCAAAATCTGGCTTACCCTCTCTCCAGGGAATTTAATTACTAGTCTAGCATAAAGCATCCATAGGGCCAGACCTTCCTTCCTTAAGGCTCCCACACTGCTACCGCCGAACCATCCCAGCGACCCTTCCGCTGGGTCTTCTCACACGTTACAGCTCCCAAGCACAGGACACCCTTCCTCGAGGGACCAAGGGAGAGCAGCCCTAAGTTAAGGACACAGGGGGGTACCCTGCCTGGGTATGGCACCGAGTTAGCAGGTGAACTAAGCCAAACACGGACTACTGGATGGCTCGGTGGTGGTTACTGGCAGCGTCCCAGAGGAGCTTTGCGCTTGGTTGGCAAGCTGAAGGGTGACACTCTCTGCCTGCTCTGCCCTTTCCACTGGAGATGCTCAGATCAAACCAAGCTGCCCTACACTACTGCCTGCAACAATCAAATATTTGATTGTTTCCAGGCATTCAGTGGTTTTACTCCAAATTGCTAAAATTATGTGGGAGAAATCAGTTCTCTCTGTCTAGAGCCACTGAAACTAGTAAATTCACTTAGACTGACCTGCTTCAACGTTAACGGCCATAGTATTTTTATCACAACACTTGTGCCTCAGACAAACTCTTGTTTACCAGCATCCTATCTTTTTGAAAAAGATTCAGTGCTTTCTTAGACTTCATGTAACAGGCAAGCCCTACATCCTGAGTTAAGTGGTTAGTTGCTGACACTGAAAGCAAAAAGCATTTTTAGTTGCCTGTCTTCTAATCTGAATTTGCCCACCTTCAGCACCTAACCACCTTGCTATATCCAGAGACAGTTTTCAATTATTAATTGTCTCTTTGCTTTCAGGTGCTAGTGGAAGAATATAAAATCTCATCTTCGACAAAATAAATTGATTTATCTTCTCTTGCCTCTCTTTAGACAACACGGTTCGACGTATGCTTGTGCTGCTCAGCCGTTCTCTGTTCTGTGCCCATCTGTTAACATCCTTTTAAAAGCATAAACACCCAGAGCCGGACTCAGTATTTCAGTAATGTTCTCATTAATGCTGTACACATGGAAATATCACCTCCTTGACCTTTACTCAGCAATCTGCTCTAATCCGAGACAGTAGCCTTTGCTTTCAGGTATACGGTATCACACAGGGAGCACGTGTTTAGCTGATTATCCATTATAACAATGAGCCTGAGTCACTGGTTTCCAAAACACAATCTCCTAGTCAAATGGCATGGCTCTAAAAGTATATTTTTGGTCTAAAAGTACCTTGAATTTGACTGAAGATTTAAATAAACTTTTTTTTAATGAGATTAGTTTATCAGACAATCCAGAAGACCCTGAAGAACAGTTCTGTCCTTGACATTGTCCTTTATTACTTCATCAATGGTTGCATCATCATCATTGTCTTTGCCTAATGAAATATGACATGTGCTCTCAAGTCAAAAGCCAAGTGACTGAATAGCTCTGAGCCTAAGAATGAGCCCTTTGGTATATCTGTCAGGACCAGCCACTCTGAATGCTTCCTCATTTATAATTACTTTAGAAAGTGTGACTATTAGCCAGATTGCAATTAACTTAATGTTTTTAATTAGTCTTATATATTTATAGTTTTGGGTTTTACTCAGAACATCACGTGGAACAAAATCATATGCCTTATAGAAATTTCAATAGATGTGTGTTAAGTAGATATCAAAACCATTACCTCTACCAACCAGATGGCATCTTACAAAAATTACATTGCGATTATTTGACAAGAAAGTTTTCATAAAACCACATTGACCACTATGAATTTTCCTACCTTCTTCTAACCCCTTCCTAACTTCAACTCCATATCAGCCTTCTTGTGCTTTGGCCCAGAATTTATCAGGTTGCCACCTGCTCTTCCACTATTTGAGTCATCCCTCCCATCTTTTCCTTATTTGACTGAGCTGGCTGGTTTTGGCTTCAATGTCTTGACAACCAACTTCATTATTTTCCAAATCTTGGTGCTGAAATATGATGGAGGTACAGATGCAGTAAACGACAACACATTCTTCCTCAGACTGCAGTAGAGAAAAGTGTGATTTTGTCTTGGCCATTCTGACTTCCTCTACCCATTGTCCCCTTTGCCAGGTTAGAAATAAAATTTCTACACACAAGCACAAGCATGGTCACCCTTAAAAAAAAAAAAAAGTAGAAAACTTGGTTAAAACTCTCAAAACTTTCACCTTTGCTCTTCTTTTGGTCAGGGGAAGGAGCCTGCTGTGAGAGGTGCAGGTGGAATCTACCCCTTCTCACATCAACCTCTTACCGAGTTTACTTGAAGTGATGCAACTCCATCACTTCAAACCACGTCATTTGTTAAGCTTTGTGCAGCACCTAAGACAAAGCAAGCCCAATCTGACAGATCCCTTCACCAGCGCTGCAGTGCATGTGACCAGTAACGAGAGGATAACCCTCCTGCCCTCCTTCAGCACCTTCTTTCCCTAAGAGGAGCCATGGGTTTACTCAGGGCAAGGAAAGGTGGCGGAAGCATTACGGAAAGAAAAAGCTTCCCTCTTTAAGCATCTCAGCCTTTGATTCCTCTGGTTCTTTCAGGATAACCTCTCCATTGCAAGGCAGCCACTGAAGGTGGAAGGAAGGGACGACTGACCTTCAGGAGATGTCCATGTGTGCTTGGTGCATCTCTGTGCGTTGTCATTACCCTGGCTCCGCCCAGCTTGTGCTATTTAAAGAAAGGATAAAGCTGTGATAATTTGAGATTGGCTGCCTGTGTAAAATGATAGCAAGTGACAAGAACATCCCAGCTTGGGCCCAGTAAGATGGATTAGTAAAGGCCAGTATCCCAAATTCCAGGCTGGAGTCTGCTGCTGTTTCTAATTACACAAATGGGAACACCATGTTATCTATCAATTCACATACCAGTTAGCATTGCTACCTCACACTAACTCACTGCTAAATGCCTGCAACGGGAGCTCAGGTGACCTTCCAAATCCAGGTGGAAGGTTTTAAGAACTGAATTATTACTTACATACCACCGGAAAGTAACTGATACTCTGAAGTGTCTTTGACTAAAGTATTTTGCCTAACATTTCATCTGCCCCAAAAGTGTGTCCGATTTATCACTTCTGGCAAGAAATAGGATCGCTTGTGTGGCAAACTTTACTGATTACGGTTGAAAACAATTTGTACAATGTTATTGCCACCTGTATTGAAGAAGGAACAGCTGCTACCCCTCACACCAGCTTTAAAGGGTAAAGACGGATGGCTAGAAAGCTGCAACCACATTCATGTGGGAAGCATGAGGAAGGGAAAATGCTGGCAAGACCCATGCTATAAGCACATCTGGGCTCAGAGAACAGACATCCACTATTTAAGGAATGGCTCCCTGATGCTCAGCTTTGAAAATGGAACAAATATTTAGTGCTGGCTCTGAAATTTCCAGCTTTCAAGTTTAAAACAACATGAAACAGCCTTTGCAGCGTGGAGCCATTCCACGCCAATTTGCTCATTGGGTTTAGCTTACGGAGCTACTCTGGGGATGGGCAACCTTCAAGAGGTGATCCACTATGCCTTGGCTGGCTCCAGAGTCAAGCCAGCAGAGATCAACTCAAGGTTTCCAGAAGCTCCAAGAGCACTTGATTTAAGCACCATTTTCTTGCTGATGGCAACACTTGGGAAACTAGGTAAGAGTTGAGGGCTTCCTGGAATTAAACAGGAGGCACCAGGGGTGTGACACAAGATGATTAAGGGGCTTTTGGGAGGTGGCCTTGCGCAATGTCTTGGTCTCCACCTTCTTCTTCCTCTTCGTCAGGGATATGCTTCCTCTCCCACAACCTGCCCTGGCATTTTCCCCTTGACAAACGCGCTCACTCCCAGCAGGAAGGGCAGCAACAGCTATCGCAACAGGAGAGCAGCTCAGGGGCAGGGAAAACTTGCACCGAGCTAAGTTGTTTGACATAAGGCTTGTTTATCAAGAAGCAGCAGGCACGCTGACCTGCTGGAAGGGACCTCTTTGGTCAGCCTTTTTTAATTCAGGAAAGGGTGAGGACCACTCCTCTGAAGTGTCAGGGGAAGCTGGAGAGAGCATGATTACATTAAAGCCTCTTTCAACCCAGCCTGTGCTGTCATCTCTGAGCAAGTCCTCTGGG
This sequence comes from Haliaeetus albicilla, assembly GCF_947461875.1. Lineage (NCBI taxonomy): Eukaryota > Metazoa > Chordata > Aves > Accipitriformes > Accipitridae > Haliaeetus > Haliaeetus albicilla. The sequence goes on along the minus strand of NC_091503.1, from coordinate 17,921,820 downwards.
ACTTCCCCAGCAGCTCTACTGCCACGCTCCCACCTCTGAGATACTCCTCCAAAACTTTAAGTTTGAAATTTAAAAACTTCAATACGGAACAAATGAATAATAAAGCAGCCCGTAATTGCAGGAATGGATTTACTCAGGCTCTGTTCACAGCAAGTCCTAGGCTGTGACTGTTCTTATCATTGGCTCTCAAAACACAAAAGCAGCAGAAAGCGGGGGGGGGGGGGAATGGTAAGAATAAAACTGTGAAGGAGGGAAACAGAGCAGAATAAAGCACCAAAGCAAAGGGACAGAGAGAAGAGTTCTTGAAATCTAGTCCTACTGGAGGTGGGTGAGCGGAGGAGTAGATCAGCCTCTACCACCTTCGTCCCCATCAGCAAACAAATCAGCAGTGCCAGGACCTTGTCCAGATTATTCACAAGCCCGTCTCCCAGTGGTGCCAGCAACCCTACAGACCACACAGCGTTACTGGTGGCTGTGGGACAAGAAGCAGGCAGGGAAGGTGAATTATTTCACACCCACTTGGTGATCCTGGATTGTTGAAAAACCCTTAAATGTGGGACATCACTGGCACTACAGCCTACTTGAAAAACCTTATGTCCATCACAAGAGATCTCAAAGATGCTCCACCTTACCAATATGCATCTTTTATGCCGTGTGGGGAAAACACCTCCAGTTGTTTCACCCCACTCCTCAGCGTGGCACAAGAGGGTCTGGGCACAGCTATCGTGGCTGGGTCCCCAGTACCTCCAGGGAGGTCTCATCTCTTCTCCCTTCCTGTAGGGTGAGGATTTCAGAAAAGGCTGGAGGGAGAAAGAGCTACTAGAAGAGAGCAGTGGAGGTAGAATCAGGGTGGAGCTCAACAAAACTCAGTTTTCATTTTGCCCAGCCTCCAGGTACGTGCTCACGCATTCAGTGGCACTCCACCACACAGCCCAAACTTCTCCACACCCTTCTGTTCAGAGATGCCATCCCTTCTTTATGAGTGCTGTCTGGAAAGCATCAGAGAGAAAGCAGATACCCATAATATCATGTAGGAAAGGCCTCTGGTTTGAGTAATTCTACTAAGAGACTGGGTCAGATTTCCTTCCCTCCTCAAACAGTATTTGCAAGGTTATCTATTGTGGAAGACACAGCTTCACTACTGAATCCATAATAAACTGGACTAGAAACTATCATCCTATATGGGGGAAAATATTTGAGGCTTTGAGAGAATTATTCTAAAGAAAAACCTAGATTTAGTTTTTTTTCAAAAAATTGAAAATCTGAAACATACTTATCCCTTCTTTCGCCCACTGTGGTTTTCTTTAAGCTTTGAGAACTTCAAAATATTTTTAATTTTTTCTTGTTTCAGGGTTCTTATAACTAAGTAAAATCCTAAAATGAAGGTAGTTTTGAGCTAGAGTTTTAGTTTTGAGCTAGATTTTTCTACCCCAAAATATCAAAACAGGGTACTTAAATAAAAAAAACTGACATATTTACAGCTAAGTCTCTTATAATTGTTAATTCTCATGAAAAGGGTTAGGTTTAGACAAAGTAGGATTTTCTTCTGTTACAAAAATGATTTGGAGAAAAACATTCCCAAACAACCTATCTCTAACAAGGCTGTCAAATGCCTTGTGTTCGTGTCCCAGGGAAACTGTTTTGTAAACTGAAACTTACTGCTATTGCAAAAGCAGGAAGAGACTCTTCTGACCTCCACAGCTTCCACACTTAGAAAAGCACGTTCCAGTGCCACCAAAAAAAATGACCTGTCATAATACTCCTTTGAATGCACGATCTCCTCCTCTGTCATCCGTCCAACAAAAAAATGATTATATGCAACTATGAGTTTGTGACCGCTAGCAAACTGAAGCAGATATGCTGAAACTGCTTTCTGATTGCCCCTGCATGCATCTGAGTGCTACCAAGGCCACCAGAAGATTACGGATCCCAATCTTTTCCAGTGTTAATCACTTAGCACATTTGAAAAACGTGCCATCTGACGAAGGGCAAATCCATGTCCTCTCTCCCAAGGTTTGAATCTGCTGTCAGATTTGACAGAGCGGGCACAAGCAATGGGATTCCCTCCTCTTAAGGCAGATGGTGCCTACAGAACCAGCGGAACAACTCAAGGAGACACTGAGAAGTGGTATTTTATACCCACTTCCCATTTATTGCATGTAAGGGCAATCACACATTTTTATGGATGCAGCCAGGGCAGCTGAGACAAGCAAACAGATTGCCGCTTTTTCTTTTCATTTGCTACTGACTTTTTCCTTTGAAATCAGTCTCTGCTGCAACTGAGGACATGGTTTCCAGAGGCAGATCTCTGGAGGAGGGAAGCCACAACTCTCCACAGTGCTCCAGTAGGTGACTTTTTCCTCCACTGAACTGTTTGCAATGAAGACATGACACCCTGTTCGAGGTTCTGCCCAGATTAGCTGCCCACAACTATACTGCAATGAACCGATCAATTATAAGATTTATGTGTAGCCGTGGACCACATCACATGAAATAACTCTTCGACACACAAATCATGGTTCAAACTGAGTCTGAATGGCCCAGAGATCAGAGCAACAGGTACAACAGCTCTTACTCCCGCTATTGAAATAACGTGGCCGCGTGTGGTCCTGAACACACCAGGTGAAAGGGACGGTCCTGCCCCGTAAGAGGAGCAGAGGACCTCAGCGGCATACTGCTGGACTGAGCCCTGAAGACCACGTTCTGCCACGCGCCAACGTATACGTTGAAGTCAGCTCATTGACCTGGCGAGGGAAATACCCTGGTGTGATTATCGGACTCTGAGTGATTACAGATTCGCACTGCTGTGGGCGAGAGCCGTCTCGGCCCCACGCTGGGCCGCGGCCAGGGCTCTCACGAGCTGAATTCCCCTGGAGCGGGCCCAAGTCGAGGTCGGGCGTTAGTTCCTCATACCGTCTCCTAGAGGTGGTACGCTCTGCAGCGGAGCTGCTGGAGCATGAAAGCCTCAAGAGCTGCTTCGGTACATGAGAAAACTGCGAATACCGGGGTTATTTGCCCGGGCTGCTCAGGCACCTAACGGGCCACGTTTCGTTACGGCGTGGGCAGCCCCGCTCGCCCGCCGGTGGGCCTTCGTCCCACGTGCCGCCTCGCGCTCACCTCCCCGTCTTTGCCGTGAGCCCATCTGCCCCCCGCGCCGGCAAATTCCGGGCGAACCTCCCGCGCAACGGCGCAGACCTGGCTACAAACAAGTGTTTTTCATTACCGTTGGAGTTTAAGGAAAATGGTTTCCAGAACTTTAAAAAAAAAAAAAAACAAAACCAACAAACAAAACCCCCTCATACATAAAAAATTTATGTCAGAGGCTTGCTGAACTTTGAGAAGCATTTGCTGCCAAGTGGTATGCCCTTCTTTTTGTCAGCAAACTCAACATACACATTTGGGCTTGGATAACCGTCTAACTGGTATGCTAGTGAGATGTTTATCTAGGGATGTAACTCACTGTGATTGGGGGAAGAAAAAACCCACAAAAACACAAACCAAAAATAAATGGCTTAAAATGTCACAAGCGGTGTTTTCATATTTATCCCAATGCTGAAAACAATTACCCTTTGGCAAATTTTCAAATTCTGATTATTTGATAGTGCTGCAAGCACACCAGAGGAAAATAAGCATGAAAGGGAATGAACTGATATTCCTGAAGCAGAACTGGATTTGTGCTGAGAGGAAAGCATACCTAAAAGAACCTCCAACTATCATATGCACATCTCATAACACAAAAATGGATGAGGTACTATTTATAGGGCTTCAAATGAGTAGTTGACAACTGACCCTTAACTATGCACATTTAAATATGTATTTTTCTTAGGTAACTCCTGCCTTTCACATAAACACATTTGTTTTCAATAAAAAGGTACACTTGGGATTTTTTTTTTTTGAACACTTAAGAGTCCAAACTAGTCCTTTTGTCTGCAATTACCATCCTGACAGCTCAAACCATAATTGACTTCATTAGCAGTCATTCATCTCATGAGACATGTCAGTAGTAAACTACTGTCACTTTGGATGCAAGTCCCTTCCACTAATTTTATGGTTTCTCAGACAGACCAGCAAGTCTCTTAACCTCATGTGGAAAATCATTCACAGCAGTGGAGGGAACCAGAGTATTTTTGCCAGCCTGCAGATATAGGAGCATGTGGTCAAAGGCAGCTATTCCACTGTAACACACAGTATTTGGAAGATGGACTTTGCTGGCCAAGACCCTTGTCTACCTTGTATAACGTATCCTGTCACTATGGCAGGCGTTTTTGTGCAAAGCAGGAGTGGCAAACACCTCAGCTGACAAAGTTACAGCTGAACAACCTGCTGGCTTGCTCAAGTTCAGATTTAGAGGGGATCCATAGACTAAGACTTCATTTGCCTAGTTTGTCCAAGAGGCCCGGTTTAGTAGAGAACTAGAGCAATTACTCACAGGTTTGCATAAAACAAAACTGGAGGAGGCTGTGGTTCTCCTTGTACCCTATAGCTCAGCTGCAATGCAAGGAAACCAGTGTTTAATTCTGTTCCTCTGCCTCACTTGATCACCCATGCCTCGACTCTTGTGAGCATACTTAAACCACCTAGTTGTAAAGTCTTGCAGGAAAAGGAGGAGGGAGTACTCATCTGGTCTGCTTTCAGCTCTTTAATATTAACTGGCTGCAAGTCTACCCTCTCGATCTACCAGTGCCCTGATGCTCAGGCCAGAGTCACAGAACAAGTCATTACTGACACAGTGCAAAACCAGGAGAGCCATGCTGAGGTTCCCAGTTCACCTCGCATGGTGGAGGGAACATAGGCACCAAATTTAAAAACTCAGTTAGCCAAGTGATGAGATTAATCATTATCCTGCCAACTACAGCAGTTTCTACATTTCAGTATAGCTCTAATTTCATGCTCCTTCCCCTAGAAAGTTCATATTAGGCCAGACCACTACCCACCCCAGCATCTTAAAACCAAACTATTTAACTAGATTATTTGGCCTCCTCCTGCCAAGGCCAAGTGACATTTACAACTACTAATTCAATAGCTGATGCATCATTGCCGAAAAAGAAATACGAGTTGTAATGAGCTTTTAATAGCAATTGTAAAAATAGTTCTTGAAGCAATGTAAGTGCTAATTACTCACCCAAAGCCATGATAAATTTTAAACTTGGGTGCTCTGCTGTGGTTTTGCTTGGTTTTCTTATATGCTTTGTTTAGAGTATGGATTTAGGCAGCCAAGAAACCCCAAGAAAGCAGGAGAAGACAAATAAAAACAGGAACTGGGAAGAGGTGAAGTCATAATATGGGAAGTAAATGGACCAGGAGGTCCACAGGTGTCTAAGAACATAAAGCTTTTAAGGCAGGAAGAAGGACTGGATTTCAATGATATCCCCTAAGACATGACTTCTGAGCAGGGGATGACAGAGTGGGTGCCTCAGAGCTGGGGAAGAGGTCTGCGTAGCAATTATTTTACTTCCCATAATATAAAACTGCTGAGGTAGACCAGGCAAGGTTGGAAGCAATTTGCAATCCCTATGGACTGAAAGCTGCTTCTTGACCTGCCAAGGGCTGGATAAACTTCAGCTACTACTGCTACAACAGAAATATTTGAAGCACGGCTCTCAGCAGCACACATCGGAGCCCAGCATCCCTCCTCACACCGGCATTGACCTCAGCTGGTGTTAGCGTGTAAGGCTGCAAACTGCCCTGGGATGAGGGGAGCTTGCTGCTTCTCTTCTCGGCTCTGCCACAGTGGCAGCAGCTTCTGGCAGAGGGGTTGGGCACACCGGCGTGGCAACACCATCATCTGCTGCTGCAACTAGACCTGAGAGGAACTGCAAGCTGTGTCTCAAACTCGGGAAGGGGATGTGTAAATTTAAGTGTTTGATGTTCGTCTTCCCTTGACTCAGAATGGCTTATTCATAAAGGTTAACTGAAGGAGGGGGGTGTGTGGGAAAAGGCACTTCTTTCTAGCATCAGCTTTGAAGCCAAACAGAGCTGCTGACCTGTAACCTTTCCTCCTGCCTTCGGCACAGCATACAGCAAGCGTAAGCTAGCGTACGGGCAGGTGGAAGATCACAGCTGTGGTTCTGGGTGATGTTCGCATAGGCAACAGCGGTTTGTGACAAAGGCTTCCTCAAGGATCCTCTCCTTATGCCACAGGTGCCAGTCAGAGTGTTCCCATCCTCCTTACAAACATGTGGGCTTGCACGGGGTGGACCACCATCCTCCTGACGGCTGCCCAGGCAGAGCCCAGCGAGCGCCTGCAGCTCCTCTCCACTGCCACGTCAACTGTTGTTGCTCGTTCGTTGCCCGTGAACAAGCCGGTCCCTGAGAAATTGAGCTTGTGAGCCAGAGGCTGCAGAAGGATCCGGGCTGATGCCCGTCTGCCCACCGGCAGGCACCAGGGGGGCTCCTGGCGTGCTCATGGGAAGAGTGTGGGGCTCTGGGAGGCAGCTCCAGGCGTTGTTTCACCTCCCTGAGGCTCTGCTCTGCTGCCTGTGACTAATTCTTCACTTACGTTAGAACATGGGGACTCCTGCTGATACATGCACTTCCAACAGGGCAGCCAAAGCTTTATTTTTCTTTAGCTTTTAACTACACTACTTACTCTGCTTTTACATTAACTCACGTCTGCTTTGCCTGCTGTTCATTAGGCTCTTTATTACCTCCTGTTTCGTATGACTTACCTCCTCCTAACCCCATGCACAGTTAAAGACTCGGTGGGTGGCAAACATTATGCCTACAGTGCTACGCATGGGATAACACGAGTCTGCAGATTTGCCCAGCAGCAAGTACATGTATAGGTGTAATAATTTTCCTTAGGCAACTCATTCAGCGAGGGCACAGGTTTGAACCCTAGCGATGCGGCATGCCTCTGGCTTTTCCCCTACCAGGTTGTACCTCCCAAAGCGTGATGGTGCCTGAACGTAGAAAGTGGCACTTACTGGTGCAGTATTTGATCCCTATCAATCTCTTTAACATTGCTCCCTATTTGCTAATATGTTGAGAGGCCCAGAGCAACAGATTATACCTGAAAGTTCACCAAACTGCAAAGTACTGAAGTGTATTTCAGAGCTTGCATCCATCTGCTGTAACTGCCCATGCTAAATTTCCCAACGTTTCCCTACTGCTCTGCGACAGAAGGGAAAAAAGCTGCCAAATGCTCCCAAGACTTAGCCCGGCTTGTTTTTTCTGAGCACTGAACTAGCGTTACTTAACAACAGGCCTGGCACAGTTTGCTCAGGGAGCTGACAGAGCTCAACCCCGGAGCTACAGAGCATGCAGTTAACAGAGCGTCAGCTGCATTTGCTGTGCCACACAGCACGCAGAGCGAGGCTGCAACGTCCACGCTCATCTGACGTGGAAACACAAACAAATTTCATCCACCTCCAGGAGCAAAAGGCTAGAAAAAATTAATCTTCTGTTTCATTTCCTTCCTCTTGCTCACCTCAGGCAAGGCAGTTACTATCCTGGTACAACTCGCCACCAGAACCGAGCACCCTGCATCAGCAGCATACATGCTGCCCACTAGGGTTTTTTTGTGAATTAATGAGGCTAAATAACACAGGCAGCCACCAAAACTGCTCTTCTCCCTTGTCCAAGTGAAGCTCCACTGCAGGGGCAGTCCTATTGACCCAAGTAGCTTGTCTGCTGTCCTGCATGCCACACGCAGCTGGTACTGCAGGGTTCTGCATCACAACTTGTACTTGCTCGCTTGTACTTCTCAGGAAGGCTGAGAAGTTCCACGTCCCCACTCCCTCAATTCTCTCCACGTAGACAGAATACAGGCTGGAAGAAAGCCAAGCATGGGGTTTAGACCAATAGATATGTTTTAAATATGCGCATATATATATATACGCACACACCCACATCAAACCTCCCTACCACATCTCAGTCCAGCACTCCTAGCATCAAAAATTATTACAAATTAAAAGAATACTATTGCTACAAAGTCAAGTACACTGAATCCAGACCGCGCAAACAGCTTTTTTATCTGCATTTCTTAGCTTTAGTCTTCACCATTATGCATTTTATCGCATACTGTTTTTCCATAAATCCCCTGCCTCATTCAGTGCCAATACTTTAAGTGTTAGTCAGGGGCTGTGCCCTAGTAAGTGTCCTGTCCAGAAGGCCCCTGCTTTATTTGTTTTAAAGCCATAACGTGCTGCTGAAGTAGTGAATGCAGTTTGTTGAAAGAAAAATCATGCTCTCTTGTACAAAAAAAGTTTCCATAGTCTCAGATTGCATCCATAACATTTGCACAGTTCTTACAAAATGCCTATTACCTTATTTAACCCCAGGCTTTGAAAATAGATACTTCATGTTCATCTACTTCCAATTAATTACACTGAAACATTTTTGGCCTGCTTTGCTAGAATGATAAGCATGCACAACAACAACCAAAAGCAGAGGGCTATACTTAAATTAATCTAGTAGTAAAAAAAAAAAAGTTATGTACAAGTAAGAAGGTTTGGGATTTTCTCCTCTCAGTTTCACAGTTTGTTTTGACCTGAAAACAAATCTGGTTTTCAGTTAAATGAGCCTGTGTGCAAAGTTGTATCAGAGTCAGAAAAAAGTTATCAGTAAATATTATCAGAAATTCAAACATTTGGCTTTACTGTTTTCCAAAACAAAACTGTTTAAGAACACAGGTATCTAAATTTTGATATGAAAAGCATGCTTTAAATGGAAATGAAAAGCAATATTTTGGATTGCATATTTCTCCCCACCCAAAAAATAATTATGAAAGAAGTAGACTTCAGCTGAAAAGAGGTTTTAGAAATGTCTTTCCCCATCCATTGAGAAGCAACTCAGATGAGATGCCTGATGGCAGGTGGAGAACATCCTGCCCTGGATGATGCTGAATTAACTTTCTGTGCTTCTCTGCTCCTTCTAAAATATCACCTCTCATCACTAGGCAGATAAACACTATATGGACATCTACAACAGCAGTACTACCTGACAGCCGAACATAAATAAAAATGTAGTTCAGGGCTGAGGAGGACGTACACTATATACCAGATAATGCACGGAGCCATGCAGCATGAAAAGGAAACAGAAAGGGAGTGACTACACTGAGTGATAGGGAGAAAAGTTTTATGATTTAAGCAACTTAACCTCAAGTAAATGTCATACAGATGACTTTGACCTTGATTCATTTTTAAAAGTACCATTAGTATCATCAAAAACCACCAATCAAACAACATTAATAGGATGCCTCTAACATCACTTTCTTAGTATTTTACAAAAAATATACTGAAACAACAGATTTTCAATTGTAAAATGGGCTCTTGGGAGCAACATTTATATCTCTCTACTACAGCTAGTGCAATAACCTGTCGTTATTGCCTTTATGGTCCTTCTCCCAGAAGGTGAGACAGCCAGCTTGCAGCAGGTTTGCAGCCTGCTGCAGAGAAAGCATAAGCAGCCCAGACCTCTGCTCCAAGCCCTGAAGGAGAATGACCTCCGGGGTAATACTCTTCAACCAGCTGCCCTCCAGCTCACTTAACAGATTGAGAGGTGTTTGTGGTTTAAGTGCGGTGGTTAAAGTTGCAGTTCAGTAGCGGCCGTCAGGTGATGCCCATCCCACGCAGCCACGGCAGGAGCGGATCTTGGTTCAAGAACTGGGACTGATTACAAGATCTGTGCCTGTGGTTTGACCCCAAAGCCATCAACCCACCCAAAGCCGGGCAGACACGTGAACACCTTCAAGCAGCATCTTTCAAGTGAGAAGTGTCAGGCGATTCTCACTGCAGGTTACTCAGGAATTTGGGTACATTCCCTGTAGTTTAAATTAATTGCACCTCTGCAGTCTCTCAGCTCCCACACACCTTCTGAACAGCAAAACCAAAACCATCAAGGTTTATACCTGTCCTGGTTTCAGCTGGGATAGAGTTAACTGTCTTCCTAGTAGCTGGTACAGTGCTATGTTTTGAGTTCAGTATGTGAAGAATGTTGATAACACTGATGTTTTCAGTTGTTGCTCAGTAGTGTTTAGACTAAAGTCGAGGATTTTTCAGCTTCTCATGCCCAGCCAGGGCACCTGACCCAAACTGGCCAACGGTGTATTCCATACCATGGGACGTCCCATCTAGTTTAGGAACTGGGAAGGGGGGGAGGGGGGGCGGGGAATCGCTGCTTGGGGACTGGCTGGGTGTCGGTCGGCGGGTGGTGAGCAATTGCCCTGCGCATCATTTGTACATTTCAATCCTTTTATTACTACTGTTGTCATTTTATTAGTGTTATCATTATCATTATTAGTTTCTTTTTTTCTGTTCTATTAAATTGTTCTTATCTCAACCCAGGAGTTTTACTTCTTTTCCCGATTTTCTCCCCCATCCCACTGGATGGGGGCGGGGGGGTGAGTGAGCGGCTGCGTGGTGCTTAGTTGCTGGCTGGGGTTAAACCACGACAATACCTCAGCCATCTATCCTGCTCTTCACCAACTTCTCCCGGCTCTCTTCACCCCTACCTACTAATAGTTTCCTCTCTGTTTCTGCATCTACCCAGAAGAACTTTTCTGACCAGTTTCCCTGTGAGCAGAGCAGGTTAGAAGGTTATTTCCAGCTACAACAGTGACCGTTTTCTGGGGTCCTGAAAATCCTGCCACCCAGAGCTGTCAAAGATGAGACCCTCCTGTGAAACAGGGACTCTGTTCCCAGTGCCACCACAGATCTGCTCGGCTCTTGTACAAGTCACTTCAGGTCCTCACACCAGTGCTTACTCTCTTACTGTTACCTTACCTTGCAAGGACTGCCTGTGTAGCCTGTCCCTCAGGCTGTTCTCCCAATTAGAAACTAATAACTTCCTGTAGCACTTCATTCAGCACAGAGAGGAATTTTTTAGTGCTAGAAGAGCAGATACCTGAAAGAGCAACTTTCGAAATACACTGGAGAAAATAATACAGCAAATAAAAGGGGAATTCAGTGTCAAGCAATAAATAAACTGTTTGTGAAGCAAAGGCACAGAGCGTTTGTTCATTATGGAGCAAGGGGGGGGGGGAAATAAACACCTTGTGGCAGATCTGGAAGGCATGTGGGTTGTACCTTATTTTCTTTCCTCAGTGCTATGAAAGTGTACAAAGTAAAATCATGCAGTATATAGAGCAGCAGTTAGCCCTTTCAGTACAATGTTGTCCTTCTTTAGAGGAGCAGGGCTTAAGATTTTATGTTTGGCTTTCTTCCTTAAACACACTTGACAGGGATTTCTTTAGTGTTTTTATTTAAAAAAGGATTTTAATTGGATCTGTCTTTCCACCATTTTTTAGTACTATGATTTACCCTGGTAAACCACATGGATCATAGAAGGGTAATTTTGTCTTGGTACCATTTGGCAAAACAAATGTTTTCTGTATGCCTCAGTCTGCACTACAGGAATGAACATATTAATTGAAATGTAAGGATAATAATCCCAAAGCACTCACTTGAGAAACGCTGTTTTACTTCTGGAGTACTATTTGGTTGCCTAAGCTATGAAGTCAAGTGCTGGCTGAAAGCTCAAGTATCCTGCAGCCTTTAGTTCATGGGATTTAGCACAAGATTATTGCTCCCTAACATGAAAGCAAGTAACGCAACTCCCTTCGAGATTCTCTTAAGCAAGCAAGAGGGATGAATGCTGTATGCACTTCATAGGCAGGTTTCATGCCTCACTCTTGGGCAGTGGAAAAAAAACCCACCATACCAACAGATGAAATAACATGCCAACAGACTTCAGACTCTTACTTGATGCCTTTAGCAAAAGGCCATCCTGCTTTACTCTGTTGTACCAACCCCTCAACTCGTGACTCCCCCCAGCTATATGTTCCTTCCTGGCTGAGTAAGCACCAGCAGGTCAGTAGTGGATCTTGGGAAAGCAAGGGCATTGCTTGGATGAAGTACCTTGCCTGTCCTGCCATACTCGAGAGTTATCACTTCAAAAATGCTCAAACAGCCTGAACTACACTCTTGATTCACAAGTAGGAAAGGAACTGACACTGCTGTCACTGCAGTGGCATAACTGCTCCCTACCGCTATGCCTGTAAGATTCTCCACACCTAGACAAACCCCAGCAGTGTCAGCACATCTCCCAGGTCACTGGAGGCACGCACGTTCAGCAGGAACAAGAAATCCTGCGCGAGCTGTTTGACCCCATCGCTCCCCTGACGGGAGACCAGGCAGGCACGGACTGCCCTTCCTCAGGGTCACACCCTGCAGAGGAAAAGTTGGTCTGATGGGAAGACAGAGATGGAAATAACATCCCTGCCCTCCGCTCTGAGAGGAAGAGCCACAAGCAGTACAGGGCTCAGACCACAGGGGCTGGAGACGAGGAAAAGGAGAGCAAAAGCGATTGCTAAAGCTTCTGCAAAACAGAGTGCGGAGAGATGAACTAAGGCCAACACCGGCGGTCCTGCAGCAGGGCAGCACATACTGCTTTCAGAAAGAGTCTCCCTGAAGGTGTCTCCCACCTGGCCAAACTCTTTAGCCCAATGTCTGATCACAGCTCTGGATGCATATTGAGCTAATACACTGGGCTCAGTGCAACAAGTCACCTCTGGCCCTTTCATCCTTCAGGACACTTGCTGTATTTGGCATACGGGGCATTTTTTGATCCTCTTCCTTAAACCCTCTGCAGGTTGGATGAGGGGTGAGAAATTGGGTTCAACATGTTGAACACATTTTAGAAGTCAGGGGGCAGGGGGAATAAACAACAAAAACCACAACCAGCAGCCAGCTGCTATTTGCACACAGAAGTATAATTTCTTTTTCTTCCCTGGGAAGTGCTGCTTCTGTGCTTAAGACCCAGACAGACAGGAAAAGTCCTTGCCAGGACATCAGTTTTCCTCATTTGTTGGGAGCAGAGAAAGGAGACTGCTGTGCAACCTTTACCAGCAGTCTCGCTGTCAGCTGAAGGACCCTACAGTTTACGCAGTGCCTTTGTTATAAATCTATTTTAGTTGGAAGCAGGGGCAGGCGTTAGTGCCATGATGTGAGCATATTTTAAGGCAGCAGCCAATTCTGCCTTATTTTGTGCAGTTGCGTCCTCTGTAATTTTTGGACAAGACATTAATATTGTCTAGAAGAATTCGGGGGCAGGGGGAAGTCATGCCTCCTGGGTTCTCCACATGCTACCAAGAGGATAGTGAAAGCATTCTGAAGTTCAGGAGGTACCGTCATACCTCAGAGAACCCCCAACAAGTCAAGAGAAACAGCATCATTTGTGACAACCACTTTTCTGCATTTGGAAGTACAAATAGCGAAAGTTACTGAACTCTTCAAAAAAAGCAAGTGTGCTCTGTTTCCAAGGTTTCCTTCAGACTGACTCTCCTGGCAAACAGAAAAGATCCCAAAGCCAAGTAACTCTTCTCAAACTCTAGCTCATCCTGCGCATCGCATGCTAGAAGGATTACGTTATAACTTACTGCAGCCGTACCCTGAGCCCATCTAAAACTTCACACCCTCCATGCGCAGCATAAACTCTTCACATATTCCTTTAACTCACAATTTTCTCACATGCTTGCTCAGCTATTTCCTGACAACTCCCATGGGGGTTTTTTTGTTTGGTTTTGGGGTTGTTTTTTTTCCATGCAGTTCAGGTCTTTCTTTGAAACATGAAGTGTCTCAAAAAATTCACACAGAGGAACTGGTTATCAGTGTACAGTCACCTATATACCTGAATGCTCAGGAGGCAAATTCCATGCATGATAGCAGTTTTTGTGTCCCTTATCAGAATAAGGGCAGGGCCTCAGCAATGTTCTGTTTGGGTTACTCAAGACAACAAGCAGGTTTAAAAAACAAACCAAAATGACCTCTCAAAGCACAACTCGTCATTTTAAAGCTAGATTAATGAACTCCAGTATAGGGATCAACCCTTTGTTTTATGTTTGCATAATCCATATGGTGGTCTGGCTCTAGGCACTGTCCCAATATGAAGAGCAACAAAAATATTTTTAAAAAGGCTAAGCTATTCCAACTCATAAAATATTATATTTTCAATCCACACTGTGGATTGGTTGTGCTTTGGTTTACTGGTTGCATTTCTCTCAAAGCTTGTTCAGCAAAGCCCACAAAGTAGCTGGTTTCACCCCAGATGAGGTCTGTTTGGCCTTTTGGTTCTCCAGCACAAAGCTGCAACATTAGGCTGCAGATCTGCAGATGAAGGAACTGCTGGAATAAGCATTCCAGAGCTATTGAACAACTCTGGATATCAGCCTTCCTGATAAATGCATTGGGAGCAGTAAAGTAAGGCCATGCAGCATGCATCAGTTTATGATACCTGCCAAAATTCCTTAGCCCTTACCAGGGATAAAAAAAAAAAGGCCATGCCGTTGATTAAAAACACATATCGCTGACAGTGGCAAAGTTATTGAATCATATTTTTAGAGAGAATCGGAGTTTTTCCCTGAGGTCAGTCTTGTGCATCATCAGGAGAGGCATGCAGGGAAACCCTGTGCAGCACAGAACTGTTTGAATTGGCAGGACGGTAAGTAAATGGCAAGACATTTTCCTCCTTTGTTGATCTCTGTTTCACTGACATTTTCTTTCAGAACAAGAAAAAAAAAAGTGCTTGGGTTTATGAAGAAATATTTGGAACAAGGAAATCCTGCAAGCAAAAAGAAGTCCTACAACTGGGAAAGGCAAAAAAATAGCCAGTGTAACCACAATGCTGGATTTCCTACGGAGATAACCATCGCTGATGCACAAAGCTCCTGTGTTCCTTCGACTAACGTACTGTAGGTGGAAGCCAAAAACACTGGATAATGGTAAGTTTCACTTTCTACAAAGTCAAAAGCTGTTTTAATAGAAGCATAACTGCCTTTCTTTTCAGTTCAGCAAGAAAATACTCTCTTTCTCAGAGGCTGACCGAACACCCACGCTGTTCAGAAGTCAGGCAGAGCGCTCCTTGTTAGGCTTGGTCCCAACCAGTCTTAGTGCCAAAGCTAGCAAGAGCTGGTATCCTGGGTAGGGATAACGCTGCAAGTCTTGGTACTAAGTGCATCTTTACTGAACATACTGCCAGGAAGATTTTCTCCAGTGAAGAAGAGGGAGGCTTGTCTCTAGTAAATGATGTCTCAGGGGATTAGTACAGCATCTAAATACAAAGACGTGAGAGACTTCATCCACCTCTCCGTTAGAGGAGAGCTTTTGAAGATTGCACTGATCACTTCTCATATTTAAGGGAAATTTCTAGACGTTGACAGGAAGAATTCAGCATCTCCTACGGATAGTCTAAGACCTTTCAGGAGGCCTTGTACCCCACCACTCTGAAACCTTAACAAGTTCCTGACTTCACACTCCCTGTTTGTTGGTCCACAGCACTATAGCTGCTGAGTTTCTGTGCAGAGGACACCACCACAGGTAAGACAAGTGGGCTCAGGGCTGAGACAGTGAAAGACAAGGAGATAAGAATGCTGCTGACCTACATATTTATGAAGTATTTCTTCTCTCTGTCAGCCTAATATGCAAATATATAGGCATGTCTATGCATTACCACGTAGCTAGTCTCCAGCGTTTGAAGTCTGGATGGCCCTTGAGGCAAGAGTCACGTCATGCAGAACAAAGCACATGTCAACACTAACTGCATGCCATAATAAACATTAAATCAGTAATGAGACCAAACTGGAGCTGAACAACAAGCTTAACTTTGCTCCTTAGCTTTCACCCCTAAAGAACAAACAGTCTTAGAAGCTACATCCTCATGCGGGCGATAGAAAAAGATAAAGAAGCACATTTATGATGTAATTAAGCAAATCATGCCAGCCTCCCAGTAATGAACCTATTTCTAATTATCCTGGAGTCTTCTTATCTTGCATGTGCCGCTTGAACACTTGTTTAAGGTGCTGCCAATGTGTCTGTCATCAGTAGGACAAGGTTGCCAGCAGAAACTTTGCAGCAGAAACCTGAAGACAGGCTTGCATACCTGTCTCTTGGTCTCTAGCACCATGTTCACCCTTGAGAAAACCATTTTAAAAGAAAACCACAGCACAATTTTGAAAGGGGTCTGGGTGAAAGAAATCAAACAAGAACTCGGAATCAATGGTTTCATAAGCAACATAAAAGAAGATTCCTTCACTTGTTACCGCTTTAAGAAAAGAAACGTTTTCCAACTTTCAACATCAAACAGCCCCATTGTAAGGTTGTTTTCTGCCTTGATTTGATAGGGGACAGGAGGAATCTTGAAGTTTTTCTTGGAACCCCTTAGGATCCCAAATCCAACCTGCATCTCTTCATATTTTTCAGTGATTCTTTTCACAGAGGTCCTTTTCCAGAAGCCATACTGTTTTAAGGTTTACTCCTTGTCCTTCACTGCATTTATATTCCTCACCTTTTTACTGTTCCCACTGTAAATGAAAGTCATGGGTCTTTACATCCCTTTTTAAGAAGATAAGTGCATAAATAACCACCAAAAATGTGCCCCATGTAAGTCATGTCAGTTATGCAATTAAATATTTTCTCCTTCTCACAATGTGTTTTATTGAGGTATAAATCAGGACTAAAAGGCAATTTAGCACAGACAGGAATTTTATGGAGGGGGGTGCAGATCCCCTGGGCTCATCTGGAAAATGAGAAACATACTCAGAGATGATACATCTCGCCGGGTGCAAGATTCACAGGAGCTAGCGAGCACTCTGTCTAGACTGAGATTTAACTTTCTCATTTAAGTCAAGTGAAATAGGACTGTGCTGGATGCAATTGCATAAAACCTTTCTGTGTTGGATTAAGGAGGTTTTTGCAAAGCCCAGTCACACTGAAGAAATTGTGCGGGCAGAATGAAGCGTTGCCAAATCACAGGGAGTAAGCAGGAGCTGAAAGGTAGCAAGCGACTCCCTACATTTAGTAAGGTTTTAGCTGTGCTCACTGTCTTCCACTAAGCAGAAACTTTCCCTTCTCCCTGTTACTAAGGCAGGTAAAGAGATGCTTGAGGCAGACTGCTTTCTTCCAGTCAGGACTCTCAGTTGCAGACCCTCCTCATTTCTCTCTAGGAAAGTATAAATTGAGGTCAAATAAGAAACCTAGGCTTGCTTGCATCCAGAGAGTGCCTGGGATGAGACAGCAGGATTCAGATATAGCTTTTTTTCCTTACTCTCGGGAACTGACCAAAACCACTGCCCTGCACTTGGGCCAAAGCGCCCAGCTAGAAGAGTGAAGGGAAGTCTCTGCTCTGCAGTGCTGCCCAGCAGAGGTGAAGTACATATCTCATAGGCCACCAAAGAGAGGAACAGGATCACTCCATCCTCAATTAGTCAACGGAAAGGGGGCAATCACATTTGTCTCAGTGTCTGCCCATGCAGACATCCCCTCCCTCTATTTCCACCAACTCCATATTCGGGATTTACAGAAGGAAGTGTTGGTCCTTGGCTATCTTGCTAGCACCAGTGTTTTACTTCTCCAGCCAACCCTCACCCAAAGATCTGGGGCATAAGCATCCACCTCACCTAACAAAGACAACTAGCCTAGGTTGTTTTCTGCACAGTCAATAGAAACTGGTATTAGAGTAATAAGCCCTGGAAATACCTAGCTCTCAGCATCTCAGCTAGGCAGGATAAACTTCATCCTTCCTGCCCTGAGAAGTATAATTTCTACCCAACACTGATGCCTTCCAAACAACAGCCAATTCAGCTCTGCCCATGCATCTTAGTGCTTCCATGGTAATGGGGCAAGGGCAACATTTCGTCCTCTGTGCAAAACCCAACCCATTTGGCAAAGCCATGCCTATGCCTGGATTCAGGGGAGCTGTGTAACTAAATTAAATTGTCCTCTTAGCTGCTCATCTGGAGGTAGATGGCAGAGAACAAGGCATAGTGGTTAGTAACAAGCTGAAACAAGTCTGCAGGCTCAGACGGCCCCCAAGCAAGTTCTATTTGAATCAAGTACCTCTTTCCTGATGTGCAGCACTTTAAAGCAGACAGCATTAATATTTTATCCTTTTGAGCCTTTCACTGTCCAGCACTGCCAGCTCACAATACATTTTCTGGAGCACAAGACTACGAATACGCGCTGGTTTCTAGAGTGCCCTGCCAGCTCCCAGATTTTGCAAGAATCCCAGCATTCAATTATTTTTTGTTTAGAGAAAGCTATGTATTTTTTTTTACTCAGCCCTCAGTGCTTTATCTGCTTCTGCAGTTCAGGCAACAAAGCCAACCCACCTGGTTTGTGCAGGCAGCTGCAGCACAACATGCCCTTCCTGAGCACGTCCTCTCCCAAAGTGTCATCAGGGATTTTCGCTCCACATCCCCTGATGCTTTGCACTACAGTAAACTGAGCTGCTCTGTGACACTTGTCCAGCAAATCACCCCCGATCCCCAACCTCCTGCACAGGATCACTGGCTTCCAGCGGAACATATACACCCCTGCCTAATTGTTAGGGTTTCCAAACAATCGCTAATCACAGGTTTGGCAGCAGCAGCAAGTTCTGAATCAGGCTTCAGTAATACTGTCTGACCAAAGACTGGCAAGGGGAGAGGCTCCTTGCCAAGGGGGGAGGCAAACTGGGATTAATAACTGTATTAAAACCCACAAAGACTGGGAGGGCTGGAAGAAGTCCATGTAAAGAGGGTGAGAGCTGACAAGAGAGCACAGTACCTTTCAACCGTCTGTTTTGTTTTGTACTTTAAAGGTGCAGTAAAATGTATTTATACCCAATTCCTTAGTTTACAAGGAAAGCAAGTTGCCTTACAGGTTTTAAAAGTGGCCTCAGCTGAGCAGCAGTTCTCCCAGCCTGGATTTTGGGGATTACATCTCACTCCATGAATAATACTTTCATTCATGGGGGCCATAGCTTTCCATCTATAACCTCTACCTCCAGTTGATATAGATGGTTTATTTTCCTCTCCACTGAAATACAGGAAGATGAAGGCCTGAAGTAGCAACTGCCTGAAATATACCCAATTACAGGAACATTGTGCACAGAGCTTTAGGTCATTAAAAATTACCATGGAGAAGTTTGGGTTTAGTGTCCAGTGAAGCAGCAAGAAAAACAGAGTACCTCATAATGGATCTTGAGGAAAAATACCAAGTGCTTGGATATTTTTTTTTAAGGGAAAAAAAAAGAAAAGGAAAAAAAGAGAGCGCTTTGGACAGGATTAGAAGTGGAGGCAGAAAATATACAAACTTGTAATGTGTATAGAGAGTTTTGCATGCTTTCCATTTGTTTCCCGTCTGCTGTGCAAGTAGTTCTTCAACACACATTGGCCACAGTTTATCTAATGGAATCTTTCAAGGAAGCCTGGCCTTGGGAGCAGCTCCTGCATTTGCTGTTCTTCAATGCAGCAGTAAGGCCTCAGGGACAACTCCTAAGCGGGAAGTCCATCCCCTGACAATCCTCACGCGATAGAGTAGTCCTCAGGAGATGCTGGCAGACAAAGTGTGGAAAAAAGCCTGAGCCCACTCTGTTTCATGCCTGCATCCAACCCAGTAACTCCTAGACTGCAGCCAGGCACAAGTTTAAAGCCAGTTTAGTCCTCCCTCCTTTCCAAGTATGACAAAGTGCAAGTGAGGCACATCTCAAGCTTTAGCCTACTGGAGAGTAATGAGAACCAGAGATACAGAGATTTAGCTGATGTCTGGATTATGGATTAATGTGTCCTTGACCAAATGGAGAAAGTATCACTGACTGACAAGGATGAGTGCAGAAGGGAAAGCCCAGGGACCTGGATGACATTTTCATCAGCTGTTGAGTAACCTGGTATTTAAAGGCTGGGCTGTTCCAGTTTCAGTGACTCCTCGTACAATTGTTTAATATTACCTTGCCCAATTAAAGACAGCCTCTAGTCATTATGTTTCACCATTGTGTAGGGTTACTACAGTGTGTATGTAGATCACTAGGATTCATGTAAGCAGCAGCCAAAGTAAACGCTCTCTACAGCAATATATACCATTTTTTTGGATGGCTGTTTTACATAAACCCCTATTGCATGATCACCATTACTATTCAGTTGGAGAAGGGAGGATCCAGAATAGCAAACTAAACACAGATACATACAAAAGGGCTGGAATAGATCAGTGCTAACATTTAATGCTCAGAACCAACGTTTTCATGGTCAGCAGCAGTCAGACACTGGAGGGAAATCAGGGAGAAACCCCTTTTGCTTTTTTCGATTTTGATCTGGCTGAAGCCATTAGCGCTGAATAGCACGAAGGGAAAACCAGAACAAAACCAAACCCCTTCCTCTCACAGTTTCTCTAACCTAATCCGAGCCAGAAACACTCAGATTTTCACAAGAAAGACGGATCTCTACCACGCCCAGCAAAGAACGAAGCTAAGCTGAGCGCAGCGAGGCAGGCCACCCTGAGAGCCGCCTGCGTGTGAGCAGGCCCATGCAGGTTCATAGGGCCAGCCCCAACACCTGCAGGCTAGGCTCAGGGTAAACATTTGCCTTTCAAAACAAAAACAAATGAAAGGCTTTGGGTTGCCCCAAATGAACATAAATATTTTCCTCTAGGAATTCTTCTGGTTTTTTTCTTTTTAAACTAACGAAGAGCAGGCTAGAAGTGAAGGGGCTCTCTGAAAATACCTTAAAGCTTTATTTGCTTTAATCCTGAAGCAAGAGGATCTAGCATCTACTCAAGTCCCATGAATACATGCATTTCTTATCAGCAGCATTAGAATGCCGTTAAAGAACATAAA
The DNA here is from genome assembly GCF_947461875.1 of Haliaeetus albicilla. Classification (NCBI taxonomy): domain Eukaryota; kingdom Metazoa; phylum Chordata; class Aves; order Accipitriformes; family Accipitridae; genus Haliaeetus; species Haliaeetus albicilla. Next base: position 17,901,237 of record NC_091503.1, on the reverse strand, counting down.
TTCCCCAGTCTGCTAACAAATTATACTGTCTTTGCTCACAATGTCTGTTCATTTCCCAGAATACTTTTAAGAAGCCTTATTTCATTTTATTCTCCTTCTCTCTTCCCTCATTCATGACATTTCCTTATGCTCATGATTATTTATTTGGCATAGCATTTTGTTGTAAGAGAACAGCCAAGCCCTGTGTGCATACATAGCACATAATTTCCACTTTAAGAGAGCTGGGGTTTGTAATTTGTAGATGGTGCAAAAAAACTCACTTAAAGGGTGAATAACCTCAGGCCTAGAAAAGTTGAGAGGTGTTATCTGCGTATGGCTTTTGGCGAGTCAAATCAAAGTCATCTCATCACCTTCAACTTTTGACAACTTTTGCACTTGACCCCAATCCCAACATTACATCTTGAGCTTCTCTTTGCTGTTGAGCCTGAAAAAACATCTTGACTATACACAGCTGGCCTGCTTGAGGGGACTGCCACGCCACCAGCAGTTGCGCCCCAAGCCTGCTCAAGGGGAGATAGGAAGCACATAAGGTAGCTTGTCTCAGGCTCTCTGCTTGAGAGCTTAGAGGCAGCCCCAGCTCCAGAGCATTCCCCCAGACCCTGGTTGACTTTTTTCATGGTTGAGCCCCAAGCCATTTGCAACGAGCAGAAAGACTTACTCTTTTCACTGGGTTGCAGAGCTTGCCTCCCTGTTATGAGCACACCATCCTTGCCCAGGCCATGCAGCAGAGAGATGCACCCTTCCCTCCATCACACGAGCAAAGAACGACGGCAGCAACGTGGGCTGTTCCTGCCTGCAGCTATGTAAACCCTAGCTGCTACTGATACCTAGAAATGGAACCAGTGGCTGCTTCCTTCCCAGTTAATGAAGCATTTGAGCTACAGCCATTGTTTATTCAAGGACCTAATAAGAGATGACTGTGGCTATTTTCTACTTAACATCATTAGTCAAACACAAATTGATTGCAGATGGAGAACAGCCATTGTGTTTTATTACCAATGATTTGTTTCCTGGCGTTTAAGGGCAGATGTACAGGTTGGCAGATCTGTTCCCTCAGGCTGTAGATGCTGCAAGGTGTGGCTGCACTCTGTGTTTACAAGCTATTATCACAGCTCATCGTTGGCTTTTTCAACTCCAGGCATGTCAGGGAGACTTAAAGGCTCTGTGCGAGGGAACACAAGAGCAGCTTGGTTTGTCTGCTATCAGCCAAAGATTGCTGACATGCTTTAACGATCTCTTAATAGAAAAGCTATCCACCAGAGGCAATCAGTACTTGCTTTCAACAGAAGTCAGCAGCCTTGAACAGAGATGAGCAAAAAGGAACCTAAGTGGCCTTTATACATTTTAAGTCTTTCAAGAGAAACACAAAAGATAGCCCCAACCCACAAAGTTTAATTCAGCTGGGTCTTGGCTGCTCCCCCTACGCTGCGCCAGACCAGACCTGTGGAACTACTCCTGCAATAACCAGGATGCAAGCTTGAACTCTGTCAGGTCCATCTTTCTGCATTAATACCGAAATGCATGCAAGACCTCACTCAAAATTTTCATCTGGTGCCTATTAAAAATGAGACCGAGCTAATTAAAACAAGCAGTGGGTGTTCTATCAAGCAAACATCTTCAGAAATCTTCACTGGCTCCCAGAACGTAGTGGGAAGCAGTGCAAAATACCACTGCTGAACATCTTCTCTGGAGCTTGTCTCAGATTTCTTTGCCATCAGATTTCCCTGTTCTCTGGCTTTTCCCCTTTGCTACTCAAACAACAGGTGCCCCGGGTTCCCATTCTGCAAGGTATGGCATAGCCTCCATTTACAAGGACAAATGGCAAATCACAGCACTGGTAGGGCCTGATTCTCAGCATTTAACTATATGGTATATATACAGCTATTGTAAGAAGTTACTGGCAGATCTCTCTTACAGTGTGCTTTCACCATCTGACAGAGCCTCCCTACCCAGCCTGACACAGGAACCACTGTATTTGGTACAACTAACTGTCCATCTAATCCATGTGCTGGTTTTGATGTAAAACCAGCTGCCTTGCTAAGATACAAATAATCCAGCAGTTTCACCAAAGGACAACCTTGTCCTTAACCTCCATCGGTTACACGTCAGTTAATGCCTCAAGTCTGAAAATTTATAGCCCTTCCAGTGGCTTCTAAACCACACCTACCATAAAGCCATCAAATACCTGCTGGTACCCAGATTACCACTGGGACAGATAAACTCGACTGAAGCAGACTAACAGATCCTCCTTCCAGACTCCCCGTGGTCCATGTCACCAATTGCTACCCTGAACTTTGCCATCCTTGCTCCCCATGGCCATCCACAAAGTCATACCGTCATAAAGCCCAGAGATGGCAAAGGTGTACTTACCTATTTCTTTACCTTTTTTTCCCCCAACAGAAAATTTCAAGGAAAATGTTTTCAGACAGTTACTGAGTCCAGTTGCAAAATGCTTTCCATAATGCCATACATAGCAGCTGATGTAGTTAATGCCTGACAGAGATTGTAATGTTTTAAATACAAAGCTCAATGTTCTTCTGGCCCTCCCTAATATTATGTTACATTTCAGTCAAACACCTGATTGATGACCCAAATTCAGATCAAATTTGCAGCAGGTGGTATGCAGGGCATGTTTTCCAGCAAATCTAGTTAGCCCAACTAAATCCCCCAGACTTTTCTTTCGCATGGCTATTTTCTATCCAGTGCAATGGTGAATATCAAGTGCCATAACGGGAATTTTTTCACTTGTGAACCATTTTGTATTATTTCTCAATAATAAGCAGTATAAATAAATTCTTATTTCTCAGGACTAAAAAGTATATCTGATGTCACAATCTACACAATTTGGTACCATTAACAAATCTGTTAGCACTGCCTCCTGTGTGAGCTTGTACAATGGTATGTCATTTGTAAGCTTGTTCAACAGCATTACAATCAACTTGTAAATTCAGATTTCATGAGAGACAGTTTTTGTTCTTAAGCAGCAGGACTTCTGGCAGCATTGAGTAAGTTGTTGTGTGCAATTGTGTATGGTGTTTTGTGCAATATCATCTGCAAGACTTTGTTTTAGATCATCCCGCCATCTTCTCCAAAACGTGACTAGACTCTCTAAGGGTGAGAATAGATTTTACAGCAGATGATTGAGACCTAAAACTTCATGGGGCCTCAGAATAAAACTCCATCTGTAAAGAAAGAATCAAGAATCAGCTGCAAATACAGTAAGATTAATGTATTAATCATCTGCTGGCATGGCACACTCTGGGAAAGAGGCTAATTAAAAGGGATTTGTGGAAGGTCATCTAGGATTACCTTCTACTAAGAGCAGTGGCAAGATATCTAGGTTATCAGTGATTTTTGAAAGTTCTAATTAAGGTTCTAGAAAACAGAAGTTGTACCAAGAAATTGCATCCTCCAACTTCATCTACACTGGAAATATGCTCTTCATGTTACTTCTGCAAGCATTTATGGCTTTAGGAAACTTGGAAGAGCAAAGACTGGAGCTCTATTCTCTCTATACCCTAAATCCTCTTCCCATAAACTATTGGTGTAATGACTTCCATTTACATCAGTGACATGGCCTGATGAGTAAAGATCTGCTGATTTTATCAGCTGAAGCATGTAGCAAATTAAACTATCAACCAAATTAGGGAGCTGAAATCCCAGCTCTGCTCTTCTGATGGCAGCAGGTATGAATTTTGCCCAAAACACATGGTCTCAAGTTTTTAAAAAGAAAACAGAGAATGAGTCTGAGGACACCTCCTTTTCCATCTCTTGCCCATTTGGAGGCACTGCTGTGCACTTCAGAAACAGGTGTTTCATACGCCTGGTCTTACTGGCTACCAAGAAAAGCTAGCTCTTTCCTTGCATGCAGGGAAGGAAAGAGTTCACTTACAAAACATCCCTACGCATGATCAAAATTGCATCTAACAGCAGAGGCAGATGCAGATACACATGTTTTCAGAAGTAGGTGTCCTTCAGAGTGCCAGTTGTAAGAAAAGATACAGACTGTGTCACTGGGGGGGAAGCTCCTGTGAAAAGAGCTCGGGTGCTCCCTCAAGCCAGTCTCAGTCAATCACAAGTGACAGCGTCCGTGCAGGAAAGCTGCGTTCCCACACTTGGGACCATCACGGGACCTCCTGCCTTGGCTTCAGAGCAAAAGAAGCTGCATTGTCAGGGCCACCCCAGCCAACATGGCAGCTAAGGAGCAGAGAGGGGTGGTACAGAAGAGTAAATTCAACAGCTAATCCTTACAGAAAACACAAACTGTCATGATAGAGCCTCCTGTTTGGAAATGTGTCTCATATCCGGGAGCCAGAAAGAGTAGGAAACCTTCCTTACAGAAGCAGCAAGAAAGAAGACAAAGAACCCTTTTTCTTTGCTCAGTAACAGCCAGGAGGAGAGATACTTCATGGTGTTGTAATGCCCTGAGAGAGCAAAAGTAGCTTCATGCACAGATGTGGTTTGGTGGGATGAATGATGATGTGCAGTTAATTTATATTTTGAATTAGTGAAGAATGATGACTAGAGAGGGTCATCAGCCATGAAGTTCAGATCCAGGTTTGAAACAGCTCCAAGCATTTCAGAACACAGGGTGATGGGCGTGGGGCTTGGGTTTTGCTTCACTTCACTGGAGAGAAAATGGTCAGCGACACGATTTAGCTCTGGAACCATCCCTGAATTTGTCTAGATTCATGGCCTTGGCTTGGACCCATTAGTGGTAACAACTGTGAGAGAAAGCGCAAAGAAGGAAGAAAAGATAAAATAATGGCATAAATTCCAGTAGCTCCTGGAAAAAATACATTTGACCTTTATTATATACTGACTTCTAACTCTGATGCTTAGCTCTGGGTTTTGCTTTTAAAATATTGTCCCTGGCAGAATGGAGTCCAAAGAGAAAATAGACTCTGGAAAAAGTGTGAGACTCTGGGGAGACAGTTATTTACTGGCAGTTTCACAACCGCCCCTGCACTTCTAATGAAATTTCATTTGTCAAATTCAGTGCAACTTGGTGACAAGCCAAGCTTATTCTGCCTGCCTTTTAGCTTAGAAACATCCTTTTGGTCTCCTGCTCCCAAGCAGTGCCTTTATTTCATTTAAGAAAAAAAGAGTTGCAGCTTGTAGTTAAAAAGCCAGTCTCAAGCTCTCATGGACACGAATTCTTATTTTAATATGAAAAAGGAGTTAGAATTTTGAACTGGTGTTAACACCATGCGTAGTAAAACATGCTCCTCACCAACAGTACTTCAAAGGGAAATATATTCAGCTTTGGCAAAAAAAACCCCCACAACCGGTTGTGTTTTTATATGGACTCACCACTGTCTGGGATGAGGCCACCTAACAGGAGTCTGGACTCAGCATCCTTCCAATATAGGATGAAATCCATAGCTTCTAAAGAGGTGAATGGATCTTACTTCTTACTGACATTTTTTAATATGTGAGGCCTGGTTTGTGTACATAGCTTGCATTACATTCCATTGGTGGGTAAAACAGCTAAGATATTTTGACTTCTCCTGGTTAAAATACTACTTTAAGCCCATTGAAAGGTTTTGCATGCTTAGGTTTTAGGATAGAGTTGTCAACAGAAAGAGTCACAGGTTTTGTTTGGTTCTATGGAAAAGGAGAATAAAAAAAAAAGAGTTAGCACAAATGAACTGATCACACTTCCCCCATTGTTCAGGAAAAAAAAAAGAAGAAAAAAAAGACAGTGATTTATTTTAGACAGCCTGAATAGCTGGAGACAGAGAGCTGAAATATGGCAAGGAAATTGCCACCCTAAACAAGTTCCTTTGAGCAATTTGATGATTTTTTTTTTTTCTTTCTGCCTGAGTTATGAGTCCTTGGAATGCACATACCATTGATTCGCCTGGTAATTTGCACAAACAGCTCTTCCTGAGGTCCTAAAGCCACTGTATATCCCAGAGTGGAAATATTAACATGAAACAGAGAAATAGAGTATGATTGTTTGCCAGAGTCAGGCTACCTAACCTTGTAAATGGACATGAGTAGCTCTGCCTTCTCCTGTGACTGAAAAGCATATCCATCCTGTGACTAAAATACATGTACTGTCACGGACACAGCAGTGAACATGAGGATATATATATATGCCCACCTGCCCTTTGCTGAGGCTTGAAACTTCTGTTCTAAACTACCCAAATTCTCATGGAAGCCTCATTGCTGTGGTATCAAACACCTCCTGGCTGCACATCAGGCGGTGTGACCATCTCTATCATGTGGGGTCCCTTCTCCCCAACAGAAATGTTGTTTGTGCAATGAGCTATTTTCTTTTGGTAAAGAGGTTTGTTTGCTTTTCCCTCTAAAACATAAATATAACCATAATTATAAACAGACAAACACCACAGTTTGATGGGATGAGATTTGTGTGGGTGGATTAGGTGCCTAATTGCCATGTTCTGCACAAAGCCTGTGGTTTGCACCCTGAGCACCCAGACCTCAGCCTGCAGACACTGAACCTCATTTTTTCTTTCATTCAGCTCCAAACTGCTTTGTGCCTAATACATGTTAAATACCGATCTTAAAGCAGGCTTGTTCATGACAACCACCCAAAATGCATTTTCAAGAGGAAGCTAGAAGGACTATGCCTCTCTTTTATGAAAAGGCTAAATCTTATTTCTGGGACACCAGAAGCGAGGGCTCAAACTTTTCTTTGCCTGATGTGAGACAGGTGCTTGACAATGGTTTCTCAAACTCCTAGGAGGCCAGCTTAGCCACTAAGTTACATGTTATCCTGGAGTGGTCCTCCCACTGCCTCACCAGATGGACTCATTCCACTCCTCCCTCACCTAAACTGGGACAGAGATAACACATGAAGTGAGAGGGCAGGCCAGTAAGCCAGGGAGTTGGATGCTCACCTGGGATGTGGAAGCTGGGCATGAAGCTGCCTTCCAGCAAACATTCAATTACATCAGAGATGCCCACCAAGTCCCAGCAGGGAGTAAGAGACCCAGACTTTAGGATCTCTCTTCTTTCAGCCAGTTTGTCATCTTCCCCAGGGAAGAGAGGGCAGACTCCTTTCAAACTCTTCCTCTAACACCTTGCCAGTCTCAGAGGCCAGGGGGGTGACCCACTGTGGTTGGCACTGCTCACAGCCTCCATCCTGGGGATGTACCACCAGTGTCCTCTCATCTCCATGCCTACCTCCTCCTACAGCGGTGCAGTTCTCAAACGGAGGGTCTGCTCTTACCTTTCAGGGCGCACAGTGGGCACCCTGATTTCTAGCAGTAGTGGATTAAGTTCAGTGACTCACACAGCTCAGCCCCCCCGTCTAATTTGAATTTAATCTTAGAAAACTACAGCTGAAAGAGACCTCATGAGATCATCTAATATCATTTTTTGCCCAGAGGGCAGGGTCTGATATCCCTACGCCAACCCCAACACATTTATCTAACATGCTCTGGAAAGCATAGGAGAAAGGAGAGCCCATAACCATGTTCAGATACCTGCATCAGTACTTCATACTCCCAGAATTTATCTTTTTTGTCTTACAGTCAACTAACTAATCCTTGCTTCAAATTTGTTTCTTCCTCTCCCACCATGTGTGAAAGAAAATATTAACTTGGTCTAGAAACACTGAAATTGAATTTCAAAGTAAAATCTTCCCATTGAAACTAGTAGTTAGTAGACAATTTTGCAAAGAAAAATAAAAGGGAATTGCTAAAAAAAAAAAGTCATCTCTTAATGCTGTGTCACTGTGTATGGGGCCTCCTTTTGGAGCTTTGCTGTGGATGTGGCAGCTCTGTTTATTTTGAAAGGATAAATTAAGCAGTCACTCAAGGATGGGTAGGAAAAGCCTGAGGCTGGAGATTACCATGTAGCTTTCTAATTAGACTGGAATGAAAATAGGTCGAAATCCATTGAGTATACAAAATACGCTTGCATACTTAGTAATTGATAATAATTATGGTTCCCTATAACAACAGTAAATGCCTAGTTGTTATTTTGTAACCTAAGGCAAATGAGTAGGGTATTTGTTTTACTTAAGCTGACAAACTTGTAAAAGAGGCCACCGCAATGACATTCCAGAGCACAGGGAGAGCTGTCATTTTATCTGCTGGCTGGTAAAAAAAAATATATGATTTCATAATGTTATCCTACTGAATACTTGAGGAATTGCACATCTTGCTTGCTGGAAGGATCCAAGAAACTAAACATTAGTTGAACAGTCTAACTCGGTCCTACCTCAGCGCGGTATAAATAGTCATGTACACCAGCAGCAACAAAAGAATGAGCTTGAGAAACCGATGGAAAAGTCTGACCCTCATTTCCTTACACAGAAGAAATCGCATAAAAGCAATCAAGCTGAGATTCAAAATACTTGAATACAGACACAAACGATATGATGAACATGTGTTAACTGTCAGCCGAAAAGTACCTAAAAGTCCATCCTACTTATCTAGGGAGGGAATGGGAAAAAACATGTGGACATTTTATATAATGGATGATTGTTAAATGCTGACCTTTTTTGTTGGGTTCTGATTTTAATGGCCAGAAGTCAATTATGCAGGAAGAGGAGATATTCAGCTGCATGAATAGAATTTATGCAAAAGTGCTACCAAACCCATAAGTCCGGTAACACGTAGAAGAGTAGAGATTTGCAAGAAGATGTATGTTGAAAGCATTACAGCAACCAGACGTATTCCCTTGCGTTTAGTTCTGAAAGTCAGCTACCAATGCAGCCTATGTAAATGTACAATAGGAAAAAATAGCACTGCAGGGACCAGTACAGTTTGGTAAACTTGTCAAACTGATTCTTAAATCGATCAACAAAATGTCTATTTGTATGTGTGTGCACCTGGGGGAGGGTGTGTGTGTGTGCCTAGTCCCCTAAGGAAATGGAAGCTTAAGGGATAACACCCTGTGCGTGTACATGTATATATTTCTTAGAAAAGTTAATTGTGTGCATGGATGACCATTTATCTGAACTTAAAAAACTCACGACTCGAATTCCAGGGAGCCAAGGCCGGTAGCTCATCCAGAGTCTAGTGAGATGAAATTCCAAATTGCCTATGAAGTCCCTGATGTACATAAAGCAATACAACCAAGAAAACCATCTCTTTGCAATGCAGAAATCCCGTTTGTAGCAGTTATGCAGCTGCAAGTTGATTTTGCATATTGAAAATGTCGGGGATTTGTCAGGGACTTTGCAAAAGCAGATGATCTGTCTGCACATAGGAGTACCCCTGCACACCTCATGAGCCAGCTTCTTTCTGCACTTCTGGTATTTGGGATTAAACTCTGGCAACAGATGTGGTTTGCAGGTCTGGGAGATATTTAATTTATGGGCATTCTCAAAGCAAACTGCTCAGATTTTCAAAGATTTGGAAGATTCATATGTATTTAAAAATACTTTATTGCATTTCTGTGGATGAGTTCCAGATATTATGCTATCCTGCAAATGTTTCTAGCTACCTTCTTTATGGCAGCCTGGATTTTAGACAAGGTCTTATTCACAACAGGCCTAGGTTCTTTACAGTATTACCTGAGAAAGCAAGAACTGAACTGTTTTGCTAGGTAGTGGGACAGAGCCTTAATCTTGTTTTGCTAATGAGAATTAATAAACTCCTTCAGCTGTAAGCAAAGCTATGATGAGTAATAAACATGAAGTTTTTAGTCTTCTAGTGGATGTGTTTACAGTGGTGGACACTCATAAAAAGATTGGCCTAGAGGAATGAGAGGTGCCAGCAGTCCAAGTGCTCCCTGGAAGAGGGAGAAGTAGATCAAGAGCTTACTTTACATGTTTTAAAAAACAAGAAACAAACAACAAACAAAAACAAACAAAAAAACCCAAACCCGCAAACAAACCTCAGTTATTATAGAGGTTTTATTCTCTGTCATTTAGAAATGCAGGAAAATATGTTTAAAATCTTAAAAACCAAAGGGAATATAAAACACTTTCACACAGCATCTGTACTCTTCACAACTGGAAATGGGGTACTTCCTCAGACTTAGAAACCCCACAGTTTCACCCTCCTTTTGTGCATTAGAGAAAAATGAGACAAATTAGGTAGAAATACCCCAAAATATAAGCATGTTGTTTCTCTTCCCAGAAACTAAATAATTACATTGAAATAAAGGTCATCTGGCTTTCTTTTAAAATTCTGCCAGCAAAACTTAAACAATTTCATGTAGAAAACATGGGGATTTTTTCAATCTGCCTCAGTATTTTTACCTGCAGTATACAGATCATTCTGAATACACAAAACTTTTTTGCCATTGTGTCACTATCCTCAGGATACTACGTTAATTTGATTTCATATACCAACAATCTGATACACTGCAGTCACTAGCTAGGCCCTCATAAAGAGCTATATGAATGCTATTTCCCATCCTATCTGCCTGCACTTTCAATATAAGGGGACAACATTAGTAGGAAATACAATATTCATAGATATAGCATGGAGCAGGAGGAAATACTTTACTCTGTTGTCTTAAAGGCTTCCTTCAATAATGAAGTAGGAAATAGGTAATTTCTATAAGGTTAATTTAGCTCACAGAAAAATATCTTAAGATATACAAGATTAAACAGTTTTGTGTCCTAAAGTAGCAGTCATTTATAAATCTGCATAGAGGAACAACACAATACAGATATATTCCCAAAACTATGTAGCAGTTGGATATGAGTGGTTCATATTCCGGGAGAAATGAAGGCTTGCCATTCTAAAAACACCTGCAGAGGCAAGGGGAAATTCCCAAGTTCCTTAATACTCTTTTATTTTGCTAGGTGAATTGCAATTCTAAAACACTTTTTGAAGAAGCATGAGAAGGTAGGGAACAACAACTTTCAGCAAACAAATTCTTAGCTTTAAAGAAAACCTAGAGGGAAAATGGTGACCATCCTGATGTTTCCAGATCTTCCTTTGTTCTGTCACCCAGAAGGGGATCAGGTTAAATTTCTCCACATCCATTTACTGCTTTTTAAATGCTGAACTAGAATGATGGAAAGATTCATAGGTGCAACTTTCGGAAAGGGGGCAAGGAGGACAATTTTTTCTCAGTAGCCACCCAGAAGCCCATCCCATCAAGGACTAGAGAGACCTTCCGACCAGAAACAGCTGTGTAAAGTCCATCTGATTTTTGTCCTTTTGAAGAGGATTAGCAACAACTGCAAAAGTCAAAGATCAAAATGGAAGTAGAAGGGAAAAGAAAGAGAAGTTTTTTGCTTGAATCTCTAAGTAGAGGCAATTGAAAGGTGGGAAGCAGCATACACTAGAGGTCTGGTATCTATAGCAATCTAGTAGAAAGACACTGGACCTTAATCCAGTTCAAATGAATGGATAGTCAGTCATGAATACGGTGAAAGTAGAGGTCATTTCACACAGCCATTTCTAAAGGCCAGATCCTTGGTTAGTGAAGATGTGTCGATTCATGCTAATCAGCGGAACTACGATGATTTGTGCTAAACCAAGGGACAAGCCTGAAATTTTTACATTCACGCTTCAGTCTGCACTTGACACCAAGCGGGGTTTTATTTGTATTTCAGCTAAATCAAGTTCTAGGGGTTGTTGTTTAAAAAAAAAACAAAAAACCCAGAACAAGAATTTTTAGCCATTTCCTTACTCAGGAGGAGAATTTTTAGGTTGCAATCTCCAACTCAACCTTTCAATAATCAATGTAATATGGCATAAAATAGGAAAGAAATGTGTCAGATTGATTTCACATTCTTTTTTTTTTGAGGTGCTTGCTGCAAAATTGCATACTACATTAATCAACACAGGTGCTTGGGTCAGACTTAGTTACTCTTTCTCAACCAGAATATTTACTTCGTATACTTACATCCAACACAACATAAGTTGGACTTATGAAAGAAGATAGACAATTTAAGATGAATGATATTACCCAACATGAGTAAAGAAAGGAGGTACCAGTGCTTTGAATGAAGCATGCAGTCAGTACTTAGTGAGTCTTTTAAGTTACATTTATGGTATTTAAAAAGCAGAGGAATGTTTTACCATATTAATTGTAAACAGGATAAACTGTAAAATGAGTATCTTTACAGGTGGATATAATTGGCACACATGCAGACATTTTAATATCCATTATCAATTAGAAACTAGATTACTGAAAGCAGGAATCCTTTTTAGAAGGTACAGAATCCAATATTTTGTTATTCTGACTGAAAACACCTCGGCTGGTGAGTACCATCATTGAAATCAGTTATGATACTTCACAAATAAAGTAGAATCCTCCCCTAGAGATATTTTTAACAATCTGGCCTATGGACTTCTGTAAGACTTCTGTAAGAGCTGCTGTAGTCATCACCACGTAGGTATACATGCCAGGCTGGTAGAAACAATTTGAAATGTAAGTGTTCAGAAAAGATTCAGAGGCAAGAATGACCTGGGAGCAGATCCTGAGGGTGCTATTCAAGGGGAAAAGCATCCAGTTCCCCTTGCAGCCTTTGTTCCATGTGAAATAAATTACACTATTGGCAGAACAAAACATAGCTAAATGTACATAGAATCAGGCGGGCTTCAGACTGTTAGAACGGCTTACTAGAGCACAAAAATGGAACACCACTGCTGGCTTGGCAGAAAGGTCAGGGCCACTTTCGTCTGTGTTTGGTATTCTTTGAACTTAGAGAATTATATTAGAGAGAGAAGAGACACCCACTTGCTGTTAAACTGGGGGCCTGGCACATTAACCACAAGATCCACCCATGAGTGGGAGCCCCCTTGAAGGTCTTTCACTGTTCCAGGAAGAAGCTGCACAGTTGCAGAACGGGGCTGTAAATATCAGATTAGATATGCAATACAAATATTGCATACTGCCATGGGTAATCTTGGAAGATACACTGTGAAAATTCAGCTAATGCAAGATTTTAGAAACTCTCCATTGTTGAATGTTATGAATGATTCAGCAGACCTGAGGCTATGTTTGAATTTAAAAAGAGGTGGAGAACATATCTAGTTCCTTTGCGTTAGTGCAAACATGCCCTGAGCTAGCTCTTTGCTTTTGCAGCTCCCACACTACCATGTCTGTCTCGACTCAGCTTGGGTTTTTTTCAGTATGGGCTGAAATTTTGCAGTAACATCTTCTGTATGTAAAACATTACCTTCTGTTAGAAGGGTGAGAAGATACCTGAGATCCACCCAGCAAAGAGTGTATCCCTCTCTGAAGGTATATAGGCACTGATGACTAACCATGTCTGCCTGCCAGCCAAAAGGAAAGATAATCTTCTTTTCTGTGTTAGGACATTTAGCAGGATTGGGTTGAGCAAATGAATAAAGCTTCTTCAGTGACACAGCTGATCCCTGCCAAACTAGCCCTGTGCTCCTAGAAATATGTAGCCCTTTTGGAAGAGGCTTCAGAGGAGCCACTGCGTCTGCTTTTCCCCGTCATTTGGTTTAAGAAGCAAATGTCCCCACCTACATTTCTTCCATGCTCCTGAGAAGTCTGCTAAGCCTCTCATAACTGAATGAGAGCTGGTTGTAGAAACTAGCTTTCGCAGGCACTGTGAGGCCCTTTGCAGACTCCAAAGCTGGAGGGCTCAGACTAGACCTCTTAAGCACTGACAAGGACTTAGCAGATGTTTGGCAAGCAAAAAGGTGGCATATAAGGATTCCTTGTATAGTGCAGCTTTGTGGGTATGGAGTCAAGCCAGGATGCAAAGTCTACCTAGGTACCTGACACAGAGGATGAAAGAGTCAAGATTTATTGTGGTGGCACCTTCAATATGAGCAGAAGCCAAAGCAAAGCATAAGTAAGGGCCAGTTTTACTAGCACTTGGGCGAGAATCATTGTGCTTCACCTCCATTTGTCCCCCTGTCCTTCTAGTTATTGTCCTATCACCCTACTATGCCCAGAGTGCAAGTTTAACCTGAGCCCAGCCTTCCCAGCGGGCTAGCTACAGTTCAGAAAACTAAAACAGTGGGTTTCATCCTTTTGTGAAAAATAATGGTGAAGCATTTGTCACAGCTGGCACTACACAGCAAGCTTTCTCAGAGTTCATAGTGTTGCAGCTCTGTGTTGCGACCTGCAGAACAGGAAAACCACATCCTTTCTGAATGTGAGCATGTGACCTAGAAACTCCCAGTGTGAGGTGTGATTTCACTCTAAAAAAACCAGAAAGACACATTTTGTCGCTGCAGCTAGCAAGGTAGTTAGACTGCTGGTGGAGAGAACAGGCTATTGATGCAGAAGTTACTGAATCAGTAATGGATTTAGGGGTCTTTTGTTTTTAAGTATGGCACAAAATAGTAGAAACAGAAAACAAAGGAAAAGAGTAGTTTCCTTCTACCTTATCTTTGCCTTCTGTGTGCATTCCATCAAATGAACTGGCTTTTCAGAAATCATGGGAAAATCTTACTGGCTACTCTGAGCACTGAGATGCTTGACTGCAATGAATCATTTTCTGTTCCTTGCTGGACCAGGGAAGAGGCCACTTTGTATTTACAGGATAAAAGTGGCAGAGGTCATGGCCGCCTAAGCAAGCAGGCTGTGACAATTTCACAATGGATGAATTTTCACTTGGCTGAACCTTACAGACTGGAAACTGGTCCAGATTTTTCTACTACTATTACTCAGACTACCAAATCTCCCCTGCTCCCAGAATTCCTGGACCAAAATTTTACCTGGAAACAGCTCAAACATATTTTGAAGACCTGATGATTATTATTTTATGTGTTTTCTCCTCTGCATGTCTGGTTTCTGCCAGAAGAAATGCATTTGTGGACAGAGGGTCTCAAATGCGGGTCTCAAACTCCAGCTCAGCTTTGCTGAGCCAGGATGTTCAGATATCTTGTCCATGATCCCAACAAACATTCAGGGGTTGGATTCAAAAGGCTCAGGCACCCAACTCTCAACCATCCATGCAAGGGTGGGTATAATACAATAGGACCTATTGGATACCGCTGCCTTCCTGGAGTTGCAGCTATATGTCAGCTGGGATATCCTAAGCTAGACCTGTCCATAGACTCCACGCTCAGGCAACCCCGTCCCATCCCTAGTGGGGGATTTACTTCTGAAAGTCTAGCCCTCAAACATTCTAAGTGAATGCCTAAGTGAACCAAACCGCCAAACCACTTTGATTTTTGAGGAGAAGGATGACAGAGGCCCAAGAGCGAGGGAAATCCAGCTAGCTGCTATTTGTAGCATTACAACACAGCCAAGAATATAATGGGGGAGATTCAGTGAAGATACAGCAGCCCCATCAAGCAACGTCTGTGCTCCCCTATTAAGCAATGTTGTCACAGCCAAGCAGCCAATTCTCCCTGACATTCAGATCACCTGCACCTCAGTTGTTCCGCATTTCTTGTGTGATCATGAGCAAATCACCAAGTGCCTCAGTTTTCCTTCCTGCAAAATACTGGTGATAATACTACTCTATCTCAAAGAACAGCCAGCAGTTCAGAGATTGCTGACCTACCACATACACCAGGGAAACACCTGTAGTAGAGGATACAGTAAATTTTCTTAAATGCAAGGGACTACGTGATCAAATGGTGTTTTACATCTCTGCCATATATACTTCTAGGTCAATATATATTTAAACACTGGAAGATGTTCTTTTAGCCAAAATTCAACCACAGTGTGGTCAATAAACCACTGACAGACTATAATGTATGTAAGCCTTCCCTTACTTTCTTCTGCTAAAGAACACAATTTCTTGTCAGTACTCCTTTTCTCATGTCAGTTGTGGTTGTGGTCCAGGGATGGGTTCATATTAGCATTTCAGCACTTGTTTTCTAAACTCATCTGGTCCAAAAGTGGCACTCTGCAATCAATTCATTTTGAAACCTTACAGAGTCTTGAATAGCAGGAAAAAAATTCCAGAGATGATTTTTCTCATGAAATGGAGCCATGATATGAGCAAAAAAGCCCCAAATTATTTTGAAAAGAAATCAGCCAACCTGAGAAATAGTACAGATTTTTTATAAATAAGTAATAGAGAGAGAAGGAAGCAAAATTCATCCAGCTCATATCAGCTATCTGGCTCTGAACTTTGGAACTTAATATTGTTATAACAAGACAGATCCTTGATTAGAGAGGAGGTAGTTGCTGCTTTGAAGGCTGGACTCGCTTTTAAGTTAAATGTTCTCCTACCCTGACAGATTTTTCTGTATCTAACTACATCATTCATGGTGAGCATTTAGAATTAATCTGCATAAAGTCATCTCTATGTAGTAAGTCAGAATTATTCCCCTATGCATATGAATGTAACTGTCACCAACTTCAACATAAGCTTTATCACTGGACTGGTCCCAAGAGGCTGCCTCACTCATATAATCACTCATAAAACTGAGCAGCTTCAGTATAGCTTGCGGGTTCTCAACACCACCAAGATCTTGAATGAATCAAAGACAGATGCAGTCTTTAGGATGCTAGTTTAATTAAGTGGTTATTTCATATATGTCTATAAAAATGGCATGCCTGATATATTTTAGATTATCTGGGGACACCTGCTTACACACAATACGTCTGAAGTCTAGAACCATGACTATATAAACATGTCACATGCGTGTTTGTTTTTGTTTTCTGAAATGCAGAATAAACCCTGCAAGAGAAAACAACAAAGACAAACATTAAAGCAGAGCTGAAAGCTGTCCAGAGCTGCTGTGGAAAAATTCCTCTCTGCATCAGGTGTGTTTCATTGTATCACTGTGCAAAGAAAAGGCTGAAAGATGCAGACGCACTTCTTATTTACCCAAATATTTAGGTGAAGTAGTGATAAATAGCAAAAAGGGATATAAATTCACAAGGTTTTAAGGACCTTTTTTATTTTTCTAAAGAGTGAAACCTCAAAGAAGAGAACTGAGGTCAGCAAACAGAGCAGGCTCAAAGCCTGAGGGAAGGGAGCAGGAGCACTTGCTACTCACCATATGAATGGCAGGCAAAGAGAAAAGCAGACCTGACCTTTCAGGGAGATCTGGAAACAGCCCCAAGAGCCCTGGTCATTAAAACAAAACAAAACAAAACACACAAAAAGGCATTAAGAAAACCTCACTCCAATGGGAAGAGGAAGTGGTTTAAGGGGATTAGCTCCCAAAAAACAAAGCTCCACTCTTCCTCAGACTGCCGAGGAGTCCCAGAAATATTCTTCTATAGTATTGATGGGGCTGTGAAAACGACAAATGTTGGCAACCACTCAACAAATGATAGTAATGGGAGGCGACATCTCTGGACCTCAACCAGCTAGCACACAATTGTCTCATTTTCATGGTGTGTCAAACTAAATTTAGATTTTAGCGCTCTGCTTGTCTTGCACCGTTGTCTCCTTTCCAGAGCAGAACATGGAAGAACATTTACAACTTTACACTAACTTTGACCTGCAAACACAAATGCCAGCCCGCAAAAACTAGTGCTGAATCATTTCTTTTTCCAGCTGCGACCTTTTTACCCTCCTTCCCTTTCATGTCAGCCCATTTCTTCATGAGCGGCTCTCATGCATCTATATCACGGAAGTATTTAAGAAGATTCAGTGGATTTGTACTCGATGAGGTGCAGGGAAATTTTCTCAGCCAGGAACCTTTCATGTTGGGCAACAGACACAGTTGCCCTTTTCTGACAGTCCTTCTCCAACAAGCATAACACCACCTACAAAAACCACAACAGCCTAGTAACCTGTTTCACAAAACCGAAATGCCCTAAAATCTTGGGATGTTACAAGCAGACACAGTGGCAAGGCATTCATGGATACAAAACAGACATCAGTTTTGCCTTGGCACTGTAATACTGAGATCTTCTCTATCTTGAGACTAAACAGATGATACCATGGAGTCACAGACACACTTGAGTCAGCTTTGCAAGGACCAGGTTTACACCCTCTCATTCTTTTACCGAAGTAACAGCCTCTACAGCTGTGCAAACCCAACTCATCTGGAAGTACTGCTATTGACACCAGACACTTTAAAAGCAATGATGCTTTTTTTGAAGCTAGCATTAAGAGCCTGATGTCTCGCTGCACCAAGGCAAAAAATATCAATCCCTTGAGCTTCAAAATTACTCAGAGATTTGGGCTTTAAAATGGGAGGGAGTTTATGGACTCAAAACAGGCCTGAAGTTAAAGTCCTTGAAGTTGGTTAGTTGGTTGTGTGACTTCAGGAGACTCTGAATTTGAATCTAAGACTCAGCAGAGAGCAGTTGTAGAGATGGACGAGGAAAGAGAGGTATCAAAATGAAAGCAGGCAATACAAGTTTCAGGTTAACTGCATGGGGACTTTTGAAGGAGAGGTACTGGTATGACTGCTAGATTAGACCTGAATTAGTCTGAGTTTACCACAGAAGAACAGGAGATGTCTAACACCACCTACTTCTGCTCAAGCTGGAAATACCAGAAAAATTCCCTCTGCTTGTGGTATTTTGGCACTTCTGGGTTCAAAAGATCAGTATACAGAGATGAATAAAAATTAGGAAAGGCCTGAACCAGAGCTCCATCCAATATCCATAAATTTGAGAACTCATTGCATACAGTGCAAACTTTGTGGATAAGTTCAATGGGAGATGGACGCAGGAGAAAAAAAAGCTACGATGACTTCTCAAAATCTTGAAAAACATAACTCTTCTGGAGCACAATTTTGTTGCACAAGCAGACAAAGACTCATCAAGGACCCATTTCAGTGAAGCACACACATACAAATGAATAAGGAAGGACTTGGGCATGTGCATAAAGTTAAGCATGTGTTCAATCACTCTGCTGAACACAGGGCATAGGTTCTACTCCCTAGAAGTCATTTCCCATTTGGAAACCCTTGTCAGGGAGAGAAAGGGGAAAAAGGAGGGTTGTTTAGCATGATATTTTTAGATAGATTTTTAATGGAATATTTGTTAAGCTTTCTTCCACTCCGACAACCCCCCCTGCCCACTGTCTGGGTTTTGTGTGTGTTTTTTTTAATGGTTAGCAATGCATCACAGTACGGCTGCTGTTTAAATATTTGCCTGAAAAAAAATGTAGTCTGTGCTTAAGAAAAGTGGTTTGGCACAAACCGGACATTTTCAAACATCCATTTACCAGATGGATCACTTTGTTCAATTACAGAGAAAAAAAAAGATGCTGAAGGAGTTGAAAATCGAGTGGAATGTTCCTAAGCACACAGCATTGTTTACTATCTGCATGTCTCCTGGCATTCTATGAGAAACTATCAATAAGTTCTTCAAAAATGTTCCTTTCCTTTAAAGAAGTCTGCATTTTTAACAATAATAAAAAGGCAGTAAATATACTCTACAATAGCCTGATGGAAAAATGTGCTAAAGTATTTCTATAAATCAAATGTAGCAGTTTGGCATTAGCTCTGAGGCAGTAAATTTAGTAAATTAGGACCAGATGATTTTAAAATAGAATCTTACATAACTTTCTAGCATGATATATATATTTTTTAATTTAACACAAGTTTGTCTGTCTTCATAAAGTTATCTTGGCTGCTACCAGAATGTGGTTCAGTCTTTAAGAACCATATTTTTTGTTATTTATCAAGTGCAGAATGTTTTAAATATCAAAGTAAGGAGGGGAACAGATTTCCCAAAAGACAGAAAAGGCTATAATCTGTACTGATCCACATAAGGTGTGGGGTGCTTTGTATGCCTAATGCCCCTGACTATTTCTCTCTCATTATCTTGATTAATAATAGTCTATTTCTCTATCCATCTTCCTTTTCTCGCCCTCTTTCCCTTTTCCCACAACTGCAAAGAAATGTCTCCTTCCATTCCTCCTCACAGTGGTTACAGCTCCTACAAATGCAACTTGGTCCGACAGACTTTTCTTTCACCCATGTGCTTAGGTCAGGAGTCAGCATTTGGGACATTTCTGCACCAGAAGATCCGTCTCTGAGAAATAAGGAAAATGAAATTATAAGACCAGTCTAAGGAGCCTATTCCACCAGCTTTAGTCCAAACCTTTTGACCCTATCTACACATACATACCTGAAACCTGCTCTCCCAGCACATCTAGGACTTTCATGTTTCTGTGCCAGTGTTTACAACACTAGATAGTCATGTCAGACCACTGCTTATGTTCTGGGGAGAGGGGATTGCATATGTATGGCTTTCACGGTCTTCTTTTTGGGCAAACACTCATCCATACCATGGTCTTTCACTGGAAGCAACAGCTTCTGGAATAGCTACTGTGGACCCATCCCACGGCAACTGCGCTCACCATGGCATGCTACAGTGCCTTACTTTTGAAAGTATGACTAAGGTCATTTTACAGTGCCTACTCACTGTCTAGAGAGCCAGAGCCAACACACTCTATCTCAGAACTTTAAAGTAAGAGGAGAGCCTCTCTGGTACCCTGACACTCCCAGGGACTTTTAACAATGCCTTCCAGACGTACATTCTCCAGGACCTTATGGCACAACAAATGAGCTAAGCCCCTCCTCAAAGGCCATGAGTACAAGTGGAGACAGATCTTTACAGCTCCCAGACAGGGCTGAACTCTGAGGAGGTGAGGAGTGAAATCCTTGTGTCAACACTTATGACTCAAGCCCTCATCAGACTTCAGGAACAAACACCATGAGTCAACTGGGATGTGAGGGAAAGGGCAGACAGAGTAGAGAACGTAGGTGTTGAAGGAGAGACCAGCAAACAGTTGTGTGTAGCCTTCCTTTCATGTGACCCCAAGTCTGGTGCTTCTATCAGCTGTGCAAGTGTAAGTATCGAGACTGAAGCAAGCAGAAGAATAACTGTGGTGGATACTCGTGAGAGCAGAGTTATCTGCAACCACTGCCTCCCTCAGCAGAGACAAGTCTACTATGAGGAGCCAATTTAGTCAAAGCCAAGGCTCGGGATGCTATGCGGTGTGGGCCAAATCCTGGTCCCAGTGAAGTCGAGGGAAGCTTTGCCAATGGGAACATGCTCTGTCCTTTTCACCCCGTCTTTGGCTACCCCGTTGCTGGAAGCATTCAGAGTTTGCAAATGATAGCAATGGAAAAGAGAGGGAACAGAGTTCCCACGTTCCTTCTCTTCTACTATTGTTTCCTGAGAGTCCTGCAACGCACAGTAATGCAATGATCTTTTCTTTAAATGACATTGGACTGAATTGCTTGTTAAAAATAACAGAAGAGGAGGAGGGGTTTGGAAATCAGTCATTTTCCTTTAAAGAATGATTTTGGGAGAGTAGACCATAAACAGATTTAGATGGCAGCAAAGATAACCATTTTTGGCAGTTTTATGGAGATGCAAATTTACACGGAGTATGAGATGAGAGCTTAAACACCAGCACCCAAAGGAGAGAAAAATAAGTCAGACAGTGTGAGACATTTCATGTGCCATTCTCTGTTGTTGTGGATATCAACTGACCTCCACAGATCTGGCTGAGGTGAAAGAGAGAAAAGATGATCGCTTTCCTATCATATATCCTCTCTCCAAACACCTCCAAAAGAAGCAAATTCCCCTGAAATTCCTCAAGCTTCAAAACACCTCCAGGCTGAGTCTTCATGGGAAGCTTGGTGGTAAAGGCAAAACAGAAGTTTCCCCTCTCGATTGATTTTTTTTTTAAATCTCTAATTTGCATTTTATTAAATTTTAATTTTTGCTTCCCCTCCTCCCACTGGAAAGAACTGGTAGCTGGCTAGTGGACAACAACCGAGCTGTGGGCCCTGCCAGAGAGAAATGCTTTTGGTGCTATGACAGAGTTGCTGGTGAGAGATGGGAAGAGGCAAAAAACAAGGATATAAAAGATAACAGCAGCAGATTACCTTTGCTAAAAGAAGTGTGGGAGATACTGTTGTGGTTTAACCCCGGCCGGTAACTAAGCACCACGCAGACACTCACTCGCTACCCTCCCACCCAGTGGGATGGCCCGAGCAACAACAAGTGATGCACAATTCAATCGCTCACCACTTGCTGACTGATACCCAGTTAGTTCCCAAGGAGCAATCCGTCCCTCCCGGCCAACTCCCCCCAGTTTATATACTAGGCATGGTATGGGATACCTCTTTGGCTGGTTTGGGTCAGCTGTCCTGGCTGTGTCCCCTCCCAACTTCTTGTGCCCTTCCAGCCTTCTCGCTGGCTGGGCATAAGAAGCTGAAAAATCCTTGACTTAGTATAAACACTACCTAGCAACAACTGAAAACATCAGTGTGTTATCAACATTCTTCTCATACTGAACCCAAAACACAACACTATACCAGCTACTAGAAAGAAAATTAACTCTATCCCAGCTGAAACCAGGACAGATATGCAACAAAAGCTTCCTAAAACCAGACAGAACAAAAATAACAGGCTTTGCAAGCAAAATGGACACAGTTGGCTAGTCCAGTCACAGGACGATTCCTTGGATGATGTGTAAAACTGATGGACAGTTTACAGTCAGGAGAGATTGTATTTGAGGGTCAGTTTTGAGTTTCTGCCATGTTAAAGTAGTGTGCGTTTTGCAAATCAGGGGGAAGGGGAGAGTATTTAAATAAGGGTTTCTTTGGTCCTGGCTCCCTGAGATGGGGCTAAGATGCAGAAATGCTCTGCACAGAGGATTAATGGGCTTTGAAGGATTTTGATGCAGTATTTTAAATCTATCTAATAGATGTGTAAGGACTTCAATGCACACTCCTCGTTATAGGCCATTTTGTAGCTTAATGTTTCTGTACAACCTACTTCCACACAAATTCAGAGGAAAGTGCTGGCACATGTGTTTGAAAGTGGGGCTCTCCACCCTGTCAGCTGCAGGACTGGGAAGGCAGGAGGAAGGGAGGGAGAGGCAGGGAGGAAGAGTAGGCTGGAGCAGGGCACCAGAGACTGGAAAGGGCAGAGCCATGCACTACTATGTTCAAGACAAAGCTTCTGGGGATAGGAATTGCTGCATATTACTCTGTGTGTGCATGTGTGGAGGTGAGAGAGATCATGCTTGCTGAGAAAAAACTTGCTGATGCTAGTCTACGAAACCTTATCTTTCTAGATGTCAAACAGGATGTCACGGGGAAGTGAACCTTTTTACTCCAGACCACTGTTTCCTACTTAATTGTCCACACTCACACTCTTGCTTTCATGAAGGAACTCACTCCCACAAACGTAGTATGCCAGACGCATGTATTCAAAAGAGCCTGGGGTGTTTCCAAACTGGGATCATAGTGCTGTGGTGGGCTGGTTGGCCTCCACCAAAAAAAACCCAAACCAGCCCAAAAAGAGAAAGAAAAGAAAAACCTTACTCAATTCACTCCTATTTTAACAATTGTAATACCTGGTGGAATAACATAACATCCATTGTGGATCCACGCGGATAAAATCTCAGCTTCAGAGTTTCACCCAAACTGGGGAAAGTTCAAGTAGAAAGTTCAGGTAAAGATCTGAGCTTTTGGATGCCAGCACTGCAACTTCTTACGACTGCATGAAAAGCTTAACATGCCTAAGCTTTGTGGCTAAGTTTCTTGTCTGAGGCAATTCCGGTTCCAATTCTGGATTCCTTTCATCTTAAATGAGCTGTGATGTCTAAACATACATTTCCTCTTGAGCAACCTCCCTGTATTACATTTATCATATTTCATCTGCATAATTGTGAACCAGAGAGAACAGAAGCCTTTTGCAGTCTCTCCATAGTTATGCTATTTCTCAGCTTTTCTTACGAAAAACAGAAAACCCCTCTTTTGGCATCAGTAGGTTGAATGGCATGCATGCCACACGTCTGGAAGCAAGCCTGTATTTTTTAAGCCCATGTATTAAAAATACTCAGTGCTGGAGGGGAAAATAAAGGAGTGTATTCTGCGAGCACAACTGTTAGACTGGTTTGTTTGTTTGGGAAATGAATAAGCCTTTGACAGTATCCTTGGAAGGAATAGGCCAGTGCGTGCTCCATCCTGACATTCTTTTCCCTCTCCAGTCTTCCCCGCATACCTTACGTTCCTCTTGCCCTCCCAACACCACTGGTTCGTGGGCAGGCAAGCACTGGAGACCCAGTCTGCCACAGCCCTGCACCCGTCTTGAAGCCACCGCCTTCTGCCATCTCTTCTACTCAATGCACCAATGTTATCTGCACGAGTGCACACATCAAGGTTTGCAGAGCTCTTAACTTGCCTTGGCTTTGCAAAGTGCATGTGGCAGCTCAGTTACGATTGCTGCCGTCTTCCACAAATTCCTTCCAACACTGCTGAGAACATGAAGTCCCCCTGACCCACGTGCTCTGCACCAGCTGGATGGCTGAGGAGCTGCTCTGCTGCACGGACCTGGAAAAGCTATTCTTTTTCATCCTCATCTGCAGTTATTATTCAGCGTTGGACCAGAGCTAAATTTACTTCAAATCAATTTTACATTCTCTCCTTTCCTTTCTCCAGGGTGAGATGGGTCCCTCCTGCTGTTTTAATAGTGATTCTTCTGTTTCCCTTCCTGCGTTCATTTTCCCCTGACAAGGTGACCACCTGCCTCTCATAACAAGTGAAAATTGTAGTGGTATTTATCCACACCCCCCCCTTTTTTTTAAACCAAACAGACTTTTCAGTTTTTATTTGCAGGGTCAGGCTGGTGGCTTAGTGATAGCCAGTTCCGGAATATCTAAACTCCAACTGCCTTCCATGATTTCTCAAGCTAACAAAGGCTGGATTCAATTTCAAAACCTTTTGGGTGGGAGGACACCAGCATGTTTCTTTCTGGCTGGCATTTGAAGCAAAACAGAGAGGACAGAGGGAGCTGCATTTATTCCCTTTATCTGAAGGAGGGTCACTAAACAGGGCCTTGATGGTTGACTTACAAAGTTAAATGAGCGATTGCTGAAGAAACACTGCATAGAATGCCCTTCTTGAGAATGTGAACAGCTTTTGTGCTTTATTGTGAAAGGAGGTGGGATGCCTGTAAGATTAGTTCATATATATTAAAGAAAATGCAGAGTTCTAGAGCAAGGCCAGTGAACTAGCTCTGTGGTTAAAAGGCATCTTAGGTAGAATGGCAAAGGAAAGTCAAATTTAAAAAGATACTTCTATTAACAATTTTTATTCTCACAATTTGACCCTTGCATTTAAACCTGATGACTACAGTGATCGCTACTCACCCCTCTGTCTGCCATGACAGACTTCTGTTACTGTTAAATGGAATAGACCGCTTGCTTGAAAAGATTTCCATCACTGGTCAAAGAAAAACAGAGCAGACTTTGTTTTGGTTTGCTGAAATGCAAAATATTCCCTTCTTTGAGTGAGACTGAAATCTTTTTCTCATCATCTCGTAGTGAGGTGGGAGAGGAGGCCTTTCTGTGCAGACAGACACAGAAGCCTGCCCACGTCAGTGGTGAGTTTTTGTTAATGTTCTTTTCAGGAAACAGCAGCGTTTCATCTTTTTTAACAGATTTGTCCAAGCAAGCAAATTCCGCCACTCTGAGTGTGTACAAAACCATTCTACACTGGAGAAATTCCATCCACTGCATATCCACTGAACCAGTCTGGGTAGTGTTGTAGAGGTGGCAGGACCAAGGCTAATTACGACTCCTTTGCTCGTAAAGTGCAGTGGCACTGTAACTAAATTAATTTTTATCCCAATTCCCTGGCCAAGTATCACAGCAAGAAGTGATGCAGATGCTGCACAACATTATCCAAAGGATAGTCAGGGCTTTGTGCAGGAAAAAAAAAAAGATAGCGCAGTGTTTCCCAAACACAGAGCTCACAGACCCTTTCTGAAAAGACTCTGTCAACTGTGAGGGAGACACTCTGCTGTGTCTCTCTTTTCTCAGGTTGTATCATGGGGAAATAGGAACAAGGGATTTTTGTTTGAGTAACCTTTCAGAGCAGGATATCTGTCTCGTGTTCTTCTCCTATCAATTGTCACAGGGCGATAGCTGGCTGATTTGCTTCAACGGGTATTCCCTTCCCAGCCTGGCTGACAGCTGTGTTTCATGTTGTGTGCTGAGCGTTGTGGTGGCCGAGCCGCACAGCCTGGCTGACAAGCAGTCCCTTTGGCTGCCCTACCATTTCACCTGCTGCCATCTCCCAAATACCCCAGAACCCCAACTGGCAATCAGGAGGCACCAGGAAGACACAGACCAGTGGTGCGGTGAGAAATAAAGCAAGCGATAAGCTCACCAGGATGGTGTATGAGAGCAGGAGACAAGCAGTAGGTTGCCCAAATGAGCAGAGAGTAATATTATTTGCCGTCAGCAAAAGCAAAGAAACAAACAAAAGCCATTGATGCAGGCACAAGACAAAGTCACAGAACCCATTTGCTACTCAGCTAGAATTGCAGTGGCACAAAGTATGAGGCAGTGAATCAAGCCATTGCTGTGCTGTGAAGCAAAAAGACACATTACATGAATTACCCTCCTGAGAACTTCAATAGGACCCTGTAGTTATAAATCCTGGCAGTATAGCTCAAGTTGCTTCTACAACACAGACATCCAGGTCTTGGCTTCCCCTTCAGCATGTTCCATTGTATAATTGAGCTGATTATCCAAGGCAACCAACTCAAAACTTTCCTAGACTATGCCTGAAATACAATATTACATAGTAAAGGCACAGCAGTCGGCAAGGTCATCAAGAAAAGCCAAGTGCTTGCACTAACCACAAATGCATGCTTGCCACAATCCTGACTTCTTATAGTAATGCATCAAGGTTAGAGGATCGTATTTACAAATCTCTCTTTCAAGGTATATCTAATTCCTGATATTCGTGATAGATTGGGGAGCTCTAGCTCTGCTAGAAGTGTTGCACTAAGCGGGAGTATTTCACCCTTGGGGAAATTAAAAACCCCCTCAAAGTGCAAAGAAAACCTAAGACAGTAAACAGAGTAGGTGAGAGAAGGGGGAGGGAGGGTGCGTGAATAAAATGAGCAGTGGGACTTGACTGAGGAGGTGGTGTGCGATGGCAATCTCTCTTTCTCCCTGTAAAATACCAATTCTTGTATCTGCTTCTTCAGAACTGTATAGCTACCAACACCGATGGACTTTGTGCCCAAAGTGTCATTCCAGTGGCATCTAATTAAAAGTTTTTAATATGAGTTATGGAGAGCAATAAAGGCAAAACAATATATACAAGGGAACAACTCAACTAGAATTCTACATTAACACATCTGTTACCTCATATCAAGATCAGTCAGGGACATTTTACATACATTAAAAGCAATGCAAGCTAAAACAAAAGCAGAAGGCACAGCTTTTCAAATGTGTTTAGATTTCATAATGTGATTGTAAAGCATTCTGAAAAAGGAAAAACACCAATTACATTAAAAGTATCACTGCTGGTCAGATGACTGGAAACCAGATGCACTCTGCATTTAAATATAGGTGAAGTCAGAAGTATGATTCTACTTTTCTTATTTTTGTCTCTGACACTTATCCGGTTCTTATTAATGTGGTTCTACAATCTTTAATGCATTTATCTTCATGACAATGGTGCCACATAAAGAGATTATACAGAGCTTGTTCAGGGAATGGGATTTGGATGCTAGTCCAATACCATGCAAACACATTAGCCATCGCATCCTCTGTACTTAGGAGAAATTTTCTTCTCCCAGGAGAAATTTTTATCCTTGGAGTATGAAGGGCAAAAACACGCAAAAAGAAAATCCAAGGTCAAACTCCACAGTTAAGAAACACTCCAAAGAGAATTGCGCTCTTCTAGTAGTAAGCTGGTTATGCATAATCACTGGAAGAATTATTTCTTAAATAAAGTGTCTAAGGACACAGCATACAAATGAGCTTTATTCTCTCGAAACTACCCACATTTATTTTGATGCTACACTTAAAACAACACTGCTCCAAACTCAGTGCATATAAAATATTATCTATATCAAGTACCGTCTTGGAAAATCAGAAGAATCAACAGCAACAACAAAAACAGAAGGAAAAACCCAAAGAAAAACCCCTGTGGGGGGTTACAGCCAGTGAAGCTACAGCACTGCATAGGGATCCCAGTCACAGTGGCGTGCTCTGCACTGCAGGAAGCAGAAGCTCGCTTTTCTCACTGAGACATCTTTTGTGCTGACAGGAACTCATACCGATGAACTACTAGACAGTATAGAAAAAAATTATTTTTGCATTCATTTAGTAAATTTGTATAGTACAACCACATATTTTCTGCTGGAACTAGAGAACGGAAGAGATTGCAGATAAAAGTATGACATTCCTTAGAAGCCATGAAGCCATTTTAGCAACAGGATCCTTCTCTAGAGGATTAGTCACATGAGAATTTAAGGATATCACTGTACTATGGAATGAAGTTATGTTGGTAATCTGGTAGTACAAGATTATTCTTTGCTGTGTTTCCTTAGGCCACTAGAAACAGTCTTGAGTCCATCTGTGACCTAGAAATGTTGGGTAAGATCCAACTCGGGCAAAAAGGAGAGAATTTATTTCCTGTTCATCTAAACAAGCTGGAGTATGTCCCATACACAAAGATTCCTATTATGTGCACCATATTAATCATGCCTGATTAAGGGGTCTGACTTAAAAAGCATGGAGGATCGCCACACATTTATTTTCCCTGCTCTTTCCTGCCCCCAAGATACCAGAGTTAATTATTACTCTCTTCCAAGTAATCCTTATTTGCCATGGTCACTCTTTATAATGGACATCTCTAGATGATTAAAGCCATCTTGGCCTCTGGTGTCTAACCGGTGTTTGAATAGGAGGCTTTCCCGGGCAAAGCAAACGCTGGGCATTTTGATTCAAGAGGTAGTAGTTAGAAGATCCATCTTTTGAGGACAAACGAGGACAAAAATCAATCGCAAAGACAGGAAGGGAGCAGCGTGAAGTGCCCAACCCCTCCGAGAGCTGCACAAGAAAAAGGCGGCTACAGAGGGGACGGATGGGGAAGGTTTAGCACCAGGCCCCAGACCAGGCCAGACTGCGAGGGGGCATTTTTGTTTCCCCGCCGCTTTGTCACTTCAGAGCCGCTCCTCCCGGGGCCGCCTTCACTGACAGCCCGGGCGCTTTGAACCTTGCCGGGCCCAGAAACCCCCCTCAGCACGGGAGGCAGCAGCCGGGGCGGGGGCGGCAGACAGAAGGCCTTTTGTTCCGAGTGTCCCTGTCGTGCGGGGAACTCGAGGTGAGCGGCTTGTGAGAGGGCACGGGCGGACCCGGTGCCCCACCAGAAGCGGGGCCCTCGCTCTGTGGGACCCCTTCTCCTCCACCTCACAGAAGCGGGGGGCGCCTCGCGCGCCCGCTCGCCCTCAGCGCCCCGAAGGGCGGGAAGCAGAGGGCGGAGCCGCGGGGGGGGTGGGTGGAGAGGGTCCACCTTGTCCCCGAGCGTGGCCAATGGCGGGGGCGCTATGCAAATGAGCGGGGTAGCCTGGCGGCGGTGGCGGGCGGCGGGGCGCGGAGAGGAGGAGGAGGAGGAGGCGGCGGCGGCGGCGATGCGGCGGGAGGCGGTGTAGCTGCCGCGCGGGCCCCCTCAGCGCTCCGCAGCCATGAAGTACAAGGTGAGCCGGCGGCGGGCGCCGTCCCGGGGCTGAGGCAGGGGCTGGGGCAGGCCTTTGAAGTCTCACGGGCTTGTCAAGCGGCTTCCCCGGCGGCAGCCGGGCGGCCCTCGCTGAGGGGCCGCAGCCCTGACAGGAGGCGGGCGGACGGGGCGCTCGGGGCTCCCCTCGGTGCCCCCCACAGGACGAGCGGGCGCAGCCGTTGGCCCGGGGTGGTGCGGCCGAGCCGCCCCGAGCCCGCTGCTCCGTGCTGTCTCCGGGCACGGAGCCCTAAGGGGGTGCCGGGGACGGGCAGCGAAGGGGGGGCAGGCCGGCGGAGACCCCCGCCCGCCCCGGGTGCTCTGGGGTGTTGTGGGTGGGGGGAGAAGGGGCTTCCCGCCCGGTGTCTCGGCCCCTCGCCCGCTTACGCCGGCGCTAGCGAACGGTGTGAGCCCGGTGTCTCGGGAAAGGCGGGTTTGTACGTGATGCCCAGCGTCGGTTCGGGACGGGCATCGCTGCTTCTCCCCGTTTTCCAGTCCTTGGTGAATGTCTCGTCATCACAGCGCAGTTTTACAGGGCGGTCTGTTCGGGTCACGAGCAAGAAGAAAAACCCCAAAACCACCGTATATTTAAAAAAATGGGTAGCCTAGCCCCCTTTCCCAAGTTAAATAATATAAGTGATTCTAGCTTAACCTTTTACTAGAGGTTTTTCTTCAGAAGACACAGATGTGGAGGCTTTCATCCTAATATTACTCTACTTAGAAACGTCTGGGCAAGGTACTGAATTGCCCACAGGGCATTAGATTACTGTACAGACATACCATAATCTTGTGTGATCGGAAAAAAAGGGGGAGGGAAGGAAAAACTTTACTTTCTCTGCCAAAAATAACTTCAGCATCAATAAAAAAGTGATTTGGAAATGTCACACATTATATACTTACTTGGAGACTAACTTGCTTTGGAAGTGAAGTCCATCTTCTTACTGAATTTAGGCGGTGTAGTGTCTCCTACATGGGAGCCCTAATGCTATAGCATTGTATAAGGCTATATATATAAGGGCAGAATGAGATGTGCGAGTGATACCTAGGTAAATATACGTAGATTTTCATGCTTTTCCATATATGTCTGAGCTCAGCCCAGGCTTTCAGCATCTCTCATACCCAAACTTTGGGAAAGGTCAGAGTTAAGTTTTCAAAGCTGCTGCCAGTTTCTCCATCTCATGGTGGTTAAGAATAACTGGGAAAAAGAAATTGTTTAAGATACAGATAGACAAAGATACTCCATGACTTTGAAAATTATTTTTTTTTCCTTTAATTCTGTCTCAAACAACTGTTCTGAAGTCTGAGATCAAATTCATCTCCTATCCCTTTCTACTCCCCCTCAAATCAGTTCAGGTAGACTTTATACCTGCTTAGAGAAGCTGTGACTCTTACCACAAAATGTCAGGCACTTGGGGTTAGAAGAGCAGTGTCACTGTTAGTCTAGAGCTCATGAACTGCTTTGCAGCTGCCCATGACTAAGCGACACTTCTGTCACAGTGGCAAAATAATGGTCCTGCATAGTTACACAGCTTCCTGACTTCTGGTGTCACCATCTATCCTTCCTCTGATACAAGGAGATCATGCTTCATATGTAGCCCAGTGGCACTGCAAGAATAGGGACCGATAAGGTGGCTCAAAAGGTGGAAGTCTTCCCTGCTCTGTAATGTTTCCTTTGCCCTGTCTGTTTGGAATGAGCATTTTGGTTTGGGTTTGTGATTACGTAACTCTAGACAGAGAAAGCTAGACAAAGAACGTTCGAGCCATAAAAAAAAAAAAAAAAAAAAAAAAAAAAAAAAGACTGAGGGTTTTGGCCTTCTTGTCAGACTAAGGTGTTTACTTTCCCTGGGAAATGTCAAGTAGTTACACTGTTTAACTAGGACAAACATTCTTAGATCTATTTCTTATCCCTGATCTATTTCTTATCCCTGGAGTAACACAGAAAGAAAATACCTGCTCATTCAGTGTCTATTATTTTCTTTCTGTATTTGCTTTCTTTCTTTTATTTTTCTATAGAAAAACAAAAGTCCTATAGTTTTTATTGTATACAGAAAATAAAGGAACAGAGCATGCTTACAGGCTGCCTGGGGACATACCATCATTTCAGAGGTGGCTTAGATTCCAGGTGCAGAGTTGGGTCTATTTAACTGCTCCTGGTGTTATATTGAGGCCTGTCATTCTTTACTTTCATTGTGATAGTCCATAAGATAAGGCCTCATTTAATGAAATGATTGAGATTCTTATTAGAGTTTAATTAGAGTATTAACAGTTGGACAGAACAGGAACTGACTTATGTGTGAGACCCTGAGTATGTCTCTCCATCACTCGTGGCTTCACTTTCAGCGTGACTAAACCCAAGATCATTTCTGGTCTAGAAATCCTTTCCGCTAGTCAGTCTACCCTTTTTTCACTCATAAACATTTTGAAGACTTGTTCGCTCTCTTATTTTACCTAAGCTTCTTTTATTGTCCATCCCACTCTTTAAACATCCTTCCAACATAATACTCAAGTCTGACTCCTCTGAAAGCCACTGGGAAAATCCCTGTGGATTTAAGCAAGTTCAGAATTTTACCTTATATATGTCTTTAGTATGTCTTTACACTTCTGTCTATCTTTTGCACACTGTGTGAAATTGAGTGAAGATGTGACTGTTTAAAGCAAAGACAAATTTAACCCCAGATTAGGTCCTCTTCTGCCATTCATGTGCTAGTTAAATACTGGAGAACACAAAAGTTACCCTGAGCCATGAAAAGATAGGAAATGTTAGCATAACAAATATTTCTATGTTGGTTGTGAGCATTTCTTAGTCCTCCTTGTCTAAAAGCTACTTTCAGAAACTAATTCCTGTAGGGTGCAGTTGTATTATGGCAACACCCCAGTTCTTCATTTGATGACAACAGCATCCTTTTGTGCTAAATCTCCATGTACCACAAAACTGCATCCCATCAAGGTCTCACAGGATGCTGTTCAAGTAATCTGTAATCCAGAAGGTAGGATCAACCCTTTCTGAAACCAAACCCAGACTGTGATTCCAAGGATGAAGCAGTTACAGCTAAAATGTGCTATATAGGAACAGAAATACCAGTGGGTTACCATGATCAGAGAGGAACATGGATGGGAGAGGATGTATCTGGCCAGCAATCCCAATGCCCTTATCTCAGGCAATAAAAGTGTGACAGAAGCAAAAGGGAGAAGACATTATCATAACAAGGCTTTTGTAGCTTGTTGGCTGTTCACAAGACAAAAAAAGAGGGGGAAGGAGAAAGGGGGACTTATCTGTTTACTAAAGATCCAAACAGTTAGTGAAAGAGGAGAGAAAAAACAACAAAACCCCCTGCATTCCTTACCTCATTTAAGCCAAAAGGAATGACGTAGACGTAAAGTATGAGGTCTTGATTATCTATTTTTAGATAATTTGTTGGGCAAGGGAGAACCCTAAGTAAATAGGGTTTGAAATGCCTGCCATTTGTGCTAAGGCACAGTCCTGTAATATATAGACTTGGTTACAATGCCTGTATGCCAAGACAAACAAAATAGTGTCACTGGGAAGAAATACTATATTCCCAACCAGGAATGCTTGTGAAAAGCTGCTTGTAACCCTGGCAATGAAAGACTTTGAGTGTTGGGCCATGTAAAAGGAAGAGAACTGCCTGTACTTTACTAACCAAATCCTCTCTGTTTTGTTTATCCCTCACACTCCTCTTTGTTTTCCTTTTTTTTTTTTTGCTATCTCAGCGATCACAGGGTGACAATCAAACTTAGGAGTAAATAGGAACCGTAAAACCTTGTAAAAGGTAGTATTAGAGAAACAAACCAACAAAGGGGAAAAACTGTACAAGTTTGTGCCATCTCTGTTACCGTTGTGAATTTGCAATGGAAGTTTCCATGCTTTTTATCTCCTCCATGCATGTATGGAGGAAGGTGACAGAAGTCTAGCAGGGTCAGGCCTAAATCAGCAGCAACACTAGTGACATGTAGCAGTAGGACTGGCTCCTTCCTAAAGCTTGGAGGGCCACTGTCCTTTTCAGATTCCCACTCTTCCCACTGTGGCTTCTGTGTTGCCCCCCACCCCCTCCCAGCCCCTGGTAAACTTATGTATTGCTTATAAGCCTCCAATTTTGGGTCAAGTATGTATTTGTATACTTAATAGAGGTAACTGCCTCAATACCTCAGGGCATTTGAGAAACTCCCACAATAGAATTTGTTTGCCCTACCAAAGGCTGGGTAAGATAGCAAGGTGCTGTTCATTCTGTTTTACAGAAGGAGGTGCTGCTGAAGGTGGGGGAAGTTACAGGACTTGTTTCAGAGGAAAAAGAAGAGCCATCACAAAGCATTACAGCTAACAGCATGCAGGTTTTTTTGCATGATTTCTAAACTTCTGTTTTCATGCTAACAGCTGTTCTTGAGTAATACAGCTGTAAATCTATTTCAACAAGAACCTGGTAGCCTAATCTGTCTCTGTCCAGTAGTTCCTAGTACATGATGGGGAAGCAGAACTGCCAGAACAGTCTTCCTTATATTTTTGATAGTTCCAATTCAGATTGACCCTAGATAGTACAAGAGGTATTGGATACTAATCTAGGGTTTTTACTCATGCTTTTAAGATTCTGCTAGAGGCTGCAGTCACATTAGACTATTACTTTGCCCTTAGGTATCTTGACTCAACATTAGTCATTGCAAGCACTGCCATACTATCAAAAGACCTGATCAGAGGGGCACCTGCCAGATCAGAGAGCAGGAGAACTGCCTAATAGGAAGACTTTATGGAACATCTTCTGCAAAGCAAAAATGAAAGTACATTTTAGGAGGGTTCTGCAGCCTTTCTAAGCCGATAACCACTGTTTTTCAGAATACAGGTTAGACTTTGGAGAAGTCTCATGAAGTGTTATTTTGAACTTGTTAAGTGTTGGAGCACAATTCCTAAGACCATGTACAAACTCACCTTTGGAATCTTACGATCTCAAGCACAGCAGCAAGTGGGGTTAGAAGAGATTATACTTGCACTGATATCTTATCACTGAACATTGAACTCATACGTGTGGTGGTTCAGGAGAAGCTTATACTGTTGAACTGCCTGTGCTCCGTGACAAATACCAGCATCATTGCAGCAAGGCCAGGTGCGTCTAGTGACCCGAGTAAAAGTCTGAATGAGGCAATTCTCCTGAGTCACACACACCTCCATGCATCACTACTGGAATGGGTGTACCTACTGGCTACTTTGGCCAACTTTAGAAACGGTAGGAGACAAGAAGCCTTTTTCTTCTCACAAAGAACTTGCACTCTTGGTAGTCCTCAGCCAAGCATGAGGTCCTGCTCTTGCACAGAAGTACAGGAGAAGAGGACGTACACCCAGTATCTGGAAATAGCAAACAGCCTTGTATCTCTGTGCATACAAAAAGTAGAAGACTCTCACTGGAGCATAGGGCTTCCTCCTTGTCATATTGCTGTTATCAAAGGTGTTAAGGGCACGGGAATGTCTTGTGCATATAATAGATGGGCTTAGGTCACTTAGGGGCCTAGGTAAAGTCACTTTTGTTTTGCTTATTTTATTTGGACTAGCTTGTCACAGACATCTAAGTACTTAAAATCCCATTCATGCCAACAGGAATTAGGAATCCGCCTGTCTCCAAGATCTAGAGTTTAATTTCATTTTTAAAGCGACATAAGCATGTAAGAGGAGCATGCACAGGTGTCTGCCTTAGCTGCAGTGGAGAGCAATTGTGGAGAACCCTTATCTTCTACTGTTCCCATTTCTGTCTGCACTTGATGGAGACAAGTAGCTGAACTTCTTGAGACATTAAAGTCCACACACCTCTGTAGGAGCTCACATGCAGTAACATTTGGAATCGTAAATGTGCAAGTCACATTTCAAGATGCTTCTTTACATAATAGGTGCTCTCTGAGCATCCATGAAAGTAATGGACGTTTACCTGTTACAACAGTACTCTGACCCCTGAAAGATGCTTTATGCTAGGTCTTCAGTAGGATTGATCACAGTCCTCTGGGACTGTACTACAAAAGAATATTTATGGCATGTATTCAGCAATATTTAAGTTGGGCTGCTGCTGAGTAAAGCTGCATTTAGAGGTACTCCTAGCTGCCTGTTAGTGGCTGCAGCTCTCGGTATCAGTGAAGCTAGGTCGCTTTATAGCAGCTAAGAGTACAGCCATGAATATTGCTGCCTGTTTATCACAGGCTGCTCTTGGCAAGTGACCTTTTTCTTTTGCCTTTTGGTCTAGACATTACAGTAGTGGAAACTGTCTTAATTTTAAGGAGTTCATTTTTCCACAGAAAATTTGGACGTAGCTTGTGTTTGACAAGAAACAGGACTGCTAAAGCTATAGTTTGCAGTCCTAGAAACACAAGTGCATAGCATGGCAAAAATTGTGTGGGTTTTTTTTTCTCTATAGGGATGAGGCCCATTCTTGCCTTTCTATTTTTGTTTGTTTTAAAAACACTTCATTCACAGTCAGTGGATTAGCCTGCCCAGAAAAGGAAGAGTAGTAAGAATGGATTTACTCTACAGGAATGCAGTCAGCACATCAGAAGCCCTTTCTTAAGCAGTCCTCATTCACAGCAAGGTTGAAAATTTTAGCAATAGCAATACTGTCAACCATTTGGTGACAACAAATCTTAGAAAATGCTGAAGGATCCTAGGAGTAAATCTCAATTCCTCCAATGAATGTCCGGCTTAGTTGAGGGCAGGGGGAGAAAAATACAGACCATGAAAATTCAATGATTCTCTTTCAAAGGAATTTTTTGATCCAAAGGGTTAAGTACAAAACAACTGCAAGTGTGCACTCTCTGTTTAACATACAGCTTGCAGTAGGTTGGGTCATGAATGCCTTTGTCCTATGGACTTTACATCCAGTTAAAATGCTTAGGGGTAATAAACCAACTTTTACTGTTATAGAAGGGCCTAG
Organism: Haliaeetus albicilla; assembly: GCF_947461875.1. Classification (NCBI taxonomy): domain Eukaryota; kingdom Metazoa; phylum Chordata; class Aves; order Accipitriformes; family Accipitridae; genus Haliaeetus; species Haliaeetus albicilla. The sequence continues at coordinate 17,865,029 of NC_091503.1, read as the reverse complement.
TTTACAAGCAGATATCTTCTCTTTTTTTCTCTCTCCCTGCTTATACTGATTTATCTTGTTCTCAGCCCAGAAACTGCACAAACCAATCTCTCACATGATCAAGAATGCAGTTAAAGTTGCATTTCAGTCTGAGACTAAGCATAGTAACTATAACTGGTTAAAATGCACTCACACACTCTCCCTTCTTCAGGGGTATGCTTCTCTAGAAAACGTCAGCTTGCCAAAATCAAGCTGTTCTGGAAGGCTTGTTGACTTTTGGCCGCTGCCCTGAGGTATGAAGAAGACCCTGACCGGACCTGGCAAGCCTCATCTACCAGCCAGGCTTTGCTCCCCTGGAAGTGGGTCTGATTCACAGGCAACTTGCAGCCTGTCCCCCCACCAGCCTGCTGAGGGCTGTCAGGAGCCTGGAAACTTGAGTTCCCAAGCTTGTTTCTCTTCAGTAAGTTGGACTCTCAGGGCATCCCAAGTTGTGGCTGCTGTGTAGTATCCCAGATGGTAACACTAAAGTGACAGAGAAGGGTGGCTTCCCCTTCTATGGAGAATTTTTGGAGAGACTTGGAGGAAGAATAGCATGTCCCAGTTCAGCTAAGTTCTAGATTTAAAATAAAAAAAAAATTAAAAAAAAAGAATCATACTTTACAAAGCTGAAGACATCAGACAGAAGTAAGTTGGTGACAATACTGAGGTCCTGTGTCTACACAGCTATGGTTTCTTGACAATCAACTTGTGATTGTTTTCCCAGAGCTGCGTAGAGAAGGGCTAAATTTGGGAGGAGGGGGTTTTTTGTAAGAAAACTTTGTCTGGGAGAAGACTGCTTGCAAATGCCAGAAAATGGAAAACTGAGAACTCAAAACACACGTTTTGGGATTCTTTCTTTCCATCTTTTTTCTTTTTTTTTCATTCTGCTCTGCTCCTTCAATTTTTAAGCATTCAACATCCGATCTCCTTTCATTAAGTTTTTAATTGCTTGCCTGAGGGAAAGAAGTTAGGTTTTCCATCTGCTTTTTGATTTTGATGTACTGCGGTTTAATCACAGTGAGATCATATTTACTCTAAGGCTATTGTTTGCATGCTTTATTTTTTCCTTCCCCCCCTCCCCAACTGATGTCACAGAAGGCACACAGCCCTCAGACAGATTTGAAAAGACCTTTTAAAGTCATGGAACTAGATCACACCCTTCCTTGGGTGGGGGGAAAGGAAACTGGTTACAAGGGTAAAACATATACAGAAAACTTTGCGAGTTAGGTGTGGTGGAATTTCCCAAAGTATTAATAGGACTTGAAGGTAAGTCAGGGGATGTAGTTTGCATTCCCAGAAAGAGCAAAGAAAATGCATTCCTGTAAAACACCAGGAACTTGGAGGGCAGGGGAATAAGATCAGAATATGTCACCAGTGGATCACTGCTCTGCTTCACTGTAAATGTTACTGTCACAAACTGTATTGGTCTTCTACTATAGCTCCAAAACAGGGTGGGTGGTCTGACAACACAGAAGCAGTGTGCATTAATCTCAGGGGTGTTCCCCAGGGCTGAGCGAAAGAGCATTACCTCAGATATGCCCTTTTCTAATGTAGCTGTGACCTGTTGCGTCTCACTGCACAGACTCCAAACAGAAGGTTGCTATGTAGTAAAAAGGGAGTTGCCACTTCTGTTAAACTCCCCCTACAAGCTCACTGAGCACCTCAGAGGTTTTGTGCGATTTAGATGGTGTTTGTGATACAATACATCCATCCTTCACTGCATCAGAAACAGAAGGGGTAAATAAACTCCTTATTTAACATCTGACCTTAAATTATATTTCTACGATTACCTTTGTAATGCCTAGGAAAGCAGAGCAGCACCCCCGCACCTCACATCCCCTCTAACTAAAATAAAATAACACCAGCCAAGCCAAAAACCAAAACTCAATCAAGAGACAAAAGAATATCGTTCAAATGTACAAATAAAGTCTAGCTTGTTGTCCATCTAGCCAACATAGAGTTATTTTGTTGCTCTTAATAAATACAGAGCCAGAAAACTTTTTTTTCAACTCACTTGTCCAGTTTGAACTGTCAGGCACAGCAATAAGCTGATGCACTCGGTGCAGAACAAGGAAGTATTTTATTCACACAGGTCAAATCTTTGGTTAGGATCTCCTGCTCTAACCTTTGTTTTCGTATTTTTTCCTTTTTACTTCTCCCCCACCTTTTCTACCCTCCTAATTCCTTCTTGTGGATTCAGGCATTTGGATTCCTTCCCTAGTTGCAGGTTCACCACTGTGCCTCAGTTTCACCAAGTACTTTGCTGACTGCCTACAAAAAACTGGATACACAAACATCTCCTATTTGCTTAAAAATGGAGCAGCTATGCTGAAACAAAAAACGTTCTTAGACCAGAGAGCCTTCAGTCTCTCACATGTTTATGTTACATTTGAATCCCAGTCTTGGGTGAACTGATGGACCACATCAGCATCTTGAGCAGGAGTGTGAAGTGCCTGGGCCCTAGTCGGTCTGCTCGCTGCCTGCCTGCCACCCCTGCTGGGTGGAGTATTGTGCCTGGATAAACTGTCAGTGAATATATCCAGAGCATGACAGCCATAATGCCTGCTTTGGCTTATCCAAGTGTGATCCAGTAAGGAGGGGACATTCCCATTTTTCAGCCTTAACTTTCTGTGTAACTGGCCATGCTACAAAAAAAACCCAGCCAGAACAAACTCTGAAATTCAGACCTCTCAGGCCAGACAAAGGGGCTGGGACAGCTCGGTGGAACACTGAAATAAGACGCTTGCCTTTCTCCCCTGCAGACCCAAGGGTTTCCGCATCACAACCTCCAGGCAGCTTGGCATACCTTGGCATGACTGACAGCCTCTGTTCCGGAGATGCACAAGACTAGAGTGCAAGGATACTTAAGGTGGATGAAGACCTGTCCTCCTTAGGGCTCTGCTCAGCCTGTTACCTCATAGCACTCTCATTAGCTGTAAAGCCAGCCTTCCAAATCTGCATGGAAAACTGCCTTAATTTCCATCCAGCAGGACCTGTAATTATTTGGGCTAGCAATGGTTGACCAGAAAAGTATCTGCACTAAAACAAAACTTTGGTTTTCTGGTGAAAGAAAGCAAGAGAGTGCCTGAAAAGTGGAACTGTGGGCTTTGCCTGGAAGAGTGAGCTGAAACATTACTATGCTGAGCATTTGCAGCCAGGCTCCGTCTTTTGTCATTAGCTGTGAGCCAAGGAAGCTCGCAGTTCCCAGAGCCAGCAGGCAGACCTGCAGTCTGAACTAGGTGCTAAGGGCCTTTCAGAGTCCTCCTGCTGAACGTGTGGTAACTGCAACACCCTGGTAGTGCAGCAAGCTCTTCATACATGCTGTGGTAGCACTTCCTGCCTCCTCTACATAGCTATGGGTTACCTGCACACAGCTTGTTGCTGGCGATTAACCGTTACAGGTCTGCACGTGTGTGTGGGCTGTTACGGCCAAGCAGCAAGGTGCCATATCCTAGTCCATTCCCCATGTCGGTGCCCACAGGGACGTGTTGTAAGAACGTGCCAGTGCAGCTTTGTATGTACCAGATAATGCCTTTGCTGTTCACACTGCCTTCTTCCAGGTTTAAGGAGACCAGCAACAGACATTTTTCAAGGCTGAATGTCTTATTCAGTGACCTCTGTCAACTTGTATGAAGTAGCCTTCATGAAAAGTTGCTTGTTAAAGGTAGACCTGTTACCTACTGTACCTCAATAGTTTCTTTCCTTGCAAACACAGCACAATAAATTCTTTATTTCAGGGGCAGTGACAGTGAGAAATACAAAAGGAGATGGGAGCTAAAAAGAACAATATTAAACTGTCCAATGACCCTTGCACTGAAGCCCTTCTGTCAGGAGGCACAACAGAGCACAAATTTCCCTCTCTTCTACGAGTATGGCTTGTAGTTAAACTGTTTGTCTTAGAATAAAACTCACTCTTTACTGGGTTTTCAGATCAGTTCTTCAGTCTCACAGGCAAATCACAGGCCTACTGCAACTGTACAAGGGTACATAAATGCTTAAGCTTAGTTTGGAATGGCAGTCATTCATTTTAAAGAAACCTAAAAGACAGGGGAATCTGTATTAAAAATATTATGTGATGGATAATTAAAAGTGATCCAACCGAAATGAAGCTACTGGTTTGTGGACAGACACTCCTTTGGAGTGTCTTCCCCCACCTTTCCTTCCTTTGTTCCTCTCTTCCTTCCCTCTCCTAAGCTAGCTAAACATAGAAGAGAAGCCATTTGGCATTTTAAGAAACAGTTCATCCAATAATAGAAAAAAGGGGTCCCACCCTTTTTCAGTTAAGAGCAGAGGTGATTTCCCTAGTTCTGTTTGCACATAAACTCTATGCATAGGAAGTAATATTTAAAAACAAGACAAAGCAGAGCAAAACAACACACCCCACCAGCCAAGCACAGAGCAGAGATCAGTATCCACAAGCCTGCATGCTCTGGAACATCCTCATATTGCACCTCTAAGGGAAGCGACTGAAATTCTTTGAGCTTATGGTTGGTTGAACCTTTTCCTCGAGCATTCATTCATTGCAGAGCTGGCTGAGGAGTCAAGTTGGCAGCCCTCCACTAGGAGCTTGGCACCATGACACTCAGCCCTTAAAGAGTCCATTGTATTTAATCTCATAGCATGTCATTTATTATTCTGGTGTTTGCTTCCGTGGCTGTGGGCACCTCGCATGCTCATTACCCACATCACTGGATGTGTTTAACAGGAAGAGTAGATGTTTCCACCACTTTCTTTAACTCTTGCCTCTTCCGGCACTCAGCCTCATCAGCAAACAACCTTTTCATCCTCCAAACCACAAATTACAGAATTCTATCAGTTCCCATCGCTGCAGGGAAGGCCAACCAAAACAGATCATATTCTTCAAAGTATTTTCATGTGTCTTTATTCAGTGGCAGGCACATTAACCATCAAGTGCAGTAGGCTAAGGAGAGAGTAGACACCTTTGACTGTTCTATAATAGACCTCATTTATGCATCTGAATTTGGCCTGTAATTCCTTCAGCATCTGAGAAGAAAAATAGTTTCCAGAGTCTTAGGGTTTTTTCTTCAGCTTCTGCAAGTAGAACAGCTGATAGCTTTCAGGACAGCGTCTTTTGCTCTCAGTCAGGATTTACTAGGACATGCATCCTGGATGCAAAAGTGAGAAAATCTAAGGCGTGCGGAGAATACAAATTGTGCCTTTTATCTAATGTACTTGCAACTGGCATTAAAGGAGAAATCAGAAGTTTCAAATCCCAGGTTCACCTTACCTAGAGACCTTGAAAGCTTTACTTTTGTCTCAACCAATGTAGAAAGTTGGGACCACAGGCACTGTAATCTACATTTAATCTAGAGAATATCCATTTCAGTTTTAGATCTTTTAGACAGAGTTTCTGACACAAGGCATCAACAAAGTCCACTGAGCCTTTTCCTGCAGCACGTTCCAGCTAAAATCCCCAGGCAGCTGTCATTAGCGTCAGGCTCCCTTTCGCTTTGACCTGCTGACGACTGGGATAGCACTTTATTTAACAGAAGACTGGGAAACTTCCTTATTTAAGTGATTTTACAGAAGGTGCTTTCTACTGCACTCAAGAGTCCAAGGTTAAGAGGAATTTAAGCTTCTTGAGAACAAATGTGTTTTTTTGTTTTGTTTTGCCTGTACAGAGTATTACACAGTGGGGGCCTGACCCTGGCTTTGACTTCCAAATATCCCAGTATTGCTAGCTAGGCCTGAGGATACAAAAGCTGAACTGAATCTTTCCAGTCAATCCTTAGTTGTAGAGAAGCACTCATTAATTGAGGTATGGTGGCTGTTACACAGAGAGCTCAGGAGAATGGAGCTCTATATAGACCACAGGTACTTTCAGATTTTGAGGAGAGCACCACTGCACCCATCATGTAGTTAATTTAACTGGACCAAAAGAGAGCAACAGACACTTCCATCCTTAATCTTATTAAAAGAAGGTGATAGCTGCCGGTATGTTCATTTTATGAAGCACAGCTGATTTCTATGGCAAACCAAAATTTTTTCCCTCTCTAGGATCAAATCATTTTTCCCCTGCCATTACAGAACTTGAATTTGTAGTTCTGAATCTGTTGCCCTCCTTTTGTCTCTTTGTATTAGAAATATAAAGGGACTTCTGTGCAACTTTCCAGTTGCAAAACCAAGCTCCAGTACAAGTTTCTCATCAGCCCCTTCTCTATTACGAATTTGTTTAGGAAATGGCCATGGTTATTTCAGCACTTAGTCAACAAAAAAGTCACTGATATGCCTTTGCCTTCTCATATCAATGTTAGTGGTAATTTGGTGCCTGTTTCACAGGCAGATGAGTGACGATCCATACCTCTAAGAGCAAGTCCAATTAATGCCAGATAACCCTCCCCAGTCTCTTAGCTGATAAGACCAGTGAGAGCGAGACTTGCAAGATGAGGGCTGTGATGCCCACAGCATCCAAAAATTATTCAAATTTGTCAAATCAATCCAGATAAAACCCACAGGCATTGAGGAATGTCTCCAACCAGGACTTCTTTCTGTGTGTGGAAAAGTAGAGACTACCATCTTGATCACCACAGCACATTAAAGGTACCTCTGTGGTTTTCAAAAGCTTTCCTGATGACCTTCTGTGGTGACAATTTCATTTTTCTCAAGACTGACTCTAATGACTAATGAAAGCAACTGTGGCACGTTCCTGAAGCTCATACTAAGAAATCCTGTGAAGGAAGAATGAAGTCAGGGAAATGCTCAAAACACAGAAGGTTTGCTTAGCAGGAACAGTGCCTATGATGCTGGCAACAAGCAACAGGCTTAGAGGTTCTGGTCCCAGTGCTTACTTGCAGGAATATTTTGCCTGCTTCACTGCTGCTGATGCTTGGTGGCATGGCTCTGCATTATTTAAAGGGCCTTTGGAAAATTGCTGTGAAACAAGTGGCAACCAATTAGTATAATTCACATACTGGTGCCTGAGTTAACACTGACAATGAGAATCTGAAGCTGTTTGCAGCACAGAAGTTCTTGAAGCACACCCAGAAAGTATTAATACACTGCATGCCAGGTGGTGAGAAGGTCACTGGGACAGAGATAATGAGCAACTGGGAAAAAAAAAAATCACATGGGAACTTCTGTCTGTTCTAATTCTACCACCATTCCAGCTTTGTTCTGAGAATTGCTTTGCTGTAGAAGCTAATCAGGCTTTTCAAATACCTTTAATCACCAAAATATAGAAGAATAAACATTTATCACTGATTTAGCCTGCTTGTTTTATGCCCCCCCCATCTTCCTCCTCCTTTAAACAACATCCTCTGCAAAAGCCTCCTTTAAATAGTCAGTTGCACAGGCTGAGCTAGTCACATTAGTAGATTTCTCCTGTAAAAGGCACACTAGAAAGAAATGTGGAAAGATAAGAGATTAACTTGAATATTTCGGACTAGGCAGGAACTTTTCTTTTCTGAGCTCCTTGGACTCAGCTGAGCAGCCAGGTCAACACAGCAAGAGCACAGATGTAGTGTTCGAGAAGAGACCACTGTTTTTGACTGTGCTAAAGAACAGTTTTACAGTTCTGCCAAGGCATGAACAAAACTGCTCTCTGCTTTACCTCTATTCACATTTCTTGGCGTTGTTGACTGATGAGCTGAGTAGGCGTACATCAGAGGGAATGCTGGGCCCCAGTGCTCCTGTTTACATGGGAGTTCAAAATGGCAGTCCTGCTTTTCCAAGCCAAAGCTTAATTTAAACTGACCTCACTAATGATGCTGATGAAAGGCAAAGCCAGTGTTTCTCATACATTTGAAAGCTGATCCCCCATTTGGAGAAGATGGATCAGAAAACTGATCTCATGCACCCCATTTCAAACACTACATGTCTTGGGAAAAGCATAGTCATCTACCTTTTATGTGACATCTGAGCTTACCCTTTTTCCATCCACCAGTCAGCTGTTCATACAACCTCCTGGCCATATGCTACACTGTCCTCATTTTGGCTGGGATAGAGTTAATTTTCTTTCTAGTAGTTGGTATAGTGTTATGTTTTGGATTTAGTATGAGAATAATGCTGATAACACACTGATGTTTTCAGTTGTTGCTAAGCAGTGTTTATACTAAGGATTCTTCAGCTTCTCATGCTGAGCCAGCAAGAAGGCTGGAGGGGCACAAGAAGTTGGGAGGAGACACAGCCAGGACAGCTGACCCAAACTGGCCAAAGGGGTATCCCATACCATACCCAGTATATGAACTGGGGGGAGTTGGCTGAGAGGGATGGATTGCTGCTTGGGAACTAACTGGGCATCAGTCAGCAAGTGATGAGCGACTGCATTGTGCATCACTTTTTTTGTATATTCCAATCCTTTTATTATTATTATTATTGTCATTTTATTATTGTTATTATTATCATCATTATTATTTTCTTCCTTTCCGTTCTATTAAACTGTTCTTATCTCCACCCACAAGTTTTACTTTTTTTTCCCTGATTGTCTCCCCCATCCCACTGGGTGGGGGGGAAGTGAGTGAGCAGCTGCGTGGTGCTTAGTTGCTGGCTGGGCTTAAACCGTGACATACGCTTAAGAAAAGTTGAATTGAAGAAGGTCAAATGGAAGTCTGCTGTCTTGATGAAGCACAGAGGTGGTGGGAAAACATCAGTGTATATCAATGGGGAAAGATACAATAAGTGGGGGATAAAAAAAAATTTTTTTTATATGTCCAAGAAGGAGGATAAATATGACAGATAAAACCACTAAACTGTACTTGACACTATCCCTTTAACAGAGGGAAGATAAATGTTCAAGACAGCTGCATATCCTATCACAGTGGATTCGTACCATTTCAGTTTGTGTACTGCATCCAAATACTTCAGCTAGAATGCTCCAGATCCAGGGCTTCGTATATTTTTTCAAGTGCTTACAATTAGTTTATAACCATCTCTCCTGACTGCCTTCACCGAAAAGCAGGCAGGCATGGAGCAGTTCTTGCCAGCGCATTTGGAAATATCACCAGAGCCAAGAAATTAAATGTTCATGGCCTTTGTGAGGGGTCCAAGAATGTCAATACAGCCAGCCTGCCTACTTTCCATTGAATACCTAAGCTTGGCCAATTATTCAGAACTGGATGTGCCATACAGGCCTGCAGAGAAGGAGGGAAGGGAGCTGGTTCAGTCTGCGAGAGGAGATGGCACTTGTTAGTAACACACCTCCTGTACCTCACAGACTACAATCTTACATCTGCTCAGAGTTGGCCTAAAACTTCTTAGCAGAGTTACTGCTGGTAGCATGGCCACACCAAAACAGAGGTCAGGGCAAGCTGCAAAGCCTGCCTGAAACACTAGTCAAATGCTTGGGAATAGACCTGTGTGAAGTTCCCTATACTAATGTTACTGTTCCACTTGACATAATCAAGCAAAATACATATAAGTATGCTTAAACTATGTTGACACAGGTCAAAGACACTGCTTGGCTGCCCTTAGACTCCTCCCAAGTTACACATAGACATACTCTATGGTAATGCTTGGTAACTAAATTCTTAGGTTCTTTGACATAAGGAGAGGCCCACAGGGATTGGTACAGCTTTCCCCATGGCAAAGGCATGACTCCAGCTGGGGTCACTGGGCACATTATTTTTTAAATAATGTTCTCTTCAAAGTCTTTCTACAGAGAGTGGGTCTTTGAGGAACCTTGTCCTTTGAGGTTGTTTTGTGGTGGTGGTTTTGAGGCAGCAGGATGGGGGGGGGGGAAGAGGCTTTTCACCTGTTAAGCTGGTGCTATGCTGCACTGTGCCACCAAGGAAGTTTACAGAAAGACCGAGAAGGCACAGAGCTACATACCAACATGAGCATCGTAGTTCAGAAACTGTGACATTTTGCCAATTTGTATTTTAGGCCGTTTTTTCTCACCAGGTGGTCTACAGATACCTGACTCTAAGGAGCCTGCAGGTGGCAGCTAAGAAAAGCCAGCCCACTGTCTTTACACTGATGGGATCTGCACCTCTAGTGGAAAGTCTTTTGGGACCCTGCAAATGGAAAAGTGTTTGGAAACAAGTGCTCTGGATTATGTCCCTGAGAGTCTTGTTCAAGTTTTATTTTAAATATCAGCTAGCTAGCTGTAGCAGTATACAGAGCACATTTATAGGGCAATCTTTTTCAAATTCAGTTCTTCTCTCCACCTAGAATGTGCTTGCAGTTTTAGAAAAGTTCTAGCTTGTTTGTTCATTTGTTTTTCTTGGTGTTCTTTTTCCACAGAATCTTATGGCAAGAGCCCTGTACGATAATGTCCCTGAATGCGCAGAAGAGTTGGCCTTCCGCAAAGGAGATATTTTGACAGTGATAGAACAGAACACTGAAGGTCTTGAAGGATGGTGGCTCTGCTCCTTACATGGCCGGCAAGGCATCGTTCCAGGCAACCGTGTGAAACTCCTGATAGGTCCAGTGGTACAGGACAGTCCTTCTGGCCAGGATATGTCCAATTCAGGATTGATGCATCAGTCCTTCAACCAGCAAAAGATCTACCAAGTGCCAAGCTCACATGCCTCAGCACGGGATCCTGTCTACCAAGTGCCACCTTCCCATCTGAATCAGGGAATTTATCAAATACCCACTGGTCATGGTCTAGTGGGACAAGATATTTACCAGGTGCCACCTTCCATGCAGAGATGTGTTGATGGTCCAGCTCTGACTAACAAGGTGCGTGCATTTGGTTTCATGTCATAGCTCCAAAGCAGGTCACTTGTGCTGACCACCAGTGAAGTGGTTAATGTCTAGTTATAGCCTGTGGACTTAAGATGTAGGAAGGTTAAATATACATAAGTTACTGCTGTAACTTTACTGCTGTGGGAAGAAGAGAAAGGTCCAGTTCTTAATGGATTGCTTAATTCACAACTGAGATGCACGGTAGAGCATTTGGGGAGGTATGTGATCTTGTGTCCTCACAGGCTCCCAGGGAAGCTGAAACACATCTGGCCTATGCACTTTTGCATTATATGCTCAGAAGAGAGCTGCTGCAGTAAGATTAACTCTCCCACAAATTAATGAACAGTTACATCACCCGCCCAAGTAATTTTTGTTTAATTAAAAATTATGTATAGTGCTGCTGGAGAAGTCCCAGTGGGTCTAAATTACAAAGAGAAAGCAATGATTAATGAGACAAGGGCCATATTTGGAAGAGTGAGGGAGGAAGAGGATGATGATAATGAGGGATGTTTTAATACCAAACCTAAAGTTTATAAGGGTGCACGTGATGTTTATCTACAGCTAAATTTCTTGATTGAAAGTGGGAGCTGCAACAGCTCCATGATGCAGCCATTACTGCAGCAGATGAGAGCTCCCAAGGCTCCAGTGAGAGGCATTGCATTATGTGGGGCCTCCCCCTTATTCCTGCTGTCCCTCTCAGGCTCTCCTCATCTTCTGTCACTCCCTCATTTTACCTTCGCAGGGCACCTGCCAGGTACCCTGGTGGCAGACAGTTCCTTGGTGGCTGAAAAGAATTAAGGAAGGTACCTGAGGGAGGAAGGAGATTCTCCTGGCCTTCCAGACCCCTTATTGCCAAGCCAAAAAGAAGTTCCTACAGTCCCTCCATTCCCAGCAAAATAGCTCCAGCTTTTAGCATCCTCCTTACCTTTAGAGCTTAAAGCATAGTATTTATATACAAGTTCTGAGCAGATGTCTCTGTCAGGAACTTCCTGACTGGTTTAAACTTTCACCTCCTAATTTAGATTGGCAAGACAGTCTGTTTCAGGTTTTTCCCCCTGCCTCACCCCCAACTCTTTCGTATCAGGCCTTTGGAAGACATCTTCTAATGCTTCTATTTCCTTGTTATAATTTCATTTTCCTTGATAAGAATAAGTGGATTTTTTTTCCTTATGAGCAAGAGAAAAAGACCTATGAAATCATTCCAAGTCAACTTATAAAGAGGTTTGATTGCTTAGCTTTTCCACAATTATGCTTTGTAGGGTGTGCAGGAAGATAAAATGAGAAAATTGCACTTGCTGCACAGGTAGAGATGGGAGCTTTGTTGTTGCTTTGATCAGAGGCAGCTATGTCTTTAGTCCCTTGGAATTGTTCAGTTCTACACTAAGAAGAGCCCATTGGGATTGAAACCATGGTAGACAAGAGAGAACTGTAGGGTTATTGGTAAGGGAGGACTCGGTGAGTTAAAACATACTCCATTCTTTAGCATCCTAATCTTGCAAAACTGCTTTTTAGTGCTACAGCTGCAACTATCTGTTAATGCCCTTGTGAAAGAAAAGCCTAATTAAAGGGAAGCACTTTAGCACTTGTCTCAGCAAACAGTCTGTCCTCCAAATCCTCCTCCTCCTCTAGGGATCAGTAAAAACAATCCTTAGTATTAAGGAAAGCAGGAAATGTTGAAGATTTGACTTTGGGAATCTTTGCTTTGACTTCCAAAACGATTAATCTCTTTTCTCAGACTTGTGACACCTGCCCAATGGCTTAAGTGAGCCACTCCGCCTTCTTCCATCAGCAGAAACAGCTGGTTAGCAAGTTGTGCATTTGGGCAGTTTTAAGGACATTGAAGGGTTTTGCTATGAGGTCGTCCCATATGTAAGCCTTCTTCCTTCCCATAGCAGTAGCTAGAGAAGACTGTGGCCTCTAGACACCATTCTAAGCAGGACCAGCAGCAGTTTTTATCCTATCCATTTCTGCCACATTTGCCCATTTTCTTTGTGCAAATGTGTGGTTTGGCTGCCATACAAGTTTTACAGGCAAAGCTTAGGAACTGCTGTCAGGCAGGAATTGTCTAGCCTCAAGCAACAGTAAATCAACAGCAGGCATGTTATAAAGCTATGCTGAGGTAACACATCTTGTTAGCCAGAAAGGCAAAGCAACTCAAAAAGGAGTCCTGAGGCAGGTAATTATAATGATGAATTGATTCTAGCCAAGCTAGTTGTTGACAACAGAGCTGTATCGGCTCCTTCTATCAAATAAAAATACCACCTTCTAAAACTCACCGTACAAATGACAGAGATAACGAGGGATGGTTTAAAATTAGCCTTGGTTAGCCCCAAGCTTTTATAGCTGCGCTGCATGTTTAGTCACAAAATAGTTACACCCCTAAGTGTGAAGAGTGTCTGACGAGCATAAAGATACAAAAGCTGTACCTTAGAATTTATTCCTTCTTTCTGTGCTCTGCCTTCAAACTCACTCTCTTTTCCTGCAACCAAAGAGAAAGAATCTTCAGACAAATCTGACATTCAGGAAACCTGGGGTTTATCCTTGCCACAGACTTCTGCATAGTCTTGAGTGGTGTTTTTGCACTTCAGCAATCTCATCTGCAAAATATGTGGGGTAATTATGAGGGAACTCATTCTGGACAGACTACTTGGAGCACATCCTTTGGGAAAGGTGCTGTCAAAGCACAAAGTCTCTTTTGCATCTGTGATTAATCATTAGTTCACACATGAGCTTTAAAATAGTGAAAGTGACATGGAAAAAAAAAGACACCACTGTAATTTAAACACTCTTTTTCTGGTTCAGTATTTCCCCTAACTGATCTGTTGTGCTGTCCCTGCCATCCTGAAAATAGCATTGGCCAAAAAATTTAAAGGAAACATTTCCTTGTTGGAAAACAGTTTTGACAAATTCTGAAAGCTTTCTGTAGGAACCAGTAGCTTTCAGGAGAGCTTTTGATCAAGGGAAATCAGCACAAAACAGAATATGAGGCTGATAGGTCACAGCTGTTCAACCAGGGAAGAGGCTGCACTGCAGGGCTTACCAGCCCTGAACTACAACTCCCAGAAGGCGTGGACAAACTCAGGCAAATAGAGATCAATGCCAACTTGGAAGACATGAGCTTTTTTTTGTTTGTTGGTCTGTTTGAACTAGAGTTTTATAGTTCAGGAAACACTCACATTTATCCATCTTTTAAAAGTGGATAAAGCAGGACAGGGAAGGAAATTATTCACGCGTGAACATCCCTGGCCTATTTCCGAGTATAAACATCCCCTTGACAGATCAAGGGTTTCACACCCTGACATCCTGTGATCTCCACCTTCTTCAAGAGTTCACTGCCTTCAGCAGGAGGTTTAGGTAAACTATGGCTAAGGGAATGGACCTTGTTCCTTGGTCTTTATTTGTGTTAGAGTCATGTTGGTTGAATCCATGAGAAAGTGGAAACACCACCCCACAAGCAGCACTACCCTGACAATTCTGGCACAGACTTCAGTAGCAGAAGCCAGTTAGCCACGTTACGATGTTTTTCCTTCCAATTAAACAAGTACTGTCTTAGCTGGGAGGAAACAAATGGCTGTATATAACGTTTGTTCCAGAAATAAGCCTGCCTTTACATTGTTATCTTTTTTCTTGCCTATTTTCACATTTATGAAGTAAGAAGAGACATACACTAAGTATATTAAAGAGTCGTGTGGCAAACACAATTTGCCAACAAACTACAAAATACTAGATACGGTCCCATTTTTTTTGATGACAAAATATATTTACATTCCAAGATAGAATGTCCCCGTTTACCCTCAAGTCTGAAATACCAGAGCTTCCTGTGATGCGGTTTACTTAAATGGCCCAGTCATCTTCTAGTCCCTCTTCTGCTTTCACATTACAAATTCTGCTTTGGGGATTTGTATCCCTTGTAACAAAATATTGCTTCAGTGTTAGAAGTGCTGAACACACAGCAAATTTGCTGAGTACAGCAGGAATGGTAACACGTACCTCAACACTCGGTGCCCTGTTTCATAAAGTACAGTCTAAAGGGTGAAATTCTCTCAAATTAAATGCAAACTCAATGGTAAAAACAGCACACAGCCTTTTCCTTAGACTCAGGAGTTTCATTTGTAACTTTCCATGTGACACTAATAGGAGAAAAGCCGTTTTACTGATAAAAAGCCTGTGCAGTTAATCTATCCTCAGCGGTCTCCATGAAAACCACTGAGTGAAGAAACCCTCATCCACAAGTTAGAGTAAGCAGTAGTTACTCACTGATGTGATTCGTAGAAAAGTATTTTAAGAAAAAGACTGCATTTTATTAGGCTGAGCAAACATATGAGCTCAACATTACTCCCTGTTTCTCCCTAAGCACAGGGCTCTTTTTAATCAGTTCTATTTGTAGACCAGAGGCATGCATTTTTTCCCTGTAGTATCAGAAAAAAGGCCAGCCCTGCAATCTCATCCAACAACCGAGGTCCCCAGGGACACAAATCAACCTGCACAAGCATAAGTACAGGATCAAACCTTAGCTAAAAAAAAAAGAAAAAAGGAATAAAAAGAAAAATGCAAGCTTATAGACTTGTTTCTTGCTGATTAGAAATCTAACTGGACTTTTGGTTACATCTGAACACACACTAACCAAACACTAAGTTTGGGTAGTCTAAATTTCCCTGTAAGTACTAAAACCCAAGCACAGCAGCAGAGCATTTTACAGAAACGTGAGTGGAAAACTGATTATTCAAAAAGTGAATCTCTTCGTAAGGAGGAAGTGTGGTTTCTGGAGATAGGAAATGGATAGATGAAGATGGGTTGCTAACAGTCAGAAAACATAGTTCTATTGAAATCCAAAGGCTTTGCAGGCATTCGATGATTTTTGTAGATGTTTTGTTTTGAAGGAAGACTAATTAGCCTCAGAATATCATCATTCCACATGTCTGGCATGAAGTGTTTCCATTTTTCTTTTTTAAATAGCAGTGGTAATATTGCATCAGTTTTTTTTAAAAAAGTAATCTAAATTAAGCTTTCTCCCAAAACAGATCATTAGAATGGAATCAAAGTGAAATTGATGTAGTTAAGTTCTTAGGAGACAAATTTTCCATAAGACAGTCCATCCCTAATCCTTAAAAGACACTAAACATATTCCCATTGTGTCTTGCCATCACAACTTTTTTGTATGCACAATCAGTCCTGACTGAGGTCTGGTATATAATAATTATATAGATGCAACAGACAATTAATGATGGAGTTTATATCTGTTTAAAATGTGTCTATAGCTTCCATAAACTTGCCAAAGCAAGCTATGCTAATCTAAACACCAGTTAATAGGAGCACTTGTCCATACAGCTGCCTTGAGAAACCCCTACCAAAATCAAGCCAGAATATAGCTTGTGAGCCAGAGAACCTCTACAAATCACATTAAATTGAGCTTCTTCTTGATGGAAGGTTTTCTTTGCCTGCTTCTCTCAGAGCAACCTAGTTCCCAACCTAAATGATTTAGGGACACTTCCATTATTTCTGCCCAAGTGTACCTCCAAGAGCACTCTTGTGGAATTGAAACTCTTTGGCAATGCTTTATCTCAGCCATTTTTTTGCCTACTGGGAAATGCTAATTCACCAAAACTGAAACTGGTGACAGGGAAGGATCTCTTCTGAGAAACGTCTTAAAGGAAGAAAGAAAATATTTGAAGGGAAACAAGAACTCATGGAAATACCCTACTTCAATTCCCAAATGAAGCTTCCCCCCCCCCTCCCCCCCCAACTTTCCATCTAGAAATTCAATATAGACGGGAAGAAATAACAGAAATAAGATGAAGCTCCTCAAAAGAATTGAAACGAGTTGTTTGGGCTGAACCAAACTGGTTTATTGTTTGTGAGCCTTTAGGATTTCATGTCATTCAAAACAGTAAGACCACTGTCTGCCCTACCTGTCCCAGCACCTCATCTTCTCATCCTTTTTCTTCATTTCCTCTCCTCCTGCAAACCTGCCCTAAATTTAGGCTTCTGTCTTTGAGAAGAGACAGTCATAGTATTACTAGCATAGAAAACAAGTGCATGTTTGCCAAATGATTCTTCATGCGACAACCTTTTTAAAATGGGAAGACTAGACAGATTGGGATGGCAAAGCAAGACACTGCTTTAAGTATTTATCATGGGCAAGATACCAAAACACTGAGGTGCTGAGTTTCACCACACACTTCTCATTAATCAAAACTCCAGCTCAAATTTAATCACAGGTTTCCAGAGAGTGCTTTATCAGATAAACATATTTCTCCACTAGAAGAACTTAGCACACAATAATTTGGGGATTTTGTTTCTCCTTAATATCCATCCACAGACATTTACTTCAGAGTGCATGCCTGTTCTAACAGCAGTACTGCAACACAAGCTCATTAGCACTGTTGGCCAACACATGCAGAAATGGCGATGTCACTGTCTGTCTAAAAGCGAGTAATTGTCATGGGGATGGCACTGGTAAAAAACTTTTAGCAAGAGTATTGAACAAGTATCCTCTTTCACACTTCTCTTTAAAATGCTGATAATTTAATAATAACAGGTATGTTTTATTCGTCCCTCTTGTTCTCTTCCTCTCAAAAACCATGACAGCCTCTGAAGCATTGGTTTGACTCTTTTTAATCACATTTTGTAAGCAAGAATGACTCCACCAGAAGCTAGGAAATACCCCTTCCCAGTCAGCCTTGCAATTCAAGGCCAGCCAGCACCAAGCCTGTTCCACTGACGCAGGCAGAAATGTTGCTCATAACACAATTGGCAGAAAGCCCTAGAGTTGATGCAAGAGCATGATCAGGTCATGAAAGCATCATTAAAAGAAAAAAAAAAAAGGCAGTAAAGTCTTGTCAGTGACAAAATTGTTGAACTTTTTATGTGCCTCGTACTACTCATTCTGTAAGGTCTGTAGAGACAGAGACCTTTATATCTGCATTTAGTTTGTGATCATGAACACCAGCAGCAAGCAAAAATTGAACACCATAATCCAAAGCTACAGCAAGTCACCACCATTCCATTACACTTAATACAGCCCTGTCATTTTATGCTAATGGGAGCTTAGGTTATTTATGTAACTCCATAGATTAAAAAAAAAAGTAATATATTTAGTTGTTTAGAAAGATAACAAACCTGCACTTTAGATTTAGGAAAAACACAAAACTGAAAAACAGTGTAACGAACCTGCGTTTGTGTGCTGGTTAATAGAAAGGGTCACACCAAAAGTTGACAAGTCAGGATTAGGCTAGTTGAAAAGCAGTTGGTTATACCTGTATCACCAGCAGTTGAGAGTTTGAATCATGGCCAGCTCATGATTTCACATTTTTAATTTTAAATCATTTTCACACCTTCTGCTGTACATCTTCAAGACTCACAACCCAAAACTTGCATAAATCTGGTTGAAATAATACGACCTCAGAAGGAGAAAAGTGTAACACCCATTCCATTACTTATTATTTACATTCAAATACCATGGGGGCATTTTTTAAGACTGGGCACCTACTGGTGAGACACTTTGTAACCACATTTAAAAGTTTCTTTTTAAAGCCCTGAGCCTGCAAAGTTAGGCATTTCTAATTTAACACACCATGAATCAGTGACATCTGGACATGCTTTAGCCATGAGAGCATGTACAGTTACAGCAGAAAAGCAGATCTTCATAGGCATAGCTCTTGGACAACAAATGGACATAAAGCATAGGAGAAAATAAGCAGGTATTTTGAAGATGGAAACAACATGAAGAACTATAAATCAGTTCTGTATCAGGGTAGTATTTGTCACATATCCTTATCTTCACACATCTTGAGTCTTACTTCTTAGAAAATTCACTGGGGAACACCCAATCAAAGACAAGTGGCCGTGTCGCTATATGCATCGATACCGCATTTCTTTCCGCCACACAGTAGAGCTGATAACTCACTCAGCCCAGGAAAGAAGATGCAGTTATTTTTGTTGATTTCCTCATGCCTTTCAGAAACAGCACTAGAAGCAACTCATAGTTGCAGCTACAAGCCTGGTGCATTAGAAGAAATGCCTCTATAGGTTTCCTCCCCTCTCTTTCAGCTTGTGAGCCTTGATCTAAAGCTCTCCAATGGTTCAGTCTTGGCAGAAAATACTGTACTAGAGCATTTTATAGTGGCCTGATGTTCATACATTATTTAGGTTAAAATAAAGTGTTATGATTTGATAATCCTTAAGACCTACAGCAACTTACAAAACCAAAACATTTATAAGAGCAAGTATCCTTAGCACATATGAGAATGAAACCCCAACCTTTACTCACTGACAGCTGGGGAACATATTGTATGTCATCATATATAGCAAATAAGTAAGTCAAGGCTACTGCTTCATAAAAACATTTTTGCTCTTTTTTTACAGCAGACAATATTGAGTGATACAATAGGTATTACTGTCAGGAAATTCATTATCAGTCACTGGAAATCTTGATGCAGCCTGCAAAAGACAGGAGAGGAAACACTATGTGCTTTCTGTGAAAAAGAGTTTTAGCCAGCTAGCCTGGTTCTTTCAAATACCCAGATTACCTTAGAGACTCTTTTCTTTAACACCTTTCCCAAGAAAAAACATTTAGGGAGACACACCTAGCCTTCTAAGTACATACAGCAAAACAGAAAGATGGACTGGGAGGTGGCTCACTACCTGATCGAGCATTGTTCAGTATCTCCTGTCACTGCCTTGCAAAGGACTAGGAGTTCAAGAGAGGAGGGATTAGGTTTTTTCCCTGAATTCTCTCTCTTATAATTTCCCCACATTATCTTTGGCTATTTCATTCCCCTTACAAGCCTAAGAGAGCCCAGGTAGCTGTTACATATCCACCTAAGAGGCTTAGGAGCAGAATTTCAACAACTAGAGTTTTGTATTACATTTACAGAAATGCTTTACAACAGAAAACAATCATACTGTTTTTCCTTTACTTACATTTTCATTCATTGTTTTCCCCCATGTCCAAGCTTTATAACAGCCCCACTTTATGCACCACCACCGGGCCTACTCCAGGGCACGACTCTTCCCAGGGTAAGCTACAGCTGATTTAAATAGATACAGGACTGACAGCTGAGATTAGCAGCAGTTGATGGCAGTAGCTCATCAACTGCTGAGAGTTGCCCATGGGGTGAAGAGGAGAGCATCAGGGAAGGAAATATATTTTAATACAATTCTTCATCCAGATTTAAAATAAATATATAAATTTACCTCACATGCCTTCTCTTTTCCACCTCGAAAAAGCATTGATCTATTTTAAAAGCAGTCAGCAGGCATCAGTATGTTCTTGGGGTTAAGAGGCTGTACTGGGAAATCTCAAGCTGCCCTTTTCAGCTCCCCTGTCTGCCTGTGGTTTAGGTGGGGCAAAGTGTTGCAGAGGTGCAACGTACCTCTGCTTCAGTTCTCTCACCTGCAAAACTTAACAAAGCTTGTTTCCCATCATTCTGCATACAAGGCATTGCTCTTTCTGGGAGCAGGCCGAATTCTGCCCTCCACAGTACTGCTATAAATTCAGAGTAATTCTGTTGGCTTCAGTAGGTTTATTTGCTCTTTGTCCTTGTTAAACAATGTAAACTACAGTGTTGTGCATCTGCCATAAGCACAAGAACTGTCCTGTTGCTGCCTTAGTTAGGAATGTTCTCTGTTGCAGCCTAATGTTCATTTTAATCCTAGAAGAAATAGAATGGATTTTTTTTCCCTTATATTTAGGGAAGAGGGATTTAATGAACCACAGGACTGGATATTTTTGCAAAGTACATGCACATTCAGCTCTTTTTCTTGGTTAGGAACATGCCATTGGCATGGAAGAGACCCAAGTAATTGCTTTTGGAAGAGCATGGTCTTCAGCAAGAACAGAACAAACTTTCTGTTCAATTGTCTCTGTTTTGCAGTACTGAAAATTTGAAGTAGGCTCATTACATGTTTCACCAGAGCCAAACCTGGTCCCCGTTAGTTGCTCTGCATGGATTAAGTGGCTAACGATGTTTTGAGAACGTTGGGTTAGATAGTTTGTGGGAACACCATCTGTTTCCTTCAATGCGTAAACAAAGAAAATTGCTGGTTTGAAATGCAGGATTATTTAAACTCGGATGACCACAGGCATTCTTAAAAGAGAAGAGGTAAAAGGAGAAAGAATCCTCATGAGGTCTGAAGTTCAGTGACATTTGTTAGGAAATAAATTCCTAAGTACCAGACAGGGCTGCTATCCCTGTTCCAGATGTGGGAGAAGGGGAACTTTTCTTTTGCAGCTACCTCCTTCCTTCTGAAGTCCCATCTTCAAAACTAAACTGCCATCAAACACTCAAAACCATACGAAAGGGTTCAACAATGTGTTGAAAGGGCTGAGCATCCCAATTCAGAAGCAGCAAGTTAATTTAATGTATTTATGGGTGAATATCCAAAATCAAAAGTTACTTCTGAAAAAACTGGGTTTGGTACCTTTCTTACTTCACCTACCCAGCTACCTCCCTCTTCCTCATACAGAACAAGCCGTGCAACCGCATGTCCTGGCTTTCTGTGTAAGGTCATGTCTTGGGGACTTGAGAGTCAGAACAAATGCTCCACATTTTCACTTTGTCATGTAGCATGGGTATTCTTTTAACTACTGTTACAAAACATTCACTCAGGATGTGTTTTGGTGGTGAGCTGCTTCTGTTCTGAACTGACTGGGAACAAGCAGTCCAAGAGCCACGTTTAACCAAATGAAAAGTGTTGGAAGGGAAGAAGGGTGGAGGAACAACAGGAAACGTTCTTGTACTCAGTGCAGACCAGATCAGCATTTGTAGAGGATTTTATGATGAACTTGCTCAGAACATGTTGTTACTGGATAATAATCCTCCACACAGGAAAATATACCTGAGTCTCTGGGAGAAAAAAAAGTTCTCTTTCATGTTATCAACAAACCTTGGTTGTTAGTGGGTGTTGCTGAGTTTCTTAAAAGTCGTATTGTCTCTTTCATATAGCTTTTTCAGAAGCCTAAAAAGGAGCAGACTTAAAAGCCTCTGATGCTTTTTTATTTGGAAAATAAATGCTACCCTGAGTGCACTGCTAAGCACAGCACCGCAGACAGCTCAGGTCTTCTGTCCGCAGTCACCCATTTAGGTGAGCTGTACTCGTGAATACCCAGAATCAGGCACTTTGTGTTTAACCTCTCACTTCCTTTGACAACAGCAGGAAGCACCCAGAGCAGGGGTTTGTTTCACCCAAATAAAGGAGTGACCCTGCTTGGTCACTACTTCGGGTTAGTCTAGTCTGGGAAAGAGTGAAAGTGTCAAGATACATGATAAAAAGTCCTGCAACACTGAATGAAACTGGCTTCCTTCATCTGACCAGTCTAGCAGTAGTGTAGTTATTTAGGATTGTATCACAGCACAGTAAATAAAAACAGCAGCCTTGTAGTACTGTAAGCCTTTCATATAGCATCTGGTATGTCAGCCTTTTTTGAAAAATGGGAAAGGTCTCTAAGGATGAGCTACAAGAATAACTGCAGCTGCATGATACTCTTGTATGCAGAGTGAGGGAGGATCTCTGTAAATACTGGGCATGAGCACAGCTTGTCTTCCACGTCTGTTCCAGGCTCCACAGTGTAAGGATATGATCTGCTTTGCCACCAGGGCTTCTTTTTACAAAAGCAAAATATCATGTTTACCTATAACAACAGGAGCAAGTGGTTTTACTTGTGCGTGCTTAGGGATGTGGTTTAGTGATGGACTTGGCAGTGTTAGGTTTACAGTTGGACTCGATGATCTTAAAGGTCTTTTCCAACCCTCTATAATTCTATGCCTTATTACCTGTGCCGCTCAGATTAGCTCCTTTTTTTATATCAGAATCATGGAATGGTTTGGGTTGGAAGCGACCTTAAAGATCATCTAGTTCCAACCCCCCTGCCATGGGCAGGGACACCTTCCACTAGACCAGGTTGCTCAAAGCCCCGTCCAACCTGGCCTTGAACACTTCCAGGGATTGGGGCATCCACAACCTCTCTAGGCAACCTGTTCCAGTGTCTCATCACCACCACGGTAAAGAATTTCTTCCTTATATCTAATCTAAATCTACCCTCTTTCAGTTTAAAACCACTACCCCTCCTCCTATCACAACATTCCCTGTTCAAGAGTCCCTCCCCATCTTTCCTCTGGTCTCCCCAGAGCCTTCTCTTCTCCAGGCTGAACAACCTCAACTCTCAGCTTATCCTCACAGGGGAGGTGCTCCAGCCCCTGATCATCTTTGTGACCCTCCTCTGGACCCAGTTGAGCAGGTCCATGTCTGTCTTACACTGGGGGCCCCAGAGCTGAACACAGTAATCCAGGTGGGGTCTCATGAGAGCGGAGTAAGAGGGGGAGAATCACCTCTCTAGACCTGCTGGTCATAATTCTTTTGCTGCAGCCCAGGATGCAATTGGCTTTCTGGGCTGCAAGCACACATCGCTGGCTCAGATTCAGTTTTTCATCCACTAATAACCCCAAGTCCTTCTCCACAGGCAAAATATGCTAGTCTGATCACTAGCCCTCACTGGCAGAAAAAGCATGAGGAAGCCATGTTGATACAAGTTTTAAGTTTCTCAGGCAAACAAAATAATCCCAGTATTACATGAGAGTGGCCTGGGAGGGATAATATCTGGAGTGATCTGTTGTGGGAAGCTTCCAGTAACTTAAGGGTGAACTTTCTTAAAAGTTTTGTCTGTAGATACCTTTTACAATGTAGTAGGTGACTCTATGGGAGAGGAACAGTCTGTTATAAATTCAGTACATTTTTAGATTCTGTTTAAAAAACTCTGACATGTGTAAGCCCTATTAACCCCACACCCAATTCAGCAGGAGTTCTCTCATGGGCAGCAAACTGACCCAGCGCTCTGGAGACCGTATCACTTCCAGTTCCTGTCCTCTGATACTAATTCAAGGAAAAGCAGCTGCAAAACCCACTGTCTTCCCCCACCTGCCAGGCGTGGATGTTCCTCCCTCACCTAAGGCACATGCAGTCAGTGCAGTGGCTGGTGCTACCAGTGCCTTGGGCTGCTCGCATTGAATCAGACCTGTACTGTATACTGGTATGGCATCTCAGGGGGAAAATACAGTGATTGTTTCATGGTACAGAGCCAGAGATTACACAGCAATATTTGGGCAGCAAGTAAAAAGAAGAAAAGCCTGTGTTGTTAACATAGCAGAGAAGAGATAGCAGGTTAGCATCAGGGACTTTCCCTGCAGACCTCAGTCAAACAAAACTCACTGTGAACTCTGGCCAGGATGCTAGGATTTCTTACAGCAAAAACTCTTATAGGATCTTTACACAGCATTTGGGCAGAAGGTCTGTTGTATGTCTTGCATACATTTCTAAAGACAGTTAGGTAGCTCTGATACAGAATTCTCCCCAGCTGAGTACAAAGCCACATCTGGGAGGGGCCTATGTAATTTGCCATTTTGTGCCTTTGGGTTATAGTATTTATATTTTTTTTGTTAGAGCTAAATAGCACCAGCAGAGGTTAAGATTTCCACCATAAACCAAGCTCTTTCTTGGAGTTAGGTAACGTTTCTTTTATACCATACAATACTGAAATTCTGCCATGCAGATGCTGTCCAAAACATAAGGCATTTATTTTTCACCAAATTTTATTGGAAGTCATTATGGTAGTTAATGGTTTAGAAAAATGTCAAAAAATGTAAATTCTAGGCACTTTTTTTTTTTTCAGAGGCTGTTCTTGTATTATATACTTCAAGAATGGCTTAACATTTTCTATCTTTTAGCTGCTAATATAGACAAAGTTAACGGAGACAGCAAAATTGAATGTCGTGCTTTGGAAGGTTTAAGCATAGCCTTTCTATGTAAAGAATTTCCAAAGCCACAGCTCACACTCAGTTATCCAGCACGTTGTACTGTGGAGCAGTAACACAAGATGTCCTGCTGGAGTAGGTGGGAAATATCTCCACGAGAAAAGGGGTGGACTCCCAGAGCCTGAACATAGTATTTTAAGCCTCTGTCAGCAAGTGGGGACACTCAATACCTCAGTAAGATCAGCATGTATGTAGCCCTGATCTCAGTGAGTGGGTGGCGTAACCATCACCTCATGTGGTCTGTGCTAATGGGTGGTTAGTGGGAAGAAGGGACCAACCTCTCCTAGACCTGCTGGAGAATCTGTGCTTGAGAAATAGAAGATACCGTAGCACTAGAAAGCAGCTGTGTCAGAACTGGTCTGGAAGGAAAAAATGGTGCATTTACTAACAGTCACTTTGCAGTGTTCAACTGGCAGGCGTATATGTAGACTTGTGTTACTAACATTGCCACATAAAGCATGAATGTTAATAGTACTGAATTGTTTATACCCTGTGCAGTTACAGAGAGAACGTGCCAAGATCCTCGGAGACTTATGTTTCCTCTTTTTCTTTTATCCCACAGGTAATAACTCCAGTCAGGTCAGGACAAGGTTATGTTTATGAATTCCCTTCAAAATACCAGAAGGATACCTACGATATCCCCCCTGTTCGCCCTCTCCAAGGGGTAGGTACCAATAAAACTGCCAACTGACAGGATACAAAAGGTGATGAATTTCTACCAGAAGTTTATGAGCTAAGCAAATTCTCTCATTTCAGAGAGAAAATATGTTTTAATTAGATGCTGTGGCTTATTCACAGAGCGCAGAAGTATTTCAAAGTTGTATTTGATGTTGACTAAGATTTGGCAGCACACCAAATGCAAAACTCCCATTTGTTTTCTGTGTTTTGATCAAAGAGTGTATCTAAACAGAATAAACTTGCTGCCTGGGAACAATTTTTTTCCCCCTTACTTTGTTGTTGCATAGTTGACAGTAATTCATTCAGTAAGGGTAAAATTACCCCCTAGATGAACAGCTACTATGCAGGGAGTTGTTTTCACCACATATCTACTGCACTATGTCACTGAACTTAAAATATATCTTTGTTCTGGGGAACACCCTTAGCATTTAGTCCCCAAGACCACAGACATTTAGAGTGGATGCTTGCAGGACCTGTACCTCAACAACCCTGCATCTCTCCATGGCTCTTTGACCGAGCAGCTCCTCTAGGGAACAACATTGAAGCCTAATAGGTCATAACACAGACTGACATCAAATGGCTGGAACTGTTGGGAAGTCTGGGTTAAGAGACATTCAGACAGTGGCCTTAGACCACGTGCAGAACCCACTGTAACGTAGGACATGCTACCAAGTGTGACACTTCAAACATCTGACAGCTGTACTCTGCTGAGTAAGGCAGCTCACACTGCACCCAATAAAGCAGATAGGTGATACTGACAGGGGCAGCCTTACTTTCAGAGAATTTAGCGTGTACTAGTAGAAGCTTATTCCTCAACTCCTCTAATCTCGATCAGTAAGAGTGTGATCAGTTCTGGTCACATGAATATACTGCTCCTCTGTTCACCCAACAGGTATCTGTAATAGACTGGCCTTGATTTAACTCTTGGGATGGAAGTCAGCTGTGACTACATCTCTCCAGCCTACTGTCCACACAATTGCCCAGAGGGGACCTAGCAAAATGCATTTCCCCCTAACTGTCCAGAATACCAGGCATATCCAAGCAGCTGTCGCATATGATACAAAGTTGAAGAGCTCTGATCATCTTCAGGCTGTTTGAGAAGAAACACGGAAACCAAGAAAACTCATCTGAGATCAGAGCTTTCCTGAGGTGACTTGTTTCTGTAACCAATTTATTCTTTCTTTAGATATATGACATTCCCCCCACATCAGTTAAGGGGCCTGCACTTCCAGCTTCCATGGGAGAAGCAAAAGCTTTAGGAGTCTATGACATACCACCTGCCAAAGGGGTAAGTATTACACTGTTTCCACAAGATCCTGTATTTTCATGTCTGACCAGACATGTTTAAACAAGAGTTCATGTATGATCCTGAAAGAAGGGGAGATTCTGTGCTGTAAAGATTTCCTTAGGTTTTTAAACTGTTAAAACTGGTAAAGTGAAGCACTGCATCAAAATTATTAACATTATGGAGTGTGAATTGATAATTAGGCCTACGTTATCTTTGTGGAAGCATGCTGCCTTTTTGGATTTTGCTGCTTATGAGAATTTGCATCAAGATGAATGTGAAAAAGGGAGATATTAAAACTGACACTCAAACTCACAGTAAGTAGCTGACTCCATGAAAGTCAGTGGCAGATCCTCCATTGCAGCATTTTATAGGCCATATGGAAAACGTAAAATATTCTGCTATTCTAGCCAAAGGTTTCATGGTTTGCTTTCTGTGATTCAGGTCTATGCTACACCTCCATCTGCATGCCGAGATGATACAGGCCTGAGGGAAAATTTGCAGGAATTTTCATCGCCAGGGGGCCACAGTATGAGACCAGAAGGAGCATATGATATTCCTCCTCCCATCACCAAAGCAAGTGGGAAGGAGCTTAATAAATTTTCTCCTGAAAGCCTTTTATTGCCAGATGGAGTGCCACAGAAACAGAGTGTTTATGACATCCCTATGAACCATCAAAACCATTTTCTTGGACAGCAAATTGCACCTCAAAAAGATGTTTATGATACCCCAAGGGGAATTGCATTCCCAGGACAACAGATAGGAGTCAGTGAAAGTCTCATCCCAGAAGGAAAAGAAGGTGTGTATGATGTGCCACCACCAGTCCTCCAAGACACTAAAGGCTTACAGGATGTGACTGATGGGATAAATAGGTTGTCTTTCTCCAGCACAGGAAGCACAAGGAGTAACATGTCCACATCTTCAACGACATCAAAAGACTCTTCTTTCTCAGCATCAACTGCACAGGACAAAAGACTAATCCTTGATCCAGACACTGCTATAGAAAGGCTTTATCGCCTCCAGCAGATGGTGGAGACAGCTGTCAATAACCTTATGGCCTTCATTACAGCAGACTGGCGGTCTTATGGATATATGGAGAAACACATCAATGAAATTCACACTGCTGTGGATAAGGTGGAGCAGTCGCTGTTGGAGTACCTCCAGTTTGCGAAAGGATCAGCAGCCAATGCTTCCTGCCTATCCGAGTTCAGCCTCCTTAACAAAATGAGGAGGGAGGTGCAAAGGCTGGAGGACTCTCACCAGATCCTTACCCAAACCAGTCACGACTTGAACAGCTACAACTGGTCTTTGAATGTTCTAGCCGTCAACAGACTGCAGAACAAGTGTGATGACCTGGATCGGTTTGTTATGGTGGCAAGGACAGTCCCAGATGATGCCAAGCAACTGACCACTACCATCAGCATCAATGCAGAGGTGCTCTTCAAACAGGTGTCGAGCAGCTCACGTTTCAAAAACTTACCGGAGAACATCATGAACACTCCTGACTATGTATATGACAATCCTCATATGCAGCGTCATGGAGAAAAAGCACAGAACCACTGCAGTCCCCTTCCTCCACTCCTGAGTAAAGGTCAGCACCCCCACAATACCCCCAGTGAGAGCTCAGAAAAGAGTTGGATGGATGACTACGATTATGTTCACCTGCAGGTAGGTAAACCCAACACCTTGTTCTGCACAAGGCCAAGCGAGGTATCTGTGGTTTTTGCAGAAGCTGTTTGCAGGAAAATAGCAATCGGATTGTTACACTAATACATATTGAAGAGTAATTTCACAAGGGTGATTGCTTCCTCTCAAATAAGACTGTTGCATACATAATAGCAATAGCCTTTTGCTCTGCCACACTATCCTTTTCTTCTCCATACTCCTAGTGGTGCATTACCAGTGAAAAAGCCAACACAAAGCAGCCTGTTATTTGATTTATGAGTTGTCATTTAGCTCAGGAGCGGTTTTGATTTAACACAGTGTCTTATGTTTTGCAAAACAGGGGAAAGAAGAGTTTGAAAGGCAACAGAAGGAGCTGCTGGAAAAAGAAAATATCATCAAACAGAGCAAAATGGAGCTAGAGCACCATCAGGTATGTTCACTCAGGTGCAATAATCACACTGAAATGCAGCATTCCTTGCACATAAGGAATACTGATCAAATAAAACAGGAGGGGCCCTTCCCTTAGCAGTGTGCAAGTGCTAGCATCGTGGCTGTGAGGCATGCATGAGTGCCAGCACATGCAGGTGGAAAGTCCCAGGTGCTAGATGGTGAAGATGGCAGGTATTAGGTCTTGGCTAAACAGCAGCTCCTGGTTAGTTTCTTTCCAAGTGGGATTTGTGCCAGTCAGGCTCCACCATAATTGGATTTATCAGTGCAAAGGACGAGGACGTGCACTGTCATGCTGCAAATGGGAAATGGTGAGCATCAAGATTTTAGCACCTTCCTGGCCCTGTGCATCTGTGTCAGTGATTGCTTATGCCAAAGAAATCTTAAGTATTTACTGCAGAGTAGCTATGCTGAAGATCATAATCTCTGCCCTGTCCATTTCCTTGTTGCCACTTCATAATGGAGTGGAGGCACAGCCACAGCTTTCAGTGTTTAGAATGACATCTCTTGTGGCAGGAATAAGCTTTTCCCTTGAAAACAATTTCCAACCATCTCAATTTAAGAGACTAATTTTTTTTTTTTTTTTATACAATGCACCATTGCGGTGGGCCCAGTGCATATGTGTAATAAAAAGCAGTCTCTGTCTCTAATTTACCACAGAGGAGAAACAGACTTACGCAATGTCTCACAGTGGGTCAGTCACAGTGTCAGCTCAAGAACTTAGGTTTCCTGACCCGCAATCCAGTGCCTTAATCACTGGGCCACACTGGATGCACATGCCACCTGTACACCTGTTCAGTGAGGATCAATACCACTAACTTAAATACTGTGCTTAACATCACTTTAAATGCTAAAAAAGTAGGACGTATAAGATTGAGGGCTTCACTTTGCCCTCATGTTAATACTTCAATATGTTGTTGCCATATTTTATGGCAGAAAATTGTACAAGCAACATGGAGGTGAAAGTTAAAGGTTTGTCATCTCAAAATCCCACAGAGATGGCAGCTTTTTAAAGACTGTGTAGGAGTCATTGCCACTTGGATCCATCTCTCTCACTTGTGATTTCAGAATATTCCAAATGAGCAACAGCCTGTAAATTCAGGAGGGTTTGGTTTTTTTAAATGCAAATAAAGTATTTTAGATGTTTTTCTCTTCTGAACTCTGTGTATTTGGATTTCTGGTAACCAAAGCACTTGATTGCCCCTCACGCTCCAAAATAAAAGATCTTTGAAAACATATACTAGCATAAGGTCAATCTATGATACCTAGAGGTGTCCTGAGGCATGAAGTGAAATTGAATACATAACGTCTTAGGAGAATATTCTTTGAAGAGACCCTTTTTATTTTCCTTTCAGATCAATCAGTTTCAACGTCTGGAGCAAGAGATCACAAAGCCAGTAGAGAATGACATCTCAAAATGGAAACCGCCTCAAGCTCTCCAGACTGCAAACGGCACTGCCACCTCCCGTGACAGCCAGCTACTGTTATTCTATTCTGACCAATGCGAGACTCACTTCAACTCTCTCCTAAATGCCATTGATGCCTTTTTTGGTTGCGTCAACGCTTCTCAGCCCCCCCGAATCTTCGTGGCTCACAGCAAATTTGTCATTTTGAGCGCTCACAAACTTGTGTTCATTGGAGACATGCTCACAAGGCAAGTGACAACTCAGGACATATGCAACAAAGTGATGAATGCCAGCAACCAGTTGTGTGAACTGCTGAAGAGTGTCGTTCTGGCTACAAAGATGGCTGCCTTGCATTACCCCAACATAGCAGCCCTACAGAAGATGGTGGACCAAGTAACAGAGCTGTCTCGTCACGCACAGTTGTTCAAACTCTCGCTGGTCCAAATGGCATCCTTATGAAACCCGGTGGAATCCAATCCACAAGCAGCAAAACAGAAAAGCAAACAAACTGGAGCTATTTTTATGTAAATGTTTGTTTCGTTTGGTTTGGTTTTTGGTTTTTTTTAGATATTTTTAATGAAATTTTAGATACATTCTTATGCATTAGAGAATCTATTGAAATCAGGGATCTGGGAATATATCTGGTTCTGTATTATGTTTCTAATACACATTTAGGTTTGTATACACTGCATATTTGTATATGTTGCTACTTTCTCTAAACCATCAATTAAGCACCTTAAGAATTATGCGTTGGGTAAGCAGTGCGTATCTTTTGTATATACTGCCTGTTTCCTCGGTATATTTGTTAACTGGATGCTGCACTCTTCTTGTTTCATTCCATCTTGATTTTGGCACATGGACTTGGTTGTGAAACCTACTTGTAGCAATCCATGAAGCAAGTGTAATGGTTCTCATAGAACTCCATTCCCTTATTAGAAATTACTTTCTATAGTTTAATTCCATGAAATTTAACTCTCCTCTTGATGTTACTTTATGTACAGCATTCAGTCATTCTGACTAGCATATATGCACAACTGCAACAAGCAACGCATCAAGCAAGGCGTACAGCATTTGGGAGAAAAGCATTTTTAGGCCATATAAGAAAAAGAACCTTCTAAGAAGGAAGACAGAATCGTATATATTTAATATCTTATGGCATTTGAATTCTGCTATTTCTAGTAACTGTGCAACGGGGGATTTAAAAATGTGGATGGATTCCCAGCAATGTAAATTCATACATGTTTACCTTGTACGTCCTTGCATTCGCAGTTAAATTTAACAGTCAGGCCCAAAAGCCTTATGGTTCGTGGACTCAGAGTTACCTTGAGAGCACACCAGGATCCATCGGGCTCATCTTTGAGGCTGCAGATGAGCAATGTCTCAGAATACCAGTCCCTTCCAGAGGAATTAACATACAAATTGTAATGCATATGGAAAGAAAACAGGTAAATTTGAAGTGACATATTTAAACATCTCTATAGCATATACACAATTTAATGAAGAAATAGCACTTACTTTTTGTAGGACATATTCTTGAGAATTAATTGCATCTATGGCAATTCTGACTTCCATTCAAATATTGGGCTTTTTTTCCAAATTCCAAATTCTATTACCTAGGTGCTGGTCCTTCTGCACTACATTGCTGCCAAAAAATGACCTCCTGTTTTAATGGGGCCATTCCATCAGTAAGTACACACAGTCCCGCCCAGCAATTTTCAATTTAGACCCTTAAAAATTGTTAGCAGAGTGGTAGACTCCTTTAGAAATTTCATGTACGCTGGCTGCTCCAAAACACACATAAGCTTATTTGTCTTCATTGTCTTTTGTGAACCTCCTAAAAATAAGTCACAGAATGCCATTTGCCTGTGGTCCTCAGACTAAAAGCCATGCTTCAAAGTGAGCAATACCTTAGGTAAATCCCAGGTGATTCTGGCATTTTTAAAGCAGAACACTACTGTCCTTGCATAATTCAGGGTAGTCCCACATTGATGTGTTCTGAGCGTTTGCACCAGCAAGCAGATCACTGGTGAATACACAGTCACGAGATCAGTAGCACCTAGAAAACTGGCACTTCTGCCCAACTTTTCTCTTTCCCAGTTTGTATCCGAACACGTGCCTTATTGAAATGGGATTTGTTGTCTTAGGTAACAAAACCATTTCAGCAGCGTATGAAATCTTGCAGCCTTAATGTATTGTCTCAGAGTGAAGACCACTCTTAGTTACCGTAACGTCACTTCCAGGGTCTGCAGACTCTTCCTGGAAGGGCAACGGGAGCGAGCACAACCTCAGCTGGCCTAGAATTGGCTCCAGGGCTTGGCTCTGGTGTAATATCCAGAAAGTGCAGTTATGCTATTGTAACCGATAGCCAGTTGCCAAAAAAGCAATCCACGTGAACCTGTTTTGTACTAGTATTGTTTGGGATTCTTGGATTTCCTTCTCCATTTTTTTCACTGTATATTCTTAGAAAGTAAAAAAGTGTTTTGAAGCTTAGTGGTTATGTTGATAGTTTGTGCTTTCAAAAGGAGAACCTTTATTGCAAGCCTGTATTACAGTTTGTTATCTTGTAGAGAGCCATTTTAAAATTATTAAATAACTATAGCTTTTTTTATATAAAACAGGCAACATGTGGTCTTATTTTTTCTTGTTTTCAGAGTCCTCTAAGCATATTAAAAAGAAATATTGCTGCCTGCTAATACTATCAAAGCCATTCTAAAATGAGGAGTTCACTTCCATCTTTTCACTGATGAGTGCTTGTAGTATGGAGTGAGAACTTGAGGGTGTAAAAAAGAAGGGATGGACAGTTTCTCTGCCTGTCCAGAAGAAGCAGGTTTATCCAACTCAGCTACACAAGGCATCAAGCCCAAAATACAACCATCAGGGTCTACAGCGCACCAGGCCACGCTCCTGCCCCGTTCCCAGTGTCTATTCCTGCTGCGTGAGCTGCATCCTGAACCACCTCATCATAGCACAGGCGCAGGTCCTTGAGGTGAACAGGGCAGTTCCTCTCACACGATCCCACGATAAGGTGGGGTGGCAGGACACAGATGTGACTGTCCACCCATTTTGGCCTGTTCTCCCTCTCCAGCATTTACTGGTGAAGCCACAATCCATGCAGGAACTGGAAGAGCAGCTTTGCTCAGTGTAGCCATCTTTCCCCACCCGAACCCAATAGTAAGAGCATCCCTCTTCTACATGCCAAGTTGAGCATTACCTGTGTGGGGGTTCCACCTGAAACAACCACGTGGCTTCAAGGATCATGGAGTCTTTCCCAAAAGTTATCTTCCCATTTCACTGTTGCCAAGGCACTGCCCTACCTCCTGTCAAACATCCTGGGTGTGCAAGGAGGAAAGAAAAAGCCTGGGACTGGATCTGTGCTTACGCCAGTTCTCAGCTGCCAGTGAAAGACGTTCCTGCTGGAGAGTGCAAGTAAAATGAAAACCTCGAGAGCAAAGTGCCTGGTCCGGCCTGTTGTGTCCTCACAAGGGGAAAGCCAGCGATGCAGTCCTGCTTCCCAAGAGTGCTCCATTTTGTTCCTCTGCTAAATTTAAAAAAGGTCAACTAACAACAAAAGAGGGACTGGACAACCAAAATGGTTCAGAATAGTAACCAGAGCCTCTTTGTTCTCCTCCCTGAGCCACAGTGTCCCCACGCAGTTGCCAAGAAACTACCGCTGTTTGGCAACCAAGTTGATGGCCAGTGTGAAATGACTGTCTGATGTCCAGTGTGGAAAAAAAAGGCTGCCTCGCACTAGTGGCAAATGCAGAACACACTTGGCTCCTTACTCCAAACATTAAGTAAATGCTAATTCATATTAATCAGAAAAATGCTTCCTTTCTTTTCCAGGATGATGAGTGAGGGAGAAAGAGGAGAGACAAAAGCCACTCTTGAAATGGGCAGGGTTTAGAGAAATTATCAGTTCATATTGATTCATGACACAGGACACACTTCATTGCACCCCATGTTGCACAACCCCCTGCTGCTACTTTTACCATTTCTTCCAAGCCAGGGCTGCGCAGCTTCTGCTTTCATTACCTGCGCGTTTCTGCAACCTTGGCAAACCCACTGTCTGCCGTTCCAGCAAAGGCAACGTGGGTGAAGGAAACCAAGTTCCCACACTGTCGCCTGATGCTGGATTACACCCCAGCATCTTCACATCCCCCGGAACTTCCAGACCCTGGAGCTTTTAGTACTCTCCAACATGTACATCTGGGCTACGTTTCAGAAATGTCCCTCCCACGTCTACTGCCAGTGCTCTTCAGAGTGTTGCTACACCGGTAACACCTTCCCTCTGCCCACAAGCCAAGCATCTGTAGCTGTTCTGCTCCAAATCCAGCTTTTCTCTGTTGAACCCCACTTCCAGGCTGCCTGCTCCACCTTAACATGCCTCAGTCTCAATCAAAAGGCTTTAGAAACTCAGGATTTACTCCAAAGGTAGTTCTTAACCCTCCCTTGCTGCTTTCTCCTCTCACAATGTTCACAGCATTAGTCCACATTTAGACAGGAACTTTTCCAGGGCAAAGACAGGGTCTTGCCAGTCTCGGAGGATGACACAGAGAGTTCCTCCCAACTCTGAAACGTGCCTATTCATTTCATCTTATACCAGTTACACTGGCAGTTTCAAAAGCAACATACACACATCACTCTTAAGTCAACAGAGCCCTTTTTCTGCTAGAAGATTTTTCCCATCTCAGAGATAGACTGTCCACATAAAGTGGATTTTTTTTTTTTTTTTTAATAATTTCTTTCTGCTATTTGCACCCAAATTCCACCCAAGACAACAGCTTTCTCTGTCTGAGGAGCCCTGGATATTGCTGTGTGGCTTTTCAACATGAGTAAATCTACAGTTATATCTAGTGCTGCAAAGTCCCCCGAGAAGTTCTTCCGACTAAAAGAGGACGTTGAATCCAGGCTTGAGAGTACCTGGATAAAGTGAACAACAGCAGGAGAAACATCTAATCCAGCCTTACCATAAGCCTGCTGACTTCAGAGAAAGCAGGCGTGACATGAAAGTTAACCTCCTGGGAGCAAGTGTGAGGGCTAGCACAGACTCTCTAACTCATACCACCTCAGTTTCCCTCCAGTGAATGGCCCAGAAGCAATTTTATTTAGATTAAATTAGAGATCAATTTGGAGCGCAGCTGACATCGTTAGCAAGGCCTGATCATGCTGGACGTGCTGCTGGCCATTGGAATCACTTAGGAAATGCAAGTGCATCATTCTCCATTCAAAAACCAAATATTTAGTCTTCAGTGCCTGTGCGTTATGCAGGGCATGAACTAGTCAGCAGCCCGACCTCAGAGGAGAGCCATTCCCAGGGCGTTGCTTTGTGCCTCTGGGGAGCTGCCGAGTTCAGAGCGGGGTGCTCATCCCACAGCTTTCCAGGTCAGTGGCTAGGACCACGTGGGGATGGCCTCCCAGAGCAAAGAACCAACAAGGACAGTTTCAGGTCAAAACGTCAGGGCATGGCTGGGCATGCACGCCGCTGGCTGTTGCAGAGCCCTCCTCTTCAGCCTCACAGGGCAGCAGAAAATCAGGAGTTGGCAGTTCTGTGGCAAGAAGCAAGGGGACAAAAGCTCCTTGCGCCTCCTGACAAACCCATGGCTCTACAGCAATGTGGTCTTGGCTCAGAGTTGCCGTGGATTTCTGAGCAGGAAAAGGTGAAATGCTCCAAGGGAGAGGCAACGCTGAGCAGAACGTGACTTTCCCACCTCTCCTGGGGTTTAATTTGCAATAGTAACCTCCTCCCAGGAGTTTGTGCTTCAGTTCTCTCTTTTCAGCAGACAGTATTGAGCTAGGCTCAACCCAGAACGGATCTGCAGTTTGCTTTCTTCTTTCTGCAACTCTCTGGGTTTAACTTCTGGCCCTGCACCCCTACAAGCAAAGTCCATCAAGTCAACGTTCCTCCCGGGAGTCCACCTTGTTGCTATTGACCTCTCCATCTCCATGAGTTCTCCGAGTCCCTGCCGAGGGCGAAGCCCAGCACCTGAGAAACCTGCATCCAAGGAGCACTGCTGAAGCTGCAATGGACTCAGCATATGTACCACCTCCCTGGCAGGGGTTTCTTTTTCCCTGCTGAACACTAAGACACGGTATCTTTTTCTGTACAAGCAGCAGCTCGATACGTCAGGCTGACTACAGCAAGAACAGAACGGGGGAGCACGAAGTATCGGGTCTACAGGAGATATATAAAGCTCATCTCATCTGCAACGCGCTGCCTCAGCTTTGCGACACAAGCAGCAGCAGCCACCTCCGCCGCACGCAGCGGGCTCCCGGAAGGTTACACATACCGTAAGCCCAAACAAAAATCACGATTCCCTGGTTCCACGCACGCTCACACCCACGAGGTATCAGCTTCTGTCAGCCAAGGGAGGGATGTAAAAATCTTGCTGCTGGGGGGGGAGGGGGTGGTGTGTCCCTGAGATCAGGGGGATTTTTTTTTTTTTTTCCTTCTTCCCTGTAATTTCCCTTAATTACAGGAAAAATGATCAGAGCTCTTTCCTTGATGCAAAGCTGCAGGAAACCAAATTCAAGAGGCCCTTTGCAGCTTCCTACTTAGCTGCCTTTATCTTGCTCAACACTGCACCCAGGGCTACTCAAACCATTGCCAACCAGGAAGGCACAATAACAATGTCCCAGAAGCATCTGCTATTTATATGAAGGCAGACTTGAGCGTGGTTAAACGAAGGTTACAGTGAAGGACAAGCGGAAAAATCTGAAAGAGGAAAGCAGAGAGGAAAGATAAAAAAAGGAAAAAAAAAAGCCTGCTCTGGCTTTAGATTGTCTTGCAGAAAGGAATCAAAGCATATTTTAAAACTGTTTGTGCAGGTAGAAGGCTCCAGGGCATTTCTCCGTGCAGTGATTCAAGTCTGCCATTATTAACAGCTAAGCTCAAAAAGAAAAAAGCTACAAGGGTGAGTGGCCATGAACATGAAAAAGAAAAAATGGACTTTTACTGTTTTTTCACCCTGTGCTTTGTTTTTATGAAGGATGGTAGGAGCAGCCCACCCAAAAGCCTTTTATCTCAGGAGGTGATTTGAGCTGGAAACAGGTACCTGTAATTAACTTGCATTCCAGAACAGAAGTTAAGTTGGCTTTTCTTCATGCCGCATTTCAAAGAGAAATTAATTTTTGATAAATGAGAATGAGCATGTGCATTCTGCAGCGCTCGACCTGCTGTTACTTTCAGACCTCACTGCTCAAGACACAGCTTTTGGTTGTCCGCTGGCAGATTTACTTAAGGAAAGAGCACAGCCCTGCTGGCCACTTACATCACTTCCATGGGAATTGCTACAATGACCAAAAGGATGTTCCTAGAGCAGGGCTGCACTGGGCAGAGACACCTCATTCCCCTGCATACATACTCAGGAGGAGGTGGATGCGGGATCCACCACTTCCATCCTGCAGCAGCAGCAGGTGGAGCTGCCTCTGCACACCGAGAAGTTAAGGTGAAAATCCACACATCCCACCAACGCGGGGGGGGGCGGGCAATGCACAAAAGCACCAGCTCCATACGAGGAGTAAAGCTGCTGAAGACAGCAAGATACACAAATAAGAAAGCCTCTTTCTTGCTCCCTGCTTCCTTCTCCATGGGGATGGTGATGCTTAGAAGTGCCCAATTTGGATTAGCCCATCTCTGCTCCCAGCAAGAGACACCCCAGATGTGATTCATCTTGCCTACCTGAAGACATTTGCATGTGAGATATCATCACAGGCCCCTTTAAACTGGAGACCAAGCCACATGATTAAATCTACTTTAGGAGGAGATAAACCCTCTGCAGGCTCGAATGATTAGGTCTCATCAGGTCTTCAAGGGCAGCTGAGACAAGCAGCTCAGCTGCGAATGACCATATCATAGG
The DNA here is from genome assembly GCF_947461875.1 of Haliaeetus albicilla. NCBI lineage: Eukaryota > Metazoa > Chordata > Aves > Accipitriformes > Accipitridae > Haliaeetus > Haliaeetus albicilla. The sequence goes on along the minus strand of NC_091503.1, from coordinate 17,827,219 downwards.
CTCCTAAATTTTATGGATGACAATTCCTACCCACAGACCCTACAGCTGCCTCCTGAAAGCTGGTGTGGCCACACGCACAGTTCAAGTCACAACCTGAACACTAGAACACCGCAGAAACTCAGGGACGCCCACCCAGCCTGAAGCTGGTATCAGTACCCTCAAAGCGTTGGTCCGGAGGGTTCAGCAAGTCAGAGCAGTCCCGGAGCCTGAGCCTGCAAATGTCACAACCCACATCCAAGCCGAATCCCCCAGCCCTGCCACCTCCCCCTGCGCTCAGGCAGCCTCCAGGCTTCGGGACCAGACCTGACCCTAAAGTCCTATCGACCAACACACGCTCTGTGCCGGACGGGGAAATAGCAGGACGGGCAGGTAGCTCGCACCTCTCTGCCTCCACTCTCCCAGCAATTTTCTTGCCATCTCTGGGCTCGTAGCAGCACAGAGTCCAGGTAGTTACGGAGGGCTTGCTTGGGAGCTCACAGCTCCAAGCCTGAAGGCATTCCTGGGTTGGGTTGCTCTTCCTCATACCGGGGCAGAGGAACACAGGGCTCAGGACAGGAAAAGCAGGCAGATGTTCTTAGGGTCACAGAGGTGGTTGTTTAGGTGATGTTTAGCTCCCCTTCAATAAGCAATCCTGCATACAGCCCTGCCTTGCTGGAAGTGTGGTACAGAGTTCCAGGCGCTCATTTCCAGGGAGACTGTGTGCCAGATGTGGAGCTAAGTAGCCACACATCTGGAGCAGCTGTCCTTTGGCACAGGAAGGGCTGAATCGCCAAGGAAGGCTAAAGGAGCTCCATGCAATTGAACAGCATTTGATTTTGAAGTGTGGATTTGAAAATGATTTTCTGACAAAGTGCAGTTGCTTTCTTTTACTAGTTAGAAACATTTTGTGAAAGTTCTTTTTCATTTACTCTGACTGCTTCTCCACTACCAGCACATATGCCTCATCCCATTTTTGTCTGGTTTTTTTTTTTTACTCATATGGGGACAAGGATGACACAACTGCAAACAACATGTACCTTACACAGCAAGTACGTACATCCAGCTGAATGTGTTTTCACTTCTACAGCGTTTGCACATTTTTGTTTTGCTCTTCACAATATTTAGGAACAAACTCTCAAAGAGCTTATTCTCAATGCTTTATCTAATGACACAAGCAAAGCCTTCTGTCAGCAGGGAACTGCCTGTGCAATGAACTTCTGGGGCAGCTGGCAGCGCAGGAACAAACAGCCAGGTATTTAGGCACTGTGCTCATTAGCAGTTAACCACACAGGGAAGCATCAAGATACCCAGAAGCTGCTCCTGTACCACAAAGTGACAATACTACTGTTGGGGGAAACAAAAGCACCCACTTGGAGGCCAGCACGAGATACCAGACTGTTACCGTGTAATCCAGACTCCTGCAGTTGACTAGTTTTCCAGCAAAGGAATCTGCCTCAGGCTGTGCTAGCACAGGGGGAAATCCCCCAATTCATATATTTCATATGGAGCCATTACATGTCATCAGCTACTTATCAGAGGGGCTACAGATAACTTTTTCTGCTTGGAGCCCCATAAAAGGGCAGTAGCACAGGAGCCTGGGGCACCTCTTCCACAGCAAACCAAAATCTTTGGAGCAACCCATCCAACCCACTTCACATGGAATAACTTCAGCAGAAAAGGCCAACCTCTGCTCGCAGGCAAGGCACCAGAGAATAAAATCTCTGTGCCCCGTGAACATTGCTCAGTTTCCCACCCTTTACAAAAACAACCAAGTAGAAAAGTGAAGTGCAGTGTTTTCCACCTGAACACATCCACGGCTTTCCCAGGAGGAAATTGTACAACAAGCAGCCAGAAGAGCACTCCAACAGACTTCCCTTTCCATTCCTCAGCAATGCTGCTTTTCTACAGACACAAAGATAAAGGCACAAGCCTTATGCACAGAAAAGCCACAGCTGTGGCCGCATCACCAGCTGAGATGCATCTATTTTTAAAGCTCATTCCATGCACACCACAGCGAGTCCTCTAGGCCTGATTTGTCTCTAGCCCTTGCACGTTAGGTAAAAACACAAATTTAAAAAAAAAATAAATTAAAAAAATGTGGGGGAAGGGCCTTTCTAAACCCTACCTTTTGCACAAGTAGGAACTAATTAGCTTTTCACAGCTTCTTACACAGATGAAATCAACTACACGGAGGGTGGGACAGTCTGACACCTGCTGAGAGCAGCACCAAGCCCAAAAGTAGAGCCCAGCTCCAATCTCTGCTGGCCCTGCTCAGCGTGCAGAGCGTCCCAGGCCATGGGCACAGGTGGGCAGGAAAGGCTGTGATCTCTTCCCGTGTGCTGCACTGAATGCTGGTTTCTTGCTGGTCATTTGTAGCCATAAACATGACAGCTATTTGTAAAATAAAGCTTTTTTTTTTTTCTTTTCATTCTGGATGTTGGAGACTTTTTTAGTTGAGGGGAGGTGCGTGTGCAATATTCCATTGGTTTTGTTCTCCAAGCATCTCTAGCTATCAGCCTGCCAACATTTAAGAAGGTAAGAACTGCCTTGTTGGCTCAGGCCGTGGTGCACATAGCCCCGTATTCTAACAGGGGCAGATGGGTATGTCCAGGGTAAACTCACCAACCTGACTGTCCCTAGTTCTCGCAATCATTGGACCGGGGTTGTTAGGAAATACAGCCCTGCCTCTACCTCTTGTTATCCTGTGAACTTGGGTTTGCCCATGGAAGTCTCCATTAGCCTGTATCTGCAGGTTCCCAAACGTATCTTCATGACATCCCGTGGCAGCGGGGTGCACGCTTTCATCACCTCCTGTATGAAGTGCACTTGTTTATCTCCGTGTGGGACATCCCAAGAAACCTGTTGCTGCAGCCACCGCTGAAGTACTTGGCGTTCCTAGAAAAAAAACACTGCTCCTGTCATGTACCTGTACCTTGAAACAGTGTCCTCAGTCTGTTGTGTCCTCTTCCCAGAGCTGGAAGCACACACGGAACCCCACCAGCCCCACGCTCTCCTCTCAGCACACTTTCTTCCTTTCCCTAGGCCAGGCTCACCCCGCTGTCCCTCACAATTACTTTTGAAGCATCCTCCAGTCCTGGTTAAAGTGTTGATGACGAGCACATCTCACCTAACATGAACTGAGGGGAAGGGTCTTGGAGATGGGAGAAAATCCAGTGTGATTGTTGTAGTCCCTGATGTGATGGATGGATCCTGGCTAGCCAGCCTCGGGGTGGAGTCCAGACAAGAAAAAAATAAAAGTCCTGTCTGTTTTAGGACTTAACGCACATGCAAGAGGCTGGCTTCAGCTGTTCCTCCTGCTGGACACAGGGCAGAGGCTTCTTCCTCCTGCCCAAGCCCCAAAGGCAGGCCAGGTGGCCACAGCTGCAGTGGTCCAGCACACGGGCAAGCAAGTCCTTTCCAGCGGTGGTCCCATGCCCCCAGCAACGCTCCTGCTCCCCACGGAGCTGCCTGCCACCAGGCAGAGCAGCAGTGTAAGAGCCAGTGTCATCCTCAGCCCTGCTAGGTGACTACAGACAGCTCAATTATTAATCCCAACACATTTAGTCTCAGTTTTGAGTTAGACGGCCTCGCCAAGCGCTAGGGACCGTTAACACAAGAGCAGCAGCCCTCCAGACCCAAACAGCAGACGAAGGACTCCTCAGGCACGCACCCACACAGCTGGAATAAGCCTTGTTTACCTGGCAAGCTACGCAGACTGAAACAAGAATTAATTATATTTTTTTTAAATGCCAGCAGCTCTCCAAGTGTATAAATGTTAGATCTGCTAATGGGGACTTGCTGTTACTCTTAGGTAATAAATGAGGGGCTCAATAAAGGGAAAATAGGTTTCTCCAAAGCCTTGTGCAACAAAGTGCTCCCCCCTTCTCCCTTAGCCTGAATACAGAGGTTCATCAGCAGGATAACTCAACGAGGCTCCCACTGTATCTCTTTTTTACTGCTCTCCTCAAGGATTTTGGTGTTTAATGCAAAGAAATTGTGACACAGGCTCTCTGTCCCCAAGTCTAATATTAATATTAGATTATTAAGATTATTAATATTAATATTAGATTTCTAATATTAATAGACTTGCCAGTTAGACCCAGATCATGCAATGGTTATTATATTAACAGTGCACACTATGTTCATTTGAGATGACAGCTTTCTGCCTGACATTTGTATTATTCTCTCAAGGTAGTTCACTAAGATTGAATAAGACAAGTCAAAGAACAAGTTAAATCTTACTTTGAGTAATGTAATCTGTACATAATAGCAACCTAATATTTCTAATATTAATATTAGCCTTGGGAGAAGATTGTAAAGTGAGCTGATCATGAGCCTTTGTTTTACCTGCTCAGTAACCAGCCGCATTTAGACCAGCCCTGGTGGAGTGGCATTTCACCTCACATCTCTGCAGTGAAACTACAAGAAGCGTGAGGACACACAGTTGTGAATTGGTTTTGAAGAGATCTGGACAGCAGGCAGCTTGCCCTTGTGATTAGACGGGAAAAAAACCCAACCCATTTCTTAAGCTGCTGTTCACCTCGTTACAGTATGTTTGTAACCCTGAGACCTGAAGAGGTGCTGTGGTGTGTTTGTTTTTTTTTTTTTTTTCCTAAGCATGGTGAGAGGTAAGAAAAGCAGATCCCTGTTGGCACTTTTGAGACCTCCCTTCTTGGGGCAGATAATTTTTAAGGTCACTTTCCTTTACAAAGCAAAATCCAATGTTCCTCCTGTGCCGCAGAGCAACGTGCAAGTCCCCCTTAGGCACAGGACTCCATGTGTCGCACCGCTTTTTTGGCATGAAGCATATGGCCAAACAAGAACCAGGCTCAGCCCCTGCAAGGAGCTGCCCTTGTACTTCCCAATCCCACTAAACACCAGCAGAATTACTAAAAAGAGCGACAGCAAACGCAAAGGAGCTCAACGGCGTTGGCCCTGATGGACTCCACGTTTCTCCTGGGAGGTGGACCTCTACCGCAAAGCTTGAAGGCCCGTGCCATCTAGTGGTGAAAAGCCAGCCCCAAAGCTCCCTTCTACCCGACTTGGGTACTAAAAACCTCCGGGGTTTCAGACTGGATCTGCACTGCGAGCAACTCACCTGTTGAAGCAGCCAGTCCAGGGATAAGCACTTTCCCCTACCCATGCCGTCACTCCAGGATTCAGGAGAAACACGAGGACATCCTGGAAGCGGGGACAAGGGAAAACAAAATCAAGTCTGCCCTCAGTATCTGAATCCTTTGTAAAGTGTAAAAAGGGCTGCAATAAGCGTCATTGCTAGTGCTTAAATGCCGCGCTTGTTAAATGAACCTTGGGATTTTGGACAATAAAGAGGCTAACACAGAAAGTCAGTAGACGACCTGCACATCAGAGCCACAAAGTGAAATTCCCAGCTCCCTGCCTTCCGCCTTGGTGCACCCCCTTCGCTGGGCTGGAGGAAGGATGAGCGTTCTCCCCCGTGGCCGGAGCACCGGTGCCGGTTGTTTGCAAACCTGCCACCACCCCGCTGGCACGGGACAGAGGTCCATCGGACCAGTTCTGCTCCTGGAAGGACAAAGGTCAGGTTGTGCCAGGATCAGAAGTCACAGCGGATGCGGTGCCGTCCAGCCACAAACCCAAGTGGGCTTGTGGGGTTGATCAGTGTTGGAGAACGCAGTCGATGCTGCAGACCTGGTGAGCCTGAGCTAACCGCGTCGTGTCTTAGCCGCCTGTTCGTGCCATGCGGGCACCAGCACCCCACACCAAGCTCAGCCCTCTCGCAGCCGCCCAGATCCGCAGGCAGTGTCTCCTGTTTCTTCTCAGACGGTTCTCAAAGCAGGGTCTTACAGAACTTGAGGGTAGCAACTCTTCACATTCTTAAAAGCTGAAACCACTCATGTTGGAAACAACTGGTGCATGAGAGATGTATTTTGACGCATTCTACTGTGGCAAGGATGTTGCCTGACATTTTTAAACAGGGAAAAGGCTAACAGCTGATCAGCTGGCATTGAAGGGCTGAAACACAGGAACTGCAATTAACTCAAAATAAGCAAGAGATTCTCAGAAAGACAGAAGGCTCCTGATTAGGTTCTCAAAGGAGCAGGGCACTGCACTAGGAAGTTCAAGACTGACTGTAATAAAAATTCAGTGTTAATGTAGCTCTAGTAGTTTAATATAGCACACAGTAGCAGCAAAACTTGCTTCAAGCCAGAGCTAGTGTTATTTGTGAACAGACATATTTGCTGATAGGACACTTTCAACTCCCCATACAAGATGTTAAAATAGTCTAGCACGGAGGAGAGGAAATTGATATGACATGCAGCAAACTATCCTCCTCTGCAGTTCTGAGGAGGACACAGGTTACACATAGCTTCTCCTTTCGAAGCTCTGCAGTCATCCGCATAGGAGGCTGGAAGTTTTAACAGGGTGAAGTCAGCCGTGTGAATTGTACAGCACACACAAGCCCAGGCGCGAGGGATTCACAGGTAAGTACCTCTCTGGCCACAGCTCCCCGATACCAGATCCCTTCTTCCTACCCTTCTGAGTTCAGGTACACTGCCAGCATTCAGGATGAGTCCTGTGGGAGTACGCACAAAGCACACTAGCAGAGGGAGGTACAGCACAAACAGCATGTGTACAATACTTTGACAACGACCCCAGAGTGACCATATTATGGCCCCATCCCATCCTCGCCTAGATATTAGGGTCTCTTTGCTACCAAAGTTGAAGGAACATTTGTATTATCCATTTCCCATTGTGGAAGCTGAAAGGCCCTGTGAATAGGAATGCAGGAAAATAAAGCCCAAGGTGTATTTCATCTGTGTCCCCATTTGTAAAACCAGGACATAAGTCTTGGTTTGAGTTCTATTGATGAGGTCTCCTGCCTTTAAGAGACTTCTCCCCCAGATTTCCACAGCTGTACCTCCTCCAAGGGTGACTACAGCCCAAGAGCTCTCAGACATTAGCACCGGTTAATTCTTCTGTTCGCTCCATGATGCTGCTCTGTCCACCCACAGGTTCATCTTGCCATTCCTTTTGCCTGAAGCCAAGTCCAACATTGCTATGTGTCAACATAAGCCCTTGACCAGATGCAAACCCTTCTCAAAGGCAGTCTACAAAGCAGGGTGGAAGAGCCTCCATTCCATCCAGCTGTCAGAGATAACATTTTATTGATTACAAACACCCACAGGGATAACAGATATGCTCAAAAGATACAAGCTTCTGCTCTACATGAAGATTACAGCTAAGGTATCAAAAGTTTATATAAAACCCAGCATAATCACACTGCCAACTTCCAGTCTAATCCCACGTAAAAAAAAATAATCTTCATATAAGTATTACCCAAGCAAGATGAAACACTGCTTGTATTTTACAAAGACTGTGTATTTTAATTGTGTAGGATCAAGGCCACAGGAGACCCCTGACAGCACATGAGTGCCTGTGGGGAAGGTGCAGTATCAGTTAAAACAGCCCTTGGTGTAACTTTGGGCAGAGCAGAGTTGTACAACAGCACCTTTATCCATTCCAGGGGAACAGACCATGAAGCATTTCCTTGGGATCAGTACCAAAGCAGAAAAGCAAGCGTGTGTTTTACAAGCATCTGACACCAATAGCCCATCACCGAGCATTCCCACTTACATTAGCCCCCCAAATACACCCCCCCCCACACAACTCAAACTTTTTGAGGTCAAAAGACCCAAGTGCTCAACTTACATAATGCCACAGCATTTTACTGTACTCCATTAGTAGCCAATTTTTACGAGTGAGAAGAGTAGGACAATAGCAAAACAGCTCATTCTCTCAAGATTAAAGAGATCTTATCTGGTGGGTTTGTTTGGTTTGTTTGTTTTTTTTTTTAAATCTTCTTTTAATCTCTTATTATTCAATAAAAGAACTCAGGATTCAATTTATGCATTTTACTTAACAGAAGCAATCAGGGATGAAGCATGTTCTCATTTCCTCCTCCTGTACATCTTCATTTCCAGAAGACGAAGAACTTCCCACTTTACCAACATACTTACAGAAAAACTAAGAAGTCTATAACCAATCTTAAGAAGTATCAAGAACAAAGGAGGGAGGAGGTGGTTTTATTTTTGAGTTTGTTGTCTGTTTGGGGTTTTTTTAATTGCCAAGATGAAATGCCAACTTTCAAGGATAAGGCAGAAAAACCACCTTTAGTAACATTGCTCTGAAAGATACATACCAATGTGTACTTGAAAATGAAGTCATCTGTAGATATTACACCCGCTAGAATATGACTTTTGACAGGTCATCTTTTGTAGTGTTGCACACTCAAACAAGAAGTCTCATTCTACAGGCAAAATCCCATTCAGAAAAAGTCAGAAAACCACTCGGGTCAAATATTCATATCAAGTCTGGTTACTTTATTTTTCCATCTGTGCAGTCAGTCAAAAGAACAGTTAACGATGAAAACAGACAACCACAGAAGCTTTAGGTACAGTATTGTAACACTGAAGAAGCAAATGACCACACTGAACACATTCTTTATGCTGGTCATTTCCAAACAAAACAGAAGTCCATACACAGGCCTAGTTCAGTGTAAAACCTGATATTAAGCAGCAAGTTGCTCACAAATCGCAGCACAGTATATGGCATTTACTGCAAATAGCTACAGAAACAGTGCTTAGTGGATGAACTGCATAGAATTAGCCTCATGGGCAAAATTAAATCACCACGATAACAACCTTAGTGGCTCCCTAAGAGGTCTGAGTTATGCAATTCAGCATGAACAAAATTGTTTACACCACTCAAATTTTAGCAATAGCTTTTGTATTTTTTCCACCAGTCTACACTGTGTTTGTTCCAGCCCTCATTGCAGTTAACTGTTTTCAATTAACTGTCACATACAACATAGGTAATTACTGCTTATTCAAAGTTACACAGCCCCTGCAACGAAGGTGATATGACTATATTTAAAGTAAGAACCCAAAATACATTCAAGAGAATGGCTGCAACAATAAGGCAATAAACAGTTTTAAAAATAGATCCTATTAAACAAGACCAGCTGTGGAACCCGTTGCCTTCATAAGGTTTCAGACTTGAATGGGTCAATTCAAAGTTAAGTGCTTACCCACCAGTAACATTTCAGAAGTACATTGGTAAAAATATTCAAAGACATGAGTATATTGGACTGCCAGCAATCACAACCCAGGTCTTATCACAAGTACGCTTTCACACATACAGCTTCGCTTTTACAGGTTTGCATGAAGAGCCCTGTACAAAGATTTTATTACAGACACCTTCAGGAAAAATTATGCATTGACAGAAGACATCAGCATTCCAAAACTCTTCTGAACCACATCATATAAACCTTTGACCTGCTACTAATAAGGTCATTAAAGTTATCCACTAGGCAGACAGCCTTATTGGCAGCTATGTCACAGCAACATTAAAAAACCAGCATCAGCTGTTTAAAAAAAGAGACTGAAAATTACTTTGGGGAGTGAAATGTACACCTACATACAGCAAGGAAGGGAGAAGGAAGTTGTTTGGCTAGAGCAGATGAGCTACCCAGAGGTTCCACGTCCATCTTATTGCATATTTGATCAGTGTCAGCACTCAAACCCACATGGGTTTTTCCTTCATTATCTTGCTCCAGAGTCTTGATTCTTGCACCTTTAGAACTATGCTGACTAGCTATGTATATTGCTGTAACTTCACATTTCTTCACAGCTACTAGAAGCAGAGACTGAGTTAACAGTTACTTAGTAACAGGGATACTACAAGCATCAGCCTTTTGACATCTTCTGTGTGCTAAAGTCTAGGTAACAGTGGAGTGCAGCGAGTGTCAATATCCTATGTCAGTACAAAAAAAAATTTATTTGTAAGCCTATATTAGCAAAGCTCAAGAAAAAGATGCTAAAGGTGTTTAAGGAAAATGTACCAGTACTTGGTTAGCACTGCTAAACTGAAAGTCTCATCATGTGAAGAGACACACAGACACAATATTTTGTGATACTAAGTTGTGCAAGGCAAACAACTGAAAGCAGCAGGGAATAGAATCTGATTGCTTTTGCTCAGTTTGAATAAATGGAATTTTACTAATTAAAAAAACCAAACCATTATTAGACATTCCCTTGCCAGCAGACAGGCTAGAGGAAGGAGACTATCAGTATTTCTACGTGTGTTTAAAGGATATGTGCATAGCACTGCCTAATCATGCTTGAAGATGTAACCCTGTAATACAAAGCATGCTTATACATACATGCTAGTAAACAAAACAAAGACTTTTAGACTCCAAAGGAAGGTCAGGTCTGATCTTATACATTTTAATACTGAAACTTCCAAATCATTTTAGGAAGTGAACACTCTCATTAGCTTTTGAACAGTATTCACAGGTGACAAATTAAAACAAAGGCGCTAAAAGAGTGCTCTCTTCCCAGACGCAAGACTACTCGATGAGAAAGCTAAATGTTGCTGCTTTTAGCCATATAATTGAACCAAACCACAAGTTTGGAAGTCATAGGTTTAAACTTCTTAACAGCTGAAAGTAGAAGACCAATTTTGTAGTCCTGTTTAACTTTTTATACAGGGAACAATGATCCAAACACCACCACATATCCAAGGTTTGAGAGAAAACTGAAGCTGTTCGTGACAAGACCTGTTGGTAGCTCTCTCTCATACACACATCAGAGGTGGTACACACACGTTCCTCCTCTTTCCAAAGATCTCAAGCATCAATCTTCAGAGTTGCTAGGTAAACAGAAGTGGAGCTCTTCATTCTGACGTGCAATGTCAAAACAGCTGTATAACTCATTCTCAAAGAAAACAGGAGCAACCGCTTATTACTGGTAAAAATCAGTAAGTCCTCCAGCAAACACGAGGTACCAAATTGATTACTGTAACACTATCAAAGTGTTACAGTGACATCTACCAAATTGGTCAGAATGCCTTAACTGGTTCCAAGAAAGAAGTTATGTCAGGTACCATATAACTGATGTAAAGGTGTACAAAGCGAACTAGAGATGTGCTTAGTATCCAAAAACCAAGGATGACACTTCAGAATACTAAACAGTGAGTACATAACCTAGGCACCTTGCCCTCTCCAACACAAGTTGGACTTAGAGTAAAAGGTTCAGGAAAACCATACAGAAACCTAGCAGGACAGTTTAACCTATAACCCTCCTTACGCCAAACGCAAGAACACAGGTCTTACCATCCAATTCCTTTTTTTGCCCCCTTTTTTTAAAAAAAGGAGATAATATAAACCTGCAAATCATGTACATCTAATATTGATTTTTCATATTTCACTTATACTTTTTATATATATAAGAACATAACTAAAATCTCACTTTAGAATACTTTCTAAAGCAGGATATTCTTTCAACCATTTTTCAAGTTCACGTGCATTCTCAAGGTTGAAGAAAAAAATAGATATTCATATATAGCTAAGGAAATAAAACTCAATTTCACTATATGTAGTTACAGTGCTGAAAAGAAAAAATAATTTAGAAACCATTTCAAGTCTGAAATGTTTACTATGCTCAGACTAATGCAAAGGCTAAGCCTGTGGTCCAGGACCTGTTTTCAATCTGTGTGCAGAGATAAGAGCTACAGCAGCTCAACATTTTTCTGATGGAGATTTCTCTCCACCCCTCCTTTCTTCCAGTATTCTATGACTAGCTGCTGAAGCCCTCCCTGAACCTCTATCAAAGTAGCATACATTGGTAGTTCAGAAGTAAAGGTCCACAGGTATTAATATTACCTCTTAAGTCAGTTTTTCAGTAAGATCAAACCACTGAACGACACAGTGCAGAGGTGCTTAACCATTCATAGTTAGTCAGAAGTTCAACGGAGTACTTTAAGTTGTCTCTTCTGCAGCTGCCCTTCGCTGTCGAGCGGATTTCTGTCTACCTCTCTGAGGTGAGGGTGGAGTCTCCTGTTCAGCTTCAGTCTCTGAAGGCTCATTGTCTCCCTGTTGGGACCCAGTATCACCTATCAATTCTCTCAGGAATTTGAATTTAGACAAAAACAATTGCCAGACCACGTACCAGCCTGCAGGAGAAAGAAGAAAGGTACTGCTTAGTTACTTCATTCAAATTGATAGTCAGCTCTCAGGCAAAGACAACAGAAAAGTAAGAACAGATTTTAACAACTCCCATCCTCTAACTGCCAACTCTCAACCCCAACACCCCTCCATAGCACACCCACTCCATTCTACAGTCCTGTAAATACCAATTCAACTTGATAAAGTTTGTCTTCATCCAGAAGCAAACATTTAAGCTACAGGCAAGGACCTACACATTCTGAATTGTACTGCCATAGCAAGCAGTAAGTGGGTGATCACCGTTGCACAGATAAAGGTCTTAGCTGTCAGGAGAAAACAAATTTCTGTGGTTATACCAAAACAAGGACTCAGGATTCATTACACAGGCCCTGTAAAAAGGTAGCACTAGAGTTTCTACCCTCACTCAGCAAACACACCATTCTGAAAATCACATTTTAAAACCTGCATTACATAATCACTATTAAGCACACTTGTGGAGGTCTTAAAATTAATACCATGTTTTATAATAAATCCTATTTTGAAATGCACAAGCACTAAAAGACCAACCACGTCCCCCAAATTCAAAGTGTTTCCTCACCATGCCCAAATCCCATTAAAGTAAAATTAATATTCTCTGGTAAATTTATGTTCTGCTCCACTGCTAAAATGCTCTGGGTCCAAAAACTATGCAAGTAATGAGTTGAGATGGTCACACTTCTAGAATCTCTCTTGAAAAATATTTAAGATCCAGCTTCTCCTCTCTCTCGTATAAGGGTTTCTATAACAGGTAGCCAAGAAACTTAAAGCAGGTACAAATATATTTAAACATAACCCCAAATCTCCCTTTTAAAAGGCATCCCTTATCTAAGCATTTAGGTCAAGAAAGACCAGAGTTTTACCCAGCTGAAAACTAGTGATATCACTTTCCCTCTAGCTAACCAGTCAAATTTCATCATCCGTAGAACAGGAACGTAACATCTGTGAAATACACAGTGAAGTAGCATAAAATTTAAACAGCTATTTGAAAACATATGCTATATAAGAATCATTTGCAACACCAAAAACCATCTGTCTGGCACAGACCTATAAATTAATACTCCCATTCTCTGTTCAGAAGGTCTTGCTAGCTTTCAAGCCTATACTGCTGACCTACGCAAATATTAAGAGCCCTATTTTACAGAGCTAGGGAAACCCATCCTCCCAATTACACAGCTGTCAGCAGAAACAAACTTCTGAGTGTGGACAACAGGGGCATATTAGGGAAGGGGAAGAAAGACTAGTAAGTGGCACTTATGTAACCACAGCACGACTGTGTTTCTTCCTCTTCTGTAAGCAGAGTCATACCAATACGAGCAGGCCATTACTTAAGACACAACAACATCCCACCCTTCCTCTCCCTCCTGGAATACTTTTCACATCCTGCAGACTTTTAATTTCCATTAACTTCTCTGCTGCTGAGGAGAGTTGGAGGAAAGCTTTTATATGACAACCTTTTATGATCTAAATTAATTCCTAAAGCCTACACCTAGTATTTCCTTTTCCATTAATACCTAAACCTTTAAATGACTTGTGATTAAATTGAATTTGATGTCCCACAAATGCACTAAATCCCCACACACCTAGAAAAAACCTCAATGGCAGATGTCTCGTTTTGGCATCTTTTTTCTTTCAGATCTGGAAGTAAAAATTGAAATAGCAGCTTTCTGAAAGTTTTTCTATTGAGGGATATTTCAGGTCTCTGGGACCTTCAATGCTTTGTGCATTCTGAAGACCAGAAGACAATCCATTCTTCTCATGGGTCTAAGCACCATTAGAAGTAATCAAATTTCCAGAAGCCATGCTAATGTCTAGTCCACGTGGGAAAAAATGCATAAAATATTCCAAGTGAATATAGGACACTTGCAAGAAAGTGAGACCTAAGCAAAATATTACAAGTCATTCAAAAATGTGTTGAACTCCCCAATTTGTTGACAGAAACAAAATTTGAGACACTAGACTTAGAAGTACATGAAAAGCATGTGGTACCTTCTAAAAGCATGTGTGGGGGGAGAAACTCTCAGCCACAAATTGTTTGGTTGGTTTTTTTTTAATTATTTGTTTGGTTGTTTAAAGTCCTACCTAAAACACCTGCAAAGTGAATTACCGCAAAACAGACACATGACTTCCAGAGAGTACCATGAACGGGGAGGGGGAAGGAAGACCCAAAAATATTCAGGGTCTTCCCAAAAGAGTTATAGGGCACTTTACAGCATGACTTGAGTATATTTGGTATAAATAACCCATTAAGGGAGGTATTTTAAGTTATGCTAGATAAAGCAGACCACATTCTTCCTCTGTCACTACAAACAGGCCATTTGACATGCAGAATTACTGGGGGATGGAGAGGGAGAAATACTAAAGAACGTTCACAGTTCATTCTTGGACAGTCTCAAGAAAAGCAGCATTAACTTTTTTCCATGTTTTGTTTGAGTTAGAGCACCATGGTCTGAGTATCCAAAATACCAAGTACCATAAATAGACTTTAGAGCTCTCCAGCTCTGGACTACAAACAAGACAGTGTAAATAATCAGCCAACAAGACTGGTTATAGCCAACAAACAACCAGACCAGTGATAATAGCCAGGTGAAATGAACTACGATGCAGTGGATTGAAAAGAAAATTAGAACAGGCTTAGCCAATAATAGTGGGAGGAAAACCAGGCTTGAAAACTAGAGTTTCAAAACCTCAGATGTCCCAGCCTGTACCAAAGAGATTTAGGTGTAAGGTAATCAAGTAGAAAGATTTCTTTCTTTCACTTGCTCTAGTTACAGTGCCAGCTTGGATGGAAGGTTAAAAAATAAAAATCCCTGAAACAAACACACTTGTCTGAATCAAGTTAAGACTGCCTGTTCAGCTGAGACTCCCTGTCACCTCATGATTACTAAACAAGTAAAAATTCCCTTGGAAATAACCAGACTACTAAAGAACAAGTTATTCTGGGTAAGAGAAACTCTCTCCAAAACCAATATCAACTAAATACGCCATTAAACAAAACCATACACACAAAGCCTGGAGGCAAATTCACAGTACTAAGTTACTTCTGAATCAGAAGACAATGCATTTTCTATTTATTTCTCAGCCTCTTAAGAACACTGCAAAGTGGTAACACCCAACATCATGCCATGCTGAAGAACTGTAAGTTATGTAATACTGTATTTTTAAAAAGAAAATAATTGTAAGGTAATTTAAAATACACAAAAAAGGAAAATGGGCATTTCCGTGCATTCTTGTCTTTATGTAGCTCCGTTTAGCTTCACAGCTCTTTTGCTGTAGAGCTCTCCCTGGTCAGGTAACTGACACCACCAGTTTGTATCTCACATGCCTCCACTTTGTTCAGGTAAGCTGCTCTCAGAGAAGTCCTACTGATTTAACTTCACCACACACAACATATTTGATTTGAATCAGTCTTCCAGTGCTTGCTTTATTTTCTTCAGCCATTTGATTTACCTTTTCCTCATCCTTAGCTTGACTGAACCTGTGGAAGTCAAACAGCATACCCACAATGCATCTGCAGCAAACAAGCAGCAACAACATGCAGACTATAATACTTCTACATTAATTGGTGAAAGAAGTTGCCTATCAAAGGAGTAAGCCAGATCCAACAGTACATCATCACAATGCAAAGCGGGGGCTGCAGCTCTTGGTGTAGCAGATACCTGAATCCAGAGAAAGTCAGGAAATCTTGTCTACCACAAACAGACAGTATTTTGCATTTAGGCAAAATAGCAGCTCTCGGTACTGCAGAGTTTAGTATTCACTAAAAGCTGGGAGCCAGTGTCTCACTTAAAATGCCACAGTCAGGTGCCATCCAGAAATGTTTAAGCCACATTTGGCATTGTGCTATCAGTACGTCAACCCTTCTTATAAATCATGATGCAATGTGTTTGTGAAGATGGGACCATGCGTCAAAGCCTCTTTTACTGACTCATACATAGATGTATGTAACATCTGTGCTGTATCAGGATGTTAAACAGATTTTATGATTTGACTATTCTTCATTAAAGCTACCTTTACTGTTACTTCCCACACCTACTCTTAGTTCTTTGTAAAGGGGAAAGAAACAAAGCAATCTGACTACAATGTTACTCCTCCTCAAAAGGTGAGGGGTACAAGTCTCAGGATCATGTATTTCATTCACCTTATACTGGCCTGTACGCAAAAGCTAACGGAGGGTTTTCTTTATTGGAGCATATTTTCCTCTTCCATTTGAAACAGGGAGAGCCATCAAAACAAAAAAATCCAGGGCTATTATGGAGTGCTGGGGTAAAGCAATCTGATTTTTGTTACGTGAAATACAAATAAAACCAAGAAAGGAAGGAAGGTGATGCAGTAACAACACAAGACAGAGTCTGAAGATCTGGCTTCTACTTCTGACCCTGCTATGGGCTTCCTGTGCAGTCTTGCAAGATAGTTCTACCTCTGTGTCCCTACTGATTTGAAAATAGAATGCTATTACTCCAGCACATGAAGACTAATTTAGAACTGGGGTATCACCAAGGTGAATGTTGCCTGTATTCAAATGCTGAAATGTCCATCACAGAAAATCTTAAGCAGCTATAGCTGAAAAAAAGGAGCACAGAGCTCTAGATGCTACCATGAGATTTGGGAGAACAGGGTTCTACTCTGAGCTCTGCATCAGATGTCTTCTGTGACCATAGACAAGTCACTTTAATACTGCACCATTTTTAAGATGTAGATAATATACTGCCCTAGTGCACAGCTTTGCTATGGAGAAGATCAGACTGAAGGAAGCATACACTACTCTGATATTGGAATAACAGAAGACATCAGGTGACACGGTGCTTGGTTCTGCACAGCTCCTTAAACCTGGTCCCGTTTAAAACAACACTCTACCACATGCTGCTTGCTGACTGATCACAAGGAAACTTGCTCTCTTTCGACCTCCTATTTGTAACAGTTTCAAAACTCAGCTTCAAATTAAAGGGTATTTTCTCTTTATTGCTGGTCTAATCAAGCATGGCTTTTCTCATCTTTTGAAGTATTTTACAATATTCACTCATTTAAGATAGTTACAAAACTGTTTAAACAAAGCATTAAAGAAAAGTTATTCAGGTAGAGTTTAGGGCTCAAACGTTCTCCTATCTGCAACTAAATTCAGACTTGTGAAGGAAACCACACATTTGTTTCGGCACTTTGAGTTACATGATTTTTGTTTTAAGGTCATGTCTCTCAAACCACATCTCATTAGCCTCTCTTGCCAAATGAGATGAATGCTTCCATCTGTTCCACTGAAGGCACTTGGGCAATTTCACATGGCTCCATGCATTTCTACATGGGGAAAATAAAACAAATACACAGAGATAAGCAGTACCAGAGTTCACCTTGGGTGGTACTTTATCTTATCCTATATCCTTGACTATGCATGAGTTCCTACCATCTGCAGAGGAACATGGAAGCAGCAATGAGACCAGCAGAGAGAAACCAGAGAAAGGAAATCAGAAAAGGTGAGAATAAAAAAAAAAAAAGTGGAAGAAAGTTACCTTAATCCCACTTTTAAAGGGTCAACTGAAAAATTGCTATGTTTACAGTCCCTCAATGGTTTCTATGTCAGATGTGATCAGTTTACAAACAGAGATGTTGCTAGCTGCAAGACTTCCGTGCTTCCTAACAAATTCAGATCAACATTGAAAGTACCAGTTGCAAGCATCCAGAAATGTTTAAAAGAAAAAGAAATCAGGTCATTTATTCAAAGTACTTTTATAGACATAGATGCCTAATTCAGGCATAAACATTTGCTTTTCACATGTCTGAAGAACTGGTCCAAATAACTTCTGATAGTTTGTGCTTTGAATTTTGTCTTTTCACTTTAGAAAAATGATAAAATTAATCCCCCCCCCCCCCCTTATTTGATAGCACTTATCACATCATATTTGTGATAAGCAGCAGAAATCCACATGATCCTAGGATGTCTCCTGGATATTTAAGTATTGTTCTCTGCAAGCATTCACACCACGAGTCTTTATAAGCCACTCAAAATCCAAGTTACAGCTGTTTAGGCTCTTGACCCTTTAAGTCCTTTTCATAAGGCTGTTTCAATACCTCTCATCAGATGGCTGTAAAATATTCTTATCATCAGATCAAGCTTACTCAAGATTACATCCAGCCATTCTTGTGTCAGATTTGTCCATTAATTTGTATGTCTCACTGGCTGGCATTTACTCATATCCTGTCATACATAGCACTCAGTGTCCCTGGGAGTCCAACAGGCTGTAAAGAATAGAGACCTGTAGCTAATACGGTGAGTAAGAAACTGCCCATCACTGGCACAGATCAGCAATTAAATTGGAAGTAGCCTGTACTCAGTTTTTCTAGTAGTGGTCTTGACATTGTTTTCCTTGAATATTTTCCATTAATAATCATGGCACGAGAACTAGAAGTGTACCAATATTAATCAATAAATGCTGTATGATGGAAAAAAAAATCATTACCAATACTGTAAATCATTATCAAATCCTATTGAGTCACTTCTAACATGGTAACAGTTCAAGTCACCCCCAAAAAAACAATGAACGTGTCAGCTTCCTGTGTTCGGTACTTTGTAAATCTAGGTGACTTTTAGCAATCATTTTATAAGCTCTGATACTGTTGAAAGTAAAATACAATGAAGGAGTCAAAGGAAAGTATTTGCTGAATGCAAGTCGAATGTGTAATACAGAACTCCAAACTGCCAAGTAGTTATAAGCCACTTAAAAATAAAGCCATTTATTAATTACTTTTGCTCTCTTTAAGCAAGAAAGCACTAGAGAGGTGTTTAAGTTAGCAGGCAAAGTTAAAGAGATCCTTAGCATTTCAATTCCATTTGTCACATACTGACAAAAGCAGAAAGGCCTGGAGAAAATGATACTCGTTTCCAATTTTGAACGGCATGTTGTCAAATCATTTTAATCTTTCAGGAAGAGAATAAGCAAAGATCTCATATGCATACTCTGAAAACATAAAGACCCTAGCAAGTACCACGTTTCATCTTCTAAAAGATTAAAAGTGGCCAGACAACACTTAATGAGCATATAGAAACTTGAATAAATATCCACTTAGGTCACAATTTAGTAGTCTGTAACAACGGACAGTACAGGACATGCAGGAAGAGATCACAAGCCCAGGGAAAGCATACAAGGTGCACCCTCATATAACCTTACAGTCCTAGTTACCTGCATTGCAGAAGTCTCCTTACCCGAGTATTAGTACTCTGGCTTAAAGATGCTGACCTTTCTTCCATGAGCTTAAAAGTTTCAGCACCCAAAATATTCTTTGTTAATGAGCTTGCCATTTATTTCTCCATTGTGTAAAAAAAAATTTTTTTGTTTTGAGCCTGTTGCTTGATCATTTAACTTTATGCACTCCAGTTCCTCTGTAATGATGCAATTTCACAACCATTCCCAGTTCATCTTTTTCATTCTACTCAGTTTTATAACCATCACCCTTCCTCCAGTCATCTATTTTCCAGGCTAGACAGATCTAACCTGTTTAGAGTTTTTTCATGCAAAAATCATTACATAGCTCTCACCATCCTATTTTTTTAAAAAGAAACTAGGATTTTTTATTTTTTTTTAAATAAGGTAATACACTTTAACAAGAAAATACACTGAGACACAAGGATGTGGTAGATTCCTGTAGCAATATAATGACATTTTCTATTTTATTTTAAACTTCTAATGTTTGATTTGCCTATGTGCTTGCTACAAAGCATTAAACAGATATTTTGAAGAAATGCTTGCAATTACTTCAGCTAATCCTTTCTTTGGGATACTAACAGCTCAGTTTGAAGCCATTATATTTCCCCACATAAATTATGCATGAATACATTTCACACTTTATGTGCATTACTCCATACATGTTAATACTGGATTTCACCTCCCATTTTACCATCCAGTCCCTTCATACTGCAAAATCTTTTCACAATGCTTTGCCATTTTGACCACAATTAACAATTTTTTTAAGTATTAAACGTCAGCTGACTTTTCATTTCGCTCCCTTGGTTTTCAGAAATCACTCATAAATCCACCTGGCATTTGCTTTTTATCTCACAAGCCTTTCACCACAGGCTATGGCGTAGTTTGAGTTTGGTGGTGCTGGTTTTTTTGAGGTAGTTTTTTTTTTAGAGCTCCAATTTCAGGATATCGATCACAACACTGACACGTACTACACTGCTGATTCCTTCCAAGAACTCCAACAGACCTGCAAGTCGTGTCCCCCATTAAAATAACCCTTCCCTCTGCATCAAAAAAAAGCAAGTCTTGGATGCACCACACAAGAAAAAAAGCCTCCTAAGAGCTGCCCTCAATCTATTCTAGCAAACAGATGTCAAAAGTTGAAGGGTACCAGCAGGAAGTCTACTTCTTCCATTCGCTGGCATTGCAGCCCCATGTACAAGCTGCACTGAGTGACTGCTCAGTAGTCCGCTCACTACAAAAGCTGTCAGCTTCAGATTAGTCACCGAATTAAGCTCTGGAAGCATTTCAAGGCTCGAAAACATTCGGAAACAAAGAGAAGAGGGCGCTGTGAACCACACATCCTCCCCCGCCCCCCGCGGCACGGTGCCCTTCCACTTCCTTCGGTCAATCTGAGCAGAGAGGAACCGCCAGAGATTGGGAAAACGGGGGGGGGGGGGGGGGGACGGGACACGGACGGACACCAGCACCGCACCCCGAAGCCAGCCCAGCCCCCCCCCCGCACCTCCTCGCCCCCCGCCGAGGGGAGCGGGCGGGACTCACCGCACAGCATGAAGAGCAGCACGCAGGCCAGGGTAGCCACGATCACCAGCAAGGTCAGCCCGATGCTCTGCCACATGGCGCCGGCCGACTCCCCTGCCGCCCTCCCGCCCCCCCGCCACCGGCGGCAGCAGCAGGGGCCCCTCCTCGAAGACGCCTCCCCGCCGCGGCAACCGCTCGGCCGGGCTGAGCCGAGCCCCACCGGCGGCCGTCAGGGCCCCCCTCAGCCCTGCGGGAGGGGAGGCCGGGCCCCTCGGCGGGTCACCCCGCGGCGGGCCGCCTCGGGGCTGAGGTGAGGGCAGAGGCCCGCCGGCGGCTACGGGGAGGAGGAGGCCGCGCCTCGCATCGCTGCCCCCGGGGAAGGGAGGGCAGGGGGCAGCTCCGCGGCCCAGCCGGGAGGGCGAGGCGAGCCGAGGGGACCCGGGCCGAGCCGGCGGCGACACCGGCCCCTTCTCCTCCCGCCGCCTCACAACCCGGCGTGAAAAGCGACGGCGGCGGCGAGCCGGGGCGGGACTTCAAGCGCGCCGCGCCGACGCAGGGCGGCGCGCGGTGCATGCCGGGAGTTGTAGTTCGCCTCCCCGCCCTCCAGCGGCAGCAGCGGGGGGGCGACCCCCCCAACGGCGACAACAAGTCCCGTCGTGCCCCGCGCCGCCCGCGGCAGCCGTTGCCCCTGGTGCAGGGCCGTGCGCCGCCCCCCGCCCCGGCTCCTCTGGAGAGGCCGTGTGAGGAGAAAGAGGGGAGCGGCCGGTGTGGTAAAACAGGCCGTGGCTGAAGGCCCGAGCGGAACAGAAAGTCTGTAGGACAGATGGGTTCCCGGGCAGTGATTCAGTAAGGATGGGGCAGCCCGGTCTCTCGTTCCTCTTTCTCCCTCTTGTCGTCGCTGCCCTCGCTCCCCCCTGTGTGATGGATCAGGGGACGGCAGGGCTACCAGGCCTTAGCCGAGGCAGCGTTCTTACATCTGTGCCACCCCAGCGTGGTTCACATCCCACATGACTTCGGCTCTTGCCCTCTGTGGACCTTGTAGCCATACGTAGCCGGCCTTTCCCACTTAAGAGGAATCTGAGGAAATGATACCTTCCAGGAATCGTGAGATAAGTGTGAGGTAATCTTGATTCTCTTATGGACTTTGCCTTTAGCACCAGAATAAAGTTATAACTTTCCTTTGCCGTGTAACAGACACTGGTTAGTGTTTCTAAAACTACTGAAAATGTGTGTTTAAATCCACTGCTACAGAGGCCTAATTTGCCATGGCGATGTCACCATTGCAGCAAGATGTCAGAGAAGGCTAATCCAGTTCTCCTTTGTGATTCTTTTATGGATTATTTAAAAATCTCCCCTTGTTAGTGAAGCTAAAAATTCTTGGTTTTCCTGCTCGTTTCTGCATGCCTGATGCCTCCTGCTTTTAAGATACCTGTAAACCAAAATTACCTGCACATGCAGTCCCTCATTCACATCCTTAAGTTTGCTGTCACTTCACCAAGTCGAACCGGAGTTCTCTCTTTCCTTTCCTAGCCTTCTCTCCCAACATTCCTGGCCCTGTTTAATACTCTGCCTGACCCACTCAGCATGCCTTTTACAAGTATCATTTAATTTGAAACATGTTTTCTGTTATTTCTCAATAACTTTGTACACTGCTATGTCTCCCCATCTTTAAATGTCACTCTAATTCTAGCCTAAGGAGCTGTTACACATACTTAAGCAAGGTTTCTTCTGTATTGCAAACAAACAGCAAACCAGTAACAGTTACTGCGATATTAACTTTTGAAAAATATTTGAGCTCCTTCCTAGCTACACTGTTTGGTTTCTCTGATTTTTTACTTACCATCTACAGTTAGAGTAAGTTGTCTGGGTATGGGACCACCACTTTCTCTTTCCTGTAAAATAGCTGTCACATTTTAGGGCTATTAAAATATTTCATATACATCATCCTATGGTTTCAAACTGGTTTACTAATAGTAGTTGATTAATTTACACCACATCCCCAAGCATCGCAGAACCACCCAGCATTTGTAACTGAAGAAAGAATTATCTTGGAATTAAGTAATTTCGGACTGGATACAGATCATGGATATACATGGATATGTATATACATGGAGCATATATACATGATATCATTCAAGGCAATATACTAGGAAATAAAGATGAAAACAGCAGTTAGATTTCTCATATTACACTGCACAGGTAGAGGGCCTTTTAATCAATGTGTGTTCAGTTTGGAAAACCTTAAATTTATTTATTTAAGTGTCCCTTTCTCTAGAACATAAAGGAAGTGTGCCTTTCTCTAGCTTATCCACCATCCTAGTCACCTTGTTGCAGAAGACCATCAGGGCAGTCAGGCATGATTTCCCATTCATAAATGTTATGTTGACTACTCACATTCACCTTCTTGACCTTCATGTGTTTGGAGACAATTTCCAGGAGGATTTTCTCCCGGACCTTTCCAGTGACTGCAGTGAGGCTCACTGGCCTGTAGTTCTCCAGATCTTCCTTCTTGCCCTTCTTGAAGATAGGAGAGATGCTTGGCCTTGTCCAGTCTTCAGGAACCTCTCCCAGTCACCACTGTGTTTCAAAGATAATTGAGAGTGGCCTCGCAGTGACATCAGCCAGCTCCCTCAGCACCTGCGGATGCAACCTCTCAGGTCCTGTGGACTTACACATTTCCAGTTTGTTTAAGTGCTCCCTAACCTGGTCCTCCTCCACTGAGGGTAAAACTTCCTTGCTCCAGGCTCCCTCTGGTCTTGGTGGCCTAAGACTGCTGAAGGCCAGTATGGATGAACTACTGAAATTGTCCTCAGGACAGACAACCACCAAGTAAAAAAGACTTTCTAGCATAATGGCTGAAACACTTAAATACTAGGTAGAAGTTTAAACCCCACAAACGTAGACAAGGGGTAACTGTGGGTGTTACACTCTAATCGAGCCATGAGATAAAAGGAGAAACACTTCCTCCTCCAACGATTTGGTGAATACAATCTTTGCTATCCTGTTTTTCCTAATAAATGAAACAAAGCCTTTTATTTGGGCCACTTGGAACATGTTGTGTCAATTGAAACGTACAGACAGATTTCCATCTGAATGAAAAAAACCAAACATAATATTATATGTATTTTATCTAAGACTTTTCTTCACACCAGAGTCAAATTATACAAACACACACACATCCATCCTGCAAGCTATCATTTCATGTGCTAATGTGCCAGAAATCTGTACCAATACTAACGATAATGCGTTTGGGGTAAGTGAGCTACAATGCGGGTATTGTTATTTTTCAAAAGCCTGTGAAAAAAGGATTAGTGTTGGACAGATGAGGTTTTCTAATCACTGGAGTTCAGGAATAAGGTTGATTATACAAATCTAAGCTTGTTCTGTCCAGTTCCTTATGTGTATATGTGCAATATGGAGTTACAGAATTGAATATAGCTCATCCATTCCCTGAAGAGGATGGAAAAAACTCACTGATGATGTCATTATGGACTTTTATCCATTATCTTACAACACTTGCTCACGGCATACTATCAATATTCTTCATTTAATATTTTTTCCTACGGTGCTCAGCACTGATCAAACTTCTCACATCTTCTCTCTGAGTGTGTATGACCGCATATGCACTGAGATACGTTTTGGGGGTGGAGGAAAAAGGATGGTCAGGCATCATCAAGCAACAAAGGGGCTGCAGCACAAGACTGGTGAGCAGGCATTTAGAGGGCCTCTGCCAAACAGTGCAGCAGACCGCGGGTGGGCTCAAAGTGGCAGCATTTGACATGCTTCCACAGAGCAGCAAGGCCACGCGATGCTGCGAATAAGAGAGCTAAAGGCTAGTGGCAGGAAAGAGGGATGCAGATGCTGAGGGCACAAGCCTTAGTTTTCAGGGTGTGAGAGCCAATGCATCTAGACTAACCAGTTGTTTCACAGCAGTCGGTTAACTCATGTTTGTGTTTGCGTAGCAAGAGAAGGTGAGGGATGTTGTTATTCCTTGTTCACCAGGGAGAGGACTGAGGCTGAAATATACATTTGAAGTACCAAATGATTTTGGATGTGCCCCTTTTTGCCTCCTTTTCAGCTGGTATATGGGGAAAATCTCATCTTTCCCTTGCATTTAATTTATTTGTAGCACAGCTTTCCCTGATGTCAGGTGCAGCTGTAACTGCTCAGTACTTTGACAAACCTACACTCAGTTACCTTGAAGCAGACAGCAGAAGAAAGAATAAAATCATTGACTAGCTGCAGAAAACAGATACTTAAATGATCTCCCATAATCACATAGAAATGATGTTATATAAGGAGTGTATTCTAGTCCTGAAAAGGAATTTCAGCCACTATAACAAGATTATCTTTTCTCCTTTTCCAGACCCTGGCATCATTCATGGCATCCTGTTTCTTTATTATCATCTGCACCATGCATTGATGAAGCAGGAGTCTTGCTGAAGGCTATTATTGTAAATAAGGCTTATTAAAATGAATATGCACAAGAAGAGCAAGTTACAGTAATCCAGGCAGTTTTTGTTCCATGGTGTCCTAATTTTTTAATCCTTTTCTTGGCACATGCAATATCTTTGAAGGTAACTGGCAATCATACCAACTACTGGAGCCAAAACAATGTATAGGAGCTTGGCTGCCTGTCACTTGTACCCCAGAAACTAGCCATGTAGTGATAGTTCATGCAGAAGGTGCAAAGTGTAGCCCTTTCTTCTATTCAGAATATACTTGGTGGCCTTCGCCCTGCTACCTTTCTTTTGGCATTAATACATTTCTGTTTCCCAGGGCAGGAGTACAGAGAACACCTTCCTTCCACCCCTTTCCCTCTGTGTTACACTGTTATACATCACACTCTGAGCTCTTTGGTGTAGGTCTCAAAACAGCAAGACCATGATCCCAAACTGAGACCTCCACATGCTATCCTAACACTAAATACTAGCGGGTAAGATCATTCAGGTCCATCCACAATTCACAGCAAGTTAATGCCACCAGGCTCCTCGCAGGAGACATGCAGACAGTGAGGGAGAGCGCATCTAACTATGGTCTTTTAGAGCAACTCGGCTTCAGTTTTTGGTTCGGAGCCATCAATCTTTTCCCAGTTCTTGGCTGACTTAAATGAACAATACAGACTATTTATACAAAGACGATAAGCATAAGAGGGATGAGAAAATTCTATTTATGTAAACTTATAGAATACCAAACTACATAACTAAACTGTATCTGTGACTGCAGCCAAGGACTTTTTCTGGACACGTTGCAATTACTTTCCAGCTTTAGCAAAGTCTTTAAGAGTAAATACCGGCAGTATTACTTTGTTCCGAAAGAGGGTGCTAAAACATAATATATATTACAAAAACTGCAACGCTGCACAATTGCTCAGTTCAATATTTCCTCCCAGCATAAGTTTTTTGTGGCTTGGGTTTTATTTTGCGTGCTTGCAGCTGGCAATTTAATACAAGTTTTAGCTTTAGCTGCACAGACATATTTTACCAGCTATAGTTTCAAAACACGAAAAGCATAGAAAAAATGAAATTATAAGAAGAACTAACCATACCAGAGAAAAACAAGAGGACAAACTTTCAAATCTGTTTTGATAAATTACAAAGTCTTTTTGCTTTAGCCTGATTACTCAGATTTGATTCAACACAGTTTTATTACTGACAGTTCTTAAGCACTCACTGAGGGCTACCAAAAATTCTGTCACATTGACCTCATAACTCCCCACTAGCAGAACCGGGATCTTTAGGTACATAACCATTTTCCTGTGCCAATAAAACTAATAAAAGAACAGATAACAGAAGAAAGATAACCTCTTTCATATGAGGTAGCTGCTCAGGGAAAGAAGAGATTTTGCCAGTGAGTTGGACAGATGCTACTGGCAGGACAATTTTGTGAAACAGGCAGGTCCTGAGTTTAAATTCCGAGTTTTGGAGGGGATCGTGATCAAGAGCAGTGATTGGTAATGGGAGACATGTCTGATTTCATTTTTTTTCCGCAAACTAAAACTTTATCCTATTGACTGAAACTTAGCAGGAGCTGAGAGTTGCCAGTGGTTGCCTGATCAGAGGTACCTTGTCCACCCTGTTTCCTGCTGCGCTGCAAACCCAGTGGGACCTGGCGGCTCTGAAGTCATTGCAACTCAAAGGTGTTTTTCCTAAGATGCAGAGATATTCAAAACCTGACGGGACACAGCCCTGGGCAACTGGCTGTAGGTGGCCCTGCTTGAGCAGGTGGGTTGAACCAGATGACTTCCAGAGGTCCCTGCCGACCTCAACCAGTCTGTGATTGTGTAAGTTAGGTGGTTTGTGAGGAGGTCCAACCTACACCAACCCCTACACCAGCAGGACTCAAGCTAACACCCTGTGGTATTTCACTGTGAGCAGTAGTTGTTGTATAACAGCATTGCCCCAGAATGAGGTGCTGTTTTAATTGTCTCCACTTCCTCTCCTTGTTTCCAGAGAATTTCCACTGGAACTAGGCAATTCCACTTGCCCACATGTTGACTTATTTTTCTGCCTTTCCTCTCAGCACAACATGCTGTTCAACAACCACTCAGAGGTAACATGCATGGCAGAGGTCTGCTGTGCTCAGTGCCTGGGATCCAGCTAAATGCATGGCATTGCCCTCCATACAAAACAGATGAATCCAAATCCTGCCACAGCCCTTAAATCTCCAAATTCAGGTCATTAGATAGGTGTTAAAAATATCCGTAATACTATTACAGCTTCTTTTAGATGCCACCAGAATCCTATTTGCTTCCTATGTGTGTCTTCATTGGAGACATTATTGTTTTGATAAAAAATAAAGTTGTTACTATAGAAGGAAACTACATTAATTAGTATTAATATAACGTGTCAGGTACAAGGAACTCGAGAAATCAGAAATGGTACATCTTTACCAAACTTGAACATAGGTTTCCTTTCTGTTTTAGACAGAGAAAAACAAGAATAAAGAAAAAAATCTTCTGTATTACCATGTTCTTAGGTCTGGATTTGGCTTGACACACTAACTCCAGCCTGTTTGGACTATAAAGAAATTGGAATAAAAATTGTAAGGCTGAAGCATTCCAACACACTGAGTCACTACCATGTTTCTCTGTCAGTCAGCTTCCAAACTGCTCCTTGCTCTACAGCACCTAAAGAGTAATCTCTTGGACAAAGAGGACAATTTTCTGCTTAGGGAAAAATTTCTCTGGAGACAGAAGGGAAATCAAGAAGTATTTCTCTTCAATATTTCAAGATGGTCTGTAGTAACACAGAAAGAATTAAATGAATAAGCTATCAGATTAATTAGAGGAAAGGCTGGCAGGTCAACCTCAGGAATTACAGCAGTTCAGTGTAGACTAACACGCTGGAATTTGGAAGCTCAAGCAAGCAAGTCTGCGTCTATAAAAGTGGGCTAAAAGTTACATGAGGACACGGTTTCACGTGAAGTTTCTGGCAGTATCATTTCTGGGCAGGCAGCCCTGGGATGATAGCCATTCTCACAGCCTTTGGTGTATCTCTGCGTCTAGGTCCAAGAGAAAGTAAGGGGTGAAGTAGTATATGGACTGAGAGCCTACCAGGAAGGAAGGCTTGAGGTTTAGAACATCAGCGCTACATTTTGGACAAATATAGCCCGTCTATACATCAAGTACACTTTGGTTTGTGAAGATGTTTCCTGTCCTGCACCACACGTGGTCCCCTTAGCTTATTTCCACCACTTGTGGCTCTGAAAGCGGGAAAGACTGTTCTCTGAGCTCTGGTCAACAAAAGTGTGAACAGCCAGAATTGAAAGGGCAGCAATGGGAGCACATGTATGAACCTGTCATTTTTGACAAGTTTTCATTTAGCAAATAAAATAAAAATGAAGACTTTTAATATTTTAAGAAAGATTATTTTGATTTCGCGTGCCAAAGACTGCTTTATAAAAACAGGCGGAAAGCAGCAGGACATTTTCAATAAGCTTTGGTAGTTTAAATAAATGTTTTATGGGAGGTATAAGGCTTTAGAACTAAAGTTTTTGTTCTAAGCTTTGAAGGCACGAAATTTTATGCTTGTTCCACCAAGCACAAAGCCCCTCCTCTTCCCTGACCTTTTTCTGTTTTATACCAGTGGCAGGGTTGTGACGGGGTCGCCAGCTCCTGCTCTGTGCGACTTTCACCTCTTCCCTAGCCAGCCTAAACAAACATCTGCTTATCAATTCCTCCCTATCAGACAGATCTCCGGGGAGCTGGGTGGCAGGGCGACGTTGCTCTTCCTTTGGCACCGCGCGTGGAGGATTCGGGTCTTCGGCTCAGAGAAACTTCAGCCGCCAACACGAGTGCTGGCCTAGAGGCCGAACCCTCTGTTAGCCCCGTCGGGATGGCAGCAGCCGGCCGGTGCCCCCGCCTGCCCCCGAGCCGCCCTGCCAGCGCAGCCCCCTCCGCATCGACTCTTCCCGGCGGTGTTCTCGAAGCCCGACGGCCGCTCTCCGCAGGGACGCCCTATTACACCCGCGGAGCCCAGCGCACCTCGCCCGGGGAGCGGGGAGCGGGGATCCGGGGTCCGTCCCTCCCGCCCGGTGGCCGCGGCGGGGGCGGGGAGGAGGCGGCGCCTTATAGGGCGGTGTCGGCGGGCAGGGCCGGCAGAGCCGAGCCGAGCCGAGCCGGGCCGCCCCTACCCTGGACAGCGCCCGCCGCCGCCATGGTGAGTGTCCCCCGGCCCGGCCGCGGACCCTTGCCCGCCTCTCCCCCCCCCCTTGCCGGGGCTGGCTGCCGACGAGCCGCCGCTGCCCTTCTGGCCTCCCTGCTCCCCCCCCCAGCTCCTCTGGGGCCGGCTGCAAGCGGGGCCCCGCTGCCCTCCCTGGCACTGCTCCCCCCCCCCGATCCTAAAGGGCGGATTCGGGGTGTGCTTTTTTCGGGGGGGGGCATACCCTCAGCTACCCCCCCCCCCCCGGCGCTGTCCCCGCGGGGAGCCGAGAGCCGTGCGGGGACACTCAAAGGGGGGACGGGGCTGGCGGGCAGGGGGGAGTAAGTGATGCGCAGCCCCCCCTGCACGCAGCTCCCCGGGCGGCATGCGGGACCATGCGTTCCCCGCCCCCAGCCCCTCTGCCCTTCCCCGCTGCGGGCGGGTGCGTTTTGCTCCGTTTCGAGGTGCGTTTCTGCGTGTTACATAAACAGATTATTCCCGGCGGTGTGTTAATAGAAGCTCTCGTGTTAGTCACACCATCTGTAGCGGAACACTTTCTGTTTTTCCACGTAACAAATGAACAATAGAGTTTTAGATTCCAGGTTTGCGTTTAAGAGAGTTGAAGTGGAACAATGCGGTCACCTATTTAGCGAGCAGGACCATTTCCCCACAGCGCATCGTGTCTTTGCAGTCATAGTAACTCCCCCAAAGGAGCTCATCCTGTTTATAAACAGTAATGCATTAAGTGCAACACCTTACAAAATAGGACAGCATCATACAGGTATTCTGCAGCCTTAAAGTCTGAGGTACAGTGGGCCAGAGAGACTTGTCCAAGCTTGCCATATCAAAAGCTTGAGATGTGATTAACAACAGAACCTAGTTTTTCTTTTGTATGGTTTAACATCAAAAATACTTTTTTCCAAATGTCTTTGCATCATATGTAGTAAATTCTGCCTTCCTTGCATAAAAATGAATTTGGAATTCCCCACCAGCGATTCAGACATGAATAATATTCAGATAGTCTTTCCATGAATTAACATGAGTCCTGTATCCATCTGCTGTCAGTCTGAATCTGTTTCTTCCTATTCAGTCTATTTGCAAACAACTCAGACTTAGGATGATAGATATGAAAACATATATTGAAAATAACATTGAAGACGACCAGAAATGTTGCAGTAGTTTATGCTGTCTAGGAGCCCCAGAATGACCTTCCACTACATTATTGAATTCCTATTTCTTACCATGTAGGGTGGAACACATACACAAAATATACAATTAAATTACCATGACTGCACAAAGCCAAAGTTAATACCAGCCATTGGTAATGTCTTCCTTATTGATATAGTGAAGGCAGTTACAAAGACACCCGGTGTTGCAGAAGGTAACGTGCATTATTCATCAGTAACTGGTACACCTAACATCCAGGTGCTCAGAAGTGCTGAGTCAACTGGAAAGGAAGTTAAAATAGCCTGAACCAGTTAAAATATTTCATTTTGACTCCTTCCAGGACTGAGATGAAGTCAGTTATACTGGTGCAAATCAGGGAAAAATTTGTTGGTAACATAGGCATTGGCAACTTTGTACTAATGGAAATGATAGCTGAGACCTACCCTTAACCTGTTATTTCTGGTGTTTACAGCCGTTTCATTAACCTGGAAATTATTCTTGAAAGAGCTGGCAGCAGTATCCAGAAATCACAATTCAGAGCTACACATGGGTTTCTATTAGCATGTTTTCCTCTTCTGTATCTCCAATAACCTTAGTGTTGAAAAGCTTCTGAGATTTCCCAAGCCCTGTTACTCATACATACAGGCATTCTGGGGGGACAATGACCAATTTGGGAAAATCCTTAAGGTGGTATAAAGGCTGAAGGTTGCTTTGGCTCTAAAAGTTTGAAAGAGTGTCCTTGGAGTATTAGCGACTGAATCTAAACCCTGAACTTTTGATTAAAACTGTTGCAATGATGGTAATGCAGGGTTAAAAGTTACAGCACATCGATGTCTAGATGGACCTGGAGCTCGCGGGTGGGGGGACACACAGACACAGGAGGATAATACCGAAGGTATCAGGAGCAAATGAATGACAAACATAGATTTTTGGCCCAAGTAGTGGGAACAGTATTTTACCGGTCCCTTCTCTAGTGGCATAGAAATAAGCAGATATATGTCGCTAGTGTCTCTTCAACTCAGCTAAGAGAGTTTCTTCAGCATCCTGGGTGTTCAATCACTAATATTTGTAGAAGTAGTAGAAGGAAACTTTTTTTTTTTTAAACTTCATTTTGCTGAAGTGGCAAACCACGGCCTTCATCAGGCTTTAAGTGTTTCCTCAGCATCCTCACCATATGAGGGCAACCACAGTGGGACGGTTCTTCTGTTTATGTAGTTCACTGCAGCTCTACTTACTTCAGTGAATCTAGGTCAAATCACACTGGCTCAGGATTTGGCTGCACCCTTGAACTTTAAACCGATTATAAATTTTGATTTGTCAGTGTATTTTCCATGGGGCCAAATCCCACTTTTACGGAGTAAGAGAGTGTATAACCTTGCACAGTGCACAGCAACTAATACTTACAAAGAGGCTAGCTAACACTAAGGTAAGCATAAACATGAGGACAGTGCGAAGCTCTATTTAGTAAGTTCAAGTATCTGTACCTCTACGATAATCCAGCTGCAGAGGGGTTATATAGACAGGAGCTAGAATATTTTTAAAATTCCCTAAGAGACTTTGATAACTGGCATAATCTGACATCAATGAAGAAAGACACCTAACTCTTCTGAGCATTCATAAGCATCGTGGCCGCCATATCAGTGTATGATGCTCGATGCAGGCATACATTGATTGCAGGACATAGAGAAAGGACCCTAGACAGCAACAAATCTTTCCTCTTTGTTGGCAGTAGCCAAAATAAAACCCTGCTTCATTGTCCATTAGTATTTGTTAATTGCCCTGAGCCCCTCCTGAAGAAGAGTACTGCAAAGACAACGTTCCAGCCCCTGAACATTGACACACAAACTGGAAGAGGACATTTTCTGCAGACAGAGATCAATCCAGCACAAATCCACAACTGACATAGGAGCCAGTGCCACAGCACCCACTGCCAACAAGATCTCTCCAGCTCCATCAGAGTGAAAAGGTAGCAGACTTCAGCAGCCCTGCCATCCAGAACCACGACAGCAAACCAGGGTTGTGCCAGCTGATACAGCATTAATAAGCTATGAGAAAACATGCTCGGAAACTGCATGTAGAACAGACAAAGGGACATAAGTACTTGCACAGAAACTCAAGAAGACGTGCTGACGCCTTTTGCACATGATGGGATTGATTAAAACCAACCTCCAGGACCTGAAGTAAGAGTCCAGTGTTTCATTTGCCTAGTTAGTTATAGATACCTGCTTATCAAAACCTGCACGCTGGCCTTGGTGTTGATCCCTTTCATGTCTAGGAAGATCCTTTGATTCTTTAAGGCTGATCATTGTATCTTCATTACAAGCAGTCTGACCTGTGAAAAGAAACAGACTCCTGTTGTTCATGAGGCACTTGATTTTACATTCATTTAGTTTAATAGCATCTTTTGATTTTATTAAAGAAAAAAGTTGATCAGATGCAAACAGTTTAAAATTGAACCACTGACTCAAAAGTTGGGAAAAAACCTGCAATAGTATTTTCTTTAGGTATTAGTAAGCTCCAGTTTAATGTAAATATAAAGGGCTGGTTTATTCCCCGATCTAAGCCAGCTTCAAGAGTAAACCAACAGAATCACATCAGGTAGGATTTTTTCCTGATGCTCTCATGCCATGCTATATAAGAGTTTTGTTAAATCACTGCCTGTAAAACTGATTTAGAAGCTGGGGCATTGATAGGCCTCATACAAATTGAGTCTGAAGTCCCTATTCAATCATAAAGTAGTATGTCACAAGTGCAGCCTGGCTTGTAATTGAAGAAGGTAAAGGAGAAGGGAGGGAAGTTAGGAGGATGAAACTAAGCGTACCACTGGTTGTTCAGAGCCAGAAAGCTGCTGGGATGAGTCTGCCTTGTGAGGCAATGGTGGAAGGGCACGAGGATCGCCCAGCTGCAACACAGAAGAAACACCTTGTGAGACTGGGGCCTGCAGCTCTGCTGCATTATAAATGCCACGCTTCAGACTTCAAGTGTATCAAATTTATCAGCCACTTTGTAAGTGCCTGGCAACAGCTGAGCTTATAAATCTGTTATCTGCGTACACCCCCCATGGCTTGCCTGATCATATGCTAAATACATGGGCCACAAGATCTCAGCGACTGCATCTTTACCCCCAGGACTGCTGCACAGCTGACGAGTTCAACATGAAATAAAGTGAATATTTATGTCTTCTTATCTACCTAACTAACATCAAAAGACACTTTAGTTCTTGAGGGCTAGTTATACTCAGATCTAGGAGGGTAAGAGGGAACACTTTACATCTTCAAGGATATAACAATTAACTTTATATTGGCATTAATACTGAAAGTACTCCGATTTGATGTCAATCTAACAACAACTGAGTGGGTTTTTTAAATACTAAGTTCACCTAGGTAATAACTTTTAAACTGCATTGCATTTCCTCTTCCTCAGTCAAAACTGACCATGATAAATTGGTAAAGGTCAGATGTCCCAAACCAAAGGAAATCAAACCCCATGTGGCAGATATTTCTAAATGAAGATGTGTAATTAGAGAATAAAAAATTGAGACTGTTTTCATCACCATTAGGAGACATTTTGATTTTTTTCCCCTAAGAAGGACAGACTCAGAAATGAAGCAAGAAGTACTTCATATTCTGTGTCATTATTTGAGAGTCAAACACAGCAAGAAATGGATGTTGGAAGTAGAGTGGCCAAGTTCTAAATAAATATCCTAAAACCAAGCATAAGGAAGCTCAATAAAACCATTCTTTCCCTAGTTCTTACAGGTCCCCTAAAGTACACTAGTCAGTAGTTGCCATTCACGATGCTTTGCAGCTAGCAAAGACAATGTGGTACAGCAACCTAACGGGGGTAATAACTTACACACATGAAGAAAAGCCTACAGCTGGTTTTGTTTCTCCTCTGTGACAATAACTGATACAGTTTACAGACGCTCCGTGTCATTGGGGCCTTACCAGACAGCACAGTCATTAGCATTTTTATTTTGTTTTGAGAAAAGCGTCAGTCTGGGTGTTTCCATGGTATAATGGGTTTAAGAGTTTGGGGCTTTAAAATTCCAGTTATATGTGGATTAAACTCTAGGATACCTACTGTCGGGGTTAACAGAGGAAGGGAGCTAATTAGCTTGTGCACCCTCTTATCCTGTGCCAGCAGACTGTGCTCAATTAGTGGGGTTCCATACACTTTTAAGAAAAGGTGTCCTTGGAGTTCATTAGCGTGACTTAGGGTTTTAAGAGAGGTAAATTTAGAACTGTTTTGGACGAGGAGACATAAGAGAACTTCCATACTCTCTTTTTGTCTTCCTTATTAAACTTGAAACTCAACTGTCATTTCCTTTCCTCTCCTCACCCAGTCTTCTTTAATCAGGATTGAAGTCCAAAACATGAATTAGCATTTGAAATCCAGGTTTTGGCCCTCAAGGATTTAAGGGAGATATGGAAGAAAAAAACATAAAGGACCAGTCAACAGAACAAGAAGATATTTTCCTCTTCAAATGTTGTTTTGTGTTCTCAAGTGACACTTTGGAAAACATGCATCAGATTCTGTTTCTTTATTTCCCTATAGTACATATGCATTTTCACAGCCAGCTTGAAGTAGAAAAGTACTTTGTTTCTAGCATTTTGCTGTGAGCATGCATAAAACCATTCCAAAAAAGAAAGTGCCTTCAAACTGGCAGGGAATAAATGGTTGGCAAAGTTGTCGAGGGTGATTTCCATGTCAGGGAATTGGCACATCTTTTGGTAAGGCGGTTCTGAATAATACCATCCGTGCCCGCTTTCTCTCCAATTGCTGGCTGCAGCCAGCCAAGTTCCTTCTATTGCAGTTTAAAAGGTCAGGTGTGGGGTCATGCAAGTTCTGCATCTGCTAGAAGTTGGTATTTGTGACAGAACAGTGTTTTATTATGTACACAGTTTAGGTTTTTCAGTGTTTGTCAATAGTCCATGCAATTCCAGGGGGAAAAAAACATGAAGTCTATTTTCATATTTATATGCTTGTCAATCTATTATTTAAATCTCTTTACGTACTAAGTAGTTTAATCGATTTGCACTACTGACTGGCTGCTCAAAATTACACTCCTCCTCAAATTCAGAAGCTTGTCTAGTATGAAAACTCTCCAACGCAATGCTTATAGAAAGAGCTGTGTCTGTCCGCTCAGCTGTTAGGGTTACCTGCCTTCCTAGAGTAACACTTCAGCATTACTTCGCTGTTACACCAGAGACTGAACTGTGGCTTAAAATCAGCCCTTCTTGCCTAGGAGTACTTTCTTAACCTTTTCTAGACTTCTGAGATGTATCTTTTAATATTGATGGAAGGCTATGCATGAAGCCAGACAAAACCTCTGTCTTTTCAAGTTTATGGAAGAAAAAGAAAAATCAAAAGACATCAGAAAACAAACATCAAACCCCAGTTCAGATTAGCAAAGTGTTTATAGGTTCCTGTCTTCCTCCCACCTTCTACTGCTGCTGAAAGCAGAAGTGAGAGATATCTTCTAACCTACCAGTATGGAGGTGGCTTTGATTTCAGCAGTTATCATCACTCTCCAAATACTAGACACCTTATTTCATATGAGTTACTTAAGAAAAACAAATCTCCCCAAAATCAGGTCCTTCCATTGAAAAAGATATTAGAAGACTGGATCCACCCTCAAAAGCACCCTTGGAAATTTTGCCTCTTCGAATACTGAAGCTACTGACTTTATCTGGAAGCTCAATGAGCAAGAGCCGTGACAAGGTAGCACTGAATCAGTCCATCCCCAAAACCAGACAAGTATATCACATCTCTAGTCTTATGGCATTCTCT
Organism: Haliaeetus albicilla; assembly: GCF_947461875.1. Classification (NCBI taxonomy): domain Eukaryota; kingdom Metazoa; phylum Chordata; class Aves; order Accipitriformes; family Accipitridae; genus Haliaeetus; species Haliaeetus albicilla. Next base: position 17,790,905 of record NC_091503.1, on the reverse strand, counting down.
CCAATTTCCAGAGCTCTTTTTTTCTGGCAGAAGGTTAGTTACATATCCTAGGATTTTTTTTTTATTTTTCTGATATGCGTCAAAAGCATCACAGGATGTTCATGCTCCCCTTTGAATGCTGAGATACAGCTTGTGATTTCTTGGTGCTAAAACACATTTGAAACTTGGCTCAAAAATAGGTAATTTGTGCAAGGAAATAGAAAAGGCAGCATTTAGCTTTATTCCTCTGCAAAATACCAGTAGGTCTTCATTTCAGTGAAAAGCAACATTGAGAACCTTTTGGTTTTAATGCAGTTATTTCTTCCTTACTGCTAGAGACTTTGTAAGCCTGCATTTTAATAGTATCTTCAAAAAACCTTGAAAGATAAAAGACTACGTGAGAGTTATTCTGCTTACAATAACTAAAAGAAAAATTCAAAAATATTCCCCATAACCTACCTTGGAGGGAAAAGCACTGCTTTTTTTCCCCCTTTTACATTTACTAAATTACCAGCATAATTTTATTTCAAATCAGGTATCACTGAAATGTCCCCTCAGGAGTACATTTAATACAAATTTTTTCACAAAATGATTTCTTTTTCATCAAGCAGGAAGTTATTTCCTTCTGTTTGCCAGACACCTTTGGGAGATGGCAGAATTCAGATCAGAAAGTGTTTTGATGGAAAGGTGCAAAGTTAAAAGCCAAGCCAGAGAACAATGTCATGAGGGCGGGTGTAGAAGGGAAGCAACACAGCACTATCCCATTTTTGCCTCTAGGTGCATTTTCATGAGTTTAAAGGAGTATAAGTAGTTCAAAATTCTGGCTCATTACACTTCAGGTTTTACTGAAACTTGGTACGCGTGCTGCAAGCACTCAAAAATACTCAACAACTTCTGAGCACTCAGTAGGTTAAGGAACATCCTGATGAGAAAACAAGAAACCCATGCCAGTCCCCCAGTCTTCAGCAAACTCAGGGGTTCACGTGCTCCTGTGTCTTTTACAAAGGTGTCCCCACACCCCTCAGTGCTCCTCCTCCAAATATGAACAGCATTGATAAGACACTGATGCAAATGTGATTCTCAGCAGTTCTCATTGGATGCAATAAGGTGGTTAAGTGAAGAGGATACGATATTGTTGAAATAATGGTGTCATGTAAATTAACAAAGTACTCACTGTAACATGGGCATCTGCATTGCAGAAAGCAAAACAAGTTCATTAAACACCTATGACACTTCTTTCATCAATCCAGAATTAGAAGAGGTTGAAGAATTTGTTACCTGAAATGATCTTGCACTTGACTCAATAAACTAGTTTGGGATATATTTTGATCAACACTCAGTTGATCAGATCTTCAGGTTAATTCTGCAGGTAAATGCGTCTAAATTACAAAGGAGAAATGTCACAGTCAAAATGAAGGAAGCATTCAGATCCATTAGAGCCCTCAAATAACACAGTGCTTATATCTAGCTGGGAAAAGTACCAAAGGACATCTTCAGACATCACCTTTCTTTCTCAGCATCTTCCTAAAAGAAATAATTTCAAATAGGTGGGTTTCTTTAAAACCAATAATACTTGCAATTCTTTTATTTTACTTGCTTACTTAACTCTCACAGCTATCGCACATTTGCTCTCTCACCACATTTACAGATTGCACAGATTTAAACAGAAATGTATATTTCTTACTACAGGCTGTTTTCCAGGGGAAATTCTCTTGTTGCTGCTTTTTTTCTGTAATGCCTTAACTCTCTATATTTACTAACTAGATTTACCATCCTTTGCCACTTCTGTCAGACAACACATTTTGCTATCAAATAATTATTGTCTGCTGTTAGTTTTTCTTCCCTTAATACTTTTTTTTTTTTGAGGATAGAAGCTTCCCATTTTATCTGTCTTTAAGGATATCTGTAGTGATACTTAAAGCAGCTGCAGGTGCCATCAATGCTACTTCTACCTTGTCCTGTAAAACAAGTGTATTTATTACATTTACTTCTAAGAAATTTTCATCTCTTCAAATAGTTGTTCCCAACAACACATATTTAATGCAAAGTAGGAAGTGATGCTTCTCCTTCTTTGAAACAGTAGTCAAACTAAAGAGACTTGGACCATCTCCTTCACTTGTTGGAAACTTGAGCTCACGAGGATATTCATTTTCTGGAAAAAGGTACGTGATCAGTGCCTGTGATGCATATCAGGTCTCAGACAGTTCAAGTTGACCTTGCCAGCAACTCTGTTTTCCTCTTGTCAACTATCTGTCCACTACAGGGCAGCGCTGAACCTCACCGATACTTAACCATCGAGGGAAACAATATTTTTCCACATGATCTCTATCTTTCTAATGGCTGTTTGCTCTAAGAATCAATTAATAATTAATAAGTCCAGATAGATGCGGCAGTAACTGCGGTGCAGCGTTCTCATGTAAACGTGGTGTCACATGGAAATTCCCAACTCTGATGACACTTGATTTTACAAGTCAGCTTAGGCTGATCCTATCAGATGATCTCCCCGAAGATGAAGAAAGCTGTGCGAAAAGCCTCTACCAAGAAAGCAGATCTTCTAATGCTGGACATAATCAAGAAAACACAAAATGTATTGCAAGACCAGCATACCCACTGAAGCAGTGAATGTCTCCTAGTTGTGCTTTCTTTCCATAATATTAGATGTTGTGACATGCTCATCCTTTAGAATTTTCCTGGTTTTACTTTTCTTCTTTAAATCAGCAGTTACTTACAAGCGAAATCTAGCATCAAACCAATAAATTAGAAGAGAAATGTTTATTAAAACCCATAAGCTTGAAATCTGTTTGATTTTAAGTTTAACGTACAGATTTTAGCAGCAGATATTTTCCCCTAAAATCTCAGGCTTCTTTCCCAGAGTGAATTATAACTACCTAATTGAATAGCTTCCTATACTGAGTTTTGTACCTGCATTCCTCACACAGCAGTTAGACTGTTTTGTACTTGGGTAATGACCTCAAAGTAAAATTGAAAGGCTTTGCATGTGCTGGAAGATTAAGCCTGAAACCTTAGAAGCTGGGATCTGGACTCTCTAATCCACAGCAGCATGCTACAAACACCTCCTCCTCTTCCATTCTTTTCCTTCCCCTTTTTCCACTTGCATCCCTATAAATAGTTCAGCAAAGGGTCTACGCATTTGGGCAGCAACTAGGCAAGAAATGGTATAGCAAACAACTGCAAAACAAGAACAACCCATTTTTCTAATGGGCAAATAGTCACGAGCAGACTTCCTTCACACAGACCGTAAGAACAAGAACAAATCTGTAAATTGAGTGTTACTCTTAAGGATGTGGCTAACGCAGGCTACGACATGACCTATCTTAGCAGTCTCTGAATGGAGAGCAACGGAAAGAAAACACGCACGCACGTTAACCTGCAACACTAAGCTACTTTGCCAGATCGTTCGTTCCAAGTTTTGAAGAGAAATTAAAATACAAGGGCTCTGCTCCTGGCAGTGGATCTGGTGAGCCTGGCCAAGTGGACCATTGTGCCCATGTGGAGCTTTGCTGGTCTTTTCAGCAGCCAGCACATCTACCTGTACCTGGTGGGTTATCGTTATGCAATGAACACACCCCCTTGTAAATCTCCTGCTTCTTCCAGGTCCATTCCCACATGGCAAGGGAACGGGAATATGTCCTGGTTTACACCTTGGGTAATTCAATAATTTGAGCAGGTGACACAGGTTATATATCAGGGTAGATTTGGATGCATTGTGCCTTTGGGAAGGTAGGTAGTCCAGTTCAATTAAATGTTTACAGGTACAATTTTCCACAAAGGCAATACAGCTGGGCAGAATTCATCTCGGTAGCTTTACATGAAGATTAAATAAGACATTCTGTAGCAGGTTTGGGAAACAAAGCAAACACATAGGCATTATTATAGACATGTTTTTGTGGGTTTTAATCCCACATTGTTCCTTTCTGGGTTTTCTGACTTTACAGAAGTCAATAATAATCTTAATTTACACATATTCTTTTTAGATACAATTCTAGCTTTACTGTGGCAGTGAAAGCATGACTAACTTCTACCACACGTAAATTTGTGAAAACAAGAACTTAGTGTTTTAGCTCAGTAAAAATGCAGGATGGAGGGACTTCAGTTTGGGGGATCTATGCTGAAGAAGTTACTACAAAAGCCAAGCAAGGATGTGAACGTGCCTGATCCTGTTCCAGCTGTGTCAGTAAATGAGATTACCACTCCCAGCCACACAGCACCATCCCTCTGCTGCAGGTCACTATCCTGCACAGCTCCTCACATGGACATTGCATAACTTCATTTACCCAGGGTGAGCCCAGTTGCCAAAGAGCTCCTACTTGGGTAGTTTTGATTAACCAGAGTCACTTTAACAGGAATACGTGGCAGTTGTACAACCAGCACTGGCAAGAGGTCTGCAGTGGTGTTCCCAGCCCAAAGGAAGCACAGCTGAGAAGCCAGTGCGCAGCGACTTTCATGCTGCCTGAAATCCAACAGCTCTCTAGCTCTGATTTGGTTTTTGTTTATGCTTATAAGGAGCTCAGTGCAGTTGAATAACTGCATCAGCTGGAGATGGTTTTGCTCACGAGGATGAAAGTATTTTCAGGACCACTGTTTTTTCTGAAAAACTAAGGTATCCTATGCTATAATTGTCTATTTGGTCCTAGAAGTTTTTAATACTTAAAATATTCTTCTGTACACAATTCAGTAGCTATGGCAATTTTAAAATACTTTAGGAGCATGAGATTAATAGCAGTGAGCTTCAGAAATTCATAATACATTGACTATAAATACAGAACGCAGTTAAGTGATGCAAACAAAACGTGCTGCATTTTGTTTATTTTCTTATGTACAGTACCTTTAGCATTATATATATTAGAAGCCTATTTTATCACCTCCATCCTGACTAGGTGAATTGGTTATTAGTTTGAACACAGGTATTAATTCCATATATGTACAAAGCTGTCAGTTTTGCCAACAGCTCTCAATCTTTCTTTTTTGTTACATGCTTCACAGGCTGTATTCAATCTTCTAGACTGTTGTTCTTAGGAAAAGTGTGTCTATAAAGGGAATTAGCATTGCAGGAAAAAGTCTTAATTAATGAATTAGTTAATAGTAGATATTTTACAAGTTAAGTTTGTGACTCAGAGTTTTCTGAAGAGCTGCTGACAATTGTCCGTCAGAGTAGAAGATATAAAGAAAAAACCCTAAGGCTTTATTTTAATTTTTTGTATGTTTATATTTTAATATTTTATTTTTATTTAATTTATTGTATTTTAAAGAGAGAACCCCACAGCCCTACTTTTATGTCAGCCCAGAGCAGCTAGAAATGCTACCCACGGGGTTTCCAAATACTCCCGTCTTGTCGTCCTCCCACCACCCCCAGGAGGCAAGTGCCCTGCCACACTAGTATGAGCCTTTTAAGAAACTCAGGCAAAACCATTCAGCCAGGGAGAGCCCCGACCAGGGAACACATTTTAGAAAATCCTTTTTGATCCTCCCTGCCTGTAACAGGAGGGGCAGGCAGTCCCTTGCACATTAATCCCCACCGTGGGGACATAGTGTTACGTTGCAGACATCTGGGACGGCAACCAAGAAATCTACTTCTTCGGCATAGAGTCCCCTTTGTCTTACTGCACTGCCAGGATTGTGGGAAAACCAGAGCTCTTGCTTTTGGGGTTGTTTTTTTTTTAACGTTCATTATCCAACAAGCCATGCAATCCTGTGCAGAGACCTAGGATCTTCTATTCATCTTAGATCTTGAAGTTTGCTACAGTAGAAAATTAAGAGATTTTCACAGTACTAGAAAGGATATGTTGTCTGTTTGTCTCTATTGCTTTCTCCAGAAGGATGTCCAAGTACATGTATGCCAAGTACAAAAACAACAACATGTATGCCAAGTACAAAATAAAGCCCTGCACGCATTATACTAACTTACGAGATTGGCTTCTCAGCAGCAACAAAATCTGTCTACAAATAGCGAGGAAAACAAAATTATCAAGATACAGCATACTGAGAAAACTGAGCTGCCTTGTAAACTTGCTGCTGTAATTCTCCCCTACCATTTCATTTGCTCGCTATCCCCATCTTGTTTATTTATTGCATGGGTCTAAACTAAGCCTTTTGCTGCAAAACCCGTGTAGTTGCAGATATGGCATATGTTGGGCAGATGCTGTATACCCAGGCGTGCCTTTGGGGAATATTCTGTTCCAAAATGAAATAACCTGGTAAATTCAAAGCCTTAAAAGGGTAATTACCATCCCTTCCTCTGGTAGAATTATTTTCCCATGCTCCTCAAAGTGCAGCTGGCTGTCTTGCTCTTCTAAAATGAGAAGTGATACACTGCCTCTTCATTATGTAGTTTGGTTAGGCATCCTTTACCAAATCTAGTTGTTAGGGCACAGGTATGTTAAGCTGTGGAGGCTTTTGTATTGCTGATGTAAAATTAATTCTGATACTGCTCTGTCTTCCCAACACCTTGTGAAGTCAACAAGAGCTGAACAGACCATTAAGGAAGCAACCATAAGAGAATTAATCTCTCTCAAAAAAAACCCAAAACAAAAAAAACCAAAACAAAACCGAACAACCTCATTGGGGTTCTTCACTTGTAACTTAAGGACCTTGCTGCTCCAAAGGAAACTTTCTCTTATTCAAGCCAGGACCAGTTCCCAAGGATTGTTGCTTTGCCTGAGAAAGTCATTTATTCACTCAGGCTACTAGGAGGAGGCAGAATTTTTTATCTATCCTTTCATTTTTTACTAATTTCCTTTTTGTTTATTCCCTCGCAGTCATACAGTCTTGTCACATTGTCACTGACAGGAATTATGCTCTGTCTCAGGTCATACTGTCATTTTAAATCTGATTGTTAGAGCAAAGGAAAAATGAGGTCAATAATTTCTACCATTTTCTTGGGAACTGACAGGCTACATCTGAGGTCTCCCTAGAGAAATCTTCTTTAATTACAAGTTAAGCTGATGTTCCCCTGTGTAGCAGGTAGAATTGAGCAGGATTACTTTTAAAAGGATTGCAGTGATCTGCTTTGGTGACAGTTTCATTTTGAAATTCTGCTAACAAGCAAGAGGATGGATTATAAAGATACGGTTCTTGGGAGCATACACAACTGACACATACTGCAAATTGGGCCACAGCAGCCACCCTTCCTTTCTGCTCTTCTTTTAAGGCTAGCCAAGTTCTATTTTGAGCACTATGATTGCCATGCATTATTTTAACGATTACTTAATATGATTGTAAAGAACAGAGCAAAAAAGTTTGGAAACTGTAGAAGGGAAATCCTGCAAGCAGTGATTCCAGAAAGAGAATTTTTCATCCTGGAGACAATATAACACTTAGTCTTTTACAAGATAAAACAATGAAAAATGTGTAATAGGCTGAATGCTTTCAAGTATTTAAATTATGAATAGATTTTGGGAAATCAAGTAAATATTAATGGGTTCTTAAATCACTTTCATTCTAACCCATGCAATTGTAGTGCAGAAGCTTCCAAATTCCTTTTCCTCATACTCGTAAAAAACCCAAACAGCTAATTTTGCAAAAACAATTTATCTCACAATGATGTATGATCTGACAGTAATAGCATGGCTGGTAAAATAAGACTTACCTTATTTTATGCGAGATATTAATATTTTCTATGGCTCCTAACAGGTTGCCTAGTCCAGAAACAAAGACTGATGTCTGAAATAACTCACATACTTAGTGTTTTCATGGAAATTGTTCTGCTTCTTAAGGCTTACTCACCTTTGGTGTTGATGGTGCTTCAACCTGACTGGAGTCCTGACAGAAGCCATTAAGCAGATATTCCTCCACCTCGGTCCTTCTTCCCACGTGCGGGATTAGCGTGCTTAGCACTGGGCAGGACTACAAAACAAAGTGAAAAGACACTTCTTGTTAAACAAAACTAAAAATCCCAAAGCAGAAGGAGCCTAAATATTAGTGCTATTTCTCCAGAAGTGAAAAGCCTGGAGTATGTTGGCTCCTCAGCTGAGCACAGCTCAAACTCCCGTTTCCTATGGGAGCACACCAACCATCAACTGATAAAGCTTGAGAGAAGAGTGTTTCTCCATAGTCTCCTGGCCGTAAAGGCCTGTCATGCAGAACTGAGGTGCTCACAAAGTGCCTGCTCCTGACGGCAACCCCTGAGGCCAGGCAATCTGGTTTCAGGAGTTTTACACCAAGTAAAACGCTGCACAACTCTGCATACATAACTGTGCTAAAGCAATACATGCTGAGTTTTGGTTTTTCTTAATGTGTGATTACAAATTTAGCAGTACAAGGCAGAACTTGCTATTCTACTTCACTACAGCTAGAACCTAGCATTTTCAGAGAGACATAAGAACTATGATAGTTTGTGAGGCCTTATAGTATCAACAGTTAAAACCCTGTCTTTTGGAGGGGGAAGAAAAAAAAAGCAGGGTATTTTTTGTTAATTAGGAAGAGAGAATTAAAACACACACACAAAGCTGTTTATGACAATTTTTTTAGAAAGGTGAATGTTAGGAAAGCCCAAAATAAATTTAATTTTTTTTCCTTTCATTGCATTTGGTTATCATCTATTGCATTTCCCCAAACCACCTTATGTGCAAGAACACCTCATCATTCCATAAGCTTTTGTTTTAGAGAAGCATTGCTGCAGCAGCAAGGGTTGCCTATAGATTCCCACCTGTAAAAACCAAGAAACAAAGGTAGCACTGAGGGTGGGTACTGCAGCTATAGATAAAGATGAGATGGATTGCAGCTGACACAGGGTGTGCATCTGCACTGTGGTTATGACTGCAAGCGGGATGGAGTGCAGGTGTGTTGTGTAAAAGACCCAGCACAGATGGTCTCCTTGGGTCAGTCTCCCAGGTGTGTGCCCCGTTCTGCTCCTGGATGAACCGCTGCAGGCAGGGAAGCCAAGCCCGAGAGGTGTTTTCCTTCCTGCTCCATCAGAGGAGATTCCCAGACAGGGCAGGTTCACTGGTAACCATCAGTAACAACACGTCTCTGTACAGAAATCAAAGGTGTTGAACCTCTGAGAGAAACATGCACCAAACTTATTTTTGGTATGTCGCACTATCTTTCTGTTAGCATTCAGCACATTAACCTGGAGCTTGTGGTTGTTGCTGTATTTCAGATTCTCCCGTCAGAGGGAATGCTGTAGCTGCACAGCTCTGCATGTGTATTTTATGTATATTTTCCCCCGCTATGACTGACTTAAGCATGGCTGGAAACTAGTCCAAGATACAGGAGGGAGATGGGGATACATGCTGCTTCTCCCATCGCTAAGCCCTCTTCTGCTCCTAGCATCCCCATCCGCTCATTCGTATTAAACTCAGCGACGAAGGTGCATCGCTACAAACAGCAAATTGCGTCAGGCACCCATTTCAGTCCACATGAGGAAAGGGAGCCCCTTGCACAGGGCACGCTGTTTGGGGGGACAAGCGCACCAAAGGGCTCCGCTTCCTCAGCATGAGGGGGTACGAGCGCCACACGGGCAGCACGGCAAAGGCTCTGCCTTTAGTAGGCCACCGTTTCTCTTAATGCTTTCTGTGAATAATACTCCGAGAGCCATAAGATGCCCAAGCAGGGGGTTGTTAAGAGAGCCCTGTCCTCTGACTCTTATGCAGGCCACCCAAACTCACAGTCCACAGAGGAGGACATGGAAGTTTCTCAACCTTCAAGCCTCAAAGTCATCTGCTTCCCTTTCACCAGAAGGAAAGCACTTTTAAAATACTGAAAATAACACAGGAACAGATACTGAAGGATGGGGTTGGCTTTCTGCTACTAGCTGCTTTAGCAGAAAATGGGAATTAACTCAGGGCAGGTCTGTGCCAAGTCCCTTCTGGCCTTACTCTTTTCTGTGGAAGCATCTAGATCTGCCCGTGGGAACTGTCGGTTTGAGACTCTCTGCTGTTTCTCCACCCTGGGCAATGAGGAGGGGTGTTTCCCAGGCCCGCAGTTCCTATTGCTTTAATATTCCAGTCTGGTTTGTGGATGGAAACACCCACAAAAAGTACCATCAGCATAAGTGGAACTGCATAAAGGTGACATTATTCACCAGAGATATATGGAGACCACAGGGAAACTTGGTTCAGGTACACATTTCCTGACAGACCACTTTCTAACTCCTCAAAGAACAGACGTATATTATCAACTGGAAAGATTTCTGCTGAACTGTTGCAATCAACTCTGGCAGGGCAGAGACTGTTTTAATATCAAGTATGAGCTTGAGATTACATGAAATAATGAAAAAAACTGATAGAGGAGGAAAGGCATTCTGAAATCCTATTCCTGAACATTCAGGGAGCTGTGGGTGAAACCAATTGAAGAGCCTCACCCTTCCTTGCAACAGAGCACATTTAGGACCTCCTTTCTGCCTGTACCCCAAGGAAAAAGTCAAAAGTTTCAAGACTGCCACTGCTTAAATGTGTAGTGGCCACACCTCTAAGCCATTAGGCCCCAAAGAAGCCCTCTCCCCCCAGAGGGATGTGCAAATACCTTCCAAAGACCTCAGCGTACTGGGACTCACAGGCAAGCTATGGAAGGCAGCACGCAGAACTCCACTCTCCTTGCTATCACGCAGCGTAAGGATAAGAAGAGATCTGATGGAGAACTGCTTTTCCCTAGAAAATTAACCTGAGAATCAGTAGTCTACACAGTGTCACTGCAGGTACTATGCAGGGTGCCTTTGTAACCCAGCCATGCCCCCCTAAAAACACTAGTGGGAGAAAAGAAGGGGTAGGAGAGGTTCCTCGTACAGCAGATCCCCAACCCCAGTCCTTGCAGTCTGCTACAGAGCACAGGCATGCTGAGGGTGCAATTTTACAATGTGGGATGACATACTACTGTCCTTATTTTCAAACGCTAACAGGCACAAGTGCTGCAGTCCTCAGTCCAGACTGGAGTGAGGAATCTATTCTATGAATCCTCTACATTGGTCTCACAGAAAGATTCCTGTTCATTTTAAGATTTTTCTACAAGCCCAGACCTAATAAAGACAGCTTGCAGTAAGGGTAATTAATGAACAAAATACTAACCAGTTTGGTTTCTATTTTTATTGGTTTTTAACCCGACTGTAACTGCAGGATGGAAGCAGCAGTTTCAGTGATGCTTTTGCTTCTAGAGGTAAAGCAGAATGGTTTTGAAAATAAAAATAGAGCAAATAGCTAACATTAAGTCAAAGCAGACCAAGAAAAAACCCAACAGACTAGCATTTATGCTTTGATGTGCCATTTTTCTGGATTACTTTTCAAAACTGCAGTTTAGATCTGACACATATCAGCGTCATGACACTAGATTTTTGCTTGGTTGAAGCACATATGCTAGGAAACTACTGAGCCCTACAGAACTGCTGGTGAAGCAGGGGTGGATGTGAAGGGAGAACTAGATGCTGCACAGGGCTGTTTGTTGGCTTTATTCCTTCAATCATTCAACTTCTTTTTCAGGGTACCTATGCCCAAAATTTAGAACCCAGGTGCCACATGATGTTGGAGGCCCCTAAATGCTCTAGGCGTGCGTGTTTCCAGTAGTAACAGCACCTGTATTTCTGTATATAACTATACTGGTCCAAGCTCCTAAACCCTGGGAGCATTCTCGAGCCATGCCTTCCTTGCCCTCCCTCCCCTGCAGGACATGGTTTTCTAAGCCTGGATTTGAGATTGCCGCATATAGACCAAAACGAGGTACTTGTGATGCTGCCAAGTCCACTACCTTATCATTCCCATTAATTCAATGCATACAGCCCTCACCTATTGTATGGGAGACCAAGCTTCAAACTGCTCTTCTACCTAACTTCAACTCATATCACATCTTTTTATGACTTCCCTAACCACTTGGGCTGGCGCATCCCCCTAAATGTCTGAGCATCGTCAGCCATCACCAGCATGAAAGAAAGGTGAAAAATCTGAACTCAAGTCATTCATCTCAACATCCAGATTCTAGTCCTTACTCAGACATGTACTGAAGTATTTCTTGGGGAGACAAGAACTGCAGTAGAAATGAAGAAAAATAAATTCCTGAGTCAACTGCTAGTCTAAGGCTCTGGGCAGATGGAGACTACAAGCTGAAAGCCTGCTGACAGATTAGACAGAGGGCAGGTGTGAACACCAGTATCACAGGAGCATCTGGCACACTGGCTGCTGCTTGTACACAGGTACCACTTTCTTATCTTGGCTGCATTTGCAAGAGGAAAGACTTGTATATGTACCCAGCTCCAGAAACAGTCACTGGCTTGAAGTCGCAAGCAGGGGGAGGCAGCCAGCTGCTGAGTTACAACCCTCCAGAAAGGGACCTCCTGGAGCCTCACCAAGGCCATCTGTCCGCACAGTGCGGGGACCCAGGTCCCCACGTCTTCTGCCTTGGATAGGGAGCTTGAACATCTCACTTGGGGCCACGGAGCTCATCAGGACACCTCAGCATCATGCAACACAACACTACATCCCAGCAGTCTTTGAAGATTTAACTCTTCCTTGTAAGATATGTTCGAGAACTAAAAATCAAATGAAATTGAAGAAATTCAGTTTGCCTGTGTAAGTAACATATTTTAGCATGCTCCTGGTAACTTAGGCAAGTCAAACGTTCTACTTCAGGGTTGGTACAGATACTGCTGGCAGCCTACCCCTTTCCTGTAGGCATTGCTAAACCACATGGTGAATTTCTCTGAATAGCAGTAAAATAAGAGAACCTTTAGGCACAAGTGCCCTCACTTCAAAATTGTGAGAACATAGGATAGAGGAGAAACTATGTATTTCAGGAAAAAAAGTCTTATCTGTTCTTCAAAGTCAAGCCCTTAGCCCAAATGCAGTAACTGCTGGAAGATAAAACCTCTGACTACCTTTAGCTGTATCTTTCCATACCTACCAAACTTGACATCTTTCCATTCATTTTTCATGTCAGAAATTGTTAGCCAGTCTTCTTATCAAGGAAGCCAGTGAAAAGAGCATTTTCTTGCAGGTAGTGTGACCTGAACAGCTACTGAGGCAAAAATCTGTGAGCCTCTCTTTTCTTTATAGCTACCTTCCCCTTATCTTTTTCCCCCTCAGTAACACCATCATCAACTCAGCTTTCTCTGCAGTGACTAAATCAGCACAGGAGAAGGTGTTCAGCACTTTTGGCTGTAATCACTGTTCAAACAGTTGCTTTCAATCCCCTCTAGAGAAAACCAGCCTATTTGATGAATCAGCTCCCCCACTGGCTTACTCTGTCAGAGAACAGGCAGGCCTGCAAGCTACCAGCCTTGCACAGGATGCCAACCTGCAGTCAGTAATTTCCACATACATACAAAAATAACCCTCAGCTGCAAAGATACTGCCCTTTTTGTCACCAAAGTGCTGAATTTGGTAATAGCAACTGGAAAATGTCTAGAAATTTGCGCATATGCATGCAAGCTTTAGCAGTGGAATGGAGCATATATTGCATAGTATGAGAAAACAATAGGAAGAAAATATAATCTGGCTGAAAAACATTGAAAATCAAATAAATTGTTTTCAGACCAGACATGGCTCTTACTGAAACCTTTTAGAAATACTATGTGTTTCTCAACTGTAAGTAGTGCTATTCTTTGTTACCTTCAAAGCTGTTCTTGAAGTCTTTTAAATAATTTACTAACCAGAATAACATCTTTCTCTCCTGGAGTGCTTACAGTTTATTGTGAAAGCTTTTAGAAGAAAGGAAATAGAGAAATATATGCAGAGCATTCATTTTTTATTTCCTGTGCTGAAGCTGGAACAGCCTTCTTTTGATTTTTCTCCACCATACTGATTTTTTCAAACAGAGATTTTTGCATTAAATTAAAATGTATTGTACAACTTGCATTTCCAAAACAAAGATACAGATCTCTCTTCTCTTGGAACTCATAACTGTATCTCTAGATGGAGTCACCAGTGTTCTTTCTATTAGCTATTCTTGGTTATCTTCCGCAAAATAGGAGCATTACCAAACATTGTTCACATATTATACGGGCACCTCACTGGACCCAGACCACTAGCAGAACTTGCCTTGCTGCAGTACTGCTTAGCTTTGGTCACTTCTGTCACACCAAATTACTTGCCTTCTTAGGACAGATCTAGTTACAAAAGTCCACCAGCTTCGCAATGCCGCTCATTAGAAAGGAATCAGGCACTGAGACTGCTGCGCTAGCAAAAACATCCCAAGTGGATGCACTGGGCATTGGCAAAAGAGCCCTTTAGCCAGCCCAGTTTACCACAGTCAGAGGGCTGTGCTTCTACTGGGAGCTCTGGCAATATAGCTGTGCTAATTAAAGCTTTGTAATGTAGCCAGCCCCTAATCTTGGTCAGCCATCGGACTTGAAAGAAAGTCCCAGAACATGGGATGCAGACATTACCATATCAAATAAGGAGTCCAGTTTCTGTTTCTTGAAACGATTAGTCTGAAATGCTAAAAAAGAAGATCTGAGATAATGTCCTTTCTAGCTAATTTTTTCCCTCCCTCCCTGTGCGTCCATGGGACGTGGCAGCAGTCTCATCACCCAGCTAGTTGTCTGTTTCTCTCATGAGCTCACTCCGGCATGTTCCTACACTCAGTGAGATTATCTAGCAGCGAGTTCCATATATTAATTATAAATTACATAAAGCAACAGTTTATTATCAACTTCTGGGTGTCCTGTCTCCCAATTTAATTGAATATCCCCCTTGTTATAGTGACGCAATATATAGCAACCTCTGGCTCACCTTTCTGCCTTCAGCTTCGTCTTTCTCTGCTGTTTGTGTATAATAATCCCTGAAGAAGTCCTTTCTTTGCAGATTGTTATACACATTTCCCCTACAGATATAACGCACAAATCATAGAAGATAAAGATGACAGAAACCTAAAAGGTAGTCTGAAACAATCTGTGATGAAGAATTGTCCCCCACTGTATGTCTTTGTTCCAGATTAATTTTAATTAATCCAAGTAATAAAAAGCTAAATAATTTGTTTTATAAGCAGTTACGCAACAGTCCTGAGATTTAACTTTGACTTCCCTTTGCTTCATTTCATCCCCTACTTCAGCTATTCTGGAGCCAACACTACAGTTTTCCAAAACTTCTTTAATATTTGTATATTCAAATATGCGCAGGCATCTAAAATTAGTTTCTTTAAACATGCTGATAAATTCAGATTAATTCCAGTACTGCTCAGTCGCTGACTGTTTACAGAGCAGAAGTCTTCAGGGAATTAAACAAAAGTTGCCATCTAGATAATAAAAATCACCATACTGTTAATATATGTATTTTCCATCATGGTTGTTTCAAATATCACATTTGCTTCCAGAAGCTGTACCGAAGAACAGAGGCTGCACGCACTTCTGGTTTTTGTTTGAAGCCTGAAATGAGATCTCTTTTTATACAGAGTATTATAGTTTCTGTATAGCTGTGCAAGAACAAACAACAAATTATATTGGACTTTTGAGATACTGAATCAGTATCTGATTTTGAGATACTGAGCCTGATTCCAGGCTTTTGCATGAAAAAAACCCCACTAATACAAAAGGTTTCCAAATAGCATAAGTAAGATTGAATGCAGTTTATTCATCTGTAGGAAGTTTATTTCAGAAAGCCATTTAAAATCTGCATAATCAAACAAAAAGCCTCACAAACATATATCATCATGTATGCCTATATTTAATAACTGCCTTTTATTTGTCTTTTAAACACAGTTATTGTCTGTAACAGTACTTTATGCACATGAAGAACATTTTGAATATGAGTTCCTCATCCCAGCTCAGAAAAGGCTGATATCGCTGTCTCTGAAATTCAAGGAGCCTTTAATTTTAGAATATGCATCCTTAGACTAACACGGGTTATGGAGAACCCGTGCCTGTGGGCAAATTCTCCTTCTGAAGGGTTTGTGACTGCAGCCACTAGGACCTAGACCTTTTGGTGGGCTCCCTAGCCTGTTGGTGGTCATTCTTATTCCCAAAGGATCAAACAAGTTACTTTGGCTGTAAACTCCTCGTTTCTAGACTGCAGTATTAATTTGCTAAAGTAGTAGTTGGGAGATTTTTTAAGATTGTCACTGGGAACAATAGCTGACAGGGTGTCGTGGTTTAACCCCAGCCAGCAACTAAGCACCACGCAGCCGCTCACTCACACCCCCCCCTTCCAGTGGGATGGGGGAGAAAATCGGGAAAAGAAGTAAAACTCCTGGGTTGAGATAAGAACGGTTTAATAGAACAGAAAAGAAGAAACTAATAATGATAATAACACTAATGAAATGCCAACAGTAGTAATAAAAGGATTGGAATGTACAAATGATGCGCAGGGCAATTGCTCACCACCCGCCGACCGACACCCAGCCAGTCCCCGAGCGGCGATTCCCTGCCCCCCACTTCCCAGTTCCTAAACTAGATGGGACGTCGCATGGTATGGAATACACTGTTGGCCAGTTTGGGTCAGGTGCCCTGGCTGGGCATGAGAAGCTGAAAAATCCTTGACTGTAGTCTAAACACTACTGAGCAACAACTGAAACCATCAGTGTTATCAACATTCTTCACATACTGAACTCAAAACATAGCACTGTACCAGCTACTAGGAAGACAGTTAACTCTATCCCAGCTGAAACCAGGACACAGGGACAAGTCCATCTGCTTGCTTCTGTAAAAGAAAGAAGTTTTTTCATGTTTATACTGGATCCAGGTAGCCTGGTTTATATAGCTATATAAAGAGAAATTTAAATCACTTGTGGCAATGTTTTCAGTGGGCAGTAGATAATGCCTAAAGACGGATCATTGGTGTTTTGAGAAATCAAAGGTATTTTGATATCTGCACTGTTTAGACAGCATGTACATAATTTTTGCATAGCTTATATTACTTTTACTAAAACTATTAGGAAACCAGTAGACATTGGTCTCTCAGTGAAAACCAACACTAGCAAAGCTGTATACGCATAGAATGAGAAGTGGGGTTTTTTTCCCATACCTGCTGACTTTGAAATAGTGTTTTAGGTGCAATCAACATGAAAACAGTAATTCACATGTGCGCAGCGTGCTACTTATTCACTTATTTCCATTTCTGTTACAAAAATATTGCAACTCATTAGAGACCTCTATGTTGCTTTATCATCATTGGCTTTATGTCCTCGCCTCATCTTTCCATTTGGGTGATTTGATTTGCTCAGATAACCTAATGTCTTTTTCATAGGTGTAGGTATATAAATCTTCCACAAATCTGTCTGAAATTCTGCCAAACTGCTAGCATTGCCAATACCCAGAGCAGTGTCCTGTACAACAGAAGGAAAAACATGAAATATATGTTAATCTTTAGCTTCGTAACTCAAATACCTTCACTGATAAAGGCTATTATAGTGATTAGGCAGAGAAAAGTGAGTAGTCTGAGCATGTGGTTTTGTTCAGGCTGTTTTTATTTGCTTTTCTTTAGAAAAGAGCAAGACATTCACATCTAATCTGCCTAGAGGCACTATTAAGGACATATTCTAAAACCCAGAAATATGGTATGGTCTCTTGTAGCAGCGTTGACAGGAAGGTGACAAGACCAGTCACACAAAATGACCTACCTGTTTTAAAGTAAGAATTTTTTTTTCCAAACATTAGTACTAGTATTAGGTATATAAACAAATGTATTGTCTTTAACAACCTTGTAAAGCTATATCTTGTAAATCTCTATTTTTGTTCCTGCAAACATCTATTTTTGTTCCTGTAAACTAAGATAAGCTGTAAAAAAGCTAAAAAGGAGGTAAATGCTGGGACAATTCTTAAGTATATTTGTTTCTTCTGCTGCACCTCCTAGAAAAATTTCTACACTCAAATTACCTATGAAAGCAAACCAGGCACTGAACTGATCTAGTGCTAATTAAGATAGACTGGAGCAGGGCTGGGAGCTGATAAAAGTCCCCACTGTGTCATTTAAGCACATTCATAAGGAGGTGGATTTAACTTTAGGCTGGCTCATCTAGTCAGCATGCTGTCTGCTCATCTTAGCCAGGTGTAAGAGGTCGACTGTCACAAGTTGGATCAATGAAAACAGTAACCTATGCAAAAAACGATCTTTGTATATTTTGCAGATGACACCAAGTTGGGAGGGCGGGTTGATCTGCTGGAGGGTAGGGAGGCTCTACGAAGAGATCTGGACAGGCTGGATCGATGGGCTGAGGCCAATTGTATGAGGTTCAACAAGGCCAAGTGCCGGGTCCTGCATTAGGGTCACAACAACCCCATGCAGCGCTACAGGCTTGGGGAAGAGTGGCTGGAAAGCTGCCCAGCAGAGAAAGACCTGGGGGTGCTGGTTGACAGCCAGCTGAATATGAGCCAGCAGTGTGCCCAGGTGGCCAAGAAGGCCAACGGCATCCTGGCTTGTATCAGAAATAGTGTGGCCAGCAGGAGCAGGGAGGTGATCGTCCCCCTGTACTTGGCACTGGTGAGGCCGCACCTCGAGTCCTGTGTTCAGTTTTGGGCCCCTCACGACAGGAAAGACATGGAGGTGCTGGAGTGTGTCCAGAGAAGGGCAACGAAGCTGGTGAGGGGCCTGGAGCACAAGTCTTGTGAGGAGCGGCTGAGGGAGCTGGGGTTGTTTATTCTGGAGAAACGGAGGCTGAGGGGAGACCTGATCGCACCCTACAACTACCTGAAAGGGGGTTGTGGTGAGGTGGGGATCGGGCTCTTCTCCCAAGTTACAGGTGATAGGACAAGAGGAAATGGCCTCAAGTTGCGCCAGGGGAAGTTTAGATTGGATATTAGGAAAAAATTTTTCACCGAAAGAAGGTGGTACAGGCTGCCCAGGGAAGTGGTTGAGTCGCCATCCCTGGGGGTATTTAAAAGACGTGTAGATGTGGTGCCTGGGGACATGGTTTAGTGGTCAACGTGGCAGTGCTAGGTTAACAGTTGGACTCAATGATCTAAAGGTCTTTTCCAACTTAAATGCTTCTATGATTCTATTTTTTTTTAAAGTCTTCATTCTGCTCTTTCTCCTTAATAATTATTCTACAACTCTAATTCTGCCATCTAACTGTTAGAAGAATTCAGTCCCTAATTTCCATTTCAACGCAGCCAAGAGTACATTTATCTACAGTATTTTAATATAAAAGGAATATACATGGTTTATTATTTTGTTCTTGACACGTAAGATTTGTTTATATAATGTAAGCATGAAAGCAAGTAGCTTTGCATGCTCTTTCCTACAAGTCACTTGAATCCATTAAGGTATTTTTTCCAAAGCAGTCCATTAAGTCTAACAACAAAACTGTCAAGCACAGGAGTAGCTGTGTTTCAAATTAACGTAGCAAGTGGGCATATCACAGACAAACAGCAGTGTGGCATCCCCCAAATGGCAGTACCTTCATCATGAAATAATAGCAGAAAAATTACATAGCTTAAGGATGTAAAAATGGAAGCAGAACTTCTGAACAGGTCCCGCACCTGGAAACAGAGCAACCTCTTATGACAGAAGACATCCTTAGGCTGCTGAGGAAAATGTCTGAAATTGAGAAAACACTTTTCTCCAGGGGCAGTAGTCGGAACCCTTTCCTAAAAGCTAGCTTAATTTCCTCATTGCTGCAAAGTATGAGGAATCTTTTTGTATCGTGAATTGTTAGCTTCATTTTCTCCTCTTTCAGAGCAAGTCCTTTATTTTTTTGTTTTAAAAAACTACACATAGTTTTAGTTTTGGGGGTTTTGTTGGGTTTTTCTTTAAGATAGGATGAACACAGCCTTACAGAGACAGACCTTTACAGCCTGGGATGCTGCAAAACCTCTTGCTGCCACGTATTCACACAAAACCCGTCCACTTTGAACATCCTAAAGGACCAAAATGCAAGAGGGGAAGAAACACAAGGGGCTTGTGTGTGCCAGGAGCTTCTGCCTGCCCAGACCGCAATCCAGCCACAGCAGGGGAATGCAGAGGCCAGGGCCAGGGAGCAAATGTGGTTCTTCACGAAGCAGATCTGCTGATGGTGACTGCAGCCCAGGCTGGTGTGGAGATATCTGGCATTCAAAGGCACACACAGCCCTTGGCAGCTCTCGCCCTATGGAGGTGCTCAGCATCACTCTGTGTCTTTCTCCTCAGCTTGGCTGCATTTGCTCAGTGCTGAAATTAATTCATCAAACGCAGCAGGGTGTTGTTGGAAGGAGCAGAGGAAGAACCTGGCTGACCTCAGGCTTGTGGCAGAGTCGTTCAGGCACCGGCACGCAGGAAGCCACAGCCCAGAACTGGAGTCTGAGAAGAAGTATTTTGGAGAGGCCACCGCATCCGACAGAGGGAAGGACTGTGCCTGTCATGGCTTAGCTCCCAGCTCAGTCACAAACAGACGCAAACTTGCTAGGCCTGCCAGCTGAGCAGCTCCGTTGACTTAAACCTCAAAACACAATGCCTCTGTAGCATAGCCCTCCTCCTCCTGCCTCTTCTTCCTCCCTCCCTACATAGTCTGAACTTCATTACAAGAGGTCTGTGTTCTCCTGCAGACTTTGTTTTAGGAACTCAGTGCCCGATTTAGAGAAAGCTCAGTTGGGTCACCCCAAAGGTTTCCTTTATAAAGCGTCGAGATATTCAGCTGATGCACTGTCACTAAGCTAGTTGCAACGAGGCAGCTTTGTGAAGCTTACTAAAGGAAGCGCCAGCTCTTCTCTGCAAAAAAAAATTATTTCAGTTGAGGAAACATAGCAAAAACAAACAAAAAAAGCATCTTTATTAGGTGTTGTTTTCACTCTATCACAGACAGGTTTGCTGTGATACTTGTTCTTTTTAATTTGTAAAACCTTAATTTCCCTTCCTAAAGAGTTCTGTTTTGGGCAGTTTCCAGTAACAAGGCCTCTATTGTTATCTAGACCACAATCTGTCCTAAATTAATTTTTAAAGAGGTTTGGCTTTTTTCAGTAGACACGATGTTGCGTACTTTGGAAATACTTTAGCATGACATGCTCTTTGCCAGTTTGTTGGTTTTTTTAAATTGTAACCTCTATGTGAGCCATAAGATAATGTTTGTCACATACCTTTTTTATATTTTTTAGGAGCATCTGAAAGCTTTTGACCGGGAAGTAAATGCATTTGTGGACTATATGTTTGGACCTCGAGGTAAGCTGCTCCACTTTTAGCCTTTTTAGGAAACAATACCTATCCAGATTACCACTCAAAAATATTTTAATCAATAGAAGTAGTCAAAATCTTCTATCCGAATAATTTGTCACTGAAAAATGTGGTCTAGGCAGAATCACAGTATTTGCAGGAACATACCATTATTGTAGGAAATCTATCACTGTGCACTGCATTTATAGAAAGCCAATACATTTTTCTTTTGACTGACATTAATATTACCTGTAATACAAATTAAAACCAATCACAGATTACACTGAAGGTGAAAGAAGTAGTGAAACTGAATTACCTTTTTTCCTGAAACTTAAAAAAAGTCACTAGATTTGACAGTCCTTTGTCTGAGAATATCAAAGGATTTCAGTTTTATATCCTAATGTAGGTTAAAAAAATTGAAAACTGGGGTTTTTCTGAAAGTGGAAGATCTGCTTTGAGGCTGATTCTCATTCATAATCCAGTTATTGATTTGTCCAGCTATCTCTCAGCCTAATTCAGAAGGATGTTCAGAGCAAAAGCAGGAAAGGGATTTTAGCACCCTGCAGGATCACATCCAAAATTTCAGTAAACCTGGGTGGGAGAACAGATGCATCTTTCTACTTCCTACTTTTGCTTTCTAAAACACTTTGGACAAGAATAACTGGAATAACTGTAATTTGGAGGTGCCTCATGATTTATTAGGACTGAAACAAGTAATAGTAAAAAAAAAAAAACAACCTGAAATAAGACCACAGAAATAAAGAGAAAGGCTATGGCAAGGTGAGGATGGAGCATCAAAGTCAGGGTAAGAGAGCCAAGCGATGAGAGGAAAGGGATAAGACAGACGTTTAGACAGCAGACAGTCTTCAGAGAAAGTCCCTGTAAGGCCATCTTTCTGCTGCTAGGGCTGGGCTTAAACATTCAACTTCAGGAACAGCCTTGCAAACTTTCCCCCGTGGTTAAATCCAGAACTGCTGCCCATGTGGATGGACATATGCTTATGTATTCTCATTTTGTTACAATAACGTTCTCCAGGTCCCAGAAACGATCCTTGCTTAATTAGGAGGACAAGGGAAAGCAAGCTGTAGCATTCTTAAAACCAAGAAATTCTCATTTTTCTTAGCTGGCTAGCTGGCCGGCCGCAAAAATCTTATCCATCATCTCTGCAGTAGATGTGAAGCGTGAAAGAAACATTTCTGGTGAAGAAAAACTGAACAGCTTGGGAACAGCAGTAGAAGTGATTAAAACAGAAATGGCTTCTACAATAGTACATTTTAATATTAACAAAGAAACGTGATCACAAGCATAAAAGTACTTTTTCTGGTTTGGTTGGTTGGTTGGTTTTTTCAAATGGACATGATGTTCTCCTTCATTCCTCTTTCTTTGTTGGTCCAGAACAAATTGTCTGAAGGAATGAACTGTAGTTAATCCAATGCAGAATACCACACAGATCCCTCTGGGCTTTTAGAAAGCACTTTAGTTAAACAAGTATTATTTGTATTACTTGCCAAGTACATCGCCATCCCTCTCCAGACAGCAATGCTGAAGATAGCATTTGTTTGTCCATACCTCTGCACTACAATCTTTAATTTAACTGATGGTATAATGACACAGTATCATACATTTAGTGAATAACATAGCTTGCTCCAATATGTTTATACAGATAAATAATTCACAATAAACTGCAAGCATTTTTAAATTGAATAGAACGATCCCACAAATGAAAATCTAATGAATTCTTGAGAGCTTCCCCAAAAGTCTAAAACCAGCAATCCATTTCCCTTCTTTCTCTCCACTAATTTTCATCCACAGTGCACACTTCATTCAGCAGCAAGATGGCTTAAAAGGACAGATAACAGTGGTCTTACAAAAATCAATCCCATATTTATGGGTTATAGTTTAGGTAGTAACTCCTGAAGTGCTGGTATTACTATACTGGTTTTAGTCGTCATTACCCAATGTGGCTGAGAGCACAAGAGACCGAAAGTTCCTGGAGGCAACCTCTGCTCACATTGGGAGTACCAGCTTAACACCAGCTGCAGTACTGCACTACTAGAATAAGGGATATACTATCAAAGATCTGAATTTGATCTATATATAGGCATACTTTGTGCCTTTGTTCACTGGTGTCAGCTGGACTTTGTACCTCAATGTTTGCTTTTGAACTAGCAGACCAAGTCCTTTGAATCAGGGAATAGAAGCCATATAAATGCCCATCGGTTGCAACTCTTATTAAGAAGTGGTCTTACAATTTGGTGTTGGTCCATAATATTCTAGGTAGATTATCTAGGACCAAGGCAAAATGAGAAACAGTGAAATAGCTATATTGTTCTGTAAGAGCATTTTTCCAGGGTCACCAGAGTATTGTTTGGTGTTATGCAAAATTAAGGAATATTGAATTGCAGGAGCTTAATCTAGTTAATTGGTTGCTTGTTTTATGTGAAAGAAACAGGTGGTCAAGAATAAATATATTTTAATAAAGTTACGATAAAGTAATAAGCACTCCTCCGCGCCTCAATTGACTATGAACAGTAGCAGGGCATTGGTACAAAACCATCTATCCTCTGCTCTTAAGAAGGTCTAAATCTACTCAGACGCCAACTGGCCAAAGCTACACAGAAACCCAAACCAAAATGTTTCTAAACCTCACTGATAAAAGCCTGATACCTTTAAAGAGCCTGGGAGGCCTGCCACTCGTTTCAAAGGAGCCAAGATTTCACCCCAAGGGTCTGGCACATCGTGGCCAGTGACTGTGAATGAACTTATTCACGGAGCAATCAGAGCTTGTGGGCGCCTGCTCCTTCCCCTGCTGTAGTCCAGTGCTTTCACACTGTGGCTTTATTCACTGCCTTGGTCTCAAATTCAGATGCTGTGTGGGTTCAACATTGGAAAAATAATCCTTTCTCCTATTGACAGCGTACCTTTATGGTACTTGAACTTGGAGATCAAACCGTCAGTCAACAGAAATACTTTTGATCTCTCCTTCTTCCAATAACTTTTTTGAAATACACTCCCTTTCCTCTCCCTTCCTGCCACATAAAAGCCTCCCTCTTCTTGTCATTCAGGAATAAGTGTAAGTGGAAACAAAATAGTCACATTCCTTGGCTGCCATTTATAAACCACTTTCTGCCAATAACCATCTTACCCTTCAAGGTACCAAGGTTGGGGTGGAAAATAATCAGTAAGGGTACACTTTTTAATAATTTCTCTTGAAATGAAAATAGTATAGATCTTAAAAATACTCGACATGCTGATTTGAACAAGGACACAAGTTCTGCTTTTGCATGGATCAGCCCACCTGCTTGTGGCCACTCACAGCAGAGTGAATACTTTCAGAGGGCATATTGGGGCAGCATTCAATGCTGTTTAGCTTGTATTCTCATCTCTTCCAATTGTTTTTCCTCTTTGAGCAAACATGCTGGTTTGTTATCTACTGATGCCAGTTGGCCTTTGTGCAAGTAACCTTTATCCACCAAGTGTTGCAACCCTCAGATGGGGAGACCCTTCTTTGGATAGCAGCCTTGCTGACATGACTGCTTTCTACATCTTCATTTGGGATGCCAATTAAATAAATTAAATCCTTATGCTCCTAAACCATACACTAGATCAACACACACACAACCTTCACCTGTCCCATGGGTCCTCGGTCCTGTTTAGAGCCCACGTGGGAGCAGAATTCTCTCAAAAACTATTCCAGAGCTTCACACGTGGCTTGTGAACTTTAAGAGGGCTGTTGGAAGTGTTTTACTCTACCACCAAGATGATCTTTAGTAGACGTTGAGATCTGAAGACAGAACACAGGCCTTCTAGCTTGGTAATGCACAGCAAAGCAAGGCCACCCTAAACGAAGGATGGTCCTTTGTCACAGGTGGTTGTGCTGTTGTGACCGCTTTAATCCTGCGCCTCTCCTCTCCTAGAGGTTTTGGGGAGTCCAGAAGTGAGAATCAAAACCAGGAGAGTACTGGGCTTCCATGGTAACTTAGGTCTGGTTAAAAGTCTTTCCTGCAAAAGAGCTAACATCCCATGCAGAGCCCAAATCCAACAGATCAGTGTTACAGCCACTGCGATGGAAGCAAGGTGGGAAGGGGAGGGATACTGTAATGAGAAAGAAAGCTGATGTTCATAGCCCTGTTCATAAGCAGATTACTCTAACTTACTTAAAATCTCACTTTAAGTATAGCTGTATGCATATATTTCTGAGGAAAGAATAGTCAGAAAGAATACAGTACAGCAAACTTGCAATCAGCAACAGTTTGTTAAATGCTTGGGCACATTTGGTTTCAGCATCATCCATTGCCCAGTCCTTTCCAAAATCAACACAGGCAGAAAAATAGTAAAATGATTTTTCATACACTATGAATATCTTTTCTTCTTTTACAATTTTTAATAATCTAAAAAATAAACTAAAGTTATTTAAAACAGTTTCTAAGAGCAGAAAGAACTACTGTGACCTGTATAATAGCTTCTCACTGACTTATTTCTTCACTTACTCCATAAATCATGACAGATTTAGAGTAACATTTTTGAAAAACTAGCCATGATGCCCCTTGTTCTTTTTATAGATAAATGTCTGAAGATTGTTACCGTGCAAAAATTAACTCTAAATTTTGCTCCATCTTGGAAACAAAACAAAAAAAAAAGAAAAACAAAAAAAAAGAAAACACACTCCTTTTGCTCATGATATCCAGTTGCTCATAGGACAACATAGTGGTGCCTCCAGATTGGCATATAGGATTAGGCTTTGCTCATATACACTGAACTATCTGATTACTGCCAATGGGATTACTTGTGTGAATAAGGCAAGCAGGATTTGACCTTAATATTTCAGTTCAGGATCAGGCAAATGGGACAGAAACTGTGAAAAAGCAAGCCCTTGCCTTACCAAAGATCTTAGATAACAGTCAAAGTAAACATTTGCCATTTGGTTTTCATTTTTAATGTTCTTGAAAAATCCTCCCCTTGTATAAATATTTTCTAGCAAGTGTTATATACCTTCATACTTATATTGCAGATACAGAATTAAAAAATATATCAACTGGCAACTTTGCACACATACTTTGTATTTAATACTATCTGCAGACTGCTGATTGAGCAGATTAAGATATGGTTTAATTAAATATTAAGTTAAAACATTAAATTAAATTTTAAAAAGCATATAGGAATGTTTTCTTCTTTTCATTTTCTCTTTCCATTTAAAAGGAGGAGATTTAAGTGACCTTAAATTGTTAGGGAATTCCATGCAGTTTTCAGCACACATTCTCTGAATTAGTATGCAGTTTTGGCGGGGCAGGGTAAAAGCAATGGATCACTCTTGCGAGCAAAGCATGGCAGATTCCCTCTTGCGCTTCTAGCAGATTTTTTCATTATGCGATCTGCCTTATTTTAGCAATGCTTTACCATAGTCTTCTTAATTGACTGCTGCATGTGTTTCTTTTCAGATGCCAGGGTCAGAGGATGGTTCCTTTTGGACTCTTACCTTCCCACATTTTTCCTTACTGGAGCATACCTACTCTGCATATGGCTGGGCAACAAGTTCATGAAGGACAGGCCTCCTTTCTCGCTCAGGGCTCACCTCATTGTATATAACCTTGGGATTACACTGCTCTCCTTGTACATGCTTATAGAGGTAAGTGTTCTTCCATGCAGCACGGCTGAGAAAGGTGAGCTATATACAGTTTTTTGCAGGAATACCTCAGCAACAGACAGTTTTCCTAGGAAATTTAACATCAACAGCAAAGTAAATTTAGAGATCAAGTCCTTTAGCAATTGGACAGTACCTTCTCAGCTTAGATCTCGGCACATTTTGACTGTCCTTCCTGAGCTACAGTCCACGCCTGGGGACAGCTGGCTGCTACCAGGACAGTGTCTACAAGCCTGAATTTGAATCTGCAGCAGTTGCTCAGCTCAAACATGCCTACACCTCACTCTTCAGCACCTGTGAATATGCCCATGGATTGAGTTTTATTTTTATAACTGTCTATGGAATGATTTTTCTATGTACAAATACCCATGCTTAAATGTGAACAGATTTATAGATGAGAGTAAGTACTGATTTATTTATGGTATTGGCAATTCAATGTTATTTTTTTGCTCTCCTAAGAAGATTTCCTCATATAGTCAGACAGTAAGAGACAGATGTTAAAAACCTGCCACTTCAGCCAAAAGCAAGTGCTGTGGGACTTGGAGGCTAAATATAGTCACACAGATTATTTCTCAAGTACTTATCAGGAAGGAACACGCTTACAGAAATCAGGATCCATTCAGAACCAGAAGAGAGGTTCGAATGCACCTGACAATTTTGCAGCAGCAGAGGACTCAAACAGTGCTCCTCAGCAAAGACATATGTGTTTTCACACACACACACCCCTGGTGGGAAGCAGAAGCCAAAAGTCACTATTTTGATACTATTTGGGAGCTCCCCATTCTCAGCCTTGTGATAACTGAGGTATTTTAATATTAAAGTGTTAACATCCATCACATACAGCCCTAAAAAACAAACACTAAAAGAAAAAAAAACACAAAACATTTTTCGTCTTGGCTTAAAAAGTGACCCCAGCCATCAGAAGCCCTGGCTGAAGGATGTGCTTGATTTCACGGTGTGACCTGCGGAGGTGTGAGCTGACATTGCTTCCTTACCTGCACAGTCTCACAGCATTTCTTGTTCCCTGGGCTGCCGGACACTACAGCAGTTTCCGTGAGAAAAATAAGGACCAACTGTTCTGTCAGCCAGAGAAGAAACTTTGCAGAAGCTAAACAGGACCAAACGATTTCAAGTTTGAAATTAATTTGAGCTAAACACGAGGTGATTGGCCTGGTCAAAAGGCTGAACAGCAGTTTAGGTTTGTGCCTTTGTGCAAAGAACCAGTCGTGCTACACAGACCTTCATCCTGGTCAAAGCTCCATCTGGCTTCAGTGGTTGCTGTGGGCATCTGAGTGTGCAGGATCAGGCCCAGAGCAAAGGCGAAACCAGCACAATTGCTGGAAGGTTTGATGACTCCATACTGATTGTCCTCCAGAATTTAAATCAGCACTTTGATGTTTAAATCCCCATTCTGCTTGAAGCTGTACAGATAACTGTCTTCAGTAGCGGGACTCAGCAAAAAGGATTAACTGAAGAGAAAACAAAAATACTGCTCCCCTCCCCTTGGCGGGCTGATTTGGCCTGCCACAAGTAAATGAATGAACAAAGAGAATTTTAGCAGGTCTCACTTACGTGAATGATGCAAACATGGTTTTTGCCACCTTCACATCCTCAGATGAATTGTGTTGAGCCAGCTCCTGTTCAGCCACCTCACTGCTCTGTGCTTCCTGGGGCTAACTTTGCTGCAGACAATCACCGAGTTGCGTTAGTCCTCAGATTAGTCCCTCTACACCTTGATTCTGTAGCTGGAAGATGCTGATTTATGTCTCCCAGACTGCAGCTGAGCATGGCTGGCAGTGGCTCGTAGCTCCACATTCTGCATTTTTCAGGAACCTGGAGGACATCATGACTGATCTGCACCACCAGCTGTTTTACTGCAGATTTCACCCTTAGCTCTCGACTGTCAGCCAGGCTGGTCTTACACTGCACAAAACACTCTTCCATAATAGTGGCTCTGTATTTTTTCATAGTCTACTTGCCTGGTTCCTATCACAGCTTCTCCTGTGAAGGAACAGAATGGAAGTTAAGACTTGCAGACCTGCCTGAGGTAGCTGGCACATCCCTGCTGAAGGAAAACAGGCAAATGGGAGAGCAGAAATCATCTTCAGTACTGAATAAAGTTATGGTGACTCAATGTTTCAAAATGTCTCATTTCCAAAGCTTCTCTCTGGCCCTTATTCTCTCTGTCTTTTATGGACAGTAAGCTCTTTAAGGCCAGAGTCACCTATATTTAGAGCATTCTGCACAGTGGTTTCTTATGTAAACACAGCTGATCCCTCCAGTGAGTATGATTCAGGATTAATTCCTAGTCAGAGACGTCTATAACGGTTGTCTTATTCCTCCATCCTCCCACTGCACCTGAACCCCTCTGGTCTCTGTAACAGAGATAAATCACAAAATAAGCTCTATAATAGAGATAAAAGACAAAAAAACCACCAGCAGCTATTGGCGTTGTTCTTATCTCTTCTTGGTTTTGTTTATAAGGTGCCACACACCTTTTCTTGTGATAGCTCCAGAATGGAGTGGGTCCTTCTTAGACATTCAAAAGATGAAAAATATCTCATTCAAAAGAAAGGGTGTATCTCCAAATGCAGACTGTCCCACATGATGGCTTTAATGAGAAACATGGTAAACCAGCTGATAGGGGTACCTGTGCTGCAATTCTTCATCTCCTCACCTTCATCTCCTGGCCTAGTTTAGCTGTCCCTTGACTACAGTTGATTTGTACAACCTCAGGGCAAGAAGGCAAAGGTTATTACAAGGAGTCATAACAAAAGGGCTGTTTTTAAGTCTCCAAGGACAGATTCTTCTTTTGAGCCAGAGCTCCATGCACTGCACCATGGGCGTGAAGTATCTGGGAGCCGATTTTAGCTCCATGAGCTTTGAGGTCAACCAATCCCTAAAGTACTTGGAGGAACAGCTCCAGGGCAACTCTAAGACGTGCCATTAGCATAAGGTCAGATACCCCTTCTATCCCCGAAGGACAAGGTCCAAAGAAAAACAGCTCTGCCCAGCTGCCCTCATCCTACCGAGATGTCTGAAAATTTGTGTGTCAAGAAAGAGTTAGGTGCCTTTGAAGGCCTCCCAGAATGGCAGTTTATTAGACATTATTTTAGACTTCTGAGTTCGCAAATAGATTTTCCTGAAATAGTCAAAGGCACTTACCTCTTGCCATTAAATATAATGGAGAAGTGGAGCACTCGGTTTTGGAGCATGGCTTTTTCAAGTACCTGAAGCTTAGACGCAAGTCCTGTGCTTAAATCAGGCAGGCTGCAGGTGCACTGACAAGGCGCCAGAAGACAATTCCCTCCACCCTTGCTGCTACAAGAGAAACCTGCATGAGAGGTTTGTTATTGGTCGTGTACTCTTCTGTACCATTAAGTGTTCATAGACCCAGATCAAGTCTACAGATCCAAAAATTTCTAGTAACTTTGCCAAAAATCTGCATAAAGAAAAACCACCACCACCTTTTTATTTTAATAAAAATCAAAACTTTTAGCAATTTCACTGAAGAAAAAGATGCCTTTTCTCTACACAGATCTCTGCCCAAGATCCTAAAAGTACCAGCTGTGAGCAGAAAACCAGCTTACTGTGAAAAGCAATCAAGTCTCTGCATGTTTTAAAATTATTTCATGTGCAAGTCAACTCACCAACCACACTCCAGGGATGCAGTCTGAAATGCCAGAGGCCAAGATAAGGTTTACCACAGGATAAAACCATCACAACTCCAATGATAAATTAAAACTGGAAACAAAGGAGACCAATGCTGATCTCTGAATTGTGATATTACTCAGATGAGGATACTCTCTCATTAATAGGAAAAGACATAATCTCTACCATGGTGTTAGGCTGCTTTCCCCAGCAGTAAGGATCACCTCTGCCCTATTTAAATTAAATCTCAGCTAGTCATCAAGGTCTCACCCAAGTCCTTTTGTTGATCAGGCACTGAGAAAACCAGGACACTGGCACCATCTGGGTCAGATTAAAAAAGAGATCTAGAGATACGTGTCATTAGCATAGGGGTGGCATGATGTCTCAAGCTGCCTGTATCCCCAGGTAGCTTCACAGATTTATTACAAATCCGTAGGATTTGTAAGCAAGCAAACACATCCATGTGGGGAAGCAGGACTAGCATGTGAAGACCCCTCGATTCAGAGCAAAGGGGAAAGAGCAGAACTGCACAAGTATTTGCAAGCCCAGTGCATTAACTTTTTAGTGAAGCCAGAAGAAAAGTCTTTTACCTTACAGGATTAGAAAAGAGGAGCAAATTACCTTCACTTTACCTGTTTCTAGGAGCTGAAAATTCACCCTACAGTTAAGTCTAATTTCTGAATTATAGTCATAACTTGTAGATCCATAGGTGCCAAGATGATGCGAGGATTCCCAGGAGTACCAGAATTGCCTTCTCTATACCCTCTGATAGCAGGGAAAGGTCAGAAGCACAATGCTGGCACAGTCAGAGCCACTGGCCACCATTTTTAACCCTCCACATTGCAACTGGGATTACATCTCACAAATTACTAGAAAGCCCAGTATAATGCCTGGATTTGGGCTAACAGTGGGCAAAATGAAAGGAACAAACCAAAAATAGAAGGAGCACTTAAATTCTGGGGTTTTTCCATCATTATAATGGCTGACATCAGAAAGATTTGCTTTCTAACTGCACAAGTGTTAAAAAGATAGAGCTTGAGTAGCAGAAGGTCTAAATAAAGTTTTAATAGAGCAGGTGATGAAGAGAGGTAAAAAGAGACATATGTCCTAGCTGATTTGAACTGTCCTGGAATTTTACTATAGAAATCCAACTTCAACATAATGATTTTGTTCTTTTTAAGATTGTAATAAATGATTGTTTACTCCTTCACTAATCATTCAGTAGTTAACAAATGTAAATTTAGCAGAGAAGTAAGGAATGATTCTAGATCCATACAGATTGGTGCTTGAGGTGAAGGCTTCCTTTGAAGTAATTCTTTAAGTAGGACCAAAAGACTGTCTTAACCTTATGGCAGCAAGAGGAAAAGAACAAAGTAAGAAACCAGAAGAGATCAGGTGTACTTGTCTATCATTTGGAAGAAGGGACAAGTGAGAAAAAAAAAAAAAGACAACAAAAGGTCACTGAGAGTGCGTCGTAAAGCAGTGAAACATAAGGACAAAAGCAAACAGCTTTTTTGAGCAAGCAAGAACTTTGTCTAAATAGAGTTAAATTTCCACGTGTTCTATCTTAATCAAATAATTTGTTTGGAGAGCTGAGGAGCTGACTTTGCTGTCCTTGCCTGCAGTTATTCTAGCTAGCCTTGTTGTCCTCGCTTCTCAGTTTTCATCCCCCGAGTTCTCTATGTCTTTCCTACTGACCTTTCTGAGCTCTGCATTTAGGTAGAACATTTAGCCTGTTCATCAAAAAGGCAGTGCTCTGGATCTCACCTGCACATTCAAATAGAATTCAGTAGACCGTTATTGGAAATCAAGAGTAAAAATTCATATGATGAGGTTTTTCACATGTGCAAAGCTTCTGATACCATCACTGGTACCACAAAGTAACATACGGGAGCTGTTGAGAATAGGAGATGTAGCCAAAGATTCGAGAAAATACGCCTAGAAGAGATTTATTTTAGCCTATTCCACTATCCCAGACAACAGCAACACACAAAGGAATTATCATTCATAACTAAGTTCAAGTCATTTTGAAGTCACTAGTTCACTAATCCTTCTAGCAGTCTCCCATTTACTTAAGGGCTATTAAATCAACTGGCTGGGAGTCTCTCAACAGCATGGCTTTAAGTTTGAAAGAGCTTCTTGACAAAAAAACCCAACCAAACAAACAGACATTTATCAAAACTTCATTTGGGAAGGAGCTCTTTTTTTTTTTTGTCACTGTGATATGAACTTTCCGACCTCAAAATAAGAAGAAAGCATGGGACCACTTACTTCCTCCGCTCTGGAATAACCAGTATCCTTCTAGTTACAATGCTCCAGCAGAATGAGAGATCCAACAGGGAGTCCAGCTGTACATATTGCAGGTCAGGATAGCAAACCCCAGCTGGTGTATTACAGAATCAGCCAATCTTTTGGGGGGACACTATGCATGCAATTATTGGACCTTTAACTAGAACCATGGAGAGCCTCACCAAGGAGTAGCCCAAAGCATGCTCTTCACATTTCTGTTCCCATGAAAAATCTCTCGACTGCATCATAGAGGGACAACAAAATATTTAATTGAGAAAAATCTTGTGGGGCGTTTCCTATTCAGCACCTTTTTCTCGTTTGGCACGACACCACTACTAAGTTGGTACGTTCGGGGAAACCAAGACACTGACACTAGGGCTGGGACTAGGCTCCCGGAATCCCCCAGTCCTGGGCTGAACAACCTAGCCCATGCTGCTTCCCTATAGGGTTTATGGTCTTGCCAGACTACAGCTTATTTGAGCTCTCCAAGACACAAGAGCAGCAATCTGGAAACACCAGCTGTTCTGCATCTCAGCTATCCATCTAAAATCTGGGATTATACCACAATTCTTGGGGGCTCATCTAAAAATAGGCAACTTAAGTAGAGAGATATTCTTCAACAAATACTATTCACAGATGATTTTACAATTGAATATCCTAGCCAGAAAACATGCCTGAAAGCTTTTTAGATATTAAGACTGATTTAATGATAAATCAAGAATGATTAATGGTACCTTCCTCTATTCATCTACTTTTACATAATAAGTGCAATGGCCTCAATAGCATTGCAGCTTGCCTTCGCCCCAGCCTCTTGGGGATGGGAAGACAATTCACACATTGCATGCTTGTGGAACTGAGCCACGTTACAGTCAAGAAGCTGATTTCTCCCTTTAAAAACTAAAAAAGGAAAGTCAGGTGAGATCATAAATATCTGGCCTCTGTTTTTAGACACTGATAATCTTCCACGGCATTTCATTCTAAAATGCACTTAAAATAAAAAATGCAAAGAAAACAAAGTCATACCTCTCTCCTTCCTGAGACACTATCCTGAGTGTTTGCTTAGACTCCTTTTCCTTGGGATGTGGCCAGCAGGTAACTGCTTTTAGGACTGTTTTGCCCAGGTCTATAGAACCAGGGAGGAGCTGCCATTCACAGGGACTAACAAAAATCTCCTCCTGCTGCCAAGGGAAGGAAATAGGTGATTCACAGCACTGCAAATTAGACCCTTCTTTCCACTATATTGACAGATTAGTCTCCTTACTTAGTTTAGCAAGACCTCCATTGCTTGACAACAGTAGTCAGATCAAGTTGTTTTAAATGTCCTGAGGACTGGAGTCCTAGAGAAAACCCAGTAAAACATCATACACATAATAACATCAAGAGGCTTCTTGCTCTTTTTTCCACAAGAAGGACACTAGCACTCATCCTCCTGCTCTGAACTTTTGAGAGGAGTTTCAATTATTTGAATACTAATTCCATTATTAGTTTTTGGCTTCCCCTTCTGAACTGTTTCCACATAGACAGACAATATACTGAATAGACTATTTCAGTTGGAAGGGACCTACAACAATCATCTGGCCCAACTGCCCGACCACTTCAGGGCTGACCAGAAGTTAAAGCACGTTGTTCAGGGCATTGTCCGAATGCCTCTTAAACACTGACAGGCTTGGGGCACCAACCACCTCTCCAGGAAGCCTGTTCCAGCATTTGACCACACTCTCAGTAAAGAAATGCTTCCTAATGCCCAGTCTAAACCTCCCTAACACAGATTTGAACCATTCCCACGCATCCCACCACTGGACCCCAGGGAGAAGAGCTCAGCACCTCCCTCTCCACGTCCCCTCCTCAGGAAGCTGCAGAGAGCAAGGAGGTCGCCCCTCAGCCTCCTTCTCTCCAAACTAGACAAGCCCAAAGTCCTCAGCCGCTCCTCACAGGACGTGCCTTCCAGCCCCGTCACCAGCTTTGTTGCCCTCCTCTGGGCGCATTCAAGGACCTTCACGTCCTTCTTAAATTGTGGGGCCCAGCACCACCCACAGTACTCAAGGTGAGACCGCACCAATGGTGAATATAGCGGGATAATCCCCTCTTTTGACCGGCTGATGCCCCCCAGGATGGGGTTTGCCCTCTTGGCTCCCAGGGCATGCTGCTGGCTCCTATTGAGCCTGCTGTCAAACCAGCACCCCCAGATCCCTTTCTGCAGGGCTGCTCTCCGGCCACTCCTCTCCCAATTTATACTCGTGCCCGGCGTTACTCCATCCCCGGTGCAGGATCTGGCATTTGGACTTGCTAAATTTAATCCCGTTAATCATAGCCCAATGCTCCAATCTAACTAGATCCCTCTGCAAGGCCTCCTAACCCTCAAGAGAGTCAACAGCACCTCCCAGTTTGGTACGATCAGCAAACTTGCTAATGGTGCATTCAACTCCTGCATCCAGATCATTGATTAATATATTGAACAGAACTGGCCCTAGAATTGAGCCTTGAGGAACACCACTGGTGACCAGTCGCCAGCCAGGTGCAGCCCAGTGCTGGTGCCTCACTCTCTGTCTTTCTTCTGCCCTGGGACAAGGGGGAATACCTTGTTGCTTCCAGGCTTTTTCTTTCTGAGAAAGCCCAACACACACAGAGCTTTTTCTAGAACTCGGAGAACACAGAGAAATTGCAGTCAGTGGCAATAGGAATATCCATACAGCATATCACATTGCTTTCCTTTTTAGCCTACCTGTAGAGGACAGATGCAGGAACAAGCTACAGCTGTGAGATTTTTGAGGCTGAAAGCTTGAAGTGAGCAGGGCACAGGCCCCTGGGTTCAGGCTGCTGGCGCTTAGCCTGCTACTCAGCAAGGTGAGAGGCTTTGGCACCATCTTCTGGCACCTGCTGGCCCCCCTCTGCTGAGATTTCTTACAGAGGAACCAGCTCTTATTCCTGAACAACGTGATTTCCCATTAAAAAAAAAAAAAAAAAAAGCAAGAGTTAGACAGCTGCAGTGAAGCAAGTATTGTGAATCCTTATGCTGTTTATACTCAAGCAGATGAGTAAAGGTCATTTGTTGGTGTAACAACTGTAATCTGTTAAGAACATTAGAGCAACAGGCAAAATATGAAAACTCAACTAATAACAGGATGTTGCTACTTCATAGAAATTTTTCACAAGGCAGAACTTCCTTCTTTACGTGATCTGCTTTTCCAAATAGCTTTAAACAATACATGTCTTAATATTATTTCCAGGATAGGCTGCCAAGAATGCAAAGCATTCAAAGCATTGTTTTCTAGAGAGAGAGTATTTGTATTTTGAAATAGAGGGGATTTCTTATCTCTTTAATACATCCTGCACTTGCACCATCTCTGCATGATTAATAATACCATCAGCTCTGCAGAGTTGTGAGAGCGTTCAGCGTGTGAAAGGGAACATAACTGAAACAGTACAAGTAACAGATGAGTTCGGTATCAGAGAAAAAGAGACCTAGTAACTGAACATCTTGTATCAAGGTACCAGCTTCTGCTCCAGACATGCAGCTGGCTCATTTGGTATCATTGGGTAAGCTGCTTACCTTCTACATCACTGATACCCAATATGAAAGTCATGGCCTAGCATCATCAGGATCCCAAAAGTACTCTCTGCCTTCCAAGTTTCCCCACTAATTTTTTATTAGGAAGTTAGCCAGAAATCTTGAAAATTAGCTTGCAAAGTAGAGCAGTCAAAACTCGAAGTGGATTCTCCACTTTTCCCTAAAGGAGACCCAGCAGTACATAAGGCACCTAGGACAGAGAATAGAAATGTTGAGCTAAAGAAAAGCTGATGTTAAAGAGCAAGGCTAAGACAGTCAAAACAGATCTTTGCTCTAAGCTGCTGGCTCTTGAAACACAGACATAAATCAGAGGGAACTCTTCTGCCAAGTCAAACGGCTGGGGAATAGGCACATAGTATGATCTGCAAGATCTGGCATTATACAGAATCATGGAACAGCAAATGAAAGAATGCAAAGAGAACCCTACAGTCAGAGAGGTATTCTTACCCCAAACCTTGATCTCCATTTGCATGCTGACCAATTGTGATGAGTTGCAGATTTCTCAAACACCATGTTAAAAATTTGTGCTATTGAAAAGAAATATTTATTTAGTTTATTTCTGAGCCTTTAAGGGTTTTCTCATCTCATTTTTCAACATGAGAGCTATGAATGGAATACCTAAAAAAAATCTTGAGATATGACCAAGCAGGCCAGTTCAGCACCAGCAGAAAAGTTTCCTAACTTTTAACACATAAGAAAACAACACACAAAAGATTTTTGAGAATCAGTCTATTGTAATCATACACAAATCAGAACATTTGTAAAACAGACTAATCAAAAGATTTAAAATAGCAAATTTTTCAAGCAAATTTCCATGAACCAACGTTTCACCTACTGTAACAGAAATTTTATGAGATTAGGTATGTTCAGCAAACCAAAAAAATGAGTTAGTTGCTAAGGGAAGAGAAAAAGAGGTTGAAAGAGTAAAGAGTTTTCTTAATTGGAATCTGAAAAAAGAAGTTTCCTAAAGATACATTAAAAGAGAAATGAACAAATTTGACCAATTTAAGCATAGGAAAGATATTAATTTACAGATATAGACTGCAATAGAATCAATCAGGTGAAATTGTTTTAATTAATCTTAGGAAAAATGTTAAAAATTGCAAACCTCTCATAAAGTAAAATTTTTTAAGATCTTTAGATAAAAAAATGTTGTAGGCACATTATATCACAGAGCTAAGTTACAAAACATCATGTAAAGTACAAACACAACAAAATGCAAACTTTATCTCTTACCTTACGAAAACAATAGAGAGCATTTGCAATAGCAATTTATAGTTCCTCAGTAAAACCAGGAGGAAGAGTCCTCCCCAGTCTGTGATGTTGCCTTGCACAAGAACAGAAAAGCAGTCTCCTCTTCTCCTTCGTTTGTTTTTAGGGTTTTGAGGTTTTGTGGGTCATGATTTCAACTCCCTGCACTCACAAGAGCTACAGATGGTCCTGCTATCACCGCTTCCCACCTATAAAGCCAATGAGGGTTTCATTATAGCTGACCAAGAAAAATAAAATAGCAAGAAACAATATCCTTTCTTCCTGCTCCTATGAGTAGAACTAGCAGCAGAGGTTTCTGGCAGAGCCGTTAGTGCCCACGTCTGAGGCTGTGCCTTATCAAAGCTCCGAGATGCCACCACTGCAGCCTGCCGGCATCCAGGATTCTGCCTCCAGATGAGCTCCCAATACTCCGGCACTGTCTGACTATACTGGTCCCAGCCAAGAGCAAGATGAAAATTCCATTTTCTTCAGCTTTTCTTAAGTAACAAGACAGAGTTGAGAGCAAATCTTCAACAACAGCCTGTCAATGAAGCTGTACCTGCCTATTCCAAAAGTCTCGGTTTGGGAATTACTCAGTCACCTCTCATTTGGAGAGAAAAATCCAAGGCAGGAGAGTGCACAAAGAAGGCACTAAGAGGAACTACCCAGAAGAGCAACCACGCAGTAACGTCTCCCCATCCCTCACGAAGCTGCTACACATTGCCAGCTACAGTACAGGCCCAGATCTGGGGACCAAGGACGTGCCACAGGAGGGACAGCTGGGGAGCTGCATGCCCTCTGCTCAGAAATGCTCAGAAAAGGCAGAAATGAACCCTTTTCCACTCAGCTGCTTTTTGAAAGCTAACAGGGAAATGAAGTGGCATAATTTGCTTTTCTCAAGGAGTTTTCACTCCCTTCTCTTCAGCACCTCTCCAGATGAAGTTAGTTGGAGAGGTGTGACCCATGCCTCTCCTTCCCACCCGCCTGCACAGTGGGGAAAGGAGAGGAGCCCAGACATCCCGGCCCTGCACGTTTGCAGGCACAACACCCAAACAGAGGCAAATTTGGCAAGACAAGCTGTGGTCCCAGCTGCATTGAGCATTTGCATGAGGATCTCTAGCTGGGTTTTCATGGTTTCCCCTGTTTTTAGACTCAGGTCGCATCCTGTTTGGTTTGGTGACCTCTGGCACACACCGTAGGTGAATCCACCGAAACATGGGCTGTTCCAAAAAGGAGTGGGTTTGTTTTGGTTGTTATGTAACAGTTATCTGCAAAACATTTATTGTCTTTTCATCTCTCTGCAATCTCTATGGGTTATTTTGGCCACATACACCAGCTACATTAGACTTACAGGTACAATCACAGAGTCGCAATTCAGAGGAAAAATTATAGAAAACCCTGGCTCTCCAGGTTTTATTGCTTTTTAATGTGAATTTATAATGGGCATTCTGTGCTATTTGCTAGTTCTCCAGATTATATTCTCCATAATCTTTTTTTAATGTATTTGCTCCAGGAATTAATTCGGTTTGATCACTAAGAAGATCTCTGTTTTGCTTTTGTATAGACAGGCACACATTCAACACAGGAGACTACTTGTCAGTCTGAAGCAGAGTGAAAAGTCTATACAGATACTGATATACACCTTTCCCATGAATGTAGTGCCAGAGTTGAATTATAGAATGGTTTGGGTTGGAAGGGACCTTAAAGATCACCTAGTTCCAAGCCCCCTGCCATTGGCAGGGACACCTTCTGCTAGACCAGATTGCTCAAAGCCCCATCCAGCCTGGACTTGAAGAAGTAGGTTGAAAGCAACCCACTTCTCACAGCATCTTGCAACTCTGCTTACAGCATAACACTGATGTATTTCTCCCACCATCACTCACTGCATCCTCTGTAGAGAGGGAGACAGACCCCAGAACATGAATTGCTCAGTTTGGCCCCCAAAACCACTTTTCACACATTCAAGAATAAGTAAGACCTTTTTAAAATCAATGGACTCTTCATAGCATTTATAGACAGCAGATTAGGCTCCCTATTCCAAAAGGGCTGCTGAATGCTTTAGGTAGTCATTACTATAAAAATATTCCACATCAGAAGCCACCATATGGCTGTCTAGAAACCTTCTGTTCCATCACAGTATTGTAGCCTCACATTTCATTGCTTTGTCTGCTTCCCAGTATGACATGCACTAAATCTAAGAAATTGCTTGCGTGTCTATTCACGTCTCCATTCAGCACTACGCCCGCTCTCCTCTACTTCCTCTTGCATCTAACTGGGCAGGATAAAGAGACGTGTTTATGGCATTAGGAAATATTTCTCCCATTGCACTACTTCGGATTTGCCTTCTGTTTGCTTGCTTGGCGTCAGGGAAGTTTTCTCAAGGCTGGTTTTGCACAAGTAGTTATGTTAAGCTCTGTTCATACTGCTTCAGGACAGAGATACAGTATTCAAGCACGAGCTTTGGAGTGAGAATCATCACACTAAGTAATGAGAGATTTTAACAGATGCCTTAAAGGTTCTAAAGCTAGAGAAACATAAAAGATATACCATTTCAGTGTATATCTCCAACACGACCTGATGCCTTTTCTATTTCAAAACAGAGGATGCTAGCAAGTCGTCTGGTTTAGGAGCATCAGTTCATGGAAAGAGTGGAACCTTACCATACTTCTGTGTTGCTTTTTTCAATAAACACAGAACAACTGCAGGGGTAAAAGCAAACTGCTGCATCTGTTCATGAACGTAATTGCTGCGTTTTCTGTTCCAGCTCATCCTTGCCACATGGGAAGGAGGCTACAACTTGCAGTGCCAGAACCTCCACAGCGCCGGGGAGGCTGACCTCCGGGTGAGATGCAGCAGCAGCTCAGCTCCCAGCATCCGCAGCAGTCCTTCCCTCTGCGTCCTCGGTGCAACGCTTCTGTGCTCACAGCAGTTATAAGGATGTTACTGATGACATCTGTAACATGAGAGTTTTAATCAAGTTGCCTAACACCTGGTAGCAAACAAGAAGCGTTATCTTTCTGATTTGATATAGACCCATCCTTGCTGTAGAATGCATGACGGAGTATTTTGAAAGGCCATGTATCAAGATCTGGGTTCAAAACAGCATTGCCTATTAAAACAGAGAATATGGATCATTTAAGAAATTGGGAGAAAAATCAACCGTCTAAGATGTAACACTTGTTGGGCTCTAGCTGGAAACTGATTTAAACCCAATTCTAAACTTTGGAAAACTGCAGTGACATTGTGCTGGCTTGGCATATCTCTAGTTTCAACCCTTATTTCTGCATTACAGAGATTCCATGTATTAACTGTCTGTCATTCCCCACTTCAGGCTTGCTTTCCAGATAAAGTTAGAGCTCAAAGACAGAAAGATTGGTTAACTTATATCATTTCCCCCAATCCACCAAATTTGTCTGTGTTTTGGCAAGGAAAGAGTCAGTTAAATACCTTTTCCCCATCAACAAGATATTTCCCCCTTTCTGTTTTAACTAACTGTCTTTAACTGTCCTGGGACATACCCTGAGCACTGATAAAGTGTCTCAACTCTAGAGGAAGATCTAGTCTATGGTGTTGAGTGTCAAAGTTCAATTATTTAAAAAGAAGCAGCTGCCAGCAAAATCTGTTCAGTACCAAGAAGGTATTAAGTGGTCACACCATTGAAAAAAACAACCCACACAAAAACCCCACACAACTGTATCTTTGATGAAAAAAATAGAACAATTAGAAAACCCTCAAAGTTTGTATTTCTTAAATTATATTTAGATAATTATATATTTACACAATCACATAAAAATAATGCAGTTTTTCTAAACTGCCTTATTCAAAAGGGAAATAAAATTGAAGCAAGAGCTTGTGCTCCTCCTTCAAAAGGCTATTAATGCCTTTTGGGAAGTTGCATGCCTAGGGACTGATGAGGTACAGCAATATTTAAGCCCTTTTATGGACAGATATTGATCTCCTGCTCCTTTGTTCTTGCTTGTACAGGTAGCCAAGGTGCTGTGGTGGTATTATTTTTCCAAAGTAATTGAATTCACGGACACTATCTTCTTTGTACTGAGAAAGAAGAGCAGCCAGATCACCTTCCTTCACGTGTATCACCATGCCACTATGTTTAACATTTGGTGGTGTGTTCTGAACTGGATACCTTGTGGGCAAAGTAAGTCTGTGTTCGCTTCATCACCTGGGGTATAAGTCACCTGTTGCTGGTGGAGAATCACATCACCATGCAAAGCAAGTATATCATTGGCAGCATCATTAACATTCATAGCCTTTCAGAACTGCTGAACACCTGCAGACCACAGTAAAATTAAAAGCATAGTTAAAAATTCAGGCCAAAAATATCTGAGTGTTAGGCCCCAGATTTTCCACTTAGCTGCCACAACCTCTCATATTTACTTCTCTTCGAACCACTTTTAGACAGCATAACACTGCTGAGTGGTATGCAAGACCGATCACATGCAAGACCTACTCCAAAAGCAGATGTAGGAAGAAATCATGACCCTGGTAAAGTCAGTGTCAGTCACGACAAAGTCAATAGTATTTTTACAAGTTTGACTCCTGTATATATCAATCTGACATTCTGCTTTAGCAAGATACTTTACTTACATAATCACTAATTAAAATACCAGTTTGAGTTTATTTTGTTTTAAATGAGAATACATCTCATTCAAGTAGCAGAACTACTGGACAGCCAGAACTGATCGATATGGTCTTATGTTTCATATTGAAATAGCAGAAGTAGCACCATCCTTTGCCTTATTATATTTTGGGTTCGATATATTTTGCAACAGTGATCTCTAAATGTCTTGGCTCTTAGAAGGATACAGTAATTGCCATCATCTCCCCTCTTGAGGTGGAAAGATGTATGGTACCACAGGCTGGTCACTTGGCATTTGTACACTAAATCCAAAGAGCAGAGAACTACTTCAGGTGTCTCACAACATGCACACTTTTCCAGGGCTTCAGACAGCCAGAGGCTTCCTATGGGATTGTTATGAGAGTTGAGAAGACAATCAGTTTTCCTACTTTGAGCTATTAAAGGGA
Source organism: Haliaeetus albicilla (assembly GCF_947461875.1). NCBI lineage: Eukaryota > Metazoa > Chordata > Aves > Accipitriformes > Accipitridae > Haliaeetus > Haliaeetus albicilla. The sequence goes on along the minus strand of NC_091503.1, from coordinate 17,748,490 downwards.
GTCACCTCAGTCCCCTGTAATATTTTGTAAAGCAACTTGTTGCAGGTGTTTTTCAGAACAAAGAGCAGAATTCGCATTTGTTGGCACTTATTATGGACAGCACAAAATCAAAGTAAATTGCTGTTATGGATAGAAGCAGCAATCAAGGATTTCATCGCAATCACGAGCTATTTCTAACAGAGGTGTAAACAAACTAGTAGGGATTTGTGCTTTCTATTTTGTCTGAACATATTCCCCATACTTTGCACTAGCTTTGCACTATGGTAATTAACAGAGTGGAAAAATTGGTAGCTAAGAAATTAATCAATAATTATTAAGTAATTAATCCGTTGAAAAATCAAAACAATTGGTGAGACCATCTTGTGGTTGTCAAGCACTGCCATCAAACACATGAGCATATAGCCATACAGTAGAAAGAGTAGTGCTGCTACTTCTCAATAGTCTATAAGGTACAGAGGGTAATTCATTTGGTCTAGAATTAGGAGTTACTAAGTGTAGCTCATTAGTGTGGCAAGGTATTATCAGGGGTGAAATTCTGGAAATCTGCATTTAGCAGAAGAGCCACTGGAAAAAAAAAAAAAAAAAAAAAAAAGAGAGAGCAGTGTTCAAACACAGCCACGCAAGGCTAGTTTAATTCAGAGTAAAGCCCTTACTACTGCATCAGGGAGCAGGAGAGCATGTGCCTCCCAGGGCCCTAAGCTGTGATACCAGCAGCACAGTCACCCACAGCGGTGTCTAAAGCCTGCAGCGATAATGGAGAGACTCACGCAAATAGCATTTGGGAGGGGAACAAAAGCAATGACCTGTAAACTACAGAATAGAAAAGTGGAACAAACAAAAAATACAGGATGAAAATACAAATATTCAGCATGAGAAAACCCCCCTAATAAGGATCACTCAGTTTGTCAGTTGTCCCTAAAACAGCATCTCTTCACTTCAAGAATGTCTTTAGCTAAGGATATGCACAAAGGGAAGACTTACCATGTGCAAGACGCATCACTAGCAATATCTTCTCTCACGTTTTAGCAGTTGGTATATAAAAATGTTTTCCTTGATGGATTTTTATAGGTTTCTTTGGACCCACTTTGAATAGCTTTATCCATGTGCTTATGTATTCTTATTATGGACTGTCAGTCATCCCTTCTATGCGCAAGTATCTCTGGTGGAAGAAATACCTCACTCAGGCACAATTGGTATGTATTTATTTTACTCTCAATTTAATGACCAGAAATCCTTCAAAATGCCAGAGAGGGCAAAATGATTGATAGATAACATTGTCATTTGCAGAATTAAGCCAGTTAGAATTCAAATATAATAAAGCTATCATACAGAATAAGTCACTAGTGCAGCCCCACGTAACTTAATAGAGGAAACAACGCTCAGAAATATTTTATACAACACGGTAGAAACTCTAGAGTCCATAAAATTCCATTATTTTTGATCTTTTGCATAGAAAATGGACACCACTTAATCACAGCAAATAGACTGATTAAAAAGTTATAAAAACTGACAGAGCCAGCTCCAGCTGGCTCCAAGATGGACCCACTCCTGCCCAAAGCTGAGCCCATCAGCAAATCTGAGGGCACCTCTGTGATATCGTATTTAATGAAGGGTAAAAAATGCTGCAGAACAGCTGAGAGAAAGGAGTGAGAAAATGTGAGAGAAACAGCCCTGCAGACACCCAGGTCAGAGCAGAAGGAGAGGAGGAGGGGCAGAGATTCCCTTGCAGCCCGTGGGGAAGACTATGGCGAGGCAGGCTGTCCCCCCACAGCCCATGGAAGACCACAGTGGGGCAGATATCCACCTGCAGCCCGTCAAGGACCCCACACTGCAGCAAGTGGACATGCCCTGAAGGAAGCTACAGCCCATGGAGGACCCCACACAGAAACAGGCTCCTGGCAGGACCCACGCAGGAGCAGATTTGCTGGCAGGACCTGCTGAGGACCCACACTGGAGCAGTCTGTTCCCGAAGGACTGCACCCCATAGAAAGGGCCCACACTGGAGCAGTTCAAGAACTGCAGCCCATGGGAAGGATCCATGCTGGAGAAGTTCATGCAGGACTGTTTCCCATGGAAGGGACCCCATGCTGGAGCAGAGAAAAAGCATGAGGAGGAAGGAGCAGCAGAGCCAAAGCAACATGGACTGACTGCAAACCCCATTCCCCATCCCCCTGCACTACTCAGGGGAGAAAGTAGAAAAGTCAGAAGTGAAGTTGAGCCTGGGAATAAACAGGGGCATAGCAGAAGGTAGTTTTAGTTTTGTTTTATTTCTCACTATGCTTCTCTGTTATTAATTGGCAAGAAGTTAAATTAATCTTCCTGAAGTCAAGTCTGGTTTGCCTGTAACGGTAATTAGTAAGTTTTACCAATTACCCTCCCTGCCCTTATCTCAACCCATGAGTTTTTTCATCTCATTTTCTCCCCCTACTCTACTGAAGAGAGGAATTAAGAGAGCAGCTGGGTGGGCACCTGGCAGCCAACCAAGCTTAACCCAGCACACCATGGTACAACTACAAAATGCAAAATTATGTAAACCAACTCTTCGACAAGACAGAAGTTGTCTGACTTCTAAAACTCTACTCCAGCAGTTGCTGTACACAAAGAGCTGAGCCACATCAAAACCTTCTATCAACAAGATACGAGGCTTGATATGAAATTAAGTTCCTTTCACTTTTTTTATCTTAGGGCCTGTTAATATTATTTGGGAGTTCAGATGTTTGCAGTAAGCTTAAAAATACCTGTGTAGAAATGTGTTTAGCAAATGCTGCTTCTCTGAGCTGAGACCATCCCTGCAGTTGAAAGAAGCTGCCCTGTTTGTAATGCACCCCAGTACACTGGATTGAGGGCATGCTCATTTTTGCTTCATTTGTCCCCATCTTAACTCTGTTAATGCAACTGCCAGCTTACCTGAACTTCTCCTCAGACCTAGGATTTCCATTTTCTGTTCAGACTTCTAAAGCTATTGCCTGGAGTCTTCAGAGTTTTCTCGAGTTTCTGCCTAGTAACAGAGCCAACACTCCCTGGCATGACACGGTCTGGAAGATAGAATCACCCCTAATTAAAAAAAAAAAAAAAAAAAAGCTTTCGTTTTGCCACCTAGGCCTATAAACTCAAATTTTTAGAAATCTCTGACCCCTTAGGGTTTTTTAAATTTCATAATAGCTCCATTAACTTAACCCTCACAGTACATTCACAGGTTCAGAAAGGATAGTTTTCAAGAGTGCTCAAAGAGCAGGACTAGGTGACATTGTTATATCTGATATAGCTAGCATCGACCCTTTCTCAGCAAATACTCATGCATGATCTTTCCTCCACAGATTCAGTTTCTGCTCACTATTGTGCATACACTTAGTGCAGCTGTGAAGCCATGTGGATTCCCATTTGGCTGCCTCATGTTCCAGTCCTCCTACATGGCCACACTGGTCATTCTCTTCATAAACTTCTACATTAAGGTAAGCAGTCTTCCAAGAGCTCTCTGACAAGAGGGGCTGGGGGGATAATTTTTTCAATAGCAGTCTTGATGAACTCACATGTAGAATAAGCATCAGTACTTAAAATACATTTGTATTAAAATATATATGTCAATTAAGAATGATAGATACAGTAATGTCTGCAAGAGGCAGTTATTCAGTAATGATGACCTCCCCTTGCAGCTCAGCTCTTCTGCACTTGCACAGCAAGTCAGGTACCACATTCAGAACTTATGAAGTCTGAATTTGCTCTGTTGGGCAACTTTTTGAGTCTTCCTCCCTCCTTGGAAAAAGGAAACAAGCAGCTCTGTCTTTGCATTTTTTATTTCAGCCTTTTTTAGTAAGGAGAGCTTCAGCCTGCCTGCATACATAGGGCTTTAGTGAAAAAGGCTTAAAGTCTCTTTTGACATCAAGAAGTATTAGAGTAATACTAGTAAGGTAATATCACCCACGGCAGTGAAAATAATACAGTTCCCTTAACGCAGTCTGAAACAAATATACACATCTGCATCAACAGCCACCAGACAGCTTCATTTTACAGTTAACCATAAGCAGTGTTTGGGGGGCACTAAATAAATCCAAGTATTTACTTTGGATTTTGCTTTTATAGACATACCGGAAAGCACCTTCAAGAACAGCTATAAAGGAAACTCCTATCACACCAGAAATCAAGAATGGTTTCCATAAGGACTACTTTGCTGCTGCCAATGGATTCCTGAACAATAAGAAAGCACAATAAGTATAGTATTTCCTGTGATTTTTTTCTAAAAAAAAAAAAAAAAAAGAAGAAAAAAGACGGAATTACAAGCTTTAGCTTAAAACCTATTTGATTACATTTATCAGTTCTTTGTACCAGACACTTATTAATGTACTGCTATTTAGGTTTTAACCAAACGAGTAGAATTACTTGTCCTGTCGAAGATCACCATCGGAACAAAGGCGGCCAAGATCTTTCTCATATGAAAAAGCAAACCTTTCTGATCTCTAATGCTGACGACATAAAAACGCCTTATAAAACACTTGATAGATAAACCCATCAATGCCTTCAACAGGTTAGGACTCTGTTCAGACTAACGCAGTGAGCATGTTCTGTGCATGCAAGAGGTCTTGAGGCAAGGCTTCACAGTGCACCCAACACTTTCAGCTAAACTGTGGCCAAGGTCGGGAAAAGGAAAAGGGGGGGAGGAATTGAGAATCACACCTTTTCCAACACCATACCCCTCTGCTTCTTCCCAGCCGTTCCCCAAAGCACGCTCCCTCCCATAGACACCAGTGATATTTAGAATACATGGTATCACATGATGATACGGGGTTTTGAGCTCTAGTCAGAGCAAAACAAGTCACTTTGGATGTGCTAAATTAATAGGAGTTCTGAGTAAATAGATTTTGAAAGAGATAAGAGCTCAACAACTTAATTAAGATAAATCCTTTGAGTGTAAATGTGCACAAAGTTAATCCTATACAACCACTGCTAATTTGAAGCAAACTGACATGCCACATACTAATAGACTGGAAGACACAGAAAGTCTTAAAAGTGAATTCAGCAACGAGCAAAGCACATTATATAGGAATTTCTGTGCTAGGTGAGCCTTATTCAGACTGGTCTCTGACTGGAGAAACAGATGGGACTGAGGCACAATCCTCTGTAGGGAAAGCAAGGAGATATTTGCTGTCTGCAGCTGTAATGGTGCGTCTCTCAATAGCCAGTCACTATCTTCTCTGCTTCAGTTAGCTGCATTTACCTCCCATTTAAATGGTTAGAAAGGAAGAATACCCAAGGTTAGCTTTGGGGATCTGCCCTCGCCCTTTTCTCATTTAGCACCTTTCAAAATCTCTACTAAAAAGTGGACACAGACTTTTTTCTCTCCCTTTTTCACAATTAAATAGTTCTGGTCTCTTCCAGTCCAGCGGGTACAAATTCTCTCAACAAACCCACCTTTTGGAGTCGCCCCAGCCCAGCCAGTGCAGAGGGACCAAGCAGCCAGAGAGGGCCCACGTGGAGAGGAGGCTGTCCCAAATCCTGCTCCTCCAACTGTTCTCCATCTCCCCTCTAGATGATCTGTCATCAGGGGGTCTCGGAGGCTGCAGGTGCAAAGGCAGAAAGGTTTGTCCCAGAGAGCGGGGGGGTGCAGGGCAGCCAGCTTCACCAGCAGCAGCCGGAGAGACCGCAGCCACGAGGGCTCGTGGATAAGAAGGAAAGGGGCTGAGGACGTGGTACAGTACAGGGGAAGAACAGACAGGTTTGTCCAGCAAAAGCAAGAGGAGAAAATGGCGTGGAGAAGGGTGTTTCAAGCCAGAGTTCAGTCCGAATTTGTGCTTGAAAGTCCCATTGGATCCCATCTGTCTCCAGCCAGTTCCAGCTCTGTCACAATGTGGACAAAACTTTCTGCTCCAGCAGAAAACCGGAATCCCCAAAATGCTGCAGCACAAACAGTACATTTGAGCAGCCTGGCTGCTAAACTGCATCACCATGAACTGGGCAACCAAAATAACTGCAATATTCAAACACTTTTACACCACCACCACAGACATGCATCTAACTGGTGTGTATTCACATTTGCTCCCGCTTCATGAAGCTGGCCACAGTGAAAGGCAGTGTTTTGCTCTATTTAACATTCAATAAGGAGGGAAGGCAGCAACCGAAAAAAACCCCAAACCCAAACCACCCTCAGTCACAAAGCCTGGATGCTCTGTGCATATATTAGTTCTCAGTGGCCCTTCCAGAACATTGCTTTGCAGATCTTTCTGGTTGATACTGTAAAACTCACAAGTTATAAGAAATTAGTGGGTTTGACTGAGGGTGTTGCACATGGTCCTAAGGAAGAGCTTCAGAGCTCTGCAGACATCAGATTGATACTGGAAACCAGGGTAAAGGCAGAGGGAATCGGAAGAGCTGACAAGATATCACACAAGACAACTAGCTGAACCATGTATCTGAGGCAGGCAACAAAATGGTTGCTTGGCCCAGTGTGGATTTTAGGCCGAGTGGAGTCCATAACCTTTTGACGGCAAAGCATGCATTTGACTATCAAGGTGGACAGCGTCAGCGTGCTAAATGTTAAAGTTTAGTACAGCAACCAAACCCACAGATACTGTCTTTTGTTTTGTTGAAACCTCATTCAAAAGAAAAAGAAATAAAAAGAAATAAATAAATGCCTTACTTGAAACTCAAAGGGCTGGGGAAAAAAAAAAAAAAAAGAAGAAAAAAAAAAAGGAAAAAAACCAAGACAGTCTCACCTTGCAGATCCAACCAGGAAGGCTGGAATCAGGTATGTTTAAAATTCTTCAGATCTGTCTTAACATCTTCAAAATGCTGCAACTTTGAAGAAAGAGAAGCATTGACTTTTTAAACTGATTTTCCTTGTAATACATAACACTGTAAATAAACAAATTTTACTATCAGGCTGTCTCCACTCCTCTTTAAGGCATCAAATTGCTGGGAACTGGTTATTTGAAGCTACTTTTGTTCTCAGACTTTTTCAGAAAGTTGTTAGGGCATTCAGCTCAGACTGACAAACAACCTCCATAACTTTACATACCACCTTCACTGGTGTTGACGTAAAGCTCCCCTGTGGTTTTTGTACAACTGTTGGCTGTACTCTGTCCTCCTCATTGACTGGGCAGGTGGTATTTCTGCATATCATGCTCATATACATGCACAAACTAATTAGGTTGATAGGTAACGGTTTTCTACAGCACGGAAACACAGCATGTTTACGCTTCCTACTTAAGATACGTTTCTCTGGTAGACTGAACATGCCTATCCCTTCTAGCCAGTCCTGCTTCTTAACGGTGGTTCTACAGGCAAAACAGGCTCCCACCCTTAGCTCCTCTGGATTTTAGTTCAGACACATGAAGTAGATGTGAATACCTCATACTGAACTTGCTTTTTCCACCAGAGAAAAAGCACCTTCAGCCCAAACTTCAGTCCAAACAGATTTGTTAAAATTATCCTGGCCCTGGTGCCTCCCTGTTCCCAGGCTCTCTTGCCTTGCAGACTTTGGCTGGTGAGATTGTTTTGATTCATCTATTATAAATGGGTAAAAAGAGCGGTTTCAGCTCTGATAGAGAAAAATTTCCAAATATTGCACAGGAAAACAACCATTGCATCCCACTCACTAGTTCAAGCAAGTTTGACTCCCAGTTTTTATTCATTTAATTTAATGCATTCTATGGTGCCCCACGCACAATACCAAAAACACCTCTAGGTTTTGCTGTACATGACAGCATGAGGGCACAGTGAAGCATAACTGGAGCATCACAGTTGAGACATGGTGGAGATACAACTTACCAAACATCAGCTCTCCACCCAAACTTTCCTACCTGGGGGAAGAGAGCCTGGTTTACCTGTTCTTTGCCAAGATGTGGAATCCTGTCAGTCAGTGCAGACTTCCTTACTGGCAGTGCAGCTTCTTGTGCTTGCTGTTTCTGCTATATAAAAGCTTAAAAAAATCTCATTTGGGAGCTCTACCTGACAAAAATAAGCAGATAAATCAGCAGCCAACACAGCCTAGAAAGCAGCATGTGAATTTCTAGTGACTCCTGTGAAGACTTTGCATCTATGAGAGGCTTTTAATTGACACATATTTCCTGGAAAAAGGCAAAACCTAGGCTTGAATGATTATTTCAAACCAACAAAAAAGGGGAGTATGGTCCAGTTCAGCAGCTGAATTTCAGTTAGGGCAGTAAAAGGAAGCACTGAGATTATCCTCAATGTATGCAAAAATTTTAAGATTTTATCCTCATAAAGCAATCAAAAAAAATTTTGAGTTTGAGAAAACGCTTAACTATTTCTGAAAGATTCATTTCATTTCTGTTCGGAGCACTTTCAGTAAAATTATATGAATGGGATGAAGGACTAGGATCTCAACACCATAAAATGGAGGCAGGTGTTCCTTTTCTCTTTCCACCCAACCTACCAGGTTGCATTTACAGCCCTTGCTCAAGAATATGGAAAACAGACATTTAGTGCCCTGCGCTGGCCGAGACGACGAGAACCCACAGCTCCCCATTTCCAGGACAATCTTTTGGGGCTTACATTATTTGAGCCAGAAGAAGATTAAAGTGCTCTGTGGAAATGCAAATGGAGTTGTTTAACAGCTGTACCTGGGTAGCTTATAGACTAGTAGTTAGCCACTGTCCTGAAAGATGGGAGGTATGGGGTTTAGTTTGTTTCACTGGAGAATGAAAATCAGGTTTCTCTATGTGCCACATGAGTGAGCTAATCACTTGGACTGCAAGAAAAATAAAAGCATCATACAGCATCCTTCCCCTTCCTGAAGAGATTCCCACTGAAAAAGCATTTGTGGATTGAGCTGTTCAACCTCAACTTGCCAATAGTTTCCTGTCCATTAAAAGCAGAAACCACATGCAAAGGAATCCTTGACACCCAGCTCCAGCCACAAAGGGAAACCTGGAAAGCGTTAAGATACTGAAATGGAAAATGTTACAGCAGAGATGCTCCGTGGCTACCATGCTCACTCACAAATGGGCGGCGAGTCCATTGTTTTTACAGTGGTTGAACTGCAAGAGAAGCAATCTCAGACTTAGCTACAGCAGTTCTGTGTGCTGCTGTAAAGCCCTGTACTGGGTGTTACCATGCAAAGATGGTATCTAGCACCATGGGCAGAAAAAAGTTGGTATTACTCTTGGAAAGAGACAAGACCTGTAACAGCTGATGGTGGCAAAGAGCATCCCATCTAAACACGTAGGCTGAGTAGGGATTCTGGCAACGACATGTTCACAGCACACTTCAATCCACATTCACGGAAAGCAGAAGTCTCTCTGCATATGATTTCTTTGCAAGGACTGCCAGTCCTTAAATAGTTGTGTGGTTTTTTTCTCCTCCCATACACATTCTCTCTTCTTGTGCTATGTTTAGAAGCAGTTTCTGCATCCTATCAGCTGAAAATGAAGTTTGTCAGGCATGTTTTCACTCGGTAGCATGTTTAGACCACTCCAAGGGAATGGGAGAGGAGGAAGCACCTCATCCAGCCCAACAGGCAAAATCACAACCGCATGACTGCTTGCATTCACTAAGGAAAATCTGTTGTATGGAAAAAAGAAAGAAGCCATTATCATGTTTTACCAAGCCCATCTTCTGGCAATACTCCAAACGTGAGGGTAGTACCAATCACCTTTCTAATGTGCTTCCAGGGCATTGCCTTTCCTCTGAAAGGACACAACAAGAGCTTTATGTTGCCAGCAGCTCCTCTGTCCTACAGAGCACCTGCGCCTAGGATCAGTGCTCATACCCATAGCAAGCCTGAAGACTCTGATAAATGAGTCCCTTGGTGAGGTGTCAGCCTCGGCCAAGCAGAGATCATGAACTGATAAAAGGACCAGATACTGCAGCTTTAAGCTTCCTTCAGCCACAAGTATCCACAGCACAAAACACAAGTCCAGCAGCACTTAGTACCCTTGTAAATGAAAGCTGAAGCAGCCAAATATGCACCAGGACAAGATTTTAAAAATATTTCACAGTAAACGAATCAGAAGACAGACACTCATCAGAGATTATCTCTGCCACTGTAGTGGGATCCAAGGTACAATTGTTCCTTCAGGTGAGGCAGCCTGATACCTAGCAGTTTTGTAAAGACTGCGACATCAGAAGCTGAGGCACAAGGATAGCTCCACAGTCTCACACCTAACTAGTTAGCACTACACAAGGAGTCACGATTGTTAAGAACAAGGGCTATTTCACCAACAAGGTACCGGAGTTTGGGGGAGCTACGTTTAACTAACACTCCCACCTCCGGTCCATTCGCAGTTTCTAAACTTAGGTACGGTGCCCATTGAAATGCCATACACGTGGCACCTCTTCTGACTTAATTTTAAACTGGACCAAACTACCAAGCCAATTAGCATTTTTTTTCTATCACACAGCACTGTAGCTAGTAACTCCTAAACTCTCCACACACAGCTCTGCTACCTGTAAAAACTTGGTTTTTGAACAAAGCTAATCTTGCAATAACTTGTTTGTTCAAAGCTTGTACTTACCCCATCAAGTCATCCTTTGATTCTCAGATTGTTTTCATTTGGGACCTGATGATAGAAAACTGAGAGGAGAGACAACAAAGAAATCAATCTCAAAAATATAATTTCTTTCAGATTGAAAATACAAACACAAGAGGAGACATGCAAACACTTGACCCTGATGTTTTGGGCTCACCAGAGGGTATGTGTGGGAGGACAGGGAAGTAAAGCAGAAGAAAGCTATTCAGTTTGATTCACTGGTTTTGGATGTTAGTAGCTTCCTAAGGAATGAAGAGGAAGGAATGAGCTTTACCAAGGTCCTTCCAGGAACACTAAAATTAAAGGAGAGAAATCAGGCTGCTGCTATGTGCCAAGGCTCAGCTTTACAGGGCTTCTCTCACAGTCTGACTATAAGTAATGCTTCCTCAACTCTTGCTCACAACAAACAAAAACCACCCTGTAATATATGACCAGGAAAGGCTCTGTTGCTGTGTTTGGTTCCAATATACAATAGCTCTCAGCTCTTCCTGGAAACACCTCTGTTTTCTAGTGCACCACTCTTAGAGTCCTACCACTTGCAGAAGTGGGACCTGTCCCAGCACACTCCAGCCCACATCAGCAGCCCTTACTGAGAGCAGGGCAAGTCGACCCCAGGTCAGGGCAAACACAAACACACAGTTCCTCTGGTCATTCTGCCCCTTTCCAGCCATAGAGGACACCCCTTTTTGCTGGCACTGCGCAACTTTTATGTAGCCTTGCCGCTGGGTAACAGTAGCCCTTTAGACCTTGGATGGATCATTGCATTGATACAGAACATGCAGGTAAACAAGCACTTGGCACAGCATCATCCCCTGAAAGAGATATGACAAAGACAGCAGGGGTTATAACAGGGTTTAATATCAAACTGGTTAAGAGCTTAAAATGCTTGAAGCAGTTGTCCTTAACTTGCCCTTTGTATTTCCCATTTCTTTTTCTGGGTACTGATGCATGGTTTTTGCACTTCAGCATCCCCATCATCTTCGTTTTTCTGGCTCAGAAGAACAGGTTGAAAATTGAGCTTTATCTATTTACACTGAAAGGAAGAAAATAAAAGAAAGAGCTAGATAAATAACACTTAAAAGAGCATAAGTGAGCAGCCAAAGGAAACCTGCCAAGGTCAACTACCTACCTTCCAAAAATTAAATGTTAGGGTAACCCAGTTACAGGTTTGTGCTGCCAAAATATCATCTGCAGAAGCCAAATGGACTTACAGCCTTCAGGGGGTTTTAGCTCAAACATGCTGGACTGACCCAACAGTGCAGGAAGCAGTATGAGATGGGCTGTCCAAGATGCTGTCTCCAAACACAATAGCTACTGACTACAGATGGAAAGACCATTAAGAAAACCCAAAACTTCCAGCATGTGCTCCCAGCTCCGGCAGTTCACAAGTTACCAAGCTAGAACTTGCTGAGCTTCTCAGTAAGCAAAGCTTTTTAGATGAAGGGATAGAAAAAGAAGTGCAGGAATAAGAGACATCTAAGCTGTAGGGCATCTGTTTCTGCTCTACCATACTTATCACTAAAAGCAGCTTTTTAGGGTTCAGATTTTTCCAATAAAACAGTTAAAAGCAAGTGTAGATGCATACAATATTATGATAATTTTTAATGAGTAATAGATCCTGATTTCTCCTTTATCCATGCCCTCTGAAGTGCTCAACACCCACCTTCCAGGCTTTGTAGTGACAGGTTACATGGAAATTCAACAGTAAGAGATACAGTGTGCATCAGTCTTGTTTCTGTAAATAATCTAGCAAAGGTACTTCGATAAAAAATGTTCCTAAATTTTTAGTCACAGGAGATGCCAAGAGAGCATTCTGCCAACACACAGGAAAGGTGGGGGAACATAGCAAAACAAGACTTGCTACACATCTACTCCATTGCACTGACAAAGCTTAAATGCTTAGCAGCTCTAATGCAGAGAGCAATGAAGCCATCAAACATCATCTCAGAAATGAAGGATCAACCATTAATTCTCACACTTTGAAAAAAATTCAAGAAAAAAAATAATACTTAAACCAGAGACAGCCATCGCATTTCACCCTATTCCCATTTCAAACCTTCCCTTTGGACAGTAAGCTCCTTGGAGGTGCAGGTGAGCAAGTATAAACCAGCCAAGGCAACATCCACCCCGAAGGCAACGACACGTGCCCCAGGGATGGAGGGTATCAGGGTATTTCTGTGGCTTTGCAGAATTCAGTATAGAAGAGCAGCCACAGTGTGGATCTCTCCTCTCAATTCTTCGGTCTGCTTCACATCAAGCGCCTCAGTAGTCCTGGTTGCATCCATCCTGTTTGGCCAGGTTGTGGAGCATAAAACCATGGGATGTAGGAACTACTAGAAGGCTCACCTTGGTATTTAGGACTGGGAGCAACGTTGCACAAAGCATCCCTTTACATGCCCTAGTGTGAACTCTGGGTTGCAATAACAAGCAACGGGGCAGCTCAAGGCCTTACCACACTCCTAGACCCAGCACCTTGACGTTACTACTCAGGTAGTAAAAGCCCCAAATGTGTTTCTATTTTGGACCTAGTACAGCCAGGCAATAGGAAGGGATGCTCAGATCACTCAGGCTGATATCTTAAAGCTTGTTTTGGCTAATGACACTGCTGGTGCAACCACAGCATACCACCACCACCACACCAGTGGGACATAAAGCATGCCAAAAACTCTGTTAATGGGCTGCAAATCTAAACAGATTTACCAGGCACAAGCAGAGCTGTTCACAGAAGTTACAGATTCACCTCCCAAAAGACACAGCCACTTTGGCTGAGTGCTTTGAGAGACTGGATTCAGATGGCAGCTGGCCAGACACTGAAGAGCAGCAGGAGGATGCAGCGTAGTCAGGTCACCAGGGCCAGCCTTCAGAAATAAATGCAAGGTAATGGATGCGAAATCACAGCTTCAGTCCTCCACATTGTGAACAGGAGAGAGCAGGTGAGTGGACCTGGAGCTTTAGGGCAGGGATTAAAAGGCCTTTTCTTTTAAACCACTCCAGAAGAGAAGAGCCAGCCATCCCTTGACATGGATGAAGATGGAGTCCTGACTCATGCCAACTCCAGTCAGGGATACTTAAGCTAAAGGAATAAGCATAACCTCCAGAAAGTGATTGTGTAATGGCAACCACAGCTTCTCATGGTCGCATTACCCTGTATGATCTTCTCAAGAAGGAACAGTTTCAGCCCCCCAAAGGACATTCAGTGGTGAAACAAACTCTGGCAGAAGTGGGCTTTTGTCACGAAGGTAACATTGCATACAGGGAATGACTCCCTCCACTCCAACCCACACAGCAGTCTGAGATCGGTTTTATAAGATGCATAGAAAGACAGAGCTCGGAAACGTGCCCATGTTCCCACAAATTCAGTAAGATGCACTAGCATATATGAAGTCTGCCACAGCATTAAAGACAGTTTGTGAAGACCAACCATGATTTAGGAAACTCTGTCAAAGAAGATGATGTTGTTAAATAGCATGGTTTAACTGCTACTCACTTTCGAGATACCTTTGATGCTAGTTTATCTAATCCTAACACTGTTCACTGTACTTTAAACTCTCTTAGAAGGCAATAGTCACTGGGTTTAAAAATAATTTCTCCAGCATCACTTGCCATTTTTCTCTGCAATGCTCCAAGTTTCTTGCCCTCCACAGTCTCCAGTTTGCCATCAGGTACCTGGCCAATATCCAGTATATCCCTCTGTGCTTTTTATCTCTGCAATCCAGAATTGAGTGCCTCTGGTTTCAAGCCAGCAGTTCCCACAGTGCTGGATGCACATGAGAAAGGCTACCCCTGACACACCCCATGCAGGGTATACAGGACTCTAGAGTCCCTTCCCACAGGCACGCACAGTGCACCAATTCAAAAGAAATGAGGAGATTGTTATCCTATGCAAACAATATTTTACTTAGAATCAATCATTAAATGCTTTTACATTTGATAAAGGTATAGTAGAATACTCAAAGAAAGGTAATATATGAATCAGTTTGGTGGCTAAATCATGATGTTTAGCTCATTTTCTATTTCTTTGATATTTAATGGACCAATTTTGCAGAAAAACTTGTTATCAACACAGGGGTCAAAACTGGACCACTCAGCAGTGTATATTTTTTTAATCAGAAAAAGGCTCAATATCAATGTGATTTTCCTCCCCTTTTTTTTTTCCTTTCCATTTAAAATAGATTAACATCCTTCACAGGACCATCTTCTCTACACTGCATAAGGTGCTCAAACATTAAAGAGCTCTAATGAATTCAGGGGTTTGCTAGTCAGAAGGAATAATGAACACATTGTTTTCTACTGCCTTCTTCATTGGGTGTTCATACTGCAGGGAAGGAAAAAAGAGATCATTAAAAACATTTCAAAAGTTTATACAAACATTTATATTGCATAAGAACAGAAACTGTAGAGATTCTAGAAGCATATTTAAATTAACCTTTTAATCCTTAAGGACCCACCCTGGAACAAGGTGCTGCAGGATGAGCTGCTCCCATGATACGATTGCTCTTTCCTCAGCCCTGCCTTTCTTTAAAGGTGTCCCTCATGAGGAGCACCTCTGGTAAGGGAAAGGTCTATGTCCCTAAGCAACTTAGTGCTCATAATGGAAACTTTTCCCTATGGAAAGGCTCAGGATTCCAGCTTTAACAGATAAAAGAAACAAGCTTTTGGTTTTCAGCATCTTTTCTAAAATCCCAGGCCAGTCTACTGTAGTGACCACAGGCATGGTTATTCCTTCAACACAGGGAGCTTTCTTCAGCTCTGTGCAGTGCAGACACATGGCATCACATACGTCATAGTAATCCAGTAGTCTCCTTGCAGGAATGCTAAACCCTGAAAACCATCAGGTCTGCACATAAAAGCCGAAACAGCAGCAGTAGCAAAAATATATGTACACGTTATGGGGTGGACAAGATGGAAACTAAGATTGTATCAAAGTTAACAGAGTCTTCAGCTTAATCTATGAATTAAAATGAGGGCATAAGTTAGTGGTTAGACTCTGAAGAGTTTAAGAACTTAAACAGAATATTTAACTGGGATACAAGGTAAATGAATAAATTCGGTTTTTAGAAATCAGACTTGGAGTCATCAAGGCTGGATGTTGCCAGACCCAAAAAGCAGATGAGAGAAAGCATGCAAGGTGGTGTTAGGCTGCAAAGCTCCTAGCCACAGGATGTCACGGACGCACAGCTCCAAGGGCAAGTGGGACAAAGTGACAGAAGAGAACTGCATTAAGGGTCACTAACTACGCAGAAACTAGTCTCGGGATGAAGGAATCCCCAAGATACAAACACGGGAGAAGCATCACTACCTGATGGTCCTTGTCCTTACCCTCTCCCTTAGGCAAGTGCTTTCTGACTACTTTCCCTAGTCCCTGGCAGGGCAAACACCGCTTTCTCAATGCTTTCTGTGCATCAGGACCAGGGGACCCACAAAGAACCGGCCCCACAGATCGCTAACCAAAGGTTTCCCCTCCCAGACTTCAGTTGTTCACTTCTAACACTTATCAGTCAGGCCTCAGCTCAGAGTCCACCATCCATACAGAGCTGCTTGCGCACTGCACGTACCGTTGTATTCTGGATACTGTCAGCAAAACTCTTTGCTGTTTCACCCAGGGCCGAGTCAACAGACTGAATTCTGGAAGAAAAGTGAACTTGGCTAGTTTATCTGTGAAGCATTAGTTCTTACTGATGAAATTTGAACAGAGATATTTACCATAAAAATGAACCTGAGGATTCCCCCTTTTGCAGCTTTTTGCCCAGCATTTGCACCGACAGTATCTTTTGTATAGGAAATGATCGCCTCCTTCCACCCCCTCTGACCCCTAAATACAGACATGACCAGAGGGTGCACCTTGTTCCAGATGCTGGTACAGGTCTCTTGAAGCGTGTGCCTGTCCTGCACAAACTCCCATGCAGAGTCCCTCATTGCACCCTTAGTCCCAATTCAAAACCCTCATGAGGCTGCAAAGGCTTCATCAACGGACACCAAGTGGAGATGCCATACTGAGTTCAGAATACTTCCCAATATACCAGCGAGGGTAACACCAGCCTAACTAGTGCTCTCTTTGACCATCAGAGGACTTGTGAGCATGCAGGACTGCTGGTAGACACATACCTTTGCTTTTGCTGGTTGCAGAAAGAATTCAGTTTGAGCAACTGCGCATTCCAGAAGTCCTAAAAAGAGCCCCAAAGAAAACCCCCATTACTTGGGAAGGGGTACCTCCGCTGGCTGGCACACGAGAAGTCCTACACACCACTGCATCCTTCTCCATGTTTGCCAACATTTGGGTTTCCTTCTCAAGACTGGCAAGCTCTTCAACAACAATCTTCTGGAAGGTCTCCAGCTTACTCAGCCTAGTGATGGGGAACAGAAACGAGTTTGACACTTTAATATGCAGCAGCACAAGGCAGATGACAAACCCCTTCAGCACCAAACCTGACTTTAGGCAGAAGCAAACGTCCTTGCTGAAATACACGGGGCAGTTTTGTTCTCAGGTATGTCACAGAGCACATGAATAGCTGTGCCAGGTCAAACTGAAGATGAGTTTAGCTAAATAGCCTGTCTCATAGCAGTCAGGAACAGAGGCCCAGGACAGAGCGTACATCAGGGTTCCTAGTGCAATACTTGCCCTGCATAATCTCCCAGCCTCCAGGGATTTCAGCGGAGATTTCCCAAATCTTGGCACAAGCATCTTGGCACAAAAAACATCCGATGGGTTTTCCTACCATGGGTTTGATATACATATATGGTGTTGCCACAGGATACCAGTGATTTCTAAATCTTCACTACCAGCACCCTTCTTTGCTTGGGTTTGCCACCTTTCCCCTCGCAGTGGGATGCCAAGTCATCATCTGACGGTGACTTTAGAAACTACCCTTCTAGGGTAGGACAGATTTGGCACAGCTCTGTCCCCAGTATACTGCAGCTCTGGTTGGCTCCAGGTTACTTACTTAGTAATATCAAAACACGGCAGCATCTCACTGCCATCAACTCTTATCTTCCACCCCAAAACATCCCCTGGTTTTGTTTATGGAACACCAACTTCTCCATGTACCTTAATGACAGGCAAATTCTGCTCATAGAGATTCTACTGATACTAGGGATTTTGCACTTTAAAGGCTATTATTTCATACTGCATTTGATCTAAATCCTGCAAACTGAACATGTTGTAGATACAGAGGCCTGATTAGACTTTCATATCTTAGGCTGTGCTTGCATTTCACTTATAACAAATCCATAACTATTATAATTGATTTTTTTTGGTCTAGCTTCTATCCAAGAAATTTGACAACCTGTAGAGTAAAAAGACCTTAAAGCCCCATCTGGTGAGTGCCTGTAAAGTCCACTAGCTGGCACTTATTTCATGCACATGGAAACAATCTACAGAAAAGGGTCTATAACAGACCCCTTACTTTTCTTCTCCCCCACTTCATTAAGTAAATCAGAGTCTGGCTTCTTTCTCAAAACATGTAGAAAGAGAAGCTACTAAGTGTAACAAGAGGGTTTTTAAACAGATTTGTGAACACTGATGACAATCAGAAGACAGTCCAAGGACTGCTTCATCAACTGCTCCTAACTCAAGCTTGCTTTGCATTCATTAATCCATCCACTCTCCCCTTACAGGAAAAGCAGGATAAATCACAGGAGCTATGCTTCTGAAACTCTTCTTACAGAAGAGCAAAAGTGACACACACAAGTTATTTTGCCTTACAAACCATAATAAGTGCAATGGCTTACTGTCAGGTTCATTTACAAAGAGGCATTCCTTTTCATAGCAATGAAAATTACACAAAGCTGAAGCTGTTTTCAGCCAGCAGCAGACAACTTACCTGCACTTGTGTATCTGGTTCAGCAGGGCAGACACGTTCTTCTCCGAAGTCCTCAGGGCATTCTGTGCACTGGTCTCCATCCTCTGGTAGCGGGACTAGCCACAGGATGCACCATTAGGGATGGGCAATGGCCCAAGCCAAAACCTAGAAGTCTACTTTGCAAAACCTTTCCCTGGAATACAAATCCTTCCACATGCTGCCGTTCAGCTTAGTAGAAACTATCTTAAGTCAAATTTGAACTGAAGTGAGATGACACATAGGCAGGGTACTGCAAATATGAACTGATTTCATTTAGCCACACTAGTTACACCAACAAACCTCTATGTAACACATGCAACTTCAGGTCAGGGCCATGTTATCCTAGCCCCAAAGAAGGGAGCTTCATCCATACTCCAACACACTTAACTGCACAAAACCAGGTCTTTGTTAGCACCACTTCAGATCAGCATCAATGCAATCTGTGTGCATTTTAATCATAACTGATTTGTAAATGCACTACCTCCAGCCTTGATTCAAGGACTTAGTGCCAAAAGTTTAGCGTGAACACCTAGCACCAACTCAAAAAAAAAAAAAAAAAATCATGGTTGCACAATACAAAGTGCTGATCCAGTATAAGTCTGCTCTGCCATGTCTGGTTTGTTCAAAGCTTCTAAACATGAGAAGATTTTGTGATGGGTCAGATACTGTCCTCTTGTGTTAAACTTGGTTTAATGCTTATGTTACTTGTTATAGCTAAGTCAACAGTAGCAGTTTGTTGCTTACGCTGCATCTCAAGTATATCTATACAGTTGAGCAAACCAAGAGTACACAACTTATGTACTACCAATTGTGCAACCAACACCTCCACATACCATTCATCTCAAGGATGCAAGCGTGTCCTTATGGATCTACACATGTTCTAGTTAATAGGTACAGCTTGTATTGCTTTCTGGTTTTCATTATGAAAAACTGCATAGTCTTACATTGCAGTGAAACTGCTCTGTCCTCCAAAAGGGAGCATGTGTATTTTTGATACATACACACGAGGACAACAACCCACAGGTCCGATGTAGGTACGCTGCCACTGCACTGGATTACCTTTCAAAAAAGCTTCGATCCCTTCCCTCTGAGGAAAGTATTTGAAACGCCTAACCAAATCTGATGTTCCAACATATAAATAAGACAAAAAAGGTAAAACCTGATTAAAAAACTTCCTTGACGCCCTTCCTGTAACACTTCTCAATACAGGTTGTGCAGAATACTTCTAAGAGCTCCAGGCTAACAGCCACTGCAGCCAAAACCCTGCTCTTGGGCGCAAAATATAGATGGGATATTTGCACCAACTCCCCTGGTGATAAAAAGGTAATTTTGCATACTATGAGAAAATGCCACACACAGCACACATGTTAAGAGAGTCCACATTACCGAGAACAATTTCTTTAGCTGGCTGATAAAGCTTTCAAATGCAGTAATCACCCCTGAATCACTGAAGTCTTCACTCAGCATCTTGGAAAAAAATGCATCATCCACACTATCATCCATTTGCTGACCTAGGAGGAAGATTATGCCCAGTTAGTACCATGCTGGAGGGTTTAGTGGAACATAAACCCTCCTGCTACTGAAGGGTTTGTCATTCATGTGAACGACATTTGTTCTAGAGCTGGAATTTGAGTCTTGCTCTTCTAGAGCTCACAAGCAGGAGCGAAACTGCTCCAAAATGCATTAGGAAAGACTTGTTAGAAAGCAGCATGGAAGAAGAGGCACAATACTAACGAAACACAAAGAGCAACATATTTACAGATAATGTGGCAAAAAAACAGCACAGGGGTGGAGGGGAAGAGTCAGGCCACTGTTTTCCTGTGTTCTACTTGTTCATTGCAAGGAAAGCCTAACCCCATTCTGTTCAGAGTTAGCAGTGCTTTATAGTTACTTTGTCCATTATCTGCATGGCTTTTCCAGTTTCTTTTTTTTAATAGCTCTGGACAATCACTATTCAGAAAGACTAGAAAATGCAGACATTATTAAGTGGCTTCCCAAGTGGACTGTGGTTAGGGAACCCAAATTTCCTTATTCACAACTCTACATGCATGGCATCCAATGGCAGTGCTGCAATACGCACCTTCTGCTGCATTACTTTTAGAGAAGATACCCTCCCTACAAGTACCTCTTTCCAAACTTCCACATGACTATGATTTCTACCATCAAAAAAGAAAAGCTGAAAAGATTTAAACACTTCACCTTAATTGCCAGCCTGACTTTACCTGCTTGGATCTCTGCTTCCTTCTCTACTGAATCAAAATGTTTCCTTGATTTATAGGAAGTGTCAGATGACAAATGACTTGTTTCCCAACTGGAAAATTTAGGCTTTTTTATGACAGTGCCACTTAATATATCTAGAAAGAGAACAGAAGATGTTTCAGAAAACACCTGTACTTTCGCACGAGGTATATGTGGCAGTACCTACCAGTTACTCATGCAGAAAGCACCACTGGAATTACCAATGCTGCAGAAGAGCAGGCAACTTCACTTTAGGGCCTGGCATCACACTTACAGGACAGGATAAGACTTCACCAACAAATCTCTTCCCTCGCAAAAGCAGGCAACTAGACTGCCTAGTGCTATGCAGATAACTGGAAAGCTACCATATCTTAATCTTAAAGATAATTTCATTTCTTGGCCCACTAGTCTAACCATAAAAAAATCCTCTTGTCCAGCTTCTTCCCATTCTCTTTTCCAACCCAAGCTCACAATCTGTTTATGCTCATTTGTTCCTAAGGAATTTCAGCTGCTCCTTAAAAAAAAATAAATTTAAAAAATGCATAAATACGGAAGAGGAGAAAAACTAACCATACCCATAACAGTCTCCTTTTCTGCAACTTCATTAGAGTTACCATACAATTGCTTTTAACCCAGGAAAACCCTTAGGAACACAGTGAGGGAGGCTGCAGCCTGTATTTTAAGGAAAACCTACCCCCAAAAAATCATCCCTTTGTCTCACTGTCCACTTTTCTGAGCTCAGCAAGGTGTGTGGGTTTGACCAACCACCTCTCTGGAGTCTTCAGAGGGCAGGAAGGTGGTGGAGCCCAGGACAAGGGGACAGTCGGACCATGAGGAGCACCCTGAAGTAGATTTAGGGTTCACAGAGCAAGAGTTCCACTGCAGTCACAGACCACACCTGAAATTTCTGAACATAATGCTACTTATACCTTCATATGGTATCAACTCCTCTCCAACTCTAAGACTGTAAACAGTGATGAAAATTAAGTCCTCAGCACTTACCTTCCCCCCAAAATTAAGCAGATGTGTTGGTGCAGTGAAGGTATATTCTGCAGATACTGGACAGGTAAGAAGCATATTGGGAACATGAACACAGCCAGCTCGCAAGAAAGGGGATGCTTTTGTCCAAAACCAAAGCTTCAGTGACTCAGCCCACAGTCACAACAATAACTTTAAGACAGTCTCTCAGAACTACCTCACCATGAAGACTATTAGAATGAAGAGACCCCATTACTGTTCAACTTTCTTGGAGTTCGGTTCCTTCCAATCACACAGAGACTGTGCTGCATTTTTTAATTTGTTTGTGGAAGTTTGGTTTCATTTTTAAAAAGTCCCTAAGTGCCACTTACCTAAAAAAAGCTACAGCAGTAATAAGCATTAGTACAAGTCACCATTTACCAAATGCTTATAACAACAATCTACATCTATATTCTTAGGTATAAAGAAAGTCACTAATTTTCAAGGACACTTGTTTTTTAAACTGAAGTTGCACTGTACATTCAAATCATTAAAAATTAGTTTTTGTGTGCCTCTTGGGTCACTAGTTTGTAAATCCCCAGCTCTTAATAGCTACACTATGAGTTCCCCTGTGATCAAGGACAGGATTTAAGAGTTAGTGATGAATTCAAGAATGTATATAAAAGCATCTTACTGTAGTCTGTCATGATATACAAAACAGAAATAGAAGGTATTTCTTATGCAAAAATTATCTCAAAAACTCAGTGCTTATTTGTCTTTGAAAAAAAAAGACAACTTGGGCAACACTGATTTCTACTTTTGAACAACTCTTCCATGTTACCAAGACCAACAAACCTGAGTCCTTCCGCTTAACACTTTCTTCTTCTTTTGACAATTTGGCAGATGCATCGTGAAACTCCTAAGGAAAGAAGGAAAACAAAGAAGGTATCCACCCTGCACTGCAGACAAGCTGTCAGGGACTTGTCTAGTTATAGGAAGCAAAGCACATGATACATTGGGTTTAGATGAGAAGTAGCCCGACAGCAGATTAAAAGGAGTTTAAGTGCCATATACTGCACACCTGTGTGGCCGCCTCCTCATCACCAGAGTAGCCCTCGGCAGACACGTCAAGTAATAGCGGACTCCCTTTGAGCTCTTCTGAGAGCATTTCATCTGCACAAGAGATCAGCCAAACAACACAGGCAATAGAGGTTGAAACCTGTATTGACTAGAAACGTCAATTTAAATGACATACATAGAACAAAAGAAACCACCACCCTCTCCTTTATCTCTTCATGCAGGAAACAGATACTGGCTCAAACCCAGTCCAAAGGCTGTTTTATTTCCAGCTGTCAGTTAAATTCATTCCTTCACCTCTCATTAGCCCCAGCTAGTGTTCTCCCTGCTCAAGAGACTATCTACAAAAAATATCCAGCCCTCACAGCCATTACAAGAAATATGACAAAACAGAATGCTTATAGAAAAACATGATGGAAAAAGGCAAAATAAAAAAACACCAAAAACCCACCCAAAAAAGCACACACCCACACATATCAAAACAACTTTTCTAATGCATTGAAGAAGATTAAGAAAGAAATACCATCAAGATTCACTGTAGGTAAATTGTCTCCCTTGGGGCTGGATATGCTTTTTTTCTTTAGCATCTCTTTTTGAGCTCTTCGCTTTGATGCTCCCTGCTAAAACGAAACCAAGTCTAAGCATGCATTTTATTTAAACATTACTACAGAAGTAGGGTTTTGGGTTGGTGGGTTTGGGTTGGGGTTTTTTTTGGGGGGGGGGGGGGGTTGGTTGGTTTGGTTTTTAGAGCCACTAAGAGCAGATACACTTGAAATATGCCCAATATATTGATAGCTCTCTCCCACACTGAAGGAGTGTGATGCCCTGAAGTTCAACACATGCATAAGTTCTCCCTTTAGCCATTAGAGTTGTACAGTGGATGAAGTTTTTCATAAGCAGAATCAAAGAGACAACAGGTTTCCAGGGGAAAATAAAAGCTTTCAATTCAACTACCGGTTCTGGAGAGTTTTTTCCCAAAACTTTATTTATGTGGGGACCTTTCTGTAACATTTGATACACAGCATTTAATAGATGGGCACTAGAAAAGACTGGCATCGCTAAACTGTGTTTTATTTTGCTTGATGTACATCTGGTCCACTAATTCCCCCATCAGTATAACCCACGGTTAGTTTTCCCAGAGCTATAGCTGAAAGTAGAGAAGAACAGTGTGTGAACCAGGACTCAGCGCGAGCACAGGACTTAGAATAAAGGCCCTGAAATTTGCCAGCAAAAGGCGCAGATGAACACGAGCTTTCCCAAGGCACCGCAGAACAGAGGGCAGAGGACAGCATGGGGACACAGCCTGGTAGGACCCGGCTGGGGTCTCTGCAGGTATTTGCATAGGCAGCTCTAGCTCTTGGCAGGTCCCTAGAGCCAAATTAACTCCCGCGGAGTGACACTTGCGTCACCCAAGGCAGGTGTCACACCAAGCAATTCCTGCCCAGTTTTCTGTCTATCAAAGATAAATATTATTGTTTCAGAACAACATGCTTAGGGCTCATACACAGGTGTTTCTATGGAGTTTGCCATGTTTTCTTAAGACGACCTTGTTTTCTCACTCTCTAGTAGACCAATGCAGTCTCAGCAATATTTAGCAGACACATTTGTCCATCAGAACATTTGAGAAGAAAGATAACACCAGTTTATTTAATTCCCACTCATTTGCACATGTTTTGCATACATAATGTTTTTAAATCTGAGGCACCTAAGCTTGACACTTCCTTACCTTCTTTGTCTGGTAGTCACTGCCACTACTTGCAGAAGACACTGGAAGCACTGCAAGGAGAAAAGCTTACCAGGTTACTGACAACATAACCGCCTGCCTTACCCAGTTAAGGTTTGCATCATGGCTAACTCAGTTTTGAGTTTGGTTTTCTAGGCATTTACAAGAGAAAAATTCACAACCCTTGTGTTAAGCTTCAAAAAAACCCTTTCTAACAAAGCTAGATGCAGTGATGCAAAAATATACAGCTCACTGCATCCAGAGCAGTTGCCAAAAAAGGTGCAGACTCAGCAGCTTATCTGATGGTCCCCAAGTCCCAGCCAGGACACACAGGCTGGCACTGGAGTGAGAACAACAATTCCCATGGAAACACAGTATAAAGCATAATTTCTCCCTCAACCTTCTGTTGCTTCTTCATCCCTACAGAAACCGACAGCTACTTGAACAAGGCTCATTCTCCATGAAAGGGACAGAGACATTCCAACTCTTCCAGGGCAACTTAGTTGGAACTTGGAGGTCCCAGCAGCTGACACAGCCACGGAGCATGGCCGCAGGGGAGGTTTGCTATTGGTCAGGCTTGAGCAGAGAATGCCATCAGAGATCATCACATCTGATTTTGTAGATCACTCAGAGGACAACTGGCCCATAGGTGGATAAAAAGGGCAGCAGAGTGCCATGGTCTGCAAACCATGTGGTTTTTCAAGGTTTATTCCCCAAGTCAATTGTATTTCTGGAGACATGAGGAGTGGAAAGTTGTAGGCAGGAGGTATGGCAGCTCCAGAGAGATCTTCTCCTCTTGTGTTCAAAAGCACCAACACAGCCATCAGTTCAGCACCCATGGGCTCTTCAGCCCCATTACACAGAGGGCTGCACCCACACAGACATTTAGGTGCCCAATTTCCACCTGGGCCTTTGAACCCCACTCCAGAAAGGGGACAGGAGCCCAGTTCTTCAAGCGCAAGGGTGTGCGATGTACCTCCTCCTCCACAGGGCACCCATCGCTGCTGGCCTCGAGCCTGCTCTCTCCCACTCAGATCAGGACTCAGCCAAATCCTCCTTTCTCAAACCATCATCAGCATTTGCTTATCTGCAGTACAGTACATCGTGCATAACTACGTGTCAACAGGGCACCAAGCTTACCTTTTAATTTACTTCTCACCCTGGATCTTTTCCGGGTATAGTCAAGAGACTTTGGTAATGACTCTCTCTGAGCATCAAGGATCCAGCTTTTTTCACTCTGACCAGTGCTTGTATTTTCATTGTTGCTTTCAGAGAAAAGATGTTTCCTGTAATTGGACTAAAGACACTACTAAGAGTGAGTCCTGGTCATTCAGCTCCCTCCATCCACCAAAAAGCCCCCCCAGCCATTCCCTTTCATTTACTACCAAATTATTCCATCTCTTCCTCCCCGCAGTGCAGTACCTAAAGCATTTTAAGCCATGAAATCTGCCAAAACAGCAACAGCTGACTGTCAAACCAGCAGTATAAAAACAGTTAGAGGCAGATGCTTGCCCTTTGCCAACGTGGGGTTTACAGCACCCTCCATCCTCATCTCCCCCTCTCTCCTGCATCTGGATAAGACAGTTCTTGCAAGGAGGAAAGCCTCAGCACGCCCGAGCTGCAGCCAAGAGCACAGCGAGAAAAAACGAACAGACGTTCACTTGGTGGTCTGGCAGTACTGGTGCACCCTGAGCACCGCTTTCAGTAGCAACAAGCAGACTATTTTGAGGCTACCAGGCTCACGTTCCTCCACCTCTGCACTGGGTAAGCCTTAAACTTCAGCCTCTTTAAGGGTGCAACCGATTCCTACAGGCAGATACACGCAGCAGTCAAAGCACGCACAACCTACCGGCCTTCTCTTCAGCTTGTTTGATTCCTCGTTCTTGTTTTCCGTTTCATAATTCCTGCCAAGTAACCCATAAAGACCCAAGTTAGACTAGCAGATGCTGCAGCAGCACATCGCAGCAGTGCAGAAGCAGCACAGCCAAATAGCAATGGCAGGGCTCCTTCACAGATCAGCAAGACCACCAAACTATTAATGTGCAGTCATTAGCCAAGTTTTTCTCTGGTTGGTTTCTGAAAGTAGCAATCAGGGATACCTGAAATTCAGCACCTTTTAAAAGAAAACTTAGGCTACATGCTTAGAAGATGCAAGTCCCTAGCAGCTTGCTATAACTGGAGGTGACCAAAGAAAGGCAGAGAGTTTAAGTATTTTTCAAAAATTAAATCAGTAATTTAGGCAGATGATCAGGCAAGGGGGATGTTTAAGGGTTAAAGTCTTATTATTGTCAAAGTGGACAGGAGTCATTATTCTCTCTAGTCACTTTTATATTCTCAGCTACTGTTTAAATATCAGTATTGATAACATCCACAGATACTGGGGCAGCTAAGTGAGGAACTATTTTATCAGAAATATCACACAGCCTTTTTGATCCCAACTTAAAACAGTTTAACTAAGGCAATGAACTCTTCTTTCACACAGCAAAAGGTTCATAAATGGTGCATGTATAACCCTGTACCTCTGATTTTGTGAAGAAACTTTCTGGCCAAGAACCTTTCCTTTGGCTTCAGAGACCTAAAACAGAAGCAGGTATTTGCCTTAAAGTTTGATTACCCTGTAAAATAATCTACAAAATTAAAATGTATCAGGACTCAAAAAGGCTAGAGGAGGAATGGATTACAAGTCCTGCATGGAAATTCAACTTTTTTAATGGAGTGGGATTTGTTGATTGAAGCAGTGTCATAAAAGGACAAACTTTTGTCTTCTTATATGGAGTTACTTTCTCTTTTCCTTGCTTTATGAGTAATGCTCATTGTAAGCAATAATGTCATAAGAAGCGACATTTTAAGCACTAACACAGCTAGCAGCAGCGTGCTGTAAATGCAGCGCACAGTACCTGGACAGCCTTTGGACAGGGCTGCTGAAGCAGGGTTTTATGCTGACACCCAGTGGCAGTAGCAAGGACTGGACAGTGTCCAGCTTATAACAGGCATCTGGGATGTCCCATTAAGCACCCATCGCCTCTGAATTAAGAGGCAGCAGTGACAGCACCTGCACCAAGGAAGAGGTTGAAAGCCGAAGGGTTTGTACGAAGCCATCAGGAGCAAGTTTTCAGCTTCCTGGGAAAACCCACAGAGGTCAAAATTTCAAAGCAGAGCAACTAATTTTTATTCAATTTTTTCCTCACAGTTTGAAATATAAGCCAAGCTGAATTTCCAACAAGAGTTTTGCAATGACTGGCTTTAAACAGGGATTCCCAATGTGCCAAGTGTGGCTCAAAACAGATTTCAGTCTCTTCTGCTTTAGCCTAGGAGTACAAAGTGAAGCATGCTCAGCAATCTGCTTTCAATATTCATTAAAATGCAAACAGAAGTTGGCCTTCAATCACAAAGGTGTCCCACAGCCTCACTCAAGCAACAGCTCAAATTCCTATTGCAGTTGGGTTTATCATACAGTACTACCACAAGATTCAGAAAGTGATGAGCACTCTCTCCACTCCCCCAAAAATATTTCCATGTATAGCACCACACAGAAATACAGGAACCTCAGATTCCCAGTGGTTTTGCTGTAACAGCGTGTCCATCCTTACTGCATTTCTGCAGTAAGAGATGTGCCCTGCTTCAAGTTACTACTCTGTTACCCACTGGACTGGGACCTTAGCGCATCCCCTAACAGCTTCTCTCTCAACTTTACCTTTTCATGACTTGCAGAGTCCGAGTTCTCAAAGTCATAGATTTCCTTCCTGCAAGACAACATATATGTGGCAGTGACATACAATTGTGAAGAGTCAACCCTATAGAACTTCACTAAGAATATGGGGGCGGATAACATGGTTTGTTTCCAGCCCCCTCCCCTATGAACTCCATTGTACAGTAAACACTCAGATACTTTATATGCCTAAAAATGCTGCTTTCTCAGCTTCTAAAAAACCCACACTTGTTCCTTTCCTACTTAGTCTCTATTATTGTCTGTCTTGATTCTCACTCTTTCAACTGTAAATTTTTAAGAGAAATATTCAGAAGATACAAGTTAGCCTATCCCTGTTTATGCAGTGGACATTTTGTTCCCACATCACCAATAATAATAGTATGTGGTAGGAAGAAATCATGAATGGAAAGATAATTTCAGAAGCATTTAAAAGAAAAAAAGATCCATTTAATTCCCTTTTGAAAATTTTAACATTTAATGTTTGTTCTCTAATCACTTCACTGTATGTACCTAGATTTTGTTTTCATGTCTTTCAACATTTAAACTTAACTGTAGTTTTATTTCATTCTCCAATTCATAACTATTTTAAAAATCCTACAATTATTGCTCGAAGTACAATACACCCTTCCCTTCTTACTAGTGAAAAATAGGAAGACTAAAGAACTGAGCTCCTCGTTAAAGCTTCCTGAAGGAAAGAAACGCTCACTTTCAGGTGAAACACTAGAGGGAGCAGAATGACCAAACTAAGAAGTTCTTCTCTACCTCGAATTTCTACACTGCTGCTGCTGTTTTACAACCGGTATTTGCTGCATCAAGTTATTTGGTCTTAAAGCACAGAATGAGTAGGAATGATGAAGTCCTGCATCAAGTTTTCCCATTCTTATCTACAAGCGATCAAATAATTCATCTAAACACTTGGCTTTTGTTTTGGTTTTTTTTTAAGCAAGGAGTCAGTAGACTGAAGCAGGACACCCAAGGAAGCCCTGAAACAGCCCGAACCGCAGCAGAGATCCTCCCGTACAGTTCATTTGCTCTCCTGCCCAGCAGCAGACATTAACTCGCACACAACACTTGGCAGAGAGCACAGGAGGAGGATGCAACAAGACAGACTTCCAGTGCCTCAGGCTGCATACGGCCCTCAAATCCTTGAGTGCTTCTGCCCACAGTGCCACTAGCTTTGAACAGGAGCTGACCGATGCATGGTTGTGAGGGAAGGGGAAAAACTGAGAAGGAGACCATCCCGAAACTCTAGGATGCATGATACCAAAGAACTGGGACGATATCCAAAAAAGCTTAGGTATTTGTGAAAGAAGCTGCCACTCAACTCAATGAAAGGTGGGAGGATTATGGTTGGGTGGGGAAGAATGGAGAAGTCAACATCACATAGTATCAGAGGTGAGGGCATTTTTGGCAGACTAGAGTTAGCTTCTGGAGTCTTTATTGCTTTGGGGACCCAAAGGTTCCCACTGAGACAAGTTATGACCCTTCCTAACCTCCTGCTTGTTTTGCTGTCTGTTCTGTTCAGACAACCTACCCCGTGGGCACACCCTCACACATTTGTGCTAGAAATGGTCTAAAATCACCTGGTACACCAGACCCTGCATGGGCACAGGGCTCACGTGTCATACCTGCCTTCAGTCCTCTGCTTGGCCAAACTTTTTTTTCTGTTTCTCTTTTCCCAGGTAACATCCTCCTGAAAAGAAAAGAGTTGCAGGATCTAAACCCACAAATCTGCAAAATCACGTTCTTATCCTAGAGCCTGCTGAAAGCAGAGATAAAGCATGCCAGGAAACTCCATTCCTCCTATTGCAACAACTGTCCAGGTGCAACTGTTTTCTGCAGTTCTTTCCTACCAGAAAGTATGGGATGCTCAGAGATTAAATTGGGGGGCCAAGAGGGTGAGGATACAGAAAGAAGTAGTTCAAAAGCTTTGAATTCATTGTGCAGTGGACAAGTGTTACAAAACCGTTGAACTGTCAGTTAAAAAAAAAAAAATCTAAACCTAGTACCTGGAAGTATAAACCCAAAAACAAGTCTAAAATGTGAGTTCTTATATAAGCAAAGTACCTGCTCCAAATTAAACTTATTGCTTTGGGAATTTAATTTCTTTCATGTAGTGCATAAATTATTTTTTTTTATATACCTGGACACATCAATAGAAATTTCCAAGTGCTCAAGTCATCTAAAGAAACGTAACTACAGATGGCTCTCAGT
Source organism: Haliaeetus albicilla (assembly GCF_947461875.1). NCBI lineage: Eukaryota > Metazoa > Chordata > Aves > Accipitriformes > Accipitridae > Haliaeetus > Haliaeetus albicilla. The sequence continues at coordinate 17,718,250 of NC_091503.1, read as the reverse complement.
TACTTGTTAATTTACCCAAGTTGCAAGGTCCTATGCCAGGAGTACAGTGACAGATCTAGTGTAGGAGGATCATTAGAGCTCAGATGCAGAACTGAACAAACGTGTCTGTAGACTTCCAAGACTTGCTTCCTTTCAGAAAGCAAACCTTTGCTCTTGCAGACCATGCCTAAGTCTTGTGACATGCAAGTTTGTCCCATACAGGACCGGGCTGGTTGCCCACACGCTGTGCTCCTGGATACTATCAGCACACTGCTGCCAGGGGGTATATACACTAAACAAACAGCTGAGCTTGAATTACTTGGTTGGGCCACGCTAGAATAAGATTGGCAGCTGTTGACTCTACAGCTCGCTCCTGGTGCTAAATGGCACGTTACATCAGATATGACACTACATGGGCTCAGGACACTGCTCAAGGGCAGGAATGGGTCAACCCATCCAAGCTTTCTTCTGCAACTCCACCAGAGCATCTCTTCCCTGCCCCATGTCTCTTCACTCTGGTGGGCCTCAAGGTAAACATACCTTTGGCGTTGACTCCTCCATGGGTTCTTCTTCTAGGGGCTTCTCACTGGGGATGAGAGAACACGTGAGAGGAATGCAGTGCTGAGGGGCTGTTCATTTAAAGCCCAGAGAGTCAGTTTGTGGAGTACTAAGAGGAAAAAAAAAACTTGCACCAATCAGCATCAAAGCAGTGGTTTAAAAGGTATGTAGGGAAGAAAGCTAATCAATAGCTCTACAGAAGTCCAGCTCCTTAACTATAAGAAATGCTGTCCTGCAAAGCTCTGGGAAAAAGGTATTACTAAGTCCAAGGTGAACTCAAATTCACATGATCTTTCACAAAAGTCATGGTCCTCATTAGGAATAGCTACATATCTGGTGAGCTCTGTTTACACCGCTCAAATTAAGCTCTCTGTAATAGAGCTGTATGCTCATCTTTTATTTGGATTAAATCAACAATGAAAAAGTCACACCAAAGTAGCAGCCCAGCCAGTAACTAAACACCATTCTGCAACTGCAATGTGCAGTTACACTCTGAGCAACCAGCCTTGCTAGCCAGGGTGGCAAAACAGAATCTTTTTTTCCATTTAATAATTGATGGAATAAACCACAAAATCACACACATTAAAACCCCAGCAAGACATTTTGTCTGCGAGACACTCACCTATGCTTAGCTTTCATCCTTGGAGATGCAGTTTTGGACTTTCTTGCTGAAGGAAGCAAGGAAACTACAGCTTCACCCTCTGGAGCTTCTGTTAAACAATATCTGCTTTTGCTGTAAGGCCCACAAAAGCAGAGCCTTCACCCTGTCAGCTGGGTGACACTTAACTGGGTCAGATTTAAGGAACTGAAGGGAGCCATGCCTGACCTGAGGCTTGGTTAGCATCTTCCATGTTGGTCTGCCGGCTCACTGTAATCATGGTGACATCAGAGTTAACCATGTTCTGCTCGGAGACATGAAACCATAAACAGAACATGCATATGACCAGTAAAGAAGTGGAGTTTTTTTAGGAACAGATATTTTTCACTACTAGCCTGTGGCAACAGCTGGATGACAGATTCATCATTAGCCACACACAAAAACATTTTAGGCTGCATATAAGTGATACCACGAGCTTCTCGCTAAGAGCATCCCACCATCCCCTTATAAGAGGGAGTAAAATTTCTTCCTTCTTTTTAAAGCAGTTTTGCCAAAATTGCAGCTCTGGAGGCAAATATTTGGGCTGACTTCTCACCAATATAAGATGGAGTTTGAAAACATTGTTGAATGCGGGTACAAACTAGTTTTCTTTGAAAGGAGGTTTTAACCATACCTATAAAAAAAGCAGACTGGAGGAGGGGGAAAAGAGGCACGAGGACTGTTTCACCATACACCAAACACTTACTGGTATCGTGCCCGTTAACTCTTGGCTGTGCTGAGAGGCTAAGTTGTCTGATAGAGAGTCCATGTTCTCAGAGTTTGAAGGATCTTTCCTGCCCTGTGAATTGGCGGACTCGGGTATCGCTGCAGAACAGCACTGGGGTGAGAATGCGGTGGTAACTGAACACACACACACACACATTTCCTTTCCATTCTTACGCACATACATAAAAGCCTAACAGTACAACCTATTAGGTGCAAACATCTCAAGATCTCGTTTAATACAACAAAAACGTCAAACATCTCCAAATCACCTAGTAGAGAATTGCATTACTAAATAAACAGCATCTTGAGCCTACACCTTCTAAGCCCCTTGGACTGTATGAATATGCATAAGTTTATCATTTTATTGCTACCTTGACTCTTGGCTCTGGAAGGCACGGAACAACCCTTTTTGTCTGGCTAAAGCAACAGACCAGCGGGATCTTCCACCATCTCCATTTCCCTCCATTGAATCTCCACCAGGCACTGTAAAATTTGTTTCACTACAGATGAACTACACTTCTACTTCTTGATTGCTTTAAGCAGTAGTGCCCACCTTGTACCTCTGCGTGTGCTTCATGGTGGGCACTGATGAAGGAGCTTCTCCCTCACCTGCACCTCCAGAATCTGGGGGACTTCCATTCTAGCTCATTTTGGGTTGTAATGGAGGAAAATGAGAAGGACTACTGAAGAAGTTACCGTCTCAGACATTTAGAGCTGGAAGTAGTTCTTTCAGGTATTCACCTGGAAGAATCTGAAATGCACAGTGACTAAGTGGAATGTAAAAATTTGTTTTTAACATAGGCACAGAAGGAATGCTACCTAACCTAAGGGATCTTCAAACTTGTGATTAATTTTCTGAGATGGTGGGTGGTAGCAGTAGAAAGAGAGCTGCAAGTTCATTGTCTTAGAAGACCTGGAAAGATCTGTTAAGCAAGTTACACCAAGGAATGAACCATAACAAAAATCATCATTTTAAACACTGAAGTACAGCCAATTTTGCAGCAAGGACATATCCCAGCCTTCAAAGAGAAAAGATCACTATACAGAAAAAAGCCATCTCCTGAACAATTTGATACTGAAATTGAGCTGAGGAAACATTTCCTGTTTAAGGCAAATTTTGATCATGTGTGTCTTGCTTTTGTGCTGAACACAGCTTTTCCTCAAACTATGGGTCACAGCCTTGATGGGCATTTACAGAAGAACTTCAAGAAGGGTAGAGGGAAAGGAAGGAGCTACTTTATCTTCTCCCTCGGACAGGTGCTGGGCTTGGACCTTCCTTTGGGTCAGACACACAAGCATCATGCCTGTACTTCAGGCTCTGTGTTCCCTCAATATCTATCATATTTGGAACAAAACTGAACTCAGCCCAAGGATCCTGGAAGGAAACATCTTGCAGAAGATGTTCACCGGCAGCAGGGGAAGTGACACCATTTGATCACAGAAAATTCAATGTGCCCAACTCAAAGACATACGAAGCATTGGCTGTAGGCTGTTGAGAAGGAAATAATGGCTATTGCAGGTCCAGCTAAGAGCCTTTCCCACCACAAGGCATGCAGCGATATTTGTAGCTGGGGCACGCACAGAGACAGCCCCGTGGCACGAGGTATTTATTGCAGCGCCCACGACGCCTCTGCATACAGCAGTGGGTCCCCTCCTGCGAGAGGAGCTGTGCTGCTGCTCGGCTCTCTACAAACAGGGACTGCGGGTGAGCTTTTCTGCTGCCCCAGCTGCACTTCCACAACAGCTCCTGGCACCTTCAGGGCATCACCCGCTCTGTGTGGGGTAATGGGACTGGAGCACACCGTTCTGTCGCGTCACGTTGTCGGAAAGAAACAGAAGTCACTTCCCTGCAGGACGCCTTGGTAGAGGCTGCACCGCCACACACCCCGCCGTTGCACAGAGGAGAGCTCGGAGTGCCAAGGTGCAAGCACTGATCCATCAGAGGACCTGTGCTTCCACGGGCGCACGGATGCCACCATCCCCTCCTGCAGGGAATCTCCCACAGGCACCCGGATAGCGCAGCCAAACCGGCAGCCGTGCATGGGGCAAGCAAGGGAGGACAGCTGCGTGCATCCCACTGCACCGCAGCTGCAGGCGGAGGAATGCTGCCGCAGACTTTTTGCGTGTCAGAGGTCTGCCAGCAGCCGAGACGTGCCTTGCCAGGCTACCTGCCACGCGTGGATCCAGCCTCCATGAGCTGCTCCCCTGCCCCTGCAACCCCGGCAGCACATGGCCACCGTGCCCCGTCCTCACTCCCTGGGCTCGAGGGACTCGGCATCCCCCCCGAACACCAGTTACCAAGCTCATGAGGTAAGAACACTAGAAGATTGAGCTTGGGGGTTGCTTTGTGTTTTGTTGTTGGTTTTGGGGTTTTTTTGGTTTTGTTTTTTTTTAAATGTGGTTAACTGCAAGCTGTGGACTGCAAGTGAAGGTACTCATTTTAAAACTGAACAATTTAAATTTCATTAAATAAAATAATAATTAAAAAAAAAAATCACCTGCTTCATTCTGCCTGGCTTGCTTCCCAGCATGGGCAGACTTCTCTTCAGCCACATTTATCTGTTGGTGTGAATTAATCTCATGTGAAAGTGACCTTAAAAAAAGTAGAATCTTTATCTAGTAAAGTCAGCTACTTAGTAACATAACTAACAGTTAATCGCCAGCAACAAATCATTGGCAAACCATTGGATGCCAGTTGATTTGACCATTTGGAAACGTCTCCGCTCCTGCAAGGATAAGTGACAGCCGCTATGCTATGGCTATTTACTGTCATGTAAGGTTTTCTGCAAACCCCATGGTCTGTGGATGAATCACAAGTATAAAAAAACCAACCATATTAATATTTACCAAAAAAACCCCACACACACATCCCCCATGTTTTCACATCAGCTTATAAAAAACTTGTAAAAGTAGTCTACTTTTAATCTAGAAGTAGCATTTACAAAGTCAGTCTAAGATTTGTGTTTTGCAGCATCCCTTTTCTCTTCTCCAGGTTCTTGTGTCATCCTGTGCTATGTAAAACTTTGAGCTAATGTAAGAGAACATTTATACTTCAAGTTATGCAATTAAATGCCATAGGCTTTATTTCCTACTTCAGAAACTCAGCAAAAATAATCATATCACACTGAATTGATTAACAAACCAGTCTAACCTTCCAGCTTCTAAACCATAAATTTGAGTCCCCTGAAACTTCTTTCATGAAGTCTCTAATCTCTCTTTCAGACCAAAGCAAAGAACATCTATATGGAGAGTCACAAATCCTCAAAGGGAAGACATGTATATAACTAACAGACATTGAAAAAAAAGCAGCACAACACCAAAAAACTCACTGAATGTTTTTGCCCAGTATATATCAAGTAAAATATAGTTTAGAAGAGAAAAAACCTCATACTAAGAGCTCACCATTTTTTCATCTCCCAGGACTTTTCTAAGTATACTTAAGATTTCAAACTTAGCACTGAAAGATATTTTGATTTTTGTTGCTTCTGTTTTGTTAAGAGTAGCAGGAATCTTCATGTAAATTTTAACAGTCTTTTCTCCATCACCCTCTGCATAAAAAAAAAAGGCAGTTAAATCTGTTTTAGAGCAAGACATTCAGCCTATCACCACAAAAACATTTGAATAAGTGTTTGGGTTTGTTTTAAAACAATCTCTTTTACATCTTGCCCATGCATTTCCAGTTACTCTGTTCACCCATTTCTTTTTCATTGGATCTAGATAGATGATTATGCCATTCCCCAGCACATCTATAAACTGACCCCTCAACACGTCCTGCTTGGGTCAGAAGGGTAGGGTACTGTGCTAAATGGGCCCACAGAGTGTCCAACAAGCAGAGGTGGTGCAAGGTGATGATCCAAGGGCACGACAGGGAGCGGGGAGAAGACACAGGACCCCTCTTTGGTGATGGTGACGTTTTAGGTTGGCTCCATGTGTCTTGTGGACCCACAGCCAAACAGAGGATTATGCTGGTTGGAAAACCTTACCCTTCAGGCTGTAACCGCTGACTGCTTCTTTCGACAGCCTCACAGAGTCCCAAAGAGCACCCTTCGAAAACCAGAGCCACCGCATCAGAAGGGCTGAGCGAGCACCCGCTGCGTTAGGCTGACACAAGGCCACGTGGGCTTTGCTGTTACCTCGTTACTGTCCACATAGAAAGTCACACTTTGGCTACCGGTGTTGAAGTCGATCCAGAATTCCTCCAGCTTCTCATCCGATGGCTTCTTCACCTGGGGAAGCACAACAGCAGTGCTGCCATTCCCAGAAAAAAAACACAACTGCCGTCTCATTCGCAGTTCTCTTTAACAGGATGAAATTGGAAAAAGTTGTCCTACGTATGTATGTACACATCCCTTACAGAAATAAGAGCTGGGATCAACCTGTGAGCTGCCAGCCTACCGCTCACCCAACCATACCCACAAAGTCAGACGTGGCTCTACATCAGCCAAGGGAAAGGCAATACATAAAGGCTCGCATGTTTGTGGTAGGAAAGAGTCCATGAAAGTCTTCTGTGTTTCTGAGCACTTGCAATAACCAGTAGTAGTGAAACCAGCTTCCATCGACTTGGTTTTGATTTGGTATAACTGTCAGGAACAGTGCCACAAGTACATTTACTTAAAGACCAGTAAAGCAATCTGCAGGATCTATAGCTGCAACCATGACCTCTCCTACACGGGCATCAGGCTAATCTTGCTTTCTGGCAGTCTGGGAGCAGCTCTGCCAGAGGAATCAGAGTTGTCCTGCCCTCCTGTTTCTTTTTAGAGATCTCTCTTCTGTCATCACCATGAAGAGAAGCACTGCCTTTATCATTTGGCTGATACAAAAGCAAAGTCAGCAGCAGTAAGTTGGGAGCTACGTGACAAACAAGCAAACTTTCCAGCTAGAATGGAAGGTTACACTCTACACGCCAGAAAATTAAGCTCTTTAATGAAAAACAGGTAGAAAAAAAAACCCAAAAAACTTATACCACAGAAAGTACATTTAAACAGCGATAACACACTGTAAGGAAGGTGTCACAGTGTTAAGGACTATTACCTCATCCGTGTCAGCAAAAGCAGATATGCAAGGAAATGAATAGACTCTGGAAGAAAAGCAGACTTCTCATGATACATTCAACATCACAGTCCAACTTTATGAGAGATAAAATTATTAAGACTGGTTACTAATCTTATTGTTCAAAAAAATTAATAATTCCTAGAGGTAAATTAAGGAGGAAAAACTAGGAGAAGCTTAGAGAATACAGTATTTTAGTAGTGATGCATTGTCTTCATTGATTTTACTTTCAAAAGAACAACCATTAAAATAAGATCTTTTTCTTAAGAACTTAATTATTCACGTGTGATGTAATTTTTTTTTTTAATATAACCCAAGTCAGTTTACAATCCTAGTGTCCCCCCCCCCCCCCCGCAGTAACAATTGCACCAGTTTATTCTGTTGGTTCACAGCTTACCTTCTTTCATCCCCAAGCCTTTCATTTAGCAGGTTAAGAAATTTTCTGCAGTCCTTCAAGACAAATGACATCTTATTAAAAATCAGGCTATATTTCCTTTGCAAGGAGTTATTCTGTTGGGCTGTGTAACCTCTATTCCAGCCATAAGCTTTTAACTAGTCAGAGCCACTGGGGAAGAAACACTCAGGTTGCTACAAAAGGTTGAACCCAACTTTATGACCAGCAAGCCACCAAACATAAACCACAAAGATGAACATATTTATGCTTTAGATGTAAAATAACTTGTAAATAAGAGCTATTCTAATAATACACCATTTTATATTTGCCAGATTAAAAAAAAAAACACAACAAACCACCACCATCTACAAATAACTAAATAACTTTGTGCATTTATAAAATCCGTTTTGTAGGAACTTCTTACAAGGACATCCTGACTGAACTCAACCAAAACTAGCCCCCATACAGACTCGTCAAGTATGTTGTTTTCAAAATAAGGACCCTCACCGTCTCAAATTCTCTATCCTTGATCTCTCTGAAAGCTTCAGCAAGATAGTTATCTTCAAACCAGTGGTGAACAAGGTCATCCCGCCATTTTTTTGTCATTAACCTACAAAGTGCTTCTGAAAGGGCAACTTGAAGGTCATAATCTATGTGGTAAACATAAGCACAGGATAAATATCACCCCCCAGCACAACAGAGGGTTATAGCATCGCTACTCTTGCTTGCGCTTATATACTACACAGCCGTATTTTCAGCTAGCTTCAGTTTCACCCAGGAAAACAGCAGAGGGGGTAACAGCTGAGGATGCTCCCCCGGCTCGGCGCGGTCGAGGTGCGGAGCCCTGCTAACCACGACACATGCGTGCCTTGGGAGAGGTTCTTGGGGATCAGAGTGAAGCCTCGTCACTAACTCACTGGGATTAAGTTAGTTTCACATACCACAGTAACACCCTAGAAAGTGTTATTGCTAAGAGAAAACAAAAAAGATTTCACTCAAGAGGCTATAAACCTTATTAATTGAAGTTTGTCCACGTTGTGGCAAAGTAGTTAAAATTTATTTTTTAAAGACTAACAGCCAGCATACTTTATAAACACGTTCATAAAGCTGATCCAATCACCTTTCTACATACATCAATTTAGCTTTTCTTATTAGTTAATAGGAATTACTAATACTAACCAGAAAGAACTACTGCATTGTTGCTTCTAACAATTTTTGTTTAATACTTTCTTAAAGTACCATCTGATTTTCCTCCCCCAAAATCAAGTCTCAGCAAGGAAATAATTTAAATTATAATTCATCTATAAGAAAAAAGCAGATGAAGTAAAGCCAGAGAACCCCAGCTTCATAAGAATAACCACTAAATACTTCTTACCACCAACCTCCAGTATAGTTTTTGCAATGTCTTTCCTGAAACAACATAATGCAATGAGTTAAAGTGGAAATAGCTTTAACTCTCGTTGCAAGGAGACTGTGTTTAGCTACAGGAGTCAGAGGGAAAACGACTTACGTGAGTGAGCACATCTCCTCAGACAGAGGGAATTTCTTTCTCTCCTCCCGTGGAACACTGTCAAGTATAGAGTTGAGGGTCCTTAAAGCCTTTCCCCCCACAGAAGGGGCAGAAAAGGAAGGGAAATAGTTCAGTAACGTATTTTTCACGTTTTGTATCTAATGACACACACTTGTGCGTGCACGTGTCTAATTTTTCTTCTCCTGCTAGGAGACTTACCTCCTGCCGCAGAGCGCAGCAAATATTTGCTTCTGTTACTAGATGCCCTAGTTCAGGTAAAAATAAATTCACCAGCTCTTTCTTCCCTAGAAAAATCATTTGAAAAGTTACAGCTAGCAATGGGCTGGTGCCCATATAAAAGATAGTTGAAGCAACTGCAGTTTGTTGTGTTGAAGGAGTAAAAATATCCCAGCTATGGATTCATTTGAAAACAAAGCTTCCAACCACCTAATCCTAGACAGAAAAGGGAACTGGCAACTTCTCTAAAAAAAAAAGCTCCACATACTTTACTGCTGACCTGGGTAACTATTTAAATAGGTACAGAAAGAAGCTACTTAGGAACCACAAGAGATAAATCCGTAATATACAGCTTTTGTCAAAGTCAACAGAGCAAACCACTAGAGTATTAACCAAAAGATGCTCGTGCCCATTCTGCTCCCACTAGAATAAGCTCAAGTTACCCACCCCACAATGTAATGCTTCATTTTTACGTTACTTGTGAGCCTGGATATCTGGGCACACAGATACTTGCTCTTTCCGAAAGCACCTGCTCCCCTGCCCTAATGGAAAGCCAGCTGCAGCCACAGACAAAAATCTTGCTGCTGAAGTGAATGAGACAGACAGACATCCCTCTGCTTCATTAGGATGGCTGAAGGAGTTACCATGTTATTCTGCAGAGGTGGTTGCCTTCAGCAAGGGAATAACATCTGAAGCCAGTATGAATAGATGTGCAAGGGCAGATGGTCTAGCCTGAAATTCCTTTCAGAAGCACCACTTACTCTGACCAAGTGAAATACTTGATGCCGACCGTTTAAACAAAATACCACACCTAGATTTTTTTTTTTCCCAGCATATTCAAAACAAGCAAAGAGAAACAATAAAAGGTTTTGTGCTCTGATGTAAACGTTAATGAAAATTAACTGGAGAGAAATCAGCAGGAGGATTTAAAGAAAACATTGAAGAAAGGAGGAGGAGGTAGGGAGTGGAGAGGAGAAGAGGAAGGCGATAGAGTTCAAGCAGAATTAAGAAATGTGCTCCCGAGACTGAGATTCAGGATATCAAGGAATAGAAGGAAAAAAAAAAAAAAATACTGACCTTCATTACTGCACTTGCAAATCACCTGATGGAAAAAGTAAAGGAAGCCTTCGTTAACACACCACAACCCAAGAACAGCAGTACTCAAAGCGCTGAGGTGTTTATGCCCCCACCATCACAGCTTTCAGGGACTAAATACCATAAAACATTAGTGTACCCACATCAGGAAAAGCAAGGCCACCTGATACAGGTATGCCACATATGGTCACCCCAATCATACAGGTTGGCTTTGTGCAGGGAGGGCAAAGGGAGTGAAGCACCCAGTTCCCCCAGGGATTCCAGCAGCGCTCCAGAGTGCGGTGCCCTCAGGTTCCCTGGAAAACCCGCATCGCTTCGTTACTTTTATTGCACATATGGGCCTGTGTAAAAACATATTTTCTGTTTACACACTACAGTACTAGATATCATAACATATGATATCTGAAGAGTGTTAAAGTCCATTGAGGAAAATTAAAAATAATAATTTTAAAAAAACACAACAAATAAAGAAACACTTCATCCTCCACAGCGAAAGCATATGGAAGAAACGGACCAGGAAGACAAAGAAATCAAATTTTGACAAAAAAATAATTTACAGAGTATTTCATATAATTTCAGTGTGGTTGTTAGAGAAAGAAGAAAATTCTATTTTACTCAAATATCTTTTATGACTCTTTTTAGGAGACTTGATAAGTATTCAAATAAATTCTGATGCACAGAGTGGCACAGTTCCAGTAAGCTACAGACAAGACTGGGAGAACAGCTCAGGGAAAGAAGCTGAAAGTATTCTTCCTACTGAAAATCTACATCACCAGGCCTCCAATACCTTTAAAGTTATGAATAATTAAAATAGAAACCTAAATGAGAATTGTAAGCAGTTCAGGTTATTCTTTACAAGTAAATCAGCCATTTCAAACACCACAGGAACACATCGCCGGGACCACCTTGGCAAACACATTTGCACATAAGGTGCAGCTCAGCAGCAGTAACTTGAGTTTTTAAACAAGGGCTTCGGCACAGAAGCTTTTGTTTACAGAACACATCAGAACTTCTTGCATGTTTTCCTGAAAAAGCAAACACTTGGCTTCATCTTAGAAAATGAGAAAACGCTGCAGCCCTGTGCAGCCTCACGGCAGCTTCTCCCAGGTGTGTCAAATCTCAGCCTAACGCCAGCCCGTCCACACCACCTGAGCTGTGTCCCAGGCTCAGTCCTAGGGCACAAGGTCTCATAACTATTTATTTTTTAACAGAAAAATGTTTGTGAACAACAGCTTTCTTATCCAATAAAGGCAACCCTTCTTCCCCTTTAATGCACGTACATACCAGTGCAGCATCAAAGAAGTCTTCAAGAAGTAACATCAAAAATTTATTCTCGTTTGGGTCGATGAGGATCACAAAAGCTCTTGCTCTTTCAAACCAAGATACCAGGTAAAAGTTAAAAGAATCAGTTAAAACCTGGGAAGAACAGTTAATAGTCCTTAAACTAGATATATCTGCAGGAAAACTTACACACATAGACAGGTTTTTTTAGTCCTTGAACTTGAGTCATGTATTGTGTCAAAAGCCACACGGCATTAAGGAGCTCAAATTTTGCTAGGAGGACATGAAAAGTGCCGCTCTCGCACCCACTCAGCAGGACTTACCCCCCCTTCCCTCCCCAGCCCTCCCTTCTCATCTCAAGGCACCCACTCGTGGTGCTCAGACCTCTCGGACACAACGCACGCTGCTAGTGGCACCGAAACTGCTATGGAAATTTCTAGAGGATATCATTTCACAGTGAAATAATGTTATAAAAATTCATCAAGCTTTTTCAAAGTCATTATTTTAATACTTTGTGTTTCTAAACATATTGCACAGCAGCACACACCTATGGCTAGCTAGAACTCTACACTTCCCTGGAGGTACAGAGCTCAGATTGGTGAAACTTTATTAATAATATCTCCATGCAGGAATTTTGAACAACAGTATCCCCCAAAAGCATAATTACAAGGCAAGATTACAACATTTTGGACCGAGGACGCCTTGGTACAACTTTGCTAACAGTGAGCAAGTGTTAACTGTTCCCTCCTAGCTATGCTAGGTCCAGGTATTACCCATCTTCAGCACAAGTGCATTTCTGCTACTACAAGTATCACCAGCTGAAATCAGTACTGTGCCAGAAGATAAAATGCAATTGCAGATTAAATGCAGCTGGTTTACTATGTATTTAGAAAGGGACCATCATAAAGAGTATTATCAGCTTTTTAAAATTGTAAAACCACAAACGGCTCATCAATTCTATTACTAAAACTGTATTTTGCTGGAGCATTTAGAAATTCTGTATCATTTCACAAATGGGACCCACCAAAACTCATCCTCTCCTTCCATTGCCAGCTTTAAAAAAAAAAACAAACCACAAACCCATTAAGCCAGGTAATAAGTGAAGCCGTGATGTTAGCTGCTGTACTGAAAGTAATGCAATGAAATTAAGCATTTTCTCCCACTCAGCTCATGCAATAAACTAAAAAAATATTTTGTTTCTGCATGGCCAACAAGCCATCCTCTAGTTCTCACTTCCTTGGAGTTCTTTTCCCACTGCAGGCAACCTTAAATCACATTAGTAAATTGTATACAGTGTTATACTCATCTTTGCTACCAGTCCTTGCTCAATAAACAAATTCGTCCCTTCTTGAAGATCACTTTTAAAGTAGAGTTGAATACATTTCAGCATCAGCGAAACGTTCTGGAATTCATTCTTGTCCAGCTCCTAGAGAAACACAGAGCGCTGTGCTTCATTAGTCTGATAACCATAGTGCTGGGCATTAAGATGGTTAAGATTATTTATGGTACTCGCCTTTCTCAGTGCTTTGTCTAGCTGGTTGAAGAGAGACTTGCTGTATTTCTGGGGAGGCTCTATTTCTCTCTCTTCAAGCAGTTCACTTATTTTCTCAAACCCCTTCCCTTTGAAAGCATCAATGAGAAGCGATTCCAGCTGCAGAGGGAGGGGAAGCAAACAACTAACAAGTGAAATAAGGGGGCATTTAGATTGTTACAGCACTGATTATGAGAAAATACTTGCAATGCTATTTTAAAAGTTGTAGGGTTTTTGCTTATTGATTTTTACTTAATTTGTTTCTCTGCTTTCATTTTACTGTTACATCTGAAAGTGAAGCATCAGTCTTAATCTTCAAAAGAGGCAGGACCTTTGAAATCGAGTAATCTTAAGGGATACTGAACAAGTAAATAAGCAACTCCTTTAGTCCACTCAGGTTGTAATTCTTACCGTGTCCCACAACTATTACAGTCGTTACTTCCCACTTACTAAAGAAAAAATTAAGGGGTCTGCTGCACTGCCCACACTACATTAAATTACTAAAAATTCTAGGTTGTACCCTATCCATTTAAGAATACACCTTTCAACATATACATAACTATTTGTAAGATAAAGCAAAGGATGCGTTTAGAAGATATTTACATAGTCTTCTGCCCTGGCTGCCGTGTTGCCGTTCACCTCTGTATTCCGTTCTTTGTTTTTTTCTTCCTTTAAAAAGAAAAGGGAAAGACAGCTGCTCTTTTCTGCCCCAAAACTGAAGACCGGTCGGTTTACCCACCCTCTCTCTCCCAAAAAGCTGATTTTTCCCTCCTTATTTCCTAAGAAGAGTTCCAAAGCCACCCCACGCTTCCAGCCCAAAGGTTTTATGGAAGCCGTAGGGGAGCCCCACGGGGGATCACGCCGTGCGTGGGTCCCCCCCGCGGGGAGCGGCGCTTACCTGGGCCATGGTGCGGGAGAGGCAGGGGGGGCTCCGGCGGCCCTGGGGCTTCTTCACCCCCTCCCCACGACCCTCGCACGACCGTGACCGGCTGCTGCTGGATACACCCGCGTTTGGGGCGAAGGGGAGACGCTCGTCAGCGTTTCCCACGGCTCCCCCTTCCTCAGCAAACCTAACTCCGTCCCCAGCCCTTAGAGGGGGAAAAGGAAAAAAAAAAAAAAAAAAGAATTGGGGAGGGAAGGCAGGTTCCGCACTAAAAAGCCACACCTGTGGGGTGGCTCGGAGGGGACCCCCCAGCACCCAGGTCCGAGCGGGGGGGGTGGAAAAGATGAAGCCCAACAGCTGGGGGGGGGGGGGGTGTCACGGCCACGGCCGGCGGTTTTTTGCTACAGGTTGGTTTTTTTTCTTTATTTTGCACGACTGAGGGTAAAGTTCAGCAAATTTTTAGAGGGGGCCAGAGGAGGTGGAAGCGAATGGGAAAATTCTTCAGAACAGGTGGGATCGCTTAAAGGATTATTACAGCACTAGGCGTTCAACGGGTTTGTATCTATAATATTACGCGTGCTTTAATTTTTTTCGTTCTGCTGCTTAGAGCTAAAAGCAAACTCCCCCCCTCCAAAAAAAAAAAAAAATCGGCTATCTCTTCCTAAAAGAAGGTAGCAAAAAATGCTACTTGTAACTTTCTAATAAGTTAAAATATGCTGATCAACAAGAAGCCGATGACTCCAGCTTTGTATTTTAAACCTCGTGTCACGGAGCACAGCGCGAAGGGAGAACGTGCCTTAAAGCGTTATTAACGCTTAATTAGTTCATATCTAAATCTAAAGAGCAGGTGTGCGCGTGCATTTAAGGAGGAGCAGGCTACTTGCCCCATCCCCCTGACACCCTCCGGGGGGGTTCAAGCCACAGACAGCTCCGACCCCCGCTCGAAACCCAACGTGAGGGGCAGAGGTGCGTGTCCCCCCACCCCGGCACCGGGAGGGGCAGAACCCCGCCAGACCCTCCTCAAATTCGTAAAGGTCACTTTCCCCAGTGTTGGGAGGGATTGGAGCAAGACACACGTACCCCCCCTCCATCTCCAGGTAACCGGAGCGGAGCCCGCTCGGGGGCCGGCGCTGCTGCCCCGCCTGGGGGCCGGCCGGGAGCCCCCCGCCCCGGCGGCGTCCCCACCACTTAAAAAAGCCGGAGTCGTCGCCCGCCGCTGCCCCCCGGCATGAAGCTCACCTGGGACATCAACGACCCCAAGCTGCCGCAGGTACCGGGGGGGGGTGGTAGAAAAAAAATCCCCGGCCAGCTATAACGCGGGGCCAGGGGGGGAAAACCTTCCCCCTGAGCAAAACTTCGTTTTGTGGCCAGTTTCTTTCTCCTGTAGCTTGCCAAATATAATTCTATGGGTTATGAGGGCCTGTAGTAGTCCTTGGAAAGCTTATAATAAAAATTCAGATTTGATACGCAACTTTGGGCCAGGTGTGTATGCTTTTCTAAACCAATCTTTAACTCCAGTGTTTGGCTAGTTTCCTTCTCCCTCATTCCCCGTTTAAAGAAATGTTGAAGAGAAGCTTGGATTGACTATTTTCTGCTAATACAATTTGAGCTATCTAAATGTTTCATTGGTTTGTTGATGTGACTTTTTTTTGTCAATGCACATTTCACTTTTTTCTAGTTGTGAGCTCTGAATGCATTTTTAACTCACATCTTTTTTTAAAAGAGTTTATTTAATTTTACAGAGCCCATGCAATTACAGAATAGCTTAACACTGTAAATGCTGGTAGTTTACCTGCATTCACTGGGATTGCTCACTTGTGGTGTATATATATGTTAAATGAGTGTTACAGGAACTCTTTACTTGCACTGTAAATACTTGGAGTTTAAAATCTTGGTCGTTCTTTCTTTGTTCTGGTAACTATATTTTGGTAAGGAACTCCAGAAAGCCAGTGAAATGCAAATTGAAATGTTCTTTCTTTGAACCACTGTGCATATATTGGAAGTATATTTGCAATGGCAATTTTTTTTATTTCAATTTTTTTGGCGGAAGCCTTATTCAACTCTTATTCGATGACCTTTAAGAAACCATTCCTTAGCTAAAACTTCTAGTTTCCATCCTGCAGGTGCATGGTCCTACAAGGAGGAGAACTTAATAGCACATGTGAGCAGGATAACTTCTGTCCTGTCTGTGCGACTGGTAGATCAGTCAGTATGTTCTGGTAACAAGGCTGATCTCTTACGGCTGGGTAACCTCACTGCAAAGAGGCATCTGTGACAACAGACCATGTTATTATGATCATGATGCAAAAGAGGAAAGGATCCTGATTTTTCTTTTGAGACGTGGAAGCTCAGACTGCCTTTCCCCTTTTATAGAGCATTTCTAAATAAGCCATTCTTTCAGTATTTCTTTTTCTGCTGCTTGGGTGGGCATAGAAAAGCCCTTTTTCCTCATTACGTATTGTGTAACAGGGCAAAACCGCGGGGCCGCGATACCCTGCTAATACTCTCTTGCTTTTCCTCGCTGCCTTGCCCCCCCACCCCCTGCTGCAGGAGCCCAAGCACTTCGATGCCTTCCAGGAATGGCCCGACGGCTACGTGCGGCTCATCTACTCCAGCGAGGAGAAGAACGCCCAGAGACACCTCAGCGGCTGGGCCATGCGCAACACCAACAACCACAACTGCCAGATCCTCAAGAAGTCCTGCCTGGGGGTGGTGGTGTGTGCCAGGAGCTGCGCTCTGCCCGACGGAGCCAGGCTGCAGCTTCGCCCCGCCATATGCGACAAGGCTCGGCAGAAGCAGCAAAGTGAGGGGTGCTCGGGGAGAGTCGGGATGCCCAAGGGACCCCGTTTCTTTCAGCTGGGCTTGATTTCTAAACTGGGATCACCCTTGCTTGCGTGCGGACTAAGGCATAATTGCAAAGGCTGTGATGAATACATTTATTCCCAAGTTTCATCAATGTCTGTCTGTAAATACTTAAGGGGAAAAGTACCTAAAATCCTTTAACTCATTAGCATTTATATCGGGTATGCCGCTCTAGTTCATACTGTTCAGTTATGCTTGGCAGTCGATGTTGGGTTTCCTTGAACATCATATTTTAACCTGAATTTCAGCGAAGTGATCATATCGCTCTCGAGCTCTGTTTTACTCTCAGACAACATCCTCGCCTTTAACTAGCGTCTTCAGTAGTTTCTTTCTCTCTATTCGCAGAGAAAGCCTGCCCAAACTGTAACTCAGCCCTTGAGCTGATTCCTTGCCGAGGACACAGTGGCTATCCAGTCACTAACTTCTGGAGGCTTGATGGCAAAGCAATATTTTTCCAGGTAAAAAGCATGCATACATGTGTGCACACACATAGATGAGTTATATCTATATAGAGAGAGGTAGTTCTCTGTATCTTCCCCCCGCCTTTTTCTTTTTGTCACACTGAGCATGGTGAGCACGGTGGAGTTCTGGTCCATGACTGAATTCTTCTGTAGTGCCAACATGGCAAGTACAAATAATAACATTTGGCTGTCTTTTTAAACACAGTACTTGAGAGTTAACTATATTCAGTTTTAACTGTAACATCATTATTGATGTAAAATTGTCCTGTTTACAGTACACAAATATGAACAAAAACATTGTCCTGCGCCCTGGTGTGTCTGACAACTGAATCTCACTGAGGACCTAGTATTTATTTCCTATTAAAATAAATGGGGAAAGAAAATCCTTACTTAAATTGCACAAGTTGAAATGTGAAAATTCTATTTCATCTGAAAATAATCTTTGAATTTTAAGAGGTTTTAAAAACTTGCCAGAAAAAAAAGGAAATTCAGAAAGCTAAAATCTGAAATTTCATGTTGTTCTTTTTTAGCAACATATTAGGACAAGAATTTCACAAAAAGCTTCTGTTCTATGAGACTACATTCTTTGCTGCTGGATGATTTTTTTTTTTTCCCCTGACCCACACTTCAGTGAATTCTGTTCTCCAGTCAGTAAATGGAAGCAAACCAGCCACATTCCCAAATTCTCACCTGCATTATTATAATTATTATTAAGATATTATCTTACAGACATGTGAAAACTGAAGATCTTTACCATCAAAATAGTTGATAAATCCTCGCTTATAAGTTAATTTCTATTTGAGAAATGGCAGCATTTTAAAAGCAATTTTAAGTTTCCTACTTTACACTAGGGACTATACGTAGGTCCATTCAGGGGAATGTAACAGGTAAGGACATGTAGGATATATTGTTTCAGCACATATCAGTATAGCTTTGGATACATAGATCTGCATATCCACAGATGCTTCAATAGCAGAGCATCTTTGGATGGCTTTCCAGGATATACTTTTCAGTCCCATTCAAGAAGTTTATTGTTTGTAGCATAGCAAGTATTTGTCATCTGGTGGCATGAAACCTCTTTAAAGACTATTTATACTGTTTTAGCGGTGGCTGTTATAAAGCAGAACTGAGATCCTGGATTGCAGAAAACCAACCAAACTAAATTCATAATATTCCCCCCCACCCCTTGTCTCTAATTAGCTACTCCTGAATGTCACAAACATAGGTAACACCTTTGCTCCTTCATCAGCTCTGCAGTCCTCACTGACTTCTCCCTCACTTTTTCCTTCCTACCTGCCTGCAAATAATGATTTATTATTTTTACATTTAATCCTTCCTTGTTGTTTAGTTTCTCCTCCTTGTTCTCCTGTGCCAAACCACAGACGACGCTGTGGCGACCTCTCATTCTACTTATTGCATTTTCTCTTCTCTTACCCCCTTCCAGTTCACATCTAATTCTTCGTTAATCCTAATTTAGGCTAAAGGAGTCCATGACCACCCCAGGCCAGAGAGTAAATTGGAGGCAGAGGCAAGACGAAGTGCAATTAAGAAGCAAATGTCCTCTTTTCACCATTCCCAGAAAAAGAGACCTCTAAACTCAGAGGTAAGTCAAAGTCATTAGTCAGTTAAAAAGGTGTCACAAGTAAAGGTTTTAGACAATTTAAAAGGTGTCATAAGCAAGTATTGGGGATCCCAGGGCAAAACAAAGCTTTACACTGCACTACATCTGTTCATTTGGGGCTGAAATGAGCAATAGCACAAGTGTTGAGACATATATGTGCGTGGGTGTGGTATGGATTCCCAAATCTCAAAGATCTACTTGTCCTCGTCAGGCAGGAAGGTACCACGACAGCGGCGGTTATACCGATAACCTACAGAATCTGCCATGCATGGATGGCCCAGAAAGGGTCAGTAGCATCACAGACACCAACTTTTCGATTCCAGCCCAGTCTTACCCTTTGCTGCAAAACGCTGACTTCTACAAAACGTCTTATGACTCAGCCAGCTTCCAAGAGGACCAGCTATCGCCCTACCCAAAGTGCCCCAATCCAAGGATCTATGTGCCCAGGCCATGCAGCTATGAGTTTGGGGTTCCTACCTTTATAAGCTCTAGCCCTTACCCAACGTTTTACAAAGATCTGACGAATGCTGCCATCGACGCAGACCCCCTCAGCTTGAACGGATCTCACTACAATGCTGTGACCGTCCACGATAAGAGCTTTGATAACGCTGGCAGACATTATGGGCTGAAACCAGCTTGGGGGAAAACTGGCAGTGGAGACCGGAGCGACTATGGACAGATGCAAACGAGCGCTAACCACCCTTATTACAGTGGGGACTACCCCTGCAGGTACGGTCCCAGCCCCTCTCCCATAGCCCCGCCATTGCAAACGGTCATCACAACCACCACCAAGGTGTCCTACCAGGCCTACAAGCCATCTGCGCTGAAATACAGCGACGACCTCTGCGATATGAAAAATCTTCAGAGCTATACCCAGATGGCAGAAAACGTCTCGGGTGCAATCTATTCAGGGATGAAGATTCAGGAAGACTTTGGGATGATAAAGTCAGCATTGCTCTACCAGCATGACCCAGTCACCACAAAGTCCAAACCAGCTGAGAGCGTGGAGACCTATCGGTATGGGCCACCGCTCGGAAACAACTATCCTGAGCACGAAGGTCAGACTTTAAGGTTTGAGAGTGCGGAATATTGACTAAATGTTGTCTAAATGGCACATACTTGCAAATGAGAAAATACATTCCTGTGCTGACTGTGCGCATGCTAAGCCCGGTGGTTTGGGATTTGAGGAGATGTGAGGAAGCAGTACATCATGATAGCTTAACCCCCAAAAGTGCTTGTCTGGAGCTATGCTGGATGACGTATATTTTGCAGATGATTTCAAGCCAGCCCCACCTAATCTCTAAAATGGCATGAGGAGCTGAGCCCCAAACACATCTGGGAGAAGGCAAGGTGGAGACATAGCACCTCTGGAAGTCAATAGCCTCCTCTGACGGCAGGTGTGATCTGCTTATAGCCACAACTCCTGCCAGATGTCTCAAGCTTTGAGAGAAAACGCTCCATCTGTAAGAAAGAAAATGCTTACCAGGTGATGGGGAAAAAAGATGTAGGAAGGCAGCTATAGATTATAGTCAACTGAACAAATGACAAAATGAAAGAAATAAAAGAAATGAAAGCAAGACAATTTGCAGAATAATTCACCTGAATGGTCCATTCACCTGCCATAACCCATTTGATGGATGGAAAGACCAGCTAAGCTTCTCTGAACTGAGAAATGAAAAACCTACATGCCGACTTTGTGTTGCTTTTTGATTCCCTGCATCAAGAGTAGAGACTGTCCAGCCTTTCTAGGCAAAAAGGAAAGCCCAGGCATAGCCCCACTGCCACTGAGAACCGACCCCCTGCAACACTCGACCTGGAGGCAAGAAGGGTAAGGTGACCCCCACCAAGCATGCCTGGCATCGTGTGGGTGTCAGGGTTACGTATATGGTCCTGAAAACAGTTTGCAATGAAATTGCTTGTTGTCTGAAAGGGTCTGGCGCACTGGTCAGACCAATACTGCACAGGTATCGCTGCAGAAATGCACTTTACCCACAAATACAACTCCATCCTGTCTAAAAATGGAACATCCTAGCTGCTTAGCAGTACGGGTCAGTGTTGAACGCACCTTCCCTGGTTGCCCTTCTGCACTGCATCTCCATTAGATCTTTTTCCTTCCTCCAAGGGACTTCTAGTCATTTTTCTCTCTGCTATCGTAACTCTCCATGACAGCATTGTTCTCCTGGAAATGAAGCAACCAACAAACTGAGAGGTCAGAAAACAAAATCTCCAGACACACTTAGCTAAACAAAGTAAAACATAGGGACTTGCATCCCCAGATTCTTAGCTAATTGAACTAATTCTCCATTAGGCCAGGAAGAAGAAGAAACAGAGGGGTACCGCTGGCTTAAAACTTAGGCATTTTGAAAGCTGCCTAGTACTGGGGAATGGAACCTGTACCCAAACCATGTGTGCTGAGCAATGGAGCTTTATAGGCACAGGGGATTGGCCAGGGTTACAAAATTTCTTCTTTTTATTAAGTTACCATGTATCTTTAACTTTTTGGACACTTTTTTTTAAAAAAATCTGGTTTATGTTTATATTTTTGCTATGTTTTGAGTAATGGTATGGTACTGTACCCTTTCAATAAACATGAAATCATGGTTGAAAACGAAGTACTATGTAAACTAATGTGAGCAGCAGGCTAGTTGGCTTCAACACACAGAACCTTGTTACGCTATCATCAAACTGGTAAACAAATCTTACTTGCAAAGCACAGTGTACAAATACCTGAGTTTTTAAAATCATTATTTCTGCTGTAGCTTATTTTCTTTCTGTTTGTATTTTTTATCAAAACAATGTATGCAGTCTGATATGTGAAATTGAGCCCCACAGGAATTTAGCTAATAGCATTCTGTTTCTGCACTGGATTGTTCAGCATTTTAAAAATTCAAGCCATGTGAAGCTGGAATTTACAAAAAGACTAAATGAATTAATCTGCAGCATGTTTACCTTGTCTTTTAGGCTATTTGCTGTATACCTCATTTGGCTTTTGTTAAACTCTTATGGCAATTTGTCTACCAGGTGTTCTAAATTACTGACAAGAGCATTCAGGTGAGCAGCCTCAGTTTGATAGTTAGTGCATACAGTAAACAAAAAAAAAGAAAAAAGTTACCACTCAGACTGATGCAAAGCTTTAGAGTTTAGGAATATATAACACTATGCCCTGAGATTTCTCATCTGTACTCCAAATCATATTGAGGTGTTTGGTGTGTAGAATAAAAAATAAGATTTACAGCCTTCTAAGCTTAAAAGAAAAAGAAACATGTTGGAGGGGAATAAGGCCAAACAAAATGACTAAAAAGTCTGGAACGATTCAGAGCAGACACAAAAGTCAAAATTTTAAAGCTGTAAATTGCTCCAATTTATATTAACTTTAGAGGAGTTAGACAACCACAACTCAAGGTTCAAGTGTATTAAAAGATTCAGACAAGCTGTGGGGGTTTTGTGCTGTTAATATTGCTGGTATGAAAGTTGTCATTGTAGCTGTATGCTTAAATTGTTATGCTATGCTCTTAAACATAGCTGTTTAAGGAGAACTTCGTACATCAATTAAAATGCAGCCAATTGTGTTAAGATGCTACTTTTTGGGTGTGGACTTATTCCTAATAAACTTAACAACTGTTTAAGCGCAGTAAAAAGCTACAGTAGCTATTACCTCACCGCATCATCTGTAACACTAGAACAAATAAAACCACTCCAAATGTTATTACAGTCTTTCTTCACTTTGCTCCTTTTCACGCATGAGTGTCTGGGACAAGGTATCTGTGCGTTACCTTTTTCAGATAAAAGATCAGATGGATAAAGGCTAGTGTTGCACATAATTTTCTCTCCAAAATATAGAAATGTAAAGGCAATGTGAGCTTCTGTAACAAAAAAGCTGAAATTGAAAGCCTCCTTGTTTGTTTCTATAGCTGCAGAATTGACTTTAAAAGCATGTTTCTCAAGCAAAGCAGCCTCCTGAAGAAAGGTGTGCTCCCTTCAGTCCCTGAGTAAGCATCTTCTCTTCCATTAGCCATCCCCTTCAAGCGTGGCTTCTGGTCCTGCCTTGAGCACATGAGAGGAGCCCCTTGCCAGCCCGCATCCTGTACTGCGGCAGACACCTTCATCTGAAAAATTCCAGTTGTTATGGCCAGCTCACAGAGGGATGGGGGGAAAAGGCACTTTCAAACCTTGGCCACCTGTGGCTCCGGCTTCACATGGGCTACAAGGGCCCTACTGAGGTAAAGTACCATCTGTCCCCACGCAGAGGCTGCCCTTTGTACCAAAATAGCAGCCTCTTAATGGCAAAGTTTAAAAGCCCAAGTGTTGAATGGATGCCTCCCAGAGACAAAAGGCCGTGTGACAATGTTTTTCAACCGCGTACCCACCGAACACAGCCATATATCGTGCATCTGACGGGTGCAATTACACATGGGCATCATTTTGTGGTCCCATCTCCTCGTGCTGGGAGGACAGAGCCTGGCGCGCTGTCCCGCGCCGCGGCCACGTGTGTCCACCCAGTCCTGCCAAAGATCTCCGGTGAGAGTCTGAGCAACTCGCTCAGCCCATGCTCCACTTCAAAAAGCAGGTTACCTCTGGGCTTTTCAAATACACTAAATGCTATAAACAAGGCATGCAGAAACTTGGCTGGTTTGGGCTTTCTGAGCTTGAAGTAGTTGGTCTCCTCATTTTGGGGTACAGACTATCATCTTTAAAGACAGAGGCAAGCTTTCCTCCGAGCTCTGCGGGTGGAAACCAGAGGTATTCCACAGACACTGATGATGCAACAGAACAGAATATGATTTCTGAGACTGGTTGGGGCTTTTTCCTGGGGATTTTCTGCGATTTTTTTCTGGATTTCTAGGGTTTTTCTTTGTGGCTTTTTTGGGGAAGCTCTCTAGTACAACCGAGCTCCTCCCATTCACAAAAGTAGATCGTGTTTCCTGAGAGACACCATTTAGCAGGATGCACAATGCATTTCTAGAGATGCATTTAGGAAAGTTCATGTCATTCCCACACTTATCAGTAGCAATTACATGCAGATAAAAAGGGGACAACTGGGATATTTAATGTTGGAGTAATTCCTCCCAACACACAGAGTGAGAAGTTAGTCCAGGCCTGTTAAAACGCCTCTGCCTGAGAAGTAACGAGACCAGTGTACGGTGATATCCCATGTCTGGATAACTGCCTTCGGTGTTCTAGCTGAGTAAAGTAAATATCTGCCTGACACTCACAAGCAAGGGGAGGGTGAACCAGTTACAGTTTATGTAGCACTACAGTTGGGATTGTGCAAAACAAAGAATGCATTTCAACAGGACACCTCTGTGGGCTCACAAGAGTCCATATGCAACAGGAAGATCGGTGGGATGATACAGGTGCAAATAAGTATCGCACAGAAACATCGCTCATTTGGCTTAAACTCACTCAAACAAACAGGAACCAAATGAAGTTTACACAGCCCCTATTAGCTTCAACGTGCATGCTGGCACTTGTGATGGCATTTGGGAGAAGCCAGTTTCAGGTACTTAGGCTGGCATTTGAGCAAAGCATCAACACCTTTAAGGGCCACAGCCAAAGAAGGTTCTTTCAACAGAAAATTAGCAGTGGATCTGCTCATGTTGTTGTGTAAAACGAGCAGGGAAGCAGGTGCATGAGGATGTTCTCGGAGGTCCTTTCGCAAGGCTCACAAACACGGCTGCAGTTCCTGGGTCTTTTTGTTCCAGCCTGTTGCCTTTCCTTTGGTTTCCTGGTTCATAGCAAGAGCACAGCATGGCACCTCTCTCCTGTCGTTATGACAAAATGAAGTGTTAAGTGACTGGGTTGCAGTGCTCGTCCTGCAACTCCGCACCATGTTGCAGTTTGGCTTAAACACTGGCAAGTGCTGTCTACAAGCCTTTCTGTCTTCACACGCGTGAAACGCTGGGGAGTGTTACAGAAAGTACCAACAATTGACAGACACAGGGTCCCCATAACAGAATTTAGACTTAAGTGTTGCACCTGTGCAAAACTAATACTGAAATTATTTAAACATCAGACCCCTTGCTTGTGCCAGATCTCTCATAAGGGGCTGTAATTAGACTAGAAATGCCGCAGGAGCAACCACGAACATTGTTCTAGGGCCTTCCCAGATAAGAGCGCTAAAGCAGCTGTACCTTCCTTCCCTTCCACCGTCTAATCGCCTTGGAGAAGGGATTACAGTTACACAAACCAGTCTTACAGGCCACATAACACTCAGGCACGCAAGCCTGGCAAGGTCCCAGGAAGCCTCTCGTTAGCCCCACGGCCCTGCAGGGGAAGGTAGCCGGGGGGTTATCTGTGGAAATTGGCTGGCAGCACCAGAGGAGGAGGAGGGAGCCCGTCACTGGGCAAGAAGGGCAGCCGTGGGACGAGGCTAAGCTGAGGAGAGGGAGAGGAAAGGACACGAGGGCAGGGAGGGGACATCACACCGTTTCCACTGACGGGGGAGAGGTACTTCCACGCACGTAAGGTATGCATGTCACAGTAGCGTTCAAACACATCCTTACAGCTGAAGGCATGGTTCAGTGCTTCGCTACGTATGATCAACTCCTCTTGAATCGCTGCCTGAATTCTGCCCGTGTGGATGATGGTACCTTCTCCCTTCTCACGTCCAGGTCTCACCTTTGAACTTCCATTTTACCCGGGAGGCACCTCTGATGTTTTATTTCAATAAAGGAAATGGGCATATTCTGTTTCAGAAAATATACTGTTCTTTTCTTGTGCTTTCATTTCAGCAAACTACGTGTGAGTGGTCGAATCCTTTGGATTCCAGAAAACCGATTCCCATAGCCCCACGTTCCACCCAGTTGACTTGAGGTAGAACCAATTAATCTGTCAACAGTGCTTAAACCATCACAAAGTTACCACACCAGTTAATGAGGATGGGAGCTGGGGGCAGGGGGGGAAAGGTGTAATTAAGACAGCTTCCCGTTTTTGCTCAGCAAGCCTGAGCTGCCAGCTTGGTGAAGCAGATATGAATCTGAATTTCTAAAACAATTTCCTGCCTTTCCCTCCATGGTGCCACTAGTAGTTACCGTGCTAAAAAGATCTCCTTTTCTTGCCTGTCGCTCTCAAAAACGTTAAAAAACAGGAAGTTGAAATTAATGTTGGGAATTGAAGGTTAAAATGAGACTTCACTGCCAAAACTACTCTCTGACTCAGACGCTAAATATGCAATTTTTATTAACCATGCCTCCTGTACACACTGGAGAAGTGTGGGTTACAAAGGTCTGAGAAGAAACTTCACGATTATTTTTATAACAGAAACGCATATATTTTAGAGTACGTATAGCATTCGAAGTTCCCCCTGCATCAGTATTAGCAATGTGCATTTTAATAAATTGCTTACAATAAATGATTAAACAAAAAAACAAACCATCAGGGAAAAAGTAACTTCGGACTTCGTTACCGCCGTGAATATTACAGATAGGGATTTCCGTACAAATCCCGAGTACGCGGCGGCTCAGCTGGTGGCTTTACTTAACACGTAATTACCGTTACGGTGAACAGCGACAGTTATGATCGAGGTGACGATCTCGTGTTATCACGGTGCCACCTTCAGGACACGGGTGTCGTGGCTCCCGCCGTCAGGCGCAGCCCCTCTTGCGCACCCGGCGCTTCCCCACGCCGTTTTGGCTTGTCACCGCCTTCCCCCCGCTCTGCTGCGCGGCTCTTGCCCCCCCACCCCGCGCACACCCAGAGCCCCCCGTGTCCTCCACCCACGCTCCCACGCACCCACCCCCGCCCCGCGCTCCCCTCCCCCGCCACGTGACCGGGGCCGGAGGGGCGGGGCCACCGGCAGGCCCCTCCCTCCCCCCCTCGGCCCCGGCGCCGTCGCCCCGGCGACGAGGCGGAGCGGGCCCGGCGGCGGTTGGGCGGGCGGGCCGGGGTCTCGGCCTTCCCGGCTGGCACCGCAGTGAGTGGGCGGCCGCGCTCGGGGATTCGGCGGCGGGCGAAGCGGTTGGGTCTCCAGAGGGGGCGGCGGGCGTCCGCGTCGCCCGGGGTCGGGCGGTTTGGGGCGGTCCCGGGGCGCCACCGGGCTGAAGGGAGCGGCCGGGGTGCGTCGTCCGTCCCTGAAGAGGACGGCTTCTGGCAGCCCCCAGGCTGACCGGTCGCTAGCGGCCTATCCCCCGCGTGTGTGAGGAGCTAGCCCGCTCTGTCGTGCTGGGCTCGGGAGCGAGAGGGGGCTCCGGATCGGTGGAGGCTGGGATCCCGCCTGCTGTGGCTCCAGTAGGGCAGGTCCGGGCCTTGAAATGTTCAGGGTAAATGAGAGGAGGTGAATTTTTATTTATGAGAGACAGGGTGAAACTGCCAGGCCAGGCGGTCTTGAGTTTCGTAGCCTGAGAGGAAAGCTGCGCTCCCCTTGCCACCGTGAGCGTGTCTGAAGGAAGGTAACTGCACGCTCGTGAGAGGTAACCGAATGTCGTCAGGTGAAACGAAAATTGGCGTGGAAATGGGCATTTGTGGAAACTTACAGCGGTGCGGAGGTGTTGAAAGATGAGTAGTCTGTGTTCCTTCTGGACACCGCCCAAGGCTGGAGACTTGAAAGTCTGGCAGCAGGTCTCCCCGAAACCATTACTGTCCTGAAACTGGCCGTACCGCTCGTTGTACTGCGGGAAGAGGTTTTGCGGGGTGGGAAGAGGTAACCTTGCTGGCACGGAGCAGCGGCACGGGCGGGTCACTGTTAAGAAACATCCTGAAAAAGTTGGTGTGGGTCATTTTGGTTCGAAGCCAAGGCTTGTTTGGAACAACATGAGGGAAAATACTTCCAGCAAACTGGAGTTCCTGCTTTTTGATATGCCCCATCCTGAATGCCCGATACAAATAAGTAAAACAACATTGTAGACTTCTGAAGAGACTTTTTAAAAAAACGTATCTACGGCATTATATTTGAAAGTACAAATATTTATTGCCATGTTGTTAACTTCTTGCTTGCAGCTGAGCAGTCATGCTTTTAAATAACCACTGGTCTTTGATTAGAGTAATGGATTTGTAGTTAATCTCGAGAACTGGATCCACCTGTCATGGACCTGATTACTGTCAGCTTTAGTAACATACAGTCACTACAAAGCAGGTTCTTGTAGCAACATTTGTTTGTTGGTTTGTGGCTGTGGGTTTAACTTCTAAAATTTGTATCGGCATACATTCTGTAGTGTGCAATACTGCCAGTTTGGATCATTGAGAGTAGTGCCATGCTCTGTGAACGGTTTTGGTGATTTCAGCAGTTACTGTAAACAGGTTGGTGAAATTGGGCTGTGTTTTGCTTATCTGTGTGGGAGGTCTTTATCAGGTCATATATCCTAGTTTGTATTTTAATTTGAGAGTAGCCTACTTAGCAGGCAAATGTAAAACTTTTGGTAATGCATAATACTGTACAGCAGAAATGCAGATGATTTGCTGTTATTTGTTACATTTTGAAACGTAATTCAGGCATCTAAAATAATTTAAAATTGTTGCTAGTGCTTAAAATAAAACACCAGTAATATAGTAAAAGTGAAAATTTGCTTAAGTCATTTAGTACTTGTTCAGCTTCTCTAAATTTCCACAAATTACTAGATTCTTTCAAGTTATTGTATTTTGTCCTCTATTTGCCCCCTGCTTTAATCCTCCCTTAATCCTGTGTGAAGACATTATGGACAGTCTGTCATTAAGAGTATAAAACAAGCTGTTGTTTACAGTAGGATTTCTCTTTTCAGTTTGGTAGTTGACTATTATGACAATTTTACATTTTAGAGCTTCATATCACTGAGGAAATAATATCATATAAGCTTTAGGATGGGAAAGGCCACTTCACAGGCTTGCATTAACCAGAAAAGCTAGATTGAGCCCTTGTTTTTCCCTGGGTTGGTACAAAAGAGAAAACTGAACTGCAAATTTGAAAAAAAAATAAGACACCACAGAGAAAAAGTTGCACACCTGAGCTGGGTATGTGTGGTGCCAAGTACAAAGTGTGCCAAAGTCTGTTGTAGTGAAACATGAATCTCTAGGGCATTTATGTTCTAACTCATCATGCTCTGTAATTCCAGTAAAAGCGAAAGAAGCCCCTGACCCTGATGCCACACCAGGCTGATAAATGCAAGTACTTGGCAGCCTCATTTATTCTAATATTGGTGGACGGTGGCGGTTAGTGTCTTGCAGGATCCAGTGCTGAACTTCTTGGGCAACAAACCTCTGCCACCCTCCAGCATTTCCTACGGACTACTGCATGCCATAGCACTGCCGTAAAATTGACTGTTTATTTGTTCGCAGAAATCTTATCAATTTTTTTAGATACTTCTGTACGAAGGATGAATTCTCTAAAAAGTTGGAGAAGAGCTTTGAGTTAAGTGTGATACCTGCAGTCCTTTTTTTCACTGCATGTGGTTAGTTTTCAGTTGATGATGTCTCACTCTATGAGTTCTCTTGGTGATCAAGACAAGTCAAGACAAGAAAAACAGAGGTTTTCATCTTGGTATTTTGGTTCACTTTGTTAGAGAGCAAAAGGCTGGCATGAAATGCATGTGAGTTCTCCAAATTTTTAACGTATGTAACTCTAGCAGTTCAGGCCAGGGCCATCTTTGGCAGATATTGCTGAATCCCCTCTGAAAATGATGTCTTAAACAATGTACAATGATATTTGTTGAAACAGAGAAACGCAGGCACCCAAATCCTGTTACATTTAACTTCACTTCTTGTTATGTGCCTATGTGTACTTAGATGCAAAATGCATACACAGTTTATCTTTGCTGATGCTTTAGATGCAGATGCTGTGTTGTAAAATGTGTATTAGAATACTTTCAGGAAGTGTTTGGTTTGTTTTTTTAATATATATATGAAACTAACAACTGATAACTTGCAAGATGTAGTATGTATCTTAACTTGGCATAAACACTTGATCATCTGCTTGTTACTGGAGTCAACAAATAGTCTTGTTGAAGAAATGGCATTATTCAAGATAGTAAAGACTAGAGTGCATGCAGGCACTTTGGGGAATAAGATATAAAGCTGAATTCTGAGAAAAACAATAGGCCTAAATATATGAAAGTCCAATTTAAAACCCAGTCATAATTTGAATTGTCTATGATTGTTACTTTTTGTTAAATCTGTTTTTTAGCTTTGTTACGGAATCCGCTATCAACCAGTGATCTTATTTTAGTGTAGCGATGGCTTTTGGGGGGGGGATGAATAAAAACTTCTTTATATTTTTCACTGCCAAACTGGTGGTTGTCTGGTACAAAGTTTATAAATTGAGATGTCCACTAGGTCACTTGTTATTGGCATCTTGACAGCTGATGTAAGATTCCTCCCTGGTAATAGAGGCAGCAGTGAGTAACAAGGTACATGTTACGACTCCTCCACGGAAGCAGCATTTTAAGTAATAACACCTTAGAAACATTGGTGTATTGTCCACGCAGATGTTTCCTTTACACAGCAGGCTAGTCTACTTGAGAATGCTGCGTTCACACTCGTAAGAGGCCAATTTTATTGGTGAATTTTGCCAAGCCTGTGAATCTCAGGCCTGAGGCTTGTAACCAGCTGAATTTGAGTTTGTTAATCTGTTTGGACAGTCTCACCAGCCTGTAGCTAATTCAGGCATAAGGATAAGGACTATGGATTTGCATGCTGAATTCTGCATCTCCTATAGAGGTAGGCTGACAATAGATGCCAGTTGATTTGAGCTTGATTCTCCAGTCCCTGCTTACTCTAACCCTAATTTCTAGACTAGGCACCTTCTGTGGTTTGAAGGATTTAAAGGAACTAGTTATATTGAAGTGTTCTATTTAAAGAACACATATGGATCTGGGGGTTGTTGTTGTTAGATACAAATAGTAGAGTGTCTCCTTCCTAAAATATTGTAAAATTACATATTTCCCTTTTTTCTTTTTCTTTTTTTTTTTTAAAGGATCTATGTGAGAATGACCATGTTCTTCTGTCGCTTAAACTTTATATCTGGATCTCAAACTAGCTGTAATTTGAAGGAGACTCGTGAATATCCTGCTCCGTTATGAGAAGACATTCATCAACATAAAACAGTCTGGAAGAAGATTTCTCTAAGAAAATCAAAGAGTATAGAATCCTTTAATAAAACAGAAGACATTTAGAATTCATAAACTTTTGGCTATCCAGGTCTCAAAACCAAAATGAACCGTTACACAATCATGAAACAACTAGGTGATGGCACCTATGGCAGTGTGTTGATGGGGAAGAGCAATGAGTCAGGAGAACTTGTGGCTATCAAAAGGTATGCAACATCTAAATTCAGTAAAGGTACTTGCAAAAGCTTAAAGATTCTCACTTTTAACTTTGTTGTCTGCCGTCTGTGTATAATAGAAGAAAATTTCCCTTTTCTTTTTAAGGAAATCAACATAACAAAATTAATTTTTTTAATTAAGATGCTTAACAAGGTGATCGTGGGTCAGACTTCAGCTAACAGATCAATAGAGACACACATCAGTTTGTCTAAGTTACTGATTTATCTTGGCTTATAAAATTGCATGCTGCTTTTGTTCAGTTCAGACATGCTTCCTTCTAAAAATGTTGTCAGACTAACACCAAAGGAAAAGCAAAACTGAATGTGCAGTTGATTAATTAGGGAGTTTTATTTATACAAATTGTAAGAATTTGAAATACCTTCCTACACCCCGCCCCCAAATCTTTTTAGGTACTGCATTAAGTTTCAGATATTGCTACAATGATAACTACGAAGTAACAGTATGGTCAGCTAAATAAAGGCTGTCTCCTTGGGTCTAATGAAGTTGTGTTGTGCGTAATCGTCAGCATTGTCATACTTGCCTAAAAAGATTATTACAAAACAACAAGAATTGTATGAGAGGAGTGGGGAAGTTCTCCTTGTATTCCTACAGAATTGCAAGCAGGATGTAAAGTGCAAGTTGAAATACCAGAAATTCTATGTGCTGAGATTTTTTTTTTTTTTTTACTCCATATATGGATTTACTGCAGAAAGATAATTGTAACATAATTGACTGACTTTTGTTTTAAGGATTTCTGAGAATTTCAGGTTTCTCCATATACTGCTAGTACCGTTACCTAAGTTAATAATACTAATCTAAGTTTAAAAAAAAATACTCTGCAATTGATTATTTTCATTATTTTTAGGCAAAAGGAACAACATTTTGTGGGAAGTGTTTTTCATTCTCATGATTTCAGGATTTGGAATTCTTTTGTGTGATTTTTAAGTTTGGGATTTGAGGGGGGACAGTTTTGGTTGAAGATGCGTTTATTTTAAATTAAAATCTTGGGTTTAAATCTCTTCACTCTAGGCACTAGAACTTCACAGAAACACAGCAAATAACGACATTCACAACCCTGTCCCAAGATCTGAGCAACACCGAATATCCGTGTGTTTATCTGCTCATGACTTATAAATAAATGTATTACACTGTTAGATATAATGATTAGTTTAGAGACTGGTGTGTATATATAGAGAGAGTATTGCTTGAAAAAATGAAACCTTTTTCATTTGGTATTTAATACCTTGGAAGAGGTTTGTAAAAATGACTGATCAAGTCAGGTGCTTAATTATAATGTTAAGCAGTCAAAATAAGCAGATTTCAAAAATATAATTTTCTCATTTTCCTAGAACGTGCAACTTGGGCACAAAGAGGTGATTTTTCTGCTTTGAAATAGCCATGTTTTATGTGCAATGTCACTGTTGCTTTCCTTGTTATTAAGAGCACAATTCAAATGATACAAAGGGATTTTGTGTCCCTGATATTTTTATAAATACCTTGGAGTATCATGGTCTCTCTGGCTAACTACTCCTCTAAAAATATGTTTGCAGTGATTAAGCATCAAACACTTAAATTTCTAGCAATTCTAAGAGTTGAGGTTTTTTTTAATTATGTTGCTGATGGGTATTCTGGAACGTTTTAAATTGAGTTTAATACAGCTAATGCTCCACTTGGAAAATGACATGTTGAGATTTTTTTGTTCTAAAAGCATTCTGTACTGCTCACTGAAAATACTTTATCTTGGACTTGTATTTCAGAATGAAAAGAAAGTTCTATTCATGGGATGAATGTATGAATTTGAGAGAAGTCAAGGTAAAGTGGTGAACACACCACATTTAAAAATAAGTGTCTGGTTAGGTTTGCATGAAGGAAAAGGGCATCTACAATATCTGAGCATAAGGCCAGACTCTGTGAACTCTTTAAATGGGGGTGACAGATTCCACAAAACCATGAGCTGCTGACACTCCTAGACCTCCTGCTGCTTTGTGGAATATCCCACTATTCTCAAGCAGTGGCCATGTCTCATAGCCAAGCCTCTTGGCTTTGAGAGAAGATAAAGAAATTGATTTTGTGTGTGCGTGTGTGTTTTTCCATCTTGCTCTTTCATTTTAATGGCAGATTTCTACATGTATATCCAGTCCTTATATCCTGTATTTGGGGCATTTGTAGAAAGCACTGGGAGTTTTGGCTAGCCAAATGATAGAATAACACTTGAATTCCTGGGCTTAAATTCCAAGTCATCCCATCAGGCATCTGATTCTCTGTCTATACAAAACTCCCTGTCAAAGGAGTTGGGTATCCATAATTTAGGTTTGACTTACTGGAGATTGCACATAATCAGTATCTCCAAAAAGAACTCCTGTAAGAGAATCCTTGTTCATGAAAGTTTCATAACAAAAAAATTGCTGGGTTTTCTTATTCAGTTCTGTGAGCAAGAGCTGTTACAGCTTCAGCACTGTCTTTCATTGTAGGGAATTAGGTTTTTGTGTTAATCTTCACCCCAGCTATGATGTAAACCCTAGAAATAGATGTTTTAAACTACTATTTATATTGTTGCTGCTTTTATTTTGAAATTAATTTAAAATACTATTTTGTTGTTCTTTGAAATGGAGATTACAAGATAAATATGGACTATCAGATGGACGTGTTTTGTAAATTCTGTGCTAGAAACTTTTACATGTTAAAAACCTAGTTCTGATAAGGAATCAAAGTCACTGTCGAGTTATCTGAAGACATATTTTGCTCTATTACAGTCTCTGAAGAAGCTAAATCATGCCAATGTCATAAAATTGAAAGAAGTCATACGAGAAAATGACCACCTTTACTTTGTATTTGAATACATGAAGGAAAATCTCTATCAGTTAATGAAGGACAGGTACATCCTCTTCACAGAACAAATAGCGTGCTATCATGCTTTATTTAATGATTCTTATGCTATCTTGAAGAACACATTGGAATTTCTGGTTTTGGCTCTTCTTGCAGCCCCACTGATGCGAACAGGAGTTGCTGCACCTGCTTATCTGAGGGTAGAATTCTGCATTGCTCTGCATTACAATATTGCATATTGTAATGCTTTTGGAAATAAGTTTGTTCTGTTGTTAACACAACAGTTTGCATGTCTTTGGTGTGTAGAGCCATGAGAGAAATTCCAAATACTTTCTTTTTTTTTTTTCTTTATTAGCCTTCACTTTAATGTATGAAGGATTGGATAAATACTGTTCGTTCTGCTTTTGCTCATGGACTTTGCTTAAGGTGGGGATGGTCATCTGCATGTACACGCATGCATGCTTATAAGAAAGACCTATATATGGACTAACTGTGTGACGTTGCAATCTTGGACAAACAGTACGTAGCAAGGCTTGCAAGGTGGACTTTGGAATAGGACCTGCCTCTTCAATAACATTTTTCTTTGCTGAATTCTTTTGCCTTTAATGCGCGTTTCCTTCAGACATTGTCATGCACCTTTATCTCCTAATGTGCAAAGCTCTTAGCTTCGCATCCCAAGATAGCTAGCTGCTAGCGATATTAGCACAATGTTACCCTACAGCTGGGAAGCACTGCTCTCCATCAGGGTTCCCTTAAGGGTACCACTGGGTAACACATCTACCCCAGTGCTGCGCTGTGCGGTCTCTTCCTTGCTACGTTACTGTGCATTCCACGTTCATCTGGTCAAGCACACTGTTGGCCAACCACCTTCTACAGACAGAGAGTTATCATGAACCTCTCTGCAGAGAAGTCCCTCTACAGCACTTAAAGTAAGTGAAATTAAGGCCTGGCAGCAAGCAAGTTTTGAGATGAGAGCTAGTTGCATCTGTCTTACTTTGTGCGCAAGACTTGACGGGTCTGTTTTCAGCTGTTCATGATGTGTTGTGCAAAATGAAGAAATACATATGTGCTGAAAATACACTTTTTTTTTTAATTATGTGAAGTTGTTAATCTGTTTCTTCACAGAAACAAGTTGTTTCCCGAGTCAGTCATCAGAAACATGATGTATCAGATATTACAAGGGCTAGCTTTTATCCATAAACACGGTAGGTTTCGTATTAGAGTTTAACTGTGTAGCACTTTTTTTAGAAAGTAAGATAATGCACAGTAATAACAGGAACAAAAGTATCTAGCAAAGGCTATTAATTATCTGTAATAAAAATTATTCTTACCTGTTTCAAGTATGGTGCATTTTTAAACCACACCTGAAGTTACATTTTGTTTTCCTATATTCAGATTTTCCTCTTTCTTTTTGAAAGCATTGGGTACTGTTCATACACTGTTCAGTACTTTTTTTCCACCTTAGTTACCAGATGAATAAACAAACTAAAGAAACTTGTATGCTGTGCTATACTACGCATTTCTGTTTCCTCAAAAAGATCTATTTAAGGAGCATTTATGATATACTTTACAGATGGCAGTTTCTCCTGTCTTGAGATGCTAAAACTAATATGATACCCTATATCAAAAACAATATTAAAATAACTTGTTCACGAAGAAATTCAAACAGTCTCTTTATCAAATACAACCTGGATTTAAATATTTTAAGAGATGGGACTTTTCTAGGAATTACAAGCACAGTCTAAATAAGAGGTGCTGTGTGCTCACAACAACAACAAGTTTTACAGCATTTACAAAACTTTAATACTCATGTTTAATATCTGTCTGCAAACTGCATTCTGAAGTACTGGTATTAAGCTCCTTTGCATTTAGAAGTAGTAATTTACTCTCTTGCTCAGCTCTTTTATTTCGTACTTGTCCTTCACATCACATTGGTATCCTTAAAACTTTCCAAAGACAACAAAATATTAACTGAAAATGAAATAAGAAACAATGTTCCCAGTGATCTCGGGCTTTCATGTACCCTGCTGAGGCCTGTTGATGAATTCAGATAAATAATTAGTTCTGTTCAGTACTACCAAATAGCCAGAAATTGCCATTTCATGTCTTTCTGATCAAGATCATATACTGTTCTCTGATTATTAGCATCCTATTTTCCTTCCTCATTTCTACATGAAATAAGTGAGAAAATTAGAATTTAAGAAAAACTGCCATTTCTAAGTTACAATATTTAATATTTTGTTTTGACCATAAGTGTTTGGGAATGACAGATATGATAAATTTGAACATTTACATTTTACTAATAATTTCAGCCGATTTCTTACCGTGGTCATCAATTTCTGCATGCAGAAACTGAATGCTTTATTGTAGCAAGTGAATTTCAGTCAAATCTATCTATATTCTAACAAATTGTGTGTACCAATTAAACAGCAGAATTGATTTGCTTAGCAACTTACTTGCTGTCCAGGTATATAGGTGCTCAAGCCGGCAGGAAGCATCAAACAAACTTCCTGTGCCTGCATTACTAGTATTGGCATTCCTGAGCAGATTTCTGATATCTTTTATATGTCTGTGTCTGCAAATTGTTGTCACAATGATAAATAAACTAGTTAAAAATCATTCAAGGAATTTTATAAATCAAGTGTGTCAGATGCTCAATTTTCCATTATCCAAAACTGACAAAGCAGTTGTAGTTTTTGCAAAATATTTCGGTCTGAAATTGGTTTGTTATTTGATATTGCTGCAATAGCCAATTCATTTTCAGTTTACATTTGTTAATTTAAGAGCACTTGGTGTAATAATCACTGGAGGAAAAATGTGTGTGCTCGTTGGGGGAAGGGTTACCATTCTTTTATGTTGAATTGAAAAAAAAAAAAAAAAAAACCAAACAACAAAACCCCCCCTATATTCTTCCAAAACATCCCAAAGTAAATTTTGGATTATTCTATTAGAGGTTGCTGTTTAAGAAGTGAGGACAAGATAATTTGCTGTGTTCTTTTCTGTCTGGTCTTCTACAGGATTTTTTCATAGAGATATGAAGCCTGAAAACCTTCTCTGTATTGGACCAGAACTTGTGAAAATAGCAGATTTTGGTTTGGCTAGAGAACTAAGGTCTCAGCCACCTTATACAGATTATGTTTCTACCAGGTGGTAAGTATATTAAGAAGTTAATACATTATCTTAATTAATTACCTTTCTCTTACTATTTTAATTTATCTGTTATTTCTTTCCATCCTCATAGGTACCGTGCTCCTGAAGTTTTGCTAAGATCATCTATTTATAGCTCACCTATTGATATGTGGGCAGTTGGCAGCATAATGGCTGAATTATACACACTAAGACCTCTTTTCCCAGGCACAAGTGAAGTAGATGAAATCTTCAAAATTTGCCAAGTATTAGGGACTCCAAAGAAGGTAAGACTTAGAAAAACTCACACGAATGTATTTTAAAAGAAAGTTAAATAAAATTATTATAAAGCATTGAATGTTATCTCTCTTTCAGAACATACATATAAATTATTGGTTTAGTAAGTTTCCTGCAGACTTAGGGTTTTCTCAACTGTATTCCTCTCAAGCTTCCATTAAGACATGTAATGCTAGTCTGTTGTATATTAGCATCTGCTGTATGTCGTACCATTATGTGTAGCCTTGCTCTTCTCTGATGAAAGACAGATAAAATTGTTTAATTTAGTTTTTTGAAGCTATGCATATTGGAAAGAAAATCAGAAGTCTCCTAGGATTTCATTTTCCCACAGCCAATTTGCTTTCTTTTCCTGAAAGTGTAACTCTTCTAGGCTGGCACCCAGAATTTGGAGCTTGTAGAAGATAGAATAAATAAGACAAATTATGCTTTTCTTACTTTTAAAGCATAAAGGAAACATTTGATCTCAAACACAGATTTCTCATAAATATTATTAGCAATAAAAAGTAATGCAGGAAAAATGTGCAGTATTTTAGAGAGGAAACAATTATTTTCTGGACAGCCTAAATACTATTTAAAATTACAAGGAAGGTTTGGGTAGTGTGTATAAAAATGTATGCAATTATATTTACTTCAGCTAAAAAGTTGTTTTAGCAAATGGATATATGAACATGCAATAAAAGAATAAGCTTACCATCAAAATTCTGAATAAAATGGAAAAAAAACCATATAATAAAAGTATTCTTTGGAGAATAATGTAAGAGATGGCAGATGTGTATCAGTACTTTATGGGCGCAAACATAACTTGGTGAAATAACTGTACACAGAGTATCTAGATCTGGAAAACCTAAGGGTGAGAGAGGAAAACATCAATTTCATTAGTGTCCTAATGATATAAAATATAGCATAATTCTTTTCCAGTAAAGGACCTGTTATCAATAGAGAAGTGAGGAACAGAAAACAGAAATAGATTAAGCTTAGCTAGGAACATGCAGAGCTTTAAGTGGTGGGAAAGCATCCAAGAGAACATACTGAGAAACAGGTGCAAACTCATGACAGCACAGAGTAAAAGGTCAGAGGTGGAGAGTTATAGATGCTATGTTGTGGAAGTGAAAATAGAGTCTAGAGGACTAAGTGAAAATTGCTATGATGTGTAAAACAGTGCTTGCTATGACAATTGTGCATCAGAAATAATGTGTAGTATGAGCAGTATTTAAGTCTTGAGTTTTCAAACACATATATTAAGTTTTTTGAGCAGCTCACAAGTCTAGGATAGTAAGAAGAACATTTTGATGTATATTAAGAATATCTGTGAAAGAGCAACATACTAGCTTCTGGAACATTTTCAATGCATAGCATAACCAAGTTCTGGAAGTGCAGGGAGATCAGAGAGATTTTCACTGTGTGTAGTAGCAGAGCAGCGCTGAGCTGACTGCTGTGGTTCTTCTCTAACCTTGTAAGTAGTTAACAGAAGCAAATCATAACTATTTACACTCTGTCGTTCCCTGACTAGCAAGCTGATTGCTTGGGAAAGCAGAGAGCATTACCAGCTGAGTATTTCAGAGAAAACTGTAGCCTCTCCTAAAGACCCTAAGGGTTAGACTGTAAGTCAGCCCTCTAGGATCAGGAAGCTGTAATTAGTTCCTTTGTGCCCCCTGTCATCTGCTGGGCAGACTTGGGAATTTTATCTCCTTACAACAATGCTAAGGCATTCTTCAGGGAGATCACTGTGTAAGAAGAGTACTTAAATATTATGATAGGAATTATCGCAACAAATGATGCATTTGTTACAAGTGAAGTACTGTCCTGCATTCTGAAAAACATAAGCAGTTATTTTAATAGTCTGGTTTTACAGATAGTTTTACAAATAGTATTTTTTTTTTTCAGACACACATTTTAATTTATTCCATTATCCTGCAATAAGGAATTACAGGAATTATGCCCAGAAGCTACCTTCATTCCAATTTGCCTTCCTTTGTTTAAGTCCATAATACCATACTAATGACTTATGTGAGTTTGGGTTTTGTAAATAGTGACAGGCAAACTAAAATTTATTTTATAAATGAAGTTGCTTTATTTATAAGATAGTTGCACTGTTTATAAATACATTGCACCATTCAAGTACTGGCAGTGATGGTGCGCTTGTAGTATGCCAATTTAATGAAAAAGCTGATGACCATCTGAAAAGGAGAGATTAATGAAATGCATTTTCATTAGTCGAAGGTTGGCAATGGCACTTTAAATAATTCCAAATTCATTTTTTTTATAAATTGAAATGTATTTTTCATTTTTGCACTTGTACTATTTTCACCCTATCCCTGTACTTCACCAGTTCAACACACAGCCCTTGCTACTTCATTCTAAATTGTTCCTTTATCACTACCTCTGGCAGACAGGATGGCACCAACTCCAATAAAAGAGGGCGATGCGGAGGAGGAAAGAGTCTATCTCCATTAATTTAAATGAACAAATTATTCTCTGAGGTGGAATAGGAAGTCACTTGAAGTCTTGAGACTTATTCGAACCAGACGTGGTTTATAATTATATTTGAGTTCTTTGATTACCATAGACTGTTTTAACAGAGCTAAAACCGTTGTACATAAAAAAGTGAGTAATAGCTAACATGGTATCTTAAGACCAAATTCTATCAAATCAATCCAATTTACTCCTGTAGCAGTGTAACAAGCATTGCGGATAGAGGAGAAGCACTAATATCATACATTATCTTCAGTAAGGTTTCTGATGCTGTCCCTCATAACATTCTCATCAGCATATTTATATGAACAAACTGCACGGTAAGTGCATACCTGTTTTGAAAGCCTTATTCAGAGAGTAAGCTTTACTGGTTAGCATTCAAAATGAAAGACAGATTGAATAGGACTCTTGAGTGGCTCTGCATCTGATGAAGTTTTTAAATTGTATTAAAGGCCTTCTGATGGAATAGATTTTACTTCCTAAGTTGGTAGATAGCAGGCTGGGAAGG